>NC_091987.1:193715282-194400308 GCF_044704955.1 Pristiophorus japonicus | reverse complement strand
TTCACCTGCAGGTTAGATAGTCACTAACATATCTAACAGGGAATTCTGGAGGAACATCTTTACCCAGAGAATGGTTAGAATGTGGAATTCACTACCACAAGGACTAATTGAGGCGACTAAAAAGACTTGCATTTATAAAATGCCTTTTGGGATCTCAAGACATCCCAAAGCGCTTTACAGCCAATTAAGTACTTTTGAAGTGTAGTCACTGATGTAATCTAGGATAGATGCATTCAAGGGGAAGCTTGATAAGCACATGATGGAGAAAGGAACAGAAGAGTATGTTGATGGGGTTAGATGAAGAGGAGTGTGAGGAGGCTCGTGTGGAGCATAAACCCATTGGGCGGAATGGCCTCTTTCTGTGCTGTAAATACTTTGTAATATTCCGTAAGGTCCCGCTGACAACAATGAGATAAATGAGATTATCTTTTTTTCGTGGTGTTGGTTGAAGGGTGAATGTTGGCTGGGACACTGGGAGAATTCCCCTAACCCTCTGCAGCAAAATCGGCAACAGTATCCCATTCCCAGCAACGATGCTAATTACTTCAATGAACACAATTCATCCCTCCCTCGTCCCTGATTAAAAGAGGCAAAAAGTTGTTGAGTGATAATCGAATGCCTTTTATAGGAGCAATTTCTGAAACATTAAGCAGATTAAAAGACCACAAATAACCAGTTTGACTACGGGGACATGATTTAAATGAGCTAAAATTTTAAATCAGCAAGTATTTATTCTCCTCTTGTAATTTATTTTCTCATGTTTTATGTAAACATCATTATCTAACACTGTAAATGCAGCAACACTAAGTAGTGTAAATAATCATTATTCATTATGAACTATTAATGTAAATATGCATAGCAAATATTCCATAACAAGTGTTCAATCAATAGAGAAAGGAAAGTTATTATTGCTGGGTTATTGCAAGAATTTTAAAAAGTTAAGTTCTAGGGCTTAAAATGAATCTACATTTTTACTCCATTTCCTTTCACTCACCCTAAGTGAAGGAACTGCACCCGGGAGGGCGCTGAGCACCTCGAGTCTCATCGCCGAGAGCATGTAGAAACCAAGCGCAGGCAGCGGAAAGAGCGTGCGGCAATCCAGTCCCACCCTCCCTTACCCTCAACGACTGTCTGTCCCATCTGTGACAGAGACTGTGGTTCTCATATTGGACTGTTCAGCCACCTAAGAACTCATTTTTAGAGTGGAAGCAATTCCGAGGGACTGCCGATGATGATGATCCTATAAAAGTTAAGTATAGATAATAGAATTTATATAAATTTAAATGCGTGTCAGCTGTGGCTCAGTGGTAGCACTCTCATCTCGGAGTCAGGAGATTGTGAGTTCAAGGCCCAGTCCACAAACTTGAGCATATAATCTAGTACTGAGGGCACTGTCGTTGGTGATGAGATGTTAAACCGAGGCCCTGTGCTGCCTCTCAGGTGGACATGAAATATCTCACATCACTATGGGAAGAAGGGCAAAGGAGTTCTCCCAGTGCCCTGACCAATAATTATCCCTCAAACCACATCTAAAACAGATGATCTGGTTGTTATTGTTGAACAGCTATCTTGCTCTTTTTGCTTCATTTCTTTAAACATCGGAATTACACACACACTCAGTTGTAGTAACGGCAGGATTAAGTCTTTTATTTAAACCTTCATACTACACAAAACCAGTATGAAAGTTACTGAGGCATGCACACTAAACAAACCCAGTGCATGCTCTCTTCTCAACCAGCCTTCTCTCACATCACTTACAAAAAATGAGGCCTTTTAACTCTATATTCCATACAATGGTTCATACACATAATTAACATACAGATGATATAGATTAAATGACCATTATCCTGAAATCACGTGTCACTAATTCATGAATTACTGTACACAAACCAAGTAATCAACAGGCGTTTCTTTGATTCCATGCATAGTATCAATGGTCATCATCATCATTGGCAGTCCCTCGAAATCGAGGAAGACTTGCTTACACTCTAAAAGTAAGTTCTTAGGCGGTTGAACAGTCCAATACGGGAATTACAGTCTCTGTCACAGGTGGGACAGACATTCGTTGAAGGAAAGGGTGGGTGGGGAGTCTGGTTTGCCGCACACTCCTTCCGCTGCCTGCGCTTGCTTTCTGCATGCTCTCGGCGACGAGACTCGAGGTGCTCAGCGCCCTCCCGGATGCTCTTCCTCCACTTAGGGTGGTCTTTGGCTAGAGACTCCCAGGTGTTGGTGGGAATGTTGCACTTTATCAAGGAAACGTTTCCTCTGCCCACCTGGGGCTCGCTTGCCATGTAGGAGTTCCGAGTAGAGCGCTTGCTTTGGGAGTCTTGTGTCAGGCATGCGAACAATGTGGCCCGCCCAACGGAGCTGTTCAAGTGTGTCAGTGCTTCGATGCTGGGAATGTTGGCCTGATCGAGAACACTAACTTTGGTGCCTCTGTCCTCCCAGGGGATTTGCAGGATCTTGCGGCAACATCGTTGGTGGTA
This sequence comes from Pristiophorus japonicus, assembly GCF_044704955.1. Taxonomy (NCBI): domain Eukaryota; kingdom Metazoa; phylum Chordata; class Chondrichthyes; family Pristiophoridae; genus Pristiophorus; species Pristiophorus japonicus. The sequence continues at coordinate 194,397,822 of NC_091987.1, read as the reverse complement.
TTTCTCCAGCGATTTGAGGTATCTACTGTATATGGTCCACGTCTCTGAGCCATAGAGGAGGGCGGGTATCACTATAGCCCTGTAGACCATAAGCTTGGTGGCAGATTTGAGGGCCTGATCTTCGAACACACTCTTCCTCAGGTGGCCAAAGGCTGCACTGGCGCACTGGAGGCGGTGTTGTACCTTATCGTCGATATCTGCCCTTGCTGATAATAGGCTCCCGAGGTATGGAAAGTGGTCCACGTTATCCAGGGCCGTGCCTGGATCTTGATGACTGGGGGGCAGTGCTGTGTGGCGGGTCAGGCTGGTGGAGGATCTTTGTCTTATGTATGTTTAGTGAAAGGCCCATGCTTTTATACGTCTTGGTGAACTTGTTGACTATGACCCAATCCACGTCCGGATCAGGTTCAAGCAGAGCTGCGTCATCGCACCAACGCTCTTCTCGATTTTCCTCGCTGCAATGCTCCACCTCACAATCAAAAAGCTCCCCGCTGGAGTGGATCTAAACTACAGAACCAGTGGGAACCTGTTCAACCTTCATCGTCTCCAGGCCAGATCCAAGACCGTCCCATCCTCTGTCGTCGAGCTACAGTACGCAGACGACACTTGCGTCTGCACACATTCAGAGGCTGAACTCCAAGTCATAGCAATGGTACATAGACATAATTAACATACAGATGATGTAGTCTAAATGACCAGCTACCCATTGTCCTGAACTCAGGTCTCACTGCCACAATCGACCTTTGCCATGAATTACTGTAAACACACAGGTGATCAGACTGACACATTTGAATGGCTGAATGGCTCCATATCATCTCGCATCTTGTTTTATGAGACATCCTCTGCTTTGATCCAAACCTCAATCAGAAAGCTGCTTCAACTTTTAACCCAGCATGTGTCACCTCCAGACTGCACCAAAAGTGAAGAAGTTCAGAAATATGGCTTTTCGCTCCCACAATTATCACATTGCTGTTGCTGGGCACTTGCTGCGTACAAATTGGCTGCCGCGTTTCCAACATTACCATAGCGACTACACTTCAAAAGTACTTCATTGTTTGTGAAGCATTTTGTGATGCCCTGAGGATGTGAAAGGCCCGATTTAAGTGCAAGACTGTCTATAACTTACAGAAATTGAAATTCCGCTGCAGCCCTGTGCCAGTCTGTATTCAAGCGTATTGGTTTTTCAAGGTTTGTAAGTATTAGAATTAGAATTTCTGTCACTAAGATGAATGAGGTGGAATCCAAGGTTGTTTATCAAGGTCACATTTTAATGTGGAGATATGTTTTTGACAATATAGGACAGAAATGTTTTATATAGGCTTGCATTATTCCCCTCCCCCAGCTATTTGTCCAACCTCTAGAAGTCTACCCTCACCTACACCATGTGGCAGAGGGGCATTGGCGGGCATTGGTCTCCACATGGTTGAGCTGGTTACAGGGAGGTCTGGCATTGCCCTTTTTGTTTTTTGCTTAATCCCTGCTGAGCACTGCGCTTGTAGCAAAAGCCTGCTGTGAATGGTTGAGAGAAAGAAACGCAGCTCCCGACCAGTCTGTGAGCAGCCGGGTCATGTCAAAAGTTTCGAAGGACTGCCTATGATGATGATGAGTTTGGTGTGTCTGCATGATTTGGTTATGAATTTTGACTGATTTGGTTTTAATATTTTACCAAAACATGCAAATACAGTAAAATAGGAATTGAATAGCTTAATGAATATCTTACCAATAAATCAAAAGAACTAGCAAGAGATTATTATTAATTACATCAATTAGGACTGCGTATGTAATATAGCACCTGCGAGCATGCTCACAGCTTTGTGGAGCTGTTTCAGGGGGCCATTCAGCCTGACTGCCTGCCTCTCTTCCGTGCCTACATCCGGGCCAGGGTGTCCTTGGAGATGGAGCACGCGGTGTCCACCGGTACGCTCGCGGCCTTCCACGAGAGGTGGGCGCCGGAGGGACTGGAGTGCATCGTCACCCCCGGCAACCAAATTTTAATTTGAATCTTTAGTGTCTAAAGTTTAATTTGTTTAAGTTTGTCGGTTTTAGTGCCCCCTTTAATCAAGGGGCACTTGATTTAATGATTTATTGTTTACAGATGCAACTAAAATAGTTGTGGAGCTGTTGCACTGTGATGTGATGTTCGCGAGACTCAATAAAACCGCAGTTAATTGAGTTCAGGTTCTCCACGATGAGGTGTGAACCTGGTGGATGAACTGGTAGGCGGTCAGTTTGATTGTTAAACATTTGCTACTAAACCAGCTAGTTCTTTACAGCAAATGTGTAACTGTGAATTCTTAAGCAAAGAACCCATAAACCCATAAACCCATAAACCCATAAACCCATTAAACCCATAAAACACAACATCGTATACAACCTGACCAATTTAAAATGATAGCTGAAACCTGCAGACAAAGAGATGCCACCACTTACCAGCACAATGTTTTCTGTTAACAACTTTCCTTTACAACACAATGTAAGAATTCTGTTCACTTAACACGTGCGTCTAATGTGTTGGCAGATATGAGGGCTTCTTCAACTAAAATCTATTGGGTCCTTTTTTGGGGGAAGATAAGAAGTGTAAAGCAGTAGAATTTAGAGGTCAGTCAGTCGGGAACGTTTCTGATCAGAAAACTACTACTCCCAGGATTCAGTGGGAGCATTCGCACATGCTCAATCATCAGAAAATGTGCTGTCCAGCTGATGTTAGACTTTCCACTTAAACTGAAATTTTGCAATTATAGAATTGTTAGCAGCAGAAATGTGATTAGTGGGTTGGCAGTACGAATTTAATCAGTGCCCCTTTACCCAGAGAGGAATCAATTTCTGAAGCCATGTTCTCCCAGATGAGGAAATAAAACTCAAAAACACATCCAATAACAAAATTAATCCCAAATCTAGCACAATAATGCTGCCTCTAACCGCATTAATGCACAAGGCAGGAGGATAATTATGAGCAATTTCTTACAACACATTTATTGTTTTATTGTGGCATCCTACACTTATTGTAAAGTTGATGTCAAATTGACGTCACCAAACGTTGTGTATTCGCACCCCTTTCCACAGCTTTTGTAAATGTAGAACTGTGTGATAAATTTACAATTAAAATTGGATCAGTGATAGTGCCAAGCATTGAAACTGTCTGAACTGGACTGAAATTCAGGAAAATCCCACTTTATCCCAGTTTGGATGTATCTGGCCCTTTAAAACAGATGCCCTTCTGTCCCATGTGCAATATTGCTTTCTTTGTCATGGAAGTTCCTTCTCCTGAATAGCAGCGCTGCTACATAGGCTAAGAGTGACTACTGGAAAAGTAAGTGCCCTACTTTTATAAGCTATTTGTAGTTCAGTAGTACACAGGTTACCATTATAGATTTTAGGGGCAGACATTCAGTTTCCTGTCTATCTGTCCATTTTCTATAGTTGTCCAATGATAGCAAGTGCCCAATTCCTCCTGTTTTATCTCTATACGTGGAGGTGAAATAACTGCAGTAATGGTAGTGGAGTATGTCTCCGATCTCTGGTGGCTTAGTGCTAGGTATGTCTCCGATATATGGTGGTTGAGTGCTAGGTATGTTTCCGATCTATGGTAGTTTAGTGCTAAGTATGTCTCCGATCTATGGTGGTTTAGTGCTAGGTATGTTTCCGATCTATGGTGGTTTAGTGCTAGGTATGCCTCCGATCTATGTCTCAAATAAAACAATGTGACAGGATACTATCGACTTGAGTAAGTGTGACTTTAGTCTCTTTATTCTGATTTCAGAGTGCCCGCACAGCATAGGAGGCCTGCTTATATGCAGTGCTCCCAAGGGATGCTGGGATCCCTTGGGACTCCAACAGATGTACCCTCTGGTGGCGATAGAATGCAGGTTACAAGGTGTTGCATACATAATATCACCACCCCCCCCACAAAGTCAATAGTACACATACACAGACTGAGATGATCTGGGGCTTTCCGCTCTCTAGTCGATCGTCTCGGTACAAACACAGGTGCAGGTGAGTTGTTTGGGCCTTCACTGGGCTGCTGCGCAGCTGACCTGGGCCGCTGGGGGTGATGAGTTCAGCTTCGTGGTCAACCGTGATGTCGGTTGCCACTTGTGTGTGTATCGGAGGGTCGAAGTTGGTGGTGCCCTCTTCAGGCTGCTCGTGGCTGTCTGTGAACCGCAGTTTGGTTGGGTCCAAATGCTTTCTGCAAATTAGTCCACTTGCAAGTTTGACCTCAAACACCCTACTCCCTTCTTTGGCTACGACAGTGCCAGCAAGCCATTTGGGACCATGTCCATAGTTGAGTACAAATACAGGGTCATTGACTTCAATATCGTGTGACAAATTTATGCGATCATGGTACATGCTTTGTTGATGCTGCCTGCCCTCGACATGATCATGGAGATCAGGGTGGACAAGAGAGAGCCTTGTTTTGAGTACCCTTTTCATGAGCAGTTTGGCAGGGAGAACCCCGGAGAGCGAGTGGGGTCTTGTGCGGTAGCTGAGAAGGACTCGGGACAGGCAGGTCTGCAGGGAGTCTTCTGACACGTGTTTCAAGCTTTGCTTGATGGTTTGGACTACCCGTTCTGCCTGGCTGTTAGATGCGGGCTTGAACGAGGCAGATGTGACATTTCGTTCATGGATTCCTTGAATTCAGCGCTGGTGAAGCACGGCCCATTTTCACTGACAAGGACATCAGACAGGCCGTGCATGGCAAACATGGCTCGTAGGCTTTCGATGGTGGCAGTGGGCGTGCTTACAGACATTATTACACACGCGATCCATTTTGAATAAGCATCCACAACAACTAAAAACATTTTGCCTAGAAACGGGCCAGCGAAGTCAACGTGGATCCTAGACCACGGTTTGGAGGGCCATGACCACAAACTTAGCGGTGCCTCCCTGGGTGCATTGCTCAGTTGAGAGCAAGTGTTGCATTGGTGCACGCAAAACTACAAATCTGAGTTGATGCCGGGCCACTACACATGGGATCTGGCTATAGCTTTCATCATTACTATGCCTGGGTGGGTACTGTGTAGGTCGCGTATGAACGTTTCCTGCCTTTCTTAGGCAAAACCACGTGATTACCCCACAAATGACAGTCCGACTGTAAGAAAGTTTTGTCTGCGCCACTGAAATGGCTTGATCTCTTCATGCATCTCCGCTGGAGGACAGTTTTTTACAAGGGACAGTAAAGGATCCTGGCTGGTCCAGGTCCTGATCTGGCGGGCTGTAACAGGTGACTTTTCGTTTTCAAATGTATCTATCACCAAGAGCAAGTCTGCAGGCTATGCCATTTCCACCCCGGTGGCGGGCAATGGTAGCTGACTGAGAGCATCAGCGCAGTTCTCTGTGCCTGGCCTGTGGCGAATTACATAATTATATGCAGACGGCGTGAGCGCCCATCTTTGGATGCGAGCAGAGGCATTGGTATTAATACCTTTGCTCTCTGAGAATAGCGATATGAGCGGCTTATGCTTAGTTTCTAACTCGAACTTAAGCCCAAACAGCTACTGGTGCATTTTTTTCACCCCGTAAACGTGTGCCACAGCTTCTTTTTCAATCATGCTATAGGCCCTTTAGGCCTTGGACAAACACCTGGACGCATAAGCGACCGGTTGCAATGTTCCCAATTTGTTTGCTTGTTGTAACACACACCCAACCCCGTACAAAGACGCATTGCAAGCTAGCACTAAATGTTTACATGGGTCATTCAGAACAAGCAGTTTGTTGGAACATAACAGATTTCTGGCTTTCTCAAAAGCAGTCTCTTGTGATTTCCTTCATACCCAGTCATCTCCCTTGCGTAACAACACATGTAGGGGTTCGAGCAAGGTGCTTAACCCGGGTAGCAAATTACCAAAATAATTGTGGAGTCCCAGGAACGACTGCAGCTCCATCATGTTCTGTGGTCTCGGCGCGTTCTTGATGGCCTCCGTCTTGGCGTCAGTGGATCTGATGCCATCTGCCGCGATTCTTTTCCTAAGAACTCGACCTCTGGTGCCAGGAAAACACACTTCCGAACGTTTCAACCTGAGTCCCACAAGATCTAGACGACTTAGAACCTCTTCCAGGTTCTGCAAGTGTTTGATGGTGTCCCGACCTGTGATCACTATGTCGTCCTGGGAAACCACGGTGTGTGGAACCGACTTTAGCAGACTCTCCATGTTCCATTGAAAAATAGCTGTGGCCGATTGAATCCCAAACGGACATCTATTGTAGATGAACAGACCTTTGTGCGTGTTGATGCAGGTGAGGCCTTTCGAAGATTCCGCCAGCTCCTGCGTCATGTAGGCTGAGGTCAGGTCCAACTTAGCTAACGTCTTCCCTGCTGCCAGCGTTGCAAATAGGTCGTCTGCCTTGGTTAGCGGGTACTGGTCCTGCAGCGAAAAACGATTAATTATTACTTTATAGTCCCCACAAAATCTGACCGTGCCATCGTCCTTGAGAACCGGAACAATCGGACTGGCCCACTCGTTGAACTCAACCGGTGCAATGATGCCCTCTTATTGCAGCCTGTCCAGCTCGATCTCCACTTTCTCTCGCATCATGCATGGCACCGCACATGCCTTTTAATGGTTGGGTCGTGTACCATGAACCAAGTGGATCTGCACCTTCGCCCGAGATAAATTTCCGATGCCTGGCTCAAACAACAACGGGAACTTGCTCAAAACCTGGGCACATGAGGAGTCGTCGACAGACGAAAGCGCTTGGATGTCATCCCAGTTTCAGCGGATTTTTCCCAGCCACCTTCTGCCGACTAATGTTGGGCCATCTCCTGGTACAATCCATAGTGGGAGTTCGTGCACCGCTCCATCATAGGAAATTTTTACTGCTGCGCTGGCAATTACAGGGATCAGCTCTTTAGTATAAATTCTCAGCTTGGTATGAATAGGGCTCTGCTTGGGCCTTTGTGCCTTATTGCACTACAGCCTCTCAAAGGCCTTTTTGCTCATGATAGACTGACTCGCACCTGTGTCCAATTCCATGGATACTGGAATTCCATTCAGTTCAACTTTTAACATGATGGGTGGACATTTCGTGGTGAAGCTGTGTACCCCGTACACTTCTGCCTCCTTGGTTCGAGTCTCTAGTTCAGTTTGATCCGCCATGGATCAGTCGTCACTCTGCAACGTGGTGGTTAGCAGGGTTTGCAGCTCGTCTGCACATTCGCTGGAGGTGTCCCATTGTTCCACAGCCTTTGCACGCATAGTGTTTAAAGCAGCATTGATGGGCTCGATAATCACCTCCGCAGCGCCAACAAGGTGTTAATTGCCTCGCATTTGCGCTTGATGGCGGACTCTGAGTCATCTGAGGTCGTGCAGCTGCAGGCGTGTACGTTCTGCCAAATGCATTCCTGCCTGAAAACAACGTTACTTTGTGTACAGTACTTGCTGATGCATCTTTATGCTGCAAAATTTGTTTGGTGTTATCGCTGGTGGACATAAATGCCTGGGCTATCGTTATGGCTTTGCTCAGGTTCGGTGTTTCAACAGTCAATAGTTTGCGAAGGATAACCTCATGGCCAATGCCAAGCACAAAAAAGTCTCTTAGCATTTGCTCCAGGAATGCACTGAATTCGCAATGTCCTGCAAGGTACCTTAGTTCGGCGACGTAGCTCGCCACTTCCAGGCCTTCAGACTGTTGACATGTATAAAATCGATACTTTGCCATCATTACGCTCTCCTTCGGATTTAGGTGCTCCCGGACCAGCGCACACAGTTCTTCATACGATTTGGTTGTTGGTTTCACCGGAACAAGAAGATTCTTCATGAGGCCATAGGTTGTTGCCCCGCAGACGGTGAGGAGGATCGCCCTTCGTTCGGCAGCGTTCTCGTTCCCTTCCAGTTCGTTGGCCACGAAGTATTGGTTGAGTTGCTCCATGAAGGCTTCCCAATCATCACCTTCTGAGAATTTCTCCAGGATACCAACAGTTCTCTGCATTGCTACATGATGGTTCGTTATCTATTACTCATCACCAGTTGTTATGTCTCAAATAAAGCAATGTGACTGAGTACTGTAGACTTGAGTAAGTGTGACCTTAGTCTCTTTATTCAGATTCCAGAGTGTTGGCACAGCATCAGAGGCCTGCTTATATGCAGTGCTCCCAAGGGATGCTGGAATCCCTTGGGACTCCAACAGATGCACCCTCTTGTGGTGGTAGAATGCTGATTACGAGGTGTTGCATACATAACACGAGGTATGTTGCCAATCTCTGGTGGTTTAGTGCTAGGTATGTTTAGTAATAGTATAATTTCAATCCCAGATGCTCCAAGGACAACCACCTTTCCACTCGCCCTTTAATTTGAGCTTTATATTTGGATCCACAGGGGCATCTAAATCTGAAGTTTTGTGGGGTTTTTTGACTGTTGAGCAATAATCATTGTGCCTTTTCTTAAACTGAATGCTCCAGTGTTATCAAACAAAAAAACTAAAAAAAGTGCCCCTTTCTAGAGGGGCACAACTAATAAAGAGCTTAAGCAAAATCAAAGGAAACTGATGAAATTAATAATATTATTTGCATTATCCACCACACCCTCCAGTCTCTGCCCTGCCCACTGGTCGTGGAAGACCTCAAGCATACTGACGGACACTCGTGTGCTCCTTCTCCAGGGCCATCCAGGTGTGGACAAGGCCCCGCGAGAGAGGCAGACAGCCAGAGCAACCACCCCCATGGGACGCCTCCAATAATCTGCACATGACGAGGACAGGTACAGGTCATTCTGTTTTCTGTACATTTCAGGTTCAGAAAAATACGAACACAAAAACATGTGGTTGAAGTCAGCCTTGGAGCTCCATATTGATAACTGGTGCTTCACTTTAATTGGTCAACGATCTATTGAAAGATATTGCAATGGATTGACTTTTCTATAAACCTTTGTTCTAAACTTTGATTAAAGTTCAGTATTTTCCTTTCTGTGATCGATTTAACTATTAACAAGTGGCCCATTGGTTACTCTTTTGCCTTTCCTCTTCAAAAATGTGTTAAAAATAAATACAATCAGAGAAGATTGTCTCCAATCAGTGCCTTGGGAACGGAGAGTATCGCCCTATAGAACTTTATTTGCTTGCAGGGATGGTCCAACAATGCCTCAGAGAAAGGCTGGGATTTTAACCCCTCCTGCACAGAAAGCACAGACCACATAGAATAATAGAATGGTTACAGCACAGAAGGAGGCCATTCGGTCCGTCGAGCCCATACTGGCTCCCTGCAAGAGCACTTCAGCTAGTCCCACTCCCTTGCCCTTTCCCTGTAGCCCTGAAAATTAATTTCCTTCAGGTACTTAGCCAATTTCCGTTTGAAAGCATGTTCAAATTTTCAATTACAATGCTTCCTGTATTTTTATCTGGAGTTGCTCTTTCAAGGAAATTTATGAGAAAATAGGAATCAAGATAATTTAACTGTGTTCTCTTTAGTATGCTGACGGACATGATCTACTGTGTGGGTCTAATTTCATGACATAACATTGAGCCAAGATAAATCTTTGGACAACTAAACTCTAACTAAGATGATGGAATTTATGAAGTCTATTCCTCTCATAAATAGTGCTATTAACTCTCCCCTTGTAAGAGCAATGGTAGCCTTGCTCTGCGATTGATAGAGGTGCTGGAAGTAGTTACAGATAGTACAGAATTAACAAAATACAGATGGTGGAAAACCCCCCACAAATTAGCCGATTACCAGCTCACTGTGAGCAAAATCCAATTTATTAATTCATAGAATCAAAGATATTTATGACACATCGTGTCTACGCCTGCCAAAAAAGAGCTATCCAGCCTAATCCCAATTTCCACTCTTGGTCCGTAGCCTTGCAGGTTACGCCACTTAAATTGCAAATCCAAGTACTTTTTAAATGTGCTGAGTGTTTAACTAATTGAGTGTGTGACTTAAACCTACAATCATAAAGGTATAAAATAAAAATGTCACTACTTTATCACCAGGCAGCATGCCTTTTATCATCAATTCTCACGTTCAAGCCTTTTAGGTCCCTAATAATCTAGAACATTGTTGGATGTACCTTGAGCTCACAGATAATACACACCATTGGAGCTCCCTGAAAGCTCCCTAAATTCTAAAGTAGGTGATATTTGCTAAAACCTTTGGGTAAGTTACTTATTTCGTGTTACTCATTGAGAGCTCCGAACACTGCATTGTAGTACCACCTTATCAACGTGTGTTCACATGGCTCTTCAAGGAAATGTTGCAACAAGGCACCATTGTATCTAAGAAGATGAAAAGATTGCTGCACAGAATAAGATAAATAACCCAGGGTTAGGAAACATGGAGCGTTTTTACATTCTGTAATAGCAGTCAGGTCACACAGGTAGCCCGAGGTTTTGGCTTACTGAGGTATTGCAACCATTACTCAGCTGAAATGCTGTCAAAACATTAACTGTATGTGTTATGTGTTGATGGTGCTGTGATAATGTCTTCCTCATACAGTGCACTTTGAGAGATAGCTTCAGTTACATTACACAGTCACAAACAATCTCTTGTGTTCCACACAGTGATAATTCTTCACTGTGATTACTGTTTGACAGATTGGCTCGGGAGATCCTCATAAATGTCCCCCTCCCCCTTTCTGCAGTAAAGCGCTGCTATCTATGGAATTACATCTGTTGTTTGACCAATAATTCAGTATGTTTATTGGGTGGGATGTGTCACATTGTTCCAGTGGTATCCAAGAACAAACATCATCTCCAATAGCCAGTTTACTATCAGCAGTGAGAGTGTAAAACTTGCCTGTCGAGCTCCCTGGGCTGGGTCAATTACACTGCAGTGCCGAGACATTATGCATAATCAATTCAATCATCTTAACTATATTACATTTGTGTATTAAGCAACAAATCAGCACTCGCTGTAAAGGGTTACAATGCTTGGCAGCTCGTGTCCTAACTCACACCAAGTCCCGTTCACCCATCACCCCTGAGCTCGCTGACCTACATTGGCTCCTGGATAAGCGACGCCTCGATTTTAAAATTCTCATCCTTGTTTACAAATCCGTCCATGGCCTCGCCCCTCCCTATCTCTGTAATCTCCTTCAGTCCTACAACCCTCCGAGATATCTGCGTTCCTGAAATTCTGCCCTCTTGAGCATCCCTGATTATAATCGCTCAACCATTGGTGGCCATGCCTTCTGTTGCCTAGGCCCCAAGCTTTGGAACTCCCTGTCTAAACCTCTCCACCTCTCTACCTCTCTCACCTCCTTTAAGACGCTCCTTAATACCTACCTCTTTGACCAAGCTTTTGGTCATCTGCCGTAATTTCTTTTAATTTTTTTGTCTTATAACACTCCTGTGAAGCACCTTAGGATGTTTTACTAGGTTAAAGGTGCTATATAAATACAAGTTGTTGTTGTTGTTGAATACGCAACCCTGACTCTTGTGATTCTGCCTCAGTTTTGATAAATATTAATCTTTTTCAGATGCTGACTGACCTACTGTGCAATACTGCCATTTATTTCAAATTTCTAACATTCACGCATCTTTTACCTGAGACTACTGTGCTTATGTCTGCTAGTTACTAGCACTAGGCCAGTTACAGCACTTGTTCCGAAGAACGCAGTGTACAAAGCAACAATCCGAGCCTAACCTGGTTTCATAACCCGCTGGCATTTTCACTTTATAATGTTTAGGGGTGGAATTCTTCTTCGAAGAAATGTTCTTTAACCAAAAGTCGGCAATAGCACATTGTCCATTAGTTGGCTTGGATTAGACCTACCTTTCCCTGTTTAAATATTGATATGGTCTGTCTTCCCATTTGCATTTACGACACTTATTAAAATACTATCGTCTTTTTGATCGGTCTTTATGGCAGAGGTTTTCCAAATATTCAGAAGTGACATCATTAATCATAAGGTTGAATGTTGCGAACCTATTCAGAATAGACATGTATTATGCGATTTGATCTTTCAGAGGCCTGCTGAAAGAATGAGTGCACGTGCTTGAGAGAGTTAATACCCACACACAGTATTTATGGGTTTTGTCCATGTGGCTGTTAAAAGCAATAGCAATTCTGCAGGCACCTTCTAAATGGCTCAGAACCTTCAAATGTGACAGATGTTAATAAAATTGTAGAGCTGAAAGGGAGGACTGAGCACCAGAGGTGCCCGTCAATCCTCATTCATATTCCAAAGCAAAAATCACATATTCCAAAGTTGGATTAACAAACTTTTTGACATTTATCCCAGTTAAGTAGCTTGCTGGCTGCTTTTGAAGCGTTAAAGGACCGTTACTACGAGTGCATTCTGCTTGATTTCTATCTTACCCTTCGCAAAATTGCATTTTTAGGAATTGCATATTTCAAATGTGGCTGCTTCTGCAATCTTATTAGTGGGTTATACTTTCCCAACAATACAATAGGACGTGATTTGCCACCCCAATGGGTACGTACGAGGTGGGCGCGCACCCGTAAATGCCGCGCAAGGTCCGGGTTTCTGCGCGTGAAGCGTATGCGCAAAAACCCAGAACTTGTGACCTGTCAAGGATTTTCCTGGAAATCCCCAGGAATTTTCCTGTGAATCCCCAGGAAAAGGGCATCCCTGGGCAGAGAGTTGGGCTATTTTCCTAGCTTCTGCCCAGTAAATGCCCGTGAAATTCTTCTGGCTTGTACAAGCAGGCTTTTAGCAGTGTAAGAGTTTTTTTTTAAAAAACAGAAAAATAAAGTTCTATCAATAATTTATACATTAAAAAAACCTGTGAAATAAGGTAAGTTTATTTTTAAAACAAGTCAACTTATTTTTCTAAAAGTTAAATTTTTGTTTCAAATATTTAATTAAATGCCATTTTAATTAATTTTTAAGTGATGCTTTTTTATTTATTTGAAGTGTAGAGGTATTTTTTGGGGTATTCCCATTCATACATACTGTATCCCCATAAGTTCGAATGGTGTTTCCCTTCTTTTATTGGTTGGGTCGGCCCATGTGATCCCAGGGGCGCTTGTGAACCGCCTGCGCCCCAAGATATGTGGGCCTCTACCCGCAGCTAACGGAGAGGCCCAGGATCATGAGTCTCCATACCTCCCGGAGGACCACCAAGTACGCGAGCATTTTATTTGCGGATCAGAGGCATTTTCCCGCAGGAAGCCTTCGACCGCAAATTCAGGGCCAATAAAGTGTGTGAGCTGGAAGAGTGAAAAGCTGGGCATGTGTGGAGCCAGGATGTATTAAGAAGTGAGGAGGTATATGAGATAGGGCGGGCATGTCATTCCAATTACAACCTACTTAGACTTTGAAGAGAAAAAGTATTAAATCTTCACTGATGCCCTTTTCCTGGGGATTCACAGGAAAATTCCTGGGGATTTCCAGGAAAATTCTTGACGGGTCACAAGTTCTGGGTTTTCTTGCATACGCTTCGCGCACAGAAACCTGGATCTTGCGCGGCATTTACGGGTGCGTGCCCACCTCGTACGTACCCGTCGTGGCGGCAAACCACGTCCTATTGTATTATTGGGAAAGTATAACCCACTAATACATGGGTAATTCACGCAAATGCATGGGGCAAACATGCTCAGGGTAGTTTCTCCTTTGAGAGAGTTTTGTTCTTTTGCCATGTGATGTTAGCCTTCTGCCTGTATATCTAGCCTGGGCTCTTATTCAAAATGGGGATAAACATTACTCTGAATGTTACTGTGGTGTTTCCAGTCTGTGGGTTTTGGGGATCATTTTCACTACATTGAGCTTTGAGTTTCGACACAAATGATTCAATTAAATTTTCAACTGCTGCAAGGTCCTGCATTTGAAACCTTTGGCAACCGAAGGAACATCTTTTGTTTTATAATAGCTTGTCTTGGCCAGTGCCTCCCCATTGGCTGTGCTTTTTGTGAATTCTGCCAAAAAACTCCAAGGAATGGAAGGTTTACAAGGAGATTTAAAACAGCTAATAAATTCAGCTTGGCTGAAACAGCAACATCTTTGTTTCTGAGCTCCGTGATACATGTATTAGCTGTTCTTTGGGGAAGTTAGTGAAGGACAAGTGTAACCTACAGCTATTGAGTTTCCAGTGACAAGTTATTGAATTGTGCTGCTGGCTAGTTCAGCAATTTTCATACAGGGACAAAAGTGGTTTGGGGCAGTTTTATCATAACCTACTCAAACTGTTCTCCACTGGCACTGCCATGTCCATACCTGTGGAAATATTCTATTGCACTATTAAAGAGCTTGCACTATTACTATCCCATAATGGACACTGGAAGAAGGTGGGGACTTCGAGTTTGTGACAGTGAAGAATGTATCAGATAGCGTTCATCCCATTCTTAAGTATAGCGCAGATATAATGGGTAAATTAGCCCTTCTGCAGGGACGCCAGTGCCTCTACAGGTTGGGTGAAGACGATTCCCTCTATACAACCTTCCCTGGTCCCAAAAGTGGTCCCAGAAATCCGAAACCTCTACACCATCCTTCCAGCCATGGGTTGGCGATCCTAACCTTTCTCTCCCTGTCTGATCCAGTGTGTGGGAAAAGGGGGGAGGTGGGTGGGGAGAGAGAGTAAGGGATGGGGCAGAGAGAAGGAAAGGGATGGAGAGTAAAACTCCCTCTATACTACCCCATTAGGTACAGCATGGGTCAGATAGAGATTAAAACTCCCTTCTAATTTGAGTCATCCCAAACCCCTTGCTCTTACTTTAGCAGTGTAATATTTCCACATTCCATGAGTCATCTTGGTGGCACTCCCGATTAATGGGGAATGCTGTTTGTGTAATCTCACGCCCATAAAACCTGGAGTTGGGTCACCCAGGAGGCTTAAAACTGATAGAGGACATCTTTGTTGTCAATCTGAGCTGGTTCAATCCCAGGTCCCAGAAGAGAACGGATTGTGTCCTAACCTGGTGCTGGTCACAATGCCCAGAGCAGCACGCCCTGCTGGTTGCGGCACTCACTGCCCAGAGCATAGATCATAGATCAGCCATGATCTTATTGAATGGTGGAGCAGGCTCGAGGGGCCATATGGCCTACTCCTGCTTCTATTTCTTATGTTCTTGTATTCTTATATTGTGTATCAATAAATTACATGATCGATTTTCAGCTCTTTGGCAACTTTTTTGGAGCGGACCGGAAGCCGGTCATAATGGAGGCAGAAGTGGGGCTGTAAGTACTCTAGAGGGGCGGAAGTGGAGGTGGGACTGAGTCAGAAGCGGAGCGGAGATGATGTCACGACCATGTGCGTCACCACGCTCTCCCCTTCACTTAAAGGAGAGAGCCTTCGGCATTCAGAAACATCTGTCCACTGGGCCACCAGGGAGGGTTTCAGCCAGACCAGCGGCCTGGCACCCAAGAGGAGGTGCCAGGCTGCCTGTTGGCGGCCCGGCCGACCCTGGGGGCACAATTGTCCAGCCGATCGGTAAGTCTATAAGGTTAAGATCCAGGTGGCAAAGATATAAATCCAGGATTCAGTCCTTTTTCCAATCACCTTAAATCTGGGTCCTCTGGTCCTCGACCATTCTGCCAGTGGGAACAGCTTCTCTCTATCTATTCTGTCCAGTCCCCTCATGATTTTAAACACCTCAATCAAATCTCCTCTCAACCTTCTCTGCTTTAAAGGAGAACAACCCCAGGCTTCTCCAGTCTATCCACGTAACTGAAGTCCCTCATCCCTGGAACCATTCTTGTAAATCTTTTCTGCACCCTCTCGAAGGCCTTCATATCCTCCTTAAATTGTGGTGCCCAGAATTGGACACAATACTCCAGTTGAGGCTGAACCAGTGTTTTATAAAGGTTCATCATAGCTTCCTTGCTTTTGTACTCTATGCCTCTTTATGAAGCCCAGGATCTCTTCTGCTTTCTTAACCCCTTTCTCACCCTGCCCTGGCACCTTCAACGATTTATGCACCTCTCTGTTCCTGCACTTCCTTTAGAATTGTACCCTTTCGTTTATATTGCCTCTCCCCGACAAAAATGTATCACTTTGCACTTTTCTGTGATTAATATCACTAAAAGAAAATCAAGTTAAGCATGTTGGAAACATACAGCAACTAAAGTCGGAATGCATTGTGGAATAACCATAGCAAAAAGTGAGTGCTTTGTGAGACTAATCATTGACCTTTGATGCTTCTGAGGCTTGACTATTGAAAGTATTTGTGGGGTGTGGGAGCGGGCATTGAATGTGAACTGAAAGGGCTGGATTTTCAGCTTTGATGTTTTTGGGGCAGTAATGGCGGCGGGGCAGTAAAGTTCGCGCCCGGGAACAGTTTGCGCCTCAGTAAGTAAGTCTGGGCAGCTGGGCCCTGTGTCAGGGGGAACAGCACTAAGGGAGGCATTGTACACCTCTCTCCGGGCGTTAGGATGGGAAACTCCCGAGCTAAAGAGCCGGGCCAGGATCGCTCCAAGAGATGCCTGGGGGGGAAACAAAACTAAAAAAACCCACGAAAATATTTGTAAACCATTGCCCACGCCACCACAACACAAATCTCAAAAATGTTAAAAGAAAAAACAATCACACTTACTTTAGGAGTCCATTACTTACCTCTCTGCTATCGATAATGTAGGACCGCCCTGATTTCCCAGGTGTTCAGTGCGAGGCGGCTTTGCGGCGTACGGGTCGGACAATAGTCCAAACTCGCGCCGGTGTTGCAACCAGGGGCGTTGCACACCCGGCGCAGCTCTTCCAGGCGGTGCTGCTCAGCGCTGCCGCTAAACCGGACCCGAAGATCGCTGCGGGGCGCTGGAGGGTGACCGCCACCATTGCCGCCGCTCCGGGGTGAAAAACAAAGCAGGGAGGAGCCAAAAATCTGCTCCAAGGGATCTGAATTGGGACAACTATGGTTTTCAATTCTAAATTCGATAATGCCTAACTGATCCTGACTGACTACCAATCAATCAATGGTCAAAAAATTTTAGAGTCAGCATTGCAGTTTGGAAACCGTTTACCTGTGATGCCAACGCATGGTTGACAACATGACTGTTCCCCTGTAGCTGAATATTACAGTATTGGATCATTTATTCAACAGATTTTGTTGATCATGTTTGTAAATGAATGCAAAAATAAAACTTTTTATTTTGTCAGACTAAATTACATTTTCGTTGAAGAACTGAAAAAGGAAATAAGAGGGGCAGAGAGTCTGTGAGCTTAGATGAGCGGATAACACAAAAGGGAACCTAGAAGTCTTTTTTAACCATGTAAATAGTAAAAGTGTACACAAAGTAAGGGTGGTGCCGATTAGGGACCAACATGAGATCTTCTTGGAGAGGCAGAGGGTATGGTTGAGGTTTTAATTGCATATTTTACATCTGTCTTCACTAAAGAAAAGGATGCTGCCAATGCCACAGTAAAGGAGGGGGTAGTAGAGAAATTAAATGGGATGAAAATAGATAGAGGTTAGTAATCCTCAAAGTAGAAAAGTTACCCCAGTCTACATGGGATGCATCCTCGGTTGCTGAAGAAGTAAGAGTGGAGATAACAGAGGCTCTGGCCACAATCTCCCAATCCTCCTTGGATATGGGAGCAGTACCAGAGGACTGGAGGATTGCAAATGTTACACCCCTGTTCAGAAAAAGGAGGATTTATGACTGTTAAGGATCAGTTAGGCATGATCTAATTTAGGATTGAAAACCAAAGCTGTCCCAATTCAGATAAACCCGGCAACTCCAGGTCAGTCAGCCTAATGTTGGCCAAACAGAAACATTTAGAGACAATGGAGGTAATGTTAACCCCCCCAAAAAAGGTGGGTTGGGTTCAGGTGGGAGGTTAAAATGATAAAAATTTCAAACGTGACCCCCAACTCGCCTCGAACCCGCCCATTTCTGATTTTAACGGAAGCGGGTGACCAATCTGTTCTCAGGAGGTGGGTTGTTGAAACCTTTGAAGTGCATGCATTTTACAGGGTTTTTATTTTTAATCCCTGTTGACTGGGGTCTCGGGAAACCCAGCAGGTAAAAGGAGGCCAAAAGGGCCGGATCCATCAGGTGAGTGCCTTTAAAGAGCTGCTTGTGGGCCAAGAGGAGCAGGAGTGTTTCCTCCAGGTCTAACAAGCTAACCCTGCAAACCCTTCCTAACCCATATGATTTTCCACTCAACATCCAAGATCTCCAACCCCTCTGCCCCTCACGATCATGACCCCCTGTGATCTTCCATGACACCCCTCCCCCAACCACGCTCTATGCACCCCCGTGCGATCTCTACCCCCAACAACCACGGAACCTAGCTGATCCTGGGCTGCGGTCATTTGTGTAACCTTCCTCGCCCAACGTAGCCAAGCCTGTCAATCAGGCTGGCTTCTGGGGGCACGGGATGGGGAGGCGGGGGGGATCTGTTTTTAAAAAAACACGCATGCTGTGGAGTTGAGAATGCTGTTATAAAATCATGCAGGATCCTTGGCTTCATAAACAGAGGCAGAATCCAAAAGCAAGGACGTTATGCCAAACCTTTATAAAACACTTGTTAGGCCCCAGCTGGAGTATTGTGTGCAATTCTGGGTACCACGAAGGATGTCAAGGTTTTGAAGAGATTTACTTGAATATTACCAGGGATATGGGACTTCAGTTATGCAAATAAACTAGAGAAGATGGGGTTATTCTCCTGAGAGCAGAGAAGGGTAAGGGAGATTTAATAGAGGTGTTCAAAATCATGAAGGGTTTTGATTGACTAAATAAGGAAAAACAGTTTCCAGTGGCAGGAGGGTCAATAACCAAAGGATAAAAGTTTAAGGTAATTGGCAAATGAACCAGAGGGCAGGTGCGGTAACATTTTTTACACAGCAAGTTATGATCTGGAATGCACTGCCTGAAATGGTGCTGGAAAACAGATTCAATAATAACTTTCAAAAGGCATTTGGATAAATACTTGAAGGGGAAAAGTGCAGGGCTATGGATCAAAGGGCAAGGGATTGGGACTAGTTGGAGAGCTCTTTCAAAGAGCCGGTACAGGCATGATAGGCTGAATGTCCTCCTCTGTGCTATGTCATTCTATGATTCTATAATAATTGTTTAATGATAATTCATGAGTTAAAAATAAAAATAATGCAAGTCCAGATCATCAAATGAAATCTGGCATATAATTCCATGAAATTAAAGTTTCTGTTTCCAGGAGCTCAGCTCTAAGAGTATCTCATTTATTACATTCAATTACTTGCATTCTCCCAGTCCTGTGAAGATCATCATTATGAATTCAAGCTTCCTGTGCTCATGACTTACACCCTTTATTAACTGTAATGCAAACTTGTAACTGTGTAACAATGGTGTGCTATTTAAGAGCCGCTGTCTCGAAAGGTTTGATGCTACCCGGCCAAATGTGGAACGGGGAAAGCTCTCTGAACTAGCGTTTCCTCCACCTGTTCAAATTAGGGAGTGGGAGTCCATTCACCCAATTTAGCATGGTCTGCCCTCTGCCCTGCCAGTGTAGGTGGGCCCTCACCATGGGGCTGCTCAACTTTACATTTGCTGTTCTCCCAAAATCAGTGCTTTAGGTCACTGTCTTTCCCAGGGTGCGTAGTCTCGTGCCAGGGAATGCACAAGTTCACAATAGACAGTCTGAGAAATTTCATTATGTTGGGCTAACCAGCAAATTCTGGACGGATTATAGATCGACTTGGACCAAATTGTTGATTTTCTATCAACAGTCATTGTTAGTTTAGAAATGACCTGAGGTTCTTCCATTGTGGAGCTGTCAGGGCCGCTATCCAATTGCAGACAAATCACTTCTCTCCAGGCATTTCTTTTTCAACATACATAGTAACAATTAATTTGGGCCGTGCCATGCATTCAGCAATTGCTGATGCACAGAAAGCTGAATTCCTAATGTCTGCATCTCTATTCTGTTCAACAGACCAGCACGTGAGCTTTGCCCTCCAGGGAGCTGTTTCCTGGGCTATCCTTTCCACCTGCTCCTGCATCTACTCACATGCTCAGTGCATCAGCCAGTGCAGACATCTCTAACTCACTATACCTCCCCGAGATCAGCTCCTGTCTGTGTTGATGTTTGGAAAGGTATGAGCAATTAGCAGTGCATCTGCAGGAGGTTCACCTCTGCCGTCTGTGTAATTCACTTTCAAAACCCGACACATCTGAGGACCCAGGCAAATAACAGCGCAATGCAGTGCCAGGTTTGTGTGTCTGTGTCTGAGAGACAGACAGCTAAGTGGAAAGAGAAAAAGAAGTAAAGATGCTCAAACACCCTATTGTGGGAGGCCTGCAGCCTTGCCATCTCCAATACTGTACGCCTTTTCTCTGCCAACGATCTTGATGTCAGCATTTGTAGTTTCATATCATAGACGGTCCCTCGAACGAGGATGACTTGTTTCCACATGAGTTCACAGATGTTTCAATGAAGGACCCGATGTTCCAGTCCTGAACTCCAATTGAGGAGGTGGAAGATGCCTGTGCTTTAATTTTATAACGTGTGGTGACCGTTGCACATCAGCCACCTCACAGGCTTGACAGAGCTAGGCCTTTATCCAGTGGCAAGGGTTAACCAGGACGACTGGCGACCTGCTCTGATGCATGAACCTAGTGCGCGCACATATCGCAGTGTGGGCTGGCCCGTGCTGCCTCTGGGCCCCGTACCCTCATTCACCGCACCTCCGCCACAAAAACACTCGCCGCAACTCCGCCACAATCTCCCGCCGCACCTTCGGTGCAATACTCCGATGTAGATCCTGAGGCTTGGTTTTCCCGCTGCTGATCTGGTTTCTTCACGGGATCCGGCCGAGATCGCTCAGTCCGGCTTCTCTGCTTCAGTGTCGGGCTGAACGCGTGGCACCCCTGCTCCCTAGCTTGTAGACTAGTGCGACCTGCTTCTCCTGTTTTTGAAGTCTCCTTTCAGTTATGTGTCTGCTTCTCCGACAGGAAGCATGGTAGCAGGTTAGTGTGCATTCTGTCGAAGGATCTTGCAGATTTATGAGGCAGCTTAGCCTCAGTGTGCATGCTGGGAGGATAAGCAAGTGTGGACAAGATGGAGAAGTCATCATCATCATAGGCAGTCCCTCAAAATCGAAGAAGATTTGCTTCCACTCTAAAAGTGAGTTCTTAGGTCCAATACGGGAATTACAGTCTCTCTCATAGATGGGACAGACAGTTATTGAAGGAAAGGGTGGGTGGGGAGTCTGGTTTGCCGCATGCTCCTTCCGCTGCCTGCGCTTGCTTTCCGCATGCTCTCGGCGACGAGACTGGAGGTGCTCAGCGCCCTCCCGGATGCTTTTCCTCCACTTAGGGTGGTCTTTGGCCAGGGACTCCCAGGTGTCGGGGGGGATATTGCATTTTATCAAGGAGGCTTTGAGGGTGTCCTTGAAACGTTTCCTCTGCCCATGTTGGGCTCGCTTGCCGTGTAGGAGTTCCGAGTAGAGCGCTTGCTTTGGGAGTCTTGTGTCAGGCATGCGAACAATGTGGCCTGCCCTGGTCGAGTGTGGTCAACAGTGGTGTGGGCAGTAGCAGGTGTTGAGTATGTGAGTGCAAGCAGAAGAAGGCGTCATAAAGTGTCATGTGATTGGAGGAGAGGAATAGAAAGTAGGGAGGAAAGGATTGATAGTGCAGGGTGTGGGAGTGAAAGCCCATATTTCTGAAACACTTTACTTCGGCGCAGTGTGGAGACTGGGCTCAAAAGGTTAAAGGCTGAAGCAGCTTCCTGATTGAAGCTTGGATCAAAACAGAGGATGTCTCACAAAACAGGCTGCTAGACGATATGGAGCCATTTAGCCATTCAAATGTGTCTGTCTGATCACCTGTGTGTTTACAGTACTTCATAGCGGGGGTCGATTTGTAGCAGAGAGACTTGATTTCAGAATAATGGGTTGCTGGTCATTTAGTCTACTGTATCATCTGTATGTTAATTATTTGTATGTACCATCAATACTATGGGAGGACAGATGCACCAACATGAGCGTCCTCGACCAGGCCAACATCCCCAGCATTGAAGTACTGACTACATTCGATCAGCTCTGTTGGGCAGGCCACATTGTTCGCATGCCTGACGCGAGACTCCCAAAGCAAGCGCTCTAATCAGAACACCTTCACAGCAAGCGAGCCAAAGGTGGGCAGAGGAAACGTTTCAAGGACATCCTCAAAGTTTCCCTGTTAAAATTGCAACATCCCCCTGATAATGGGGAGTCCCTGGCCAAAGACCGCCCAAAGTGGATGAAGTGCATCCAGGAGGGCGCTGAGGACCTCGAGTCTTGACGCCAAGAGCATGCAGAAATTAAGCGCAGGCAGCGGAAAGGGCGTGCAGCAAACCAGACTCCCCACCCATCCTTTCCCTCAATGACCGTCTGTCTCACCTGTGACAGGGACTGTGTTTCTCATATTGGACTGGTCAGTCATCTCAGAACTCATTTTTAGAGTTGTAATGACTCTGGTTACTGTAAACTCACTCAGGTGCAACCTGATCCATCCTTATTCCAGCCCGAGAGTGTCTGTGTGATAAAGACACCCAGCTTATATACAGGTGACCAAGCACACATGCCACATGCGTACAGCCCAATGACCGCCGACCGCGGCGCCCTTTGGTGTCTGGTGACCCCACCCCCAAGCATTAATACATAACGATCGGAAGCAAATCTTCCTCGATTCCGAAGGACTGCCTATGAATGAATGATGAATGAATGCATGGAACCAATGAAACTCCTGCTGATCACCTGGAGTTTGTGAACATTAATTCATGAAGATATAATTTCAGGACAAAGGTCATTTAAGTCTACATCGTCTGAATGTTAATTATTTGTATGTACCATTGTTACTTATGCAAGGAAACGAGAGTTCAAAGGCTTTTTTGGTATAAGAGATGAGAACGATGTTTGATAGGCACTGGAATTCGGAACAGGCAGAGAGCTGCTATTGTGAAGTGTTTCAGTAACTTTCATATTGGTTTTGTGTGGTGTGAAGGTTTAAATAAAAGACCGAAACCTGCCATTACTACAACTAAGTGTGTGTGTAATTCCAACATTTAAATCAATGAAGCAAAAAGAGCAAGATAATTGTCCAACAGAGGGCTGTACAGAGAGTAAGAGGAATATGATGGCGAGTCTCAAAAGTCACAAAAGGATAGTATGCAGGTACAGCAAGTGATCAGGAAGGCCAATGGTAGCTTGGCCTTTATTGCAAAGGGGATGGAGTATAAAAGCAGGGAAGTCTTGCTACAGCTATACAACGTATTGGTGAGGCCACACCTTGAATATTGAGTGCAGTTTTGGTTTCCATATTTACGAAAGAATATACTTGCTTTGGAGGCAGTTCAGAGAAGGTTCTCTAGGTTGATTCCGGAGATGAGGAGGTTGACTTATGAGGAAAGGTTGAGTAGGTCTACTCATTGGCATTCAGAAGAATGAGAGGTGATCTTATCGAAAAGTATAAGATTATGAGGGGGCTTGACAAGGTGGATGCAGAGAGGATGGTTCCACTGATGGGGGAGACGAGAACTAGAGGGCATGATCTTAAAATAAGGGGCCGCCCATTTAAAACAGAATTTCTTCTCTGAGGGTTGTAAATCTGCGGAATTTGCTGCCTCGGTGAGCTGTGGAAGCTGGGACATTGAATAAATTTAAAACAGAAACAGACAGTTTCTTGAACGACAAGGGAATAAGGGGTTATTGGGAGCGGGCGGGGAAGTAGAGCTGAGTCCATAATCGGATCAGCCATGATCTTATTGAATGGCGGAGAAGACGAGGGGCTGTATGGCCTACTCTTGTTCCTATTTCTATGTTCTTATGTAGTCTTACCTTAGCAGAACTGATGAGGTTGTTAAATTCCTTCTTGCACTACAGCCAGGTCCTTGGAGCAATGCTGCTGTCATTAACCTGCTCACATCTTTCCATTGCTACCAGCTAATTTGACAGGATACTTATTCCCTATTAGGTGGAAGTGAACTTCCTTTCTGTTCCTTATGTGCTTCATGAGCACCTCCATGCCTATACTGCCTCAGTGAATCAGGAGGAATTCTGAGAGACATCATGCTGCCTGCTGCTTCAGTAATTTGCTCTCCACTGACCACCTTCGAAAAGTGCAGCTTCCCTTTGCGCGTTGCAATATGCCTTTAAGTGGCATTATCCTGAACGCATTTTCACCCTTCTCAATTGGCGAGCTGCCTATAAGGAGCGCCATTAGCACTGGAAGCTTGCCTGTTGAATTCAAATGAAACCTGACCATGGAGGTTGATCAGTCCTCCCATTGACATCAGGCAGGTGGAGTAGACACCTTGCTCACTGCCCAACTAATAAGTTCCATATACAATTGCTAAAAGTTTATAGAAATAGAATTCTTCTCTTGTGACTGTTGTACTAGGAGCAAACGACAAAGAACACTGTCACATTACAGAGTAGAGGTAAAATTCCATAACAACCTACTTTTTGTCATGGCTTCATTATTCTTCAGATACAAGTAAATCAAACAGCCAGAGCAAATGCCCAGCACTTGATGGATGACTATATTGAGTCACAGAATTCCACCACATGGTTTTTCCTTGAAATTTCGCTCTCTGCTGGTGCATCATTGCAACAGAACAGTCTCAGGGAGGCATTTCCTGAAGGGCAGGGAGAAAAGGTTGTCGAGGAGACAATCTGTGTTACTTATACTGCATTTGCTACCAGCTGGTAGAGATGTATGATCAGACACCTAGGATGTGGAATTTTGTTGTCGCTTATCTATCATATGGAATTTCATGGGGAGCGTGAGCTAAAAGAATGATAACTTACTTTAATATAGTGCCTTTAACATGGCAAAATATTCTAAAGTGTTTCACCCAAGCAGGAGTAGGAAAGGGCTAGGGGGGAATGGCTGAAGATGCTGCTGAAGAGGTAGATTTCATGAGGCCTTTGAAGTTACGGAGAAATGAAATAACGTAGACGGGTTTGGAGAGGGAGTTCCGGAGTGCGAGTCAACATGAAGAATTTGCCATCAATTTAAATATTCTGACAGAATTCTAAGATTCAGGAATATATCATTAGCTTCAAGTCATGTGCATGTTAATCATTGCTGTGTTGTCTTCCTTTTCCCTTCTGTGTAATTTTTTTTTTTAGAATAAATCTGAATTATAATTTAGCCAGTTTGATATTCTGATGTTTTTATAGCTATTAGGGATGTATGGTAGGCATCCAAGGTGACTTCGGGTGAGAAATACATCTTTAAACTGGAAGTTGCTGATCCTGAGGCAAGTTAAACCCATTTCCTCCATGCAATGGATTATACAGTTTGGATCATAGAAGGCACAGGCTGTTATGAGCACAAATAAATAGTGTTGGGAAAAGTCTGGATTCTGGCATGCATCGTTTCTGATACTTTCCCCAACATTAAAGATCACCTTTAAATATTTTATAAGCAGCATCTGTTTTAATAACATGTTATGTGATGTTGCCAAACATTTATTAAACTTAAAAGAAAAAAGACAATGCCACCAGAAGTCCATCACTGGCAAGGAGAAAAGCCCATCAACGCTTTGGGCAGAGATCCATCATCAGAACTCATTTATTAAACTAATATTTTCCTTCAATTACAGATTTCCTGAAATATGAATGGCTAATTGTGTGATGGAATGATGGCATTTTTTATATTAATGTTTTCATTATTTATAGAAATGTTTCCGCACTGTTATTAAACGATACATTTTTTATGGTTGGAACACTAGAGCTAGTTTAAAGCAGACACATTAAATAAAGTGTCTTGGATAGATCTGGTAGTTTCCTCTTCACGTAGATTGCACGCACCATTATTTCCTTCTTGGTACGATCTAAATGACTAAAGATTTATAAAAATGTCAGTTTCTCTTTACATACTAAAAAGGGCACGAGGACTCAACTAAATCTTAAAGCTGGACGTTTCCTGGACTGGATTATTTCGAGGTATTTTACAAAAACAAGAATTTAAGCTAATTTTGAAAATGTCACCCAGGGTTCCCACTCCCAAATATCCAGTAACACCCCTGCCGAAAGGTGTGTCTGTATGGATGTGGGTTGAGGACAGGATGGGTCTCAACTACACTATTCCCCTGTGGACAAATAGCCTGCTGACATTCAATGTCAATGAAAAAGGCTGCTTTGGTGAAGTTCTAAATGGCTACAAAGAGAGTCCTGAAGGAAAGTTATTTCTTTTAATGCAATCCCTTTGCCAAGGGGACCACAGAGTGCAGCACACTTATCCTTGGTCTGCCCAGCAGACTTTCTGGCCTGGATACAATGGCATGCATCTGCCCATGACAGTCAAACGAGAGAACTTCGCCCTGATTCCGCAAATTTTAGTGGGGTCGCTGCTTGTGGTTCAGGGCAGGCTCACCCTGAATTCACTGCCCCAGAGGGCTGTGGAGGCTCAGTCTTTGTGTATATTCAAGACAGAGAGCAATAGATTTTTGAATATTAAAGGAATCAAGAGATATGGGAATAGTGCCGGAAAGTGGAGTTGAGGTAGAAGATCTTATTGAATGGCGGAGCAGGCTTGAGGTGCCGAATGATCTACTCCTGCTCCTAATTCTGATGTTCTTATCCCGACACTTGTGCCAATATAAGGTGCAGCCTGGATATTATGCTGACAAAGGTGTATTTCAACTGTGTTCCTTGTGGCCTGTGTAGGATGGCGGTGGTTGGTGTTTGGTTTCAATTTTTGAAAGCACCTAGATTAAGACTTTCAGATGAAATTTCTGCAAAACCCATATTCGCAGTCTACATGTAACTGGTCTTCCGGGGAACATTTTGCCAGAGTAGTTAAGGGGAAAGCGACAACTATTTGCAGCCTTATAGATAGATTTGAGATGAGGAATTTGTTAGTTTATTGTATTTATTGTTTAGAATGGCAATGAAGGAATGCAAAATTCGTTCAAACCATAATTTTAGGTCTTAGCTGGTTATAATTTAATAGACGGTAAGTACTTTGAATTTGCATTTCAAGTGCTCTGCACAGCTATAGTTTCATTTTAATTTGAAAATAATAACATAACGTTCTTCATTTCTTATACTCACAGTCACATTGCTCATTAAATTGCTGTTTTATGCACCGTGATTGACAGCGCTGTTGAAAGAGGCTATCATAAAGAACCACAATGTTTGTCTATGTCACCCAGCTGCCTTACTGGTGATTCAATAAAAATTTGCCCTATCTTCGATGTGCAGCATATATAAATAAAGCAAGGACTCTACAATGATTTATTGGGAATGTTCCAATTAGCAGTGAAGAAGGAATCTTGTGTATTGTGATCTGTAGCAGTGTTACATTAGAATCTCTTCAGCTCTCCATGATTACATTCTCTCATGTTTCCCTCAGATATGGGTAAGCCCATTCAATCTGCTAAACCTTGGTGACACAGACATTGCTTCAATGGAGCTTGTGGGCAATTTATGTGGGTGGGATGGCAATCTCTTCACCTAGGTGGGTGGCCAGGCTCCGAAGTGTCATTATTTTAGGTACCCGCAATGAATACAGACTCACAGCAGTGAAGTCCCCCACAATAGCCACTCACATTCTAAAAATACACAAGGATAGAGTTAAGGAAATGGGAATGTCACATTGACGGTGTTGTGGGACAGGTTGATATTGTATCTAAGCCATATTATAATCAATTTGGGTCCGTTGTGAATGGATATAAAGAATGAGAAAATTGTAGCAATGACCCCAGCATTGCCACAGCTCTCACACAGCACACAAAGATTACATCCCAGGTCCCTGTTGTAGTGACGATGTGTTTAAAGGCTGATTCATTTCAAACTGTTAAGCGAGCCTATTTTGCTCCAAGAAGGAAGAGAGTTGAAAGCACCTTTGCCACTTTTAATCACAATGACCGGGCTGTAAATTATTCAGTCAGTGATTTATGTTATTGTGTTGTAAATGTTACAAGTTTGGCAATCTTGAAAATGTAGCCTCCTTAAATGCTGAGTATAAATATGAGTCTATTTTGCAACCTTTGCTCATAGTTTAAGTCAGAACATAACACAATGGTAACAGTTGTCATGAGAGATCTTTGAGGAGGGCGGGAGGCGAATATTTCATCGACTGTGGACAGGGTAGAAATAACTGTGAGAAACAGGACAGATGCAGAAAAACCTCAAGTGAACTGGAAGCCTGCAAGGCATGTCGCATTGACCAACATCATACAAAAAGGCTTTTCAGGAGAGCTTTGTGAAGAAATACAGCTCAAAGTTTACAATCGGATAGGAAATATTGCCCCAAAATTGGAAACGCTGCAAAATTGCCTCCTCATTGCTACAACAGTATCAACCCAAATAGGAATAAATGCTAATGATATTGGTTTAGACCCGTTGTGCACACACTTTCCTACACTTCAAAAAGAATTTAATTGGCTGTAAAGCTCTTTGGGACGTCTGGTGGTCGTGAAAGGCGCTATAGAAATGCAAGTCCATCTTTATTTTTTTAATTGTAAACATGCATGTACTGATTGAGCCCATTTGTTTTATGGACATTGAGATAGCAATGTAAATCATCTTCACTAACATGTATAACTAGTGTAATTGAAAAGTTTCAATGTCTGTTTTAAGATTTAGGTTCGATTTTCCGATTTGGATGCAGTTTATGCCAGAATGGTTAGACGCAGGTTTTAGACAGAATCAAACAGAAGTGTGCTTCTTGCACGCAATGTTCTGTGATAATATCAGCATAGCTGCAGACTGTAGATGACCATTACTGCCACTGGCTGAGCCAGGACTATGCTGCACAGAAGATGCTGGTGTCCTATTAACAGATGGTACAGTTCTACATTTGGCTTTATGATGACCCGGATTATGTGAAGACTATTTTGCTGTCAGGTCGGTGTGCCAAGGTCTACTGATATAACTGGTGGCATCTTGGCTGGCGAGGCCAATGAGGCTATGTTGACTGTTGGTCAACCTCACGTGCATGGTTTATGAGTGAAGTGTGACAGACTGTGATTTGAGTGTTTCCCAGGAAGAATGCAGCATCATGGTTAGTCAGGAACTCACATATCTTCGTAGTGCCATGATGTTCTCTCACAGCTTGTTTTAGGAAACAAACCCTCCACTAATTATCTGCCAAAGTGAGATAGGTTCACCTTCGTCGGGAGATGCAGGTGTACAGTTCACCCATCACCACAGTGCTTGCTGACCTACATTATCTGACAATGCTTCAGTTTTAATATTCTCATCCTTGTGTTCAAATCCCTCCATGGCCTCCCCCACCCTATTTCTGTAACCTCATCCAGTAGCCTCCGAGATTTCCGAGCTCCTCCAATTCTAGCCACTTGTGTATCCCCAATTTTAAAAAAGCTCCGCCATTGGTAGCCGTGCCTTCAGCTGCCTCAGCCCTAAGCGCTGGAATTCCCTCCCTAAACCTCTGGCTCGCTACCTCTCTCCCATTAATACATTCCTTTCAATCTAGCTCTTTGACCAAGCTTTTAGTCATCTGTCTTAATATCTCTTTATGTGGCTCGGTGTCCAATTTTGTTTAATAACGCTCCTGTGAAACGCCTTGGGACATTTTACTACATTAAAAGGTGCTATATGAATGCAAGTTTCTTTTGTTGTTGTACCGTTATCAACAAATGGGCAACGAGCACCTTTAGTGTAGGCAGGTCTGCCAATCATTTCCTCCATTGGTTCTCCGCTTCTTCTAAACACTAACTTGGGGAATTCCCCATGAAAACCATTAGCACCAGTAATAGCGGCAGGGCAAATTGGCACAAAGGCTCATGGACAACCTCAGCACCTGCAGAAAAGAAAAAATGAAAAAAGAAAAGCAGTAAAGTAATGATTGAAGTCTGCTTATTTGAACATTACAACAACAACTTGTATTTACATAGTGCCTTTTGATGTAGTAAAACATCCCAAGGCATTTCCTACATTACAACAGTGACTACTCTTCAAAAGTACTTCATTGGCTGTAATGTGCTTTGGGATGTCCAGTGGTCGTGAAAGGCGCTATATAAATGCAAGTCTTTTTTTTCTTTTTCGAAGGCACTTTACAGGAGCGTTATCAAACAAACTGACACCAAGTCACATAAGGAGATATTAGGGCAGATGATCAAAGGCTTGGTCAAAGGTTTTAAGGAGCGTCTTAAAGGTGGAAAGAGAGTTAGGGAGGGAATTCCAGAGCTTAGGGCCTTGCACTGTTGCCTACCAACCATGGACTGCCCAGTTCACATGGGTATGATTATGAATGGTCATCCTGCACAATGGAATGTCAGGAAATAGTGTGCAACATTCAAATGAGTATTTAAAGAAAGCTTCCTCATGTACACTTGAAAGAAAGAGGGCAGAGATCCAACATCATAAAATTTCGCCCAATTTACCAATCTATTTTGTGATCTACCTCTGTAAATTGAATGGACCCAATTGTAATATCCGAGCCAGTAACACACGATAACCAGTGCCTGATTCAAGCACGCATCATAAGGACATAGCTGCCCTCTGTCATTTTTCTGAAAGTTTGATTTGTGACTGTGTAGATCATCTAAATAGTCTATGCCTGTTCAGACCGTGTTAATGGAACAACTTTGGTAACTATGTACATTTTAAAGGATTTAATCATGTCACAGTAGCAAAGCAAACCGTACAACTCTTTTTGCCCCAGGGAAGTTTTCCAACAGATATGCAAAAGATAAGGCTGCAGATTCCTTGCAACCCCTTTGCTGAAGCCACTCTATGTTCAGGTACGAGGTACACTTAACATGAACAAAATGATCAATGTCTGTTATTGGATTGTACCTAGTCCTCTTGTGTGGCTAGCAGTGTTCAATGTCAAGTGGCAATTGGATTTGCAGTCAACCAGAGGAATGCGAAGAAAATATCTTTACTGTTCCACAGTTGAGTTGATTTATTTTAAGAATAATAAGAAATAGGAGCAGGAGTAGGCCATTTGGCCCATCGAGCCTGCTCCGCCATTCAATAAGATCATGGCTGATCTAATCATGGACTCAGTGCCCGCTCCCCATTACCCTTTATTCCCTTATCGCTCAAAAATCTGTCTATCTCCGCCTTAAATATATTCAAAGACCCAGCATCCACAGCTCTCTGGGGCAGAGAATTCCATAGATTTACAACCCTCTGAGAGAAGAAATTCCTCTTCATCTCAGTTTTAAATGGGCGACCCTTTATTCTGAGATTATGTCCCCTAGTTTTAGTTTCCACTATAAGTGGAAATATCCGCTCTTCATGCATCATTATCTTATATGTTTCGATAAGATCACCTCTCATTCTTCTGAACTCCAATGTGTATAGGCCCAACCTACTCAACCTATCTCCATAAGTCAACCCCTTCATCTCCGGAATCAACCTAGTGAACCTTCTCTGAACAGCCTCCATTGCAAGTATATCCTTCCTTAAATACAGAGACCAAAACTGTACACAGTACTCCAGGTGTGGCCTTACCAATATCCTGTACAGTTGTAGCAGGACTTCTTTGCTTTTATACTCTATCCCCCTTGCAATAAAGGCCAACATTCCATTTGCCTTCCTGATTACTTGCTGTATCTGCATACTAACTTTTTGTGTTTCATGCACAAGGACCCCCAGGTCCCTCTGTACTGCAACACTTTGCAATTTTTCTCCATTTAAATTGTAATTTGCTTTTCTATTTTTACTGCCAATGTGGATAACCTCACATTTTCCCAAATTATATTCCATCTGCCAGATTTTTTCCCACTTAGCCTGTCTATATCCCTCTGTAGATTTTATGTCCTCCTCACAGTTTGCTTTCCCACCCATCTTTGCATCATCAGCAAACTTGGCTATGTTACACTCGGTCCCAAGTCATTAATATAGAATGAACTCTGAAATTATAATTAATGCTGCAGAGCCAGGATGAGCTGAACTGCAAGTGATTCCAAGGTTTGATTGTAATGTATTTGCTTCATGGGTTCTTGCTTAAGAATTCATAGCAACACATTGTTAATAAACCAACTAGTTCTTAATAGCAAAGGTTTAACAATCACACTACACATTGTCAGTTCATCCACTAGGCTCACAATTGCATACCTCATCGTGAATGACCTAGATCCAACTGACTGGGGCTTTTATTGAATCTTGTGAACATCACACGACTGGCTAAGCCACTCACAGTGCAACAGCTCTCCAAATCTATGAGCATACTCACAGGTGCATACGTTACATTGATGTACAGGATTGGCCTGTCCAAGCTCAAGCATGGGGTATGTCGAGTTGCCTGTTCACTGCACGTGGTATGTCTTGACTTGTAGATGAAATCACTGGGAGATTTGATTCAATCTTTGCAAGACCAGCTGTTATCTGAAGATAAAGGAACATGAAGCTCCATCCATCACACCATCTCTTCTCAAAGATGCTAATCTAGTTCATAGCTGCATACAACTGTGAAGTTGAGTGGTGGGAGTTTCACTCTGAAACCCAGTTAACGTAAATAACTCAGCACCATTTATACCTGACCAGTTGCTGCTTCTCAAGCACAGATTCATAGCAAATGGGAACTTGTGCATGAATACAAATGGGTTCTTGTAGTAATCAAGAAGGAAGCTGAACTCCCAATTTTTCTAATGAGATTAGCAGGTTCCAAACACACCAACTACTGTATAATTTTCATTCTGATTTTCACTGCTGCTGTACTTTCTATAGTGCATAAATGGACACTGCAGTCTAGTTAAAGACAGAACGATAACAGCAAACCAGCCAATGGTTAATAATTTGGCAACTGGACTCCCTCGGTCATAAGTGATAGGAATAACCAACTATGTCTTTTATATTAATTTTTGATGCCACATTGGGTGGGCTGAATGGAAACATAAAAATAAAGTCATTGATTTATTTATTAAATTCTGAATCATATTCTCAAAAGGACACTGCAAACGGAAAGGAATCTGTACAGCTTATTCTGGCCGAATTTTCGTTTTATATATAAAAACATTTCTCTGAAAGATAAAACATAATATTTCTGTTTAATTGATTTCAACTTGTATTCATATAGCGCATTTAACATAACAAAATGTCCCAAGGCGCTTCACAGGAGTGTTATAAGACATCCATAATATATTTATATGGGTACGGGAGTGTATTGGTTATGTTACTGGATGAGTAATCCAGAGGTGTGGACTAATAAGCCAGAGACTGAGTTCAAATCTCACCATGGCAATTTCAGTTTAAAAAAAAAATTGGAAATAAGAAGCTGATGGTAGTAAAAGTGATCATAAAGCTGTCTGATTATTGTAAACATCCAACTGATGGCCTTTCAGGAAGGAAACCTGCCATCTTAGCTGATCTGACCTACAAGTGACTCCAGTCCCACACCAACTTGATTGACTCTTAACTCTCTGAATTGGCCTAGCAAACCACTCAGTCATATCAGATAGAGTGCCCACCATCACCTTCTCAGGGCAACTAGAGAAGGGAAATAAATGCAGGCATTGCCAGCAATGCCCACATCTTGAGAACTAATAAAATACTATATATATATATAAATATTGCGAGGCGGGACTTCTGCGCCTGATGCATGAACTCCCGCCTCGAAACGGAGTGGTACGCAATTTTGCGGCCTAAGTTTCTTATTTACCTTTTAAAAACTAATATATTTATATTTATTTATATATTTATTTATATTTATATTTATATATATTTATATTTATATATATTACTTTTAAAAGGTAAATAAGAAACTTAGGCCGCAAAATTGCATACCGCCCCGTTTCGAGACGGGAGTTCCTGCGCCAAACATAGAAACATAGAAAATAGGTGCAGGAGTAGGCCATTCGGCCCTTCGAGCCTGCACCGCCATTCAATGAGTTCATGGCTGAACATGCAACTTCAGTACCCCATTCCTGCTTTCTCGCCATACGCTTGATCCCCCTAGTAGTAAGGACTACATCTAACTCCTTTTTGAATATATTTAGTGAATTGGCCTCAACAACTTTCTGTGGCAGAGAATTCCACAGGTTCACCACTCTCTGGGTGAAGAAGTTTCTCCTCATCTCGGTCCTAAATGGCTTACCCATTTCCGCTCTGGATTGCTGCACACGGTGATGACACCATCATTGCCGGTGCAGTGGAGTGGGGCACTACCGGTTACCGTTGCCGCTAAGCTCCCGCAGAATTTCACGGGAGTTGTAGCGGCGAAAAGTCATTTGTTCCACATTAACGCAGAAGTCCCGCCCCTCAATCTGTTTTCGGGTCACCGTCCCCGTGAGCAAGTGTAGCGCAAAATACAGTGGGGTGGGAGCAGGGGAGCAAAGATTTCGAAGTTCGCAGCGCTACGCAGCGGGACAAGTAACACTTCATTAAAGGGGAGGGCCAAGCTGCCAAATCTGCGGGTGGGAAAGGGGGCCATCCCTGGACCACCAGGGAGCGGGGTGCCATGGCAGCTGGCTGGTACACAAGCAGAGTGCCGAGCTGCAAGATCGCGGCACGGGCCCTGCCATCGAGGAGCGTGAAAGCCGCAACCAGTAAGTTGGCCATTTGTTTTAGATTCCACAGCTCCCCTTTAATTATCACCCCGCGAGTGGCCTACAGCCCGATATTTGCCCTGTGAAGCTGTCGCGGGCATCGACTGTGGCAACTTCAGGGGCGCTGTGGAATTTCCGCTCTGGATCGCTGCACACGGTGATGACACCATCATTGCCGGTGCAGTGGAGTAGGGCACTACCGGTTACCGCTGCCGCTAAGCTCCCGCAGAATTTCATGGGCGTTGTAGCGGCGAAAAGTCATTTGTTCCACATTAATGCACCCCGGGGGCGCTTACGGGAGGCACAAATGCCCCAAATTTCTCCCCCCAAAGTTTTAATAGTTGAATCATGTCCAAATTGGGGAGCAATCCTGGTGCAGTGCATGATGCATGCACCTAATGAGGCACTGGACCCTGAATTGCACATAATGAGGCACCCACCCTGGACACCTATGAAGAAGCCTTTACCAATATGGTGGGTGGTGTACTTCAGGCAGGCCCCTGCCCGCAATGTTAATCCCTCAGACCACCATTTCACATGTGTAAAACGGGCACAGTGCAATCCAAACTTTTTACAAAGTAATTTTCTTACTATTAAACTAAATGTAATATAAGAAACATAGAAAATTGGTGCAGGAGTAGGCCATTTGGCCCTTCACGCCTGCACCACTATTCAATAAGGTCATGACTGATCATTCCCTCAGTACCCCTTTCCTGCTTTTTCTCCATACTCATTGATCCCTTTAGCCGTAAGGGCCATATCTAACTCCCTCTTGAATATATCCAATGAACTGGCATCAATAACTCTCTGCGGCAGGGAATTCCACAGGTTAACAACTCTCTGAGTGAAGAAGTTTCTCCTCATCTCAGTCCTAAATGGTCTACCCATTATCCTAAGACTATGTCCCCTGGTTCTGGACTTCCCCAACATCGGGAACATTCTTCCCGCATCTAACCTGTCCAGTCCCGTCATAATCTTATACGTTTCTATGAGATCCCCTCTCATCCTTCTAAACTCCAGTGAATAAAGGCTCAGTTGATCCAATCTTTCCTCATATGACAGTCCAGCCATCTCTGGAATCAGTCTGGTGAACCTTCGCTGCACTCCCTCAATAGCAAGAACCCTTCCTCAGATTAGGAGACCAAAACTAACACAATATTCCAGGTGAGGCCTCACTAAGGCCCTGTACAACTGCAGTAAGACCTCCCTGCTCCTATACTCAAATCCCCTAGCTATGAAGGCCAACATACCATTTGCCTTCTTCACCGCCTGCTGTACCTGCATGCCCACTTTCAGTGACTAATGAACCATGGCACCCAGGTCTCGTTGCAGCTCCCTTTTTCCTAATCTGCCGCCATTTAGATAATATTCTGCCTTCGTGTTTTTGCCCCCAAAATGGATAACCTCACATTTATCCACATTATACTGCATCTGCCATGCATTTACCCACTCACCTAACCTGTCCAAGTCACCCTGCAGCCTATTAGCGTCCTCCTCACAGCTCACACTGCCATCCAGTTTAGTGTCATCCGCAAACTTGGAAATATTACACTCAATTCCTTCATCTAAATCGTTAATGTATATTGTAAAGAGCTGGGGTCCCAGCACTGAGTCCTGCGGCACTCCACTAGTCACTGCCTGCCATTCTGAAAAGGACCCCTTTATCCCGACTCTCTGCTTCCTGTCTGCCAACCAGTTTTCTATCCACATCATTACCCCCTATACCATGTGCTTTGATTTTGCACACCAATCTCTTGTGTGGGACCTTGTCAAAAGCCTTTTGAAAATCCAAATACACCACATCCACTGGTTTTCCCTTGTCCACTCTGCTCGTTACATCCTCAAAAAATTCCAGAAGATTCGTCAAGCATGATTTCTCCTTCATAAATCCATGCTGACTTGGTCCGATCCTGTCACCGCTTTCCAAATGCGCTGCTATTTCATCCTTAATGATTGATTCCAACATTTTCCCCACTACTGATGTCAGGCTAACCGGTCTATAATTACCCGTTTTCTCTCTCCTTTTTTACATTAGCTACCCTCCAGTCCATAGGAACCGATCCAGAGTCAATAGACTGTTGAAAAATGATCACCAATGCATCCATTATTTCTAGAGCCACTTCCTTAAGTACTCTGGGATGGAGACTATCAGGCCCCAGGGATTTATCAGCCTTTATTCCCATCAATTTCCCTAACACAATTTCCCGCCTAATAAGGACATCCTTCAGTTCCTCCTTCTCACTAGACCTACTGTCTCCTAGTATATTCGGAAGGTCATTTGTGTCTTCCTTTGTGAAGACAGAACCGAAGTATTTGTTCAATTGGTCTGCCATTTCTTTGTTCCCCATTATAAATTCACCTGAATCTTTTTCTTTTCACATATTTATAGAAGCTTTTGCAGACAGTTTTTATGTTCCCTGCAAGCTTCCTCTCGTACTCTATTTCCCCCTCTTAATTAAACCCTTAGTCCTCCTCTGTTGAATTCTAAATTTCTCCCAGTCCTCAGATTTGTTGCTTTTTCTAGCCAATTTATATGCCTCTTCCTTGGCTTTAACACTATCCTTAATTTCCCTTGTTAGCCATAGTTGAGCCACCTTCCCCATTTTATTTTTACTCCAGACAGGGATATACAATTGCTGAAGTTCATCCATGTGATCTTTAAATGTTTGCCATTGCTTATCCACTGTCAACCCTTTAAGTATCATTTGCCAGTCTATTCTAGCCAATTCACGCCTCATACTGTCGAAGTTCCCTTTCCTTCAGTTCAGGACCCTAGTTTCGGAATTAACTATGTCAATCTCCATCTTAATAAAGAATTCTACCATATTATGGTCACTCTTTCCCAAGGAGCCTCGCACAACAAGATTGCTAATTAGTCCCTTCTCATTACTCATCACCCAGCCTAAGATGGCCAGCTCTCTAGTTGGTTCCTCGTCATATTGGTCTAGAAAACCATCCCTAATACACACTCGGAAATTCTCCTTCACCGCATTGCTACCGGTTTGGTTAGCCCGATCATTAGGTGGATTAAAGTCGCCCATGCTAACTGCTGTACATTTATTGCACACAGAAGGTTCTACTTGTTGGTGTTATCATATTTTAAACAACTTTAAAGATCGAAACCTGTACTTTGTGTAATGGCCTATCCACATGAATTGAGTTAAAGTGCTAATTCCACCACATACACCAGAAGTATTAACATGTCATCCACTTGTGACTAGCTCATAATGCGAATAGGAAGTTTGTAGATTAAGCCAATAACATTATTAGTGGATGAGCCAGCAATAACAATACATATTACAGAGGAAAATGTGATGCCAAGAATATTGAGGTAAAGGAAAATTTGTTGAAATGGTTGAAATTTGCAGGTGCAAAGCAAATAAATTTAACTGATAACACTTTGTTGGCCAAAGTGATAAACCAGACAACAATATCAGATTGATGATAAACCCCAACATGAAGAGGTAAAGTTCCGAGCCTCAACGCAGTGACAAAAGCCCGAATGATTGACACATTTCAAAGGTGCAGAACTATCGCCGATATCTTTGGCAGCCAGCAAGTGAGTCTTTGGGTGGTGCTACGTCAGTGGTGACAGTCTCTGGTTTTATTCGCTATTTCGCGTTCAGACCTTTTGCACAGACTCGGCAGCTGCGACACTCAGCACACAATAACTGGCCAGGGTGATGACTGGAGACGTCTTCAAGAGCTGCTGAACCTTTGTGCAGTTGTCATTCTGGTGGAAATCTTGTCAAATGTTTCACGTGCTCCTTGGACACCTCACAGAAGCACGTGGCACGAATGATGGGGCCAAATCTGCGGTCTCGCCTTGGGCAGGGATAGTATGAGCTCGGGAAAGCATTTGTGGTGTCAAAGTGTAATACGTAAGCAAGCTTTGACTTCAAGTGAAATGTCATTTTTTTTGCTGCTTTTATATTTTCGAATTTACATAAAATGTATAGCACAGAAACAGGCCATTCAGCCCAACTGGTCTATGCATCCCAGGAGTCTTCTCCCACCCCTCTTCATCGAACCCCATCAGCATATCCTTCTATTCCTTTCTCCCTCATGTTTATATAGCTTCCCCTTAAATTGGCTCTGAATATAACCTGCATCATTGCTATCTACAATTGAGTTGCACTGAACTACAAAAAATGAAGTTCATTGTCATTGACGGCTGTTATGAAATTAGTAAAAGTTTTTTATTTGACATGGGTTAGAATTCCCAAGGCTATTGCTTATGGTCAGACTGGGAACAGAGGGATGTGACAATCCATGATTGAGTGTGTGGCTACAGGAAACTTCCCCCTCAAAACACTAAGTATATCTATTTCATCATTAATGGATCTCCCATGGTGTAGTTTACAGTAAATTGAGTGACCTGCTGTTTTATGAGGACAGGAGTATTACTCTTCTGCTGAGGTGGAGGCGTACTCCTTTAAGGTCACACAGTCTAGTTGTTAAATAAATACAGCTTCAGGTCAGCAGAGTTTAATTACCGTTTGAAGAGAGAACTTTGCTGAATGGTAAATGCTTGTACCTTTGCGGCTCTTGGTTGTAATGGGCTGCCTCCTTCACCAAGAAGAGGAGACGTGTTGTTCCAATTATTCAGCAGTGATACCCAAGTATCAGCTTGCAGTTGGTGGTCGCTGTGATGACACATACACATACCGACACGGACATGATGGGTCAAATGGCCTCCTTCTGTGTCGTAATTTTCTATGATTCTATGTAACAGATAGTTATATTCAAGGAGAGAACACTTTTGCACTGAATATATGTAAAGATGTGAGTGGAAAATCGCTTCCAGGTAATGGCTAAGGGTGTAAAGGGCATCCTGCTACATCATGTGGATTCATGGTAAGTTTAAGACAATGGCCCTGAATTCATGGCCTCTACGGGCACGTATGAGGTGCGCCCAAACCCAGAACTTGCGATCTGTAAAGAATCCTCCACAGATCCACTGCATCTGAAAGTAAAGGGTCTCCCTGGGTGGAGAGTTGGGCTAATTGCCCAAATCCTTCACACAGGCATTTGCATAGACTGCAAGTTGCCGAACCTCCAGGACCACCAGAATGTCATGGACATTTTTGAGGTCGGAGGCATCTGCCCACGGGAAGCCTCCGACCACAAATTCTGGGCCAACTAAGAATAATACATGCTTAGTGCAAAACAATGATGGAAGGTTATGGTGGATTCTCCTATCTTGCTAATGCGGTAAGATCATTAAACCCTTACGCCCTTTACACCCTTAGCCATTACCTGGAAGCGATTTTTCACTCACATCATTAAACGTTGTTCTGCACTGCTTCTAAGTGAGCGAACTTATGGAGGAGGCATTGATGCTGGTGTCCCCCCTCCTACCGTTGCCTCTAGCTGCTCTTCTCTGGGTCTGTGGCATTCAGTGCAGAAAAGAGACTCTCTCCTCAGAGCAAGGGGCCTTGTCTCCACCACGATCTGATTCCCGGTGGGTCTGGCTTGATGGGGAAGCCGTCACTGCTCCCCCGCTCAGGCCTCCAATTAAAATTGCAGGTCGGGTCTGAGTGACATCATTGGGACCCGATGTGCATATTTAAAGAAGGACCCCGCTGACTTCCTGCGGGTGTCCCGCTTGCTTGCTGCTCCACCTAGTGGACTACTGTGGTAATGCAACTCCTGATGTATATAAATAAAAGGATCATGTGACATGACAAATCCCTGTAGAGCCATCTTGTGTGTGTTTTTGTGATGTAAAAAATATATCACAGGGACATGGTAGAAAGCAGTAGGGTCAGAGGAGCTCCTCTCATTTTTTCTTCTCCTCGCCCGATTTCCATCAGATGGGAGGAGGGGGGAGGGCTTGGGAGTTAAAATCAGTTCCTACCTGTTAAGTTTTGATTTCCAGCTATTTTGTTTAAAATGAAGTGTGATGTTAAATACATGACAGAAATTGTTACAGGAAGTGTCACACTTACAAGAAATGCATGGTATGCACGACTTTTAATAGTATATAATCCATAATCTTCCCCGAACGTTTCGATTTTAAAATTCTCATCCTCGTGTTTAAAACCTTCCATAGCCTCATCCCTCCCTATCTCTGCAACCTCCTCCTGCTCAATACCTGGTGTGCTGAGCCTATCCAGTCTAGGAGTGCAGGTATTTCCTGTCCCAGACCATACCACAGGCCTCTGAGGCCGGCAGCTATGATGCCAGCCGCCAGCGTGAGCCTAACGTTCCGCTATTTAGCGGATAAAAAATGTAACATTTATCTTGGGGTTTCGCTCCAGTTTGCTGCTGGGCCCTTTAAATCCTTTGGGCCTGAGTGAAGTTCCTGGCAAAAGCCAGGAATAGCATTTCGGGAATCCGCTGTATCTGGCTACTTCATGGGTGCAAGTCCAGCTGAGCGATTTGAATGAAAGAAAGACTT
Organism: Pristiophorus japonicus; assembly: GCF_044704955.1. Taxonomy (NCBI): domain Eukaryota; kingdom Metazoa; phylum Chordata; class Chondrichthyes; family Pristiophoridae; genus Pristiophorus; species Pristiophorus japonicus. The sequence continues at coordinate 194,357,165 of NC_091987.1, read as the reverse complement.
GGATTTATATAGCACCTTTCATGACTAGGCATCCCAAAGCAGTTTACAGCCAATGAAGTACTTTTGGAGTGTTGTCACTGTTGTAATGTAGGAAACATAGCAAGCTCCCACAAACAGAAATGTGATGATGACCAGATAATATCTTTTTATGTTGATTTTCATGCCAGTGCAGTTGATACAGGCCCTTCTCTGCCCCTCTGTCCACACACGCCATGGAAATCTGGAGTCAACGTGAAAGGGGCATGACTTGCCATCTAAGGTCCCTTGTTCCTGATCTTTGTGCCTGGAAGTAGGCGTTCACTGGGGCAAAGGTCAGGAAAATTGTCCACCAACATGTATAGTAATATATAATAAATTTCTAGCCTGTTGGGTCAAGTTGCAGAATGGAAAGAATGAGTTGCCCAAACAGTGTCATGTTTTTTTAATTCGTTCATAGGATGTGGGCTTTGTAATATATTTGCTTCATGGGTTCTTTGCTTAGAAATTCATAGCAACACATTGCTATTAAGAACTAGTTGGTTCATTAACAAAGGTTTAACAATCACACGTCACCACACGTTACCAGTTCATCCATTGGGCTCACAGCTGCATGCCTCATTGTGGATAACCTAGACCCAACTGGCTGGGGTTTTATTGAGTCTTGTGAACATCACGTGACTGGCTAAGCCACTCACAATGCAATAGCTCTCCAAACCTGTGAGCATTCTCACAGGTGCATACATTACAGGCGTCACTGCCAAGGCCAGCATTTATTGCCCATCTCTAATTGCTCTTGAGAAGGTGGTGGTGAGCCGCCTTCTAGAATCTCTGCAATCCGTGATATGATGTGTTGTATGAAACAAACTGGTTGTAATGACCATGCACTTTTAGACAAAAGGGTAGCCTTGAACCCTAATGCAGAAGCAATACAACCATTTATGTCCTATCACCACAGGATACCAAGCTTGGTTCACATGAGCCAAGGAAAAGGCACAGGTATCAAAATAATGCATTACAAGCAAGTGGGTACCGAGCGCAGTACTGCACTATGGTGCAAACATTCCGATGACTTTGCAAGTTTCCTTGGTACCAGTTGATACTTTTAATATGAATGATTTATTGCAGAGCACTACCCGAGGGAGCGCTAACCATCAGAGGAAAGGATTTGACGAGAGGGGAGATTGCCCACGGCACGACTCAGTATTTGTTTGTTGCAGAGAACAAAAGAAAACTGATGATTATCAGACAAAGCGCAAAAAAAAAACAGTGTTTCAAAAATATTCAACATTTGCTGGTTACATACTGTGCGGAATGAAAGTGTGTGAATGATCAACACTATCTTCGGTGAGTAATTACAGCAGTCAGAGGCCCAAGTTGCTCTCACTAGAATTACTGTGGCAGTGAATATTGTTCAGCTTAGGCTCCTGATGTGTATCTATGGTAAATAGCAGCAATGTTTCTTATCCCCAACACTTTCATTTACCCTTTCGACCCAGAAGTGCCCTCCATTCTGAAATGAGCTTTGCAAAAGGTATATATACTTCCGATGTGAAGATTATAATAAGAACATGTTCAGCAATACTAGAATTCTAAGGGGTCAAAATTTGTTTTGTTACCGCCGGAGAGGGGCGGTTAATGGGCGGCGAAATGCTTACTGTCGGCGGCGACCGGGTTCCTCGGCGTTCTGCCTCCACCCAAGTGGTGACATCTTCGAGTGTGCAGCGTCCCCTTGCTGCCACTCCAGGGCAAGGAGGTGAATACGGTGGCCTTACCGGCAGGCGTCCATTCAGCCTGGGAATGGTGGTGGGGATCCCGGGAGGTAGAGTCCAGGGATCAAGGTAAGTGGTTATTGTTATATATGTTGACTTGTATTTACTCTGTACAGCCACCAGACGGCTCATGCCCTGGAGTCCCAAGGGATCCCATAATCCCTTAGGAGCACAGGTATTTAAGGAGGCTTCACAGATTGAAGAGGCACTCTGGAGACCTGCAATAAAAGACGAAGGTCACACTTTACTTTGAGCTCACAGTGTTCAGTCTGACTCTTTCTCCATACACAACAGTTATGTTTATCTTTTTTAGCCTTTATGTTTTAATGGGACCAGTGGAGAAGTGTGGGTGTGACTACCAGAAACTGTCAAACATTTTTTTTAAATTTCGCATGCTGGCAGCCTACCGTCGGGAAATTCAGTCGGCCTCCTGAGATGCCGCTCCGTTAGCGCCCGAGGATGAGTGTGCAATGGCACATTTAGTGCTGCTCTCTCATGTTTGGGCGGCAAAACTGAATTTTGCAGTTTGAGGCAGGACCGAATTTCGACCCCTAAGTCAATTTAAGATTTTTATCCTTTGCTTTTCCCTCTGATTTATCCCCTTGCTTCTTTTTTCTCTGATTAACTGAACATTTTTGGTCAATTTGACAGCAGTTGAAATATTTACTTGTTCTTGAGCACAAGAACTGTGTCCCCTCCCCCGCCCCCCACCCACCCCACAGGCCCCCCCACACCCATCCCTGCCTATGGTCTTTACATACTGGCCATGCCCAGGGAGTCTCTGGAAGTGCCGCAGACGATTATATACACAAGTCTTCAATCACCCCAGGTGATAAGTGGCAAGTAACATTCGCGCCACGCAAGTGTCAGGCAATGACTATCTCCAACAAGCAAGAGTCTAACTGCAGCCCTTTGCCATTCAACGGCATTACCAGCACCGAATTATCCACCATCAACATCCTGCTGGTCACCATTGGCCTTGTCAGTGAGGTCCACATCCCAGGAACGAATAAAAATCGATCTTCACGCACTTTGTAATGATTGCTGTAGGGATGGTTTTAATAGGGCAAGTTTAATTTCCGTAATTACTACAATGCAACTATGCTACCAATAGAATGGGAGCAGTGCAGCTCAGGGATCTACTTATTATGATGGGTACATATTCCTATCTGAGCAAAGGGCATAGTCCACTCACTACTGTCAAGTGGAGAGGTATAGTTCCAGTACCTCACCCAAGTGTCAGCTCTTCAATGTGTTAGCTTGGGTAATGTGTGTCAGAAGGTTAGTTGATTGTGGGGAAATGTTCATGACTGACTCTAATTCTGTCTTCACCAGATATCCACACACAATAGGCATTACTGAACAGCAGTCAGAAGCAGAAACCCTGGTTGATCTTTCATTATATTGTAAAGACCCCTCTTTACAATATACATCAATGATTTGGATGAAGGAATTGAGTGTAATATCTCCAAGTTTGCAGATGACACTAAACTGGGTGGCGGTGTGAGCTGTGAGGAGGATGCTAAGAGGCTGCAGGGTGACTTGGACAGGTTAGGTGAGTGGGCAAGTGCTTGGCAGATGCAGTATAATGTGGATAAATGTGAGGTTATCCACTGGGGGCAAAAACGCGAAGACAGAATATTATATGAATGGCGGCAGATTAGGAAAAGGGACCTGGGTGTCATGGTTCATCAGTCTTTGAAAGTTGGCATACAGGTATAGCAGGCGGTGAAGAAGGCAAATGGTATATTGGCCTTCATAGCTAGGGGATTTGAGTATAGGAGCAGGGAGGTCTTACTGCAGTTGTACAGGGCGTTGGTGAGGCCTCACCTGGAATATTGTGTTCAGTTTTGGTCTCCTAATCTGAGGAAGGATGTTCTTGCTATTGAGGGAGTGCAGCGAAGGTTCACCAGACTGATTCCTGGGATGGCAGGACTGACATATGAGGAGAGACTGGATCAACTGGGCCTTTATACATTGGAGTTTAGAAGGATGAGAGGGGATCTCATAGAAACATATAAGATTCTGATGGGATGGGACAGGTTAGATGTGGGTAGAATGTTCCCGATGTTGGGGAAGTCCAGAATCAGGGGACAGTCTTAGAATAAAGGGTAGGCCATTTAGGACTGAAGATGAGGAGAAACTTCTTCACTCAGAGCTGTTAACCTGTGGAATTCCCTGTTGCAGAGAGTTGTTGATGCCAGTTCATTGGATATATTCAAAAGGGAGTTAGATATGGCCCTTATGGCTAAGGGGATCAAGGGGTATGGAGAGAAAGCAGGAAAGGGGTACTGAGGGAATAATCAGTCATGATCTTATTGAATGGTGGTGCGGGCTCGAAGGGCCGAATGGCCTACTCCTGCACCTATTTTCTATGTTTCTATGTTTCTATGTTTCATTATTTCACCAGGAGAGCTGAGGCCAACTGGGTGCCTTCATGATCTGCGTGACTCAGCAACATGTGATGGGAGATGATTTCTTCTGGTCATTAATTAGTATTTAGGATTTCACTCGAAATACCAAACACAAAAATTTGCGATGTCGCGACATAGTGAACTGAGGATTTTTTTGCCCTTTGTGTGTCAGGGTAGCTCAATTGGTAGTACCCTTACCTTTGAATCAGAAGGTTGTGGGTTCATGTCCTACTCCAGACACTTTGAGCACAAAATCTGTGTTGACATTGGAGTGCTGTATTGTCAGAGGTGCCGTCTTTCAGATGAGACGTTAACCCGAGGCCCGTCTGCCCTCTCAGGTGGACATAAAAGATTCCATGGGACTATTTTGAAAAAGAGCAGGGGAGTTATCCCCAGTGTCCTAATCAGTATTTATCCCTCAATCAACATCACTGAAACAGATTATCTGGTCATTATCACCTTATTGTTTGTTGGGAGCTTGCTGTGTGTAAATTGGCTGCTGCATCTCCAATATAACAACAGTGACTCTGCTTTTAAAAAGTACGTCGTTGGCTGTAAAGCACTTTGGGAGATCTGGTGGTTGTGAAAGGCGCTATAGAAATGAAAGTCTTTCTTTTATGTTGCGGCATATAGTGAACAGAGGAATTTTTACCACTTTGTCCTTTGTGGTGCAATTAGCTGCCAAGGTATTGGCAGAACAAGGGGGCAAGATTCCACATTGGAAGGCAAGCAAACTGGCAGTAGCGGATCTGCTGCCCATTGTACTCCCTGTCTGATTTTATTTTCCACTGAAGTCCACTGCTGCCTGTCTTGCTTCCTGACAAACTTGAATATTACCCCAATGTCTCTATTTTATGAATTAATTCTGGATGTTTTTCAAAGACTTTTCTTTTTCTCTTTGAGTGATCCCATTCTGTGGTGAATTCTGTATGGTTGTAGTTCTAATTGAAGCATCTAAATCAGAACCTAAGCTGAATTTTACTTTTTGAAATCTTGGCCATTTTGAATGAATGTTGGACAAGAACATCTCGTAAAAACTGTGCCATTTTGCAGTGAAAAGTTTCCTGTGTTGTGAGGCAAATATATTTATTTATCAAGCAGATGGTTGAATCAATTAGCCTCTAACTGACCTACTTGAATCAATTAGCCTCTAACTGACCTACTTGAATCAATTAGCCTCTAACCTATTGAATCAATTAGCCTCTAACTGACCTACTTGCATCAATTAGCCTCTAACTGACCTTGCTGTCCTTTTTTAGCGTGGAAGCAAGTCATCCTCGTTTTGAGAGACTGCCGATGATGATGATGAGATGGTTGAGCTTTAATTGACTGTTAGAACACGTCCACATGAAAAACATGTATCTACGAGCCTTTACACCTCTGACAAATTATTGGCAGCCCAAAGTGTAAGAAATGAGCTTTGCCACTCACCGTTCTCTTCAGTTTTAGTTTCTGAAGAAATCTCTTAAAAGTGAGCATTAGTCAGCACAAGCATGTGGGTAGACAGAAGGCACAATTACTCAATAAATAATTAGCACCTGTAGTGAATGCTTTTGATGGCTTATTTCTGATGAAAAGAGTTTGAGTCACTTTGTAATATTTACAAGACTATTAACCAAAAAAGAATAGCCCCATTGGAATTGAGGTGCACAACATCAGCCTTTTTAAATATCAAATCAGCAACTTCACTGCTCATGAGTCGAGTTGCTGGCAAACTTAATTTTTTTTTTGGAACGTATCTCATTTATGGTTGAAAAATACTTAGTGCTGTTTTTATGAAGCAGTTCCAAATCTCTGACCACTGCTTGGGGGAGTTGAGGACTGTAAATTTTCAATACTTTGAGACTTTTAAACATTGGACATTTTTTAATGGTTTGGTGCTACAAGTGTCGTGGCTCAGTGGGTAGCACCCTTGCTTCGGAGTCAGAAGGTTGTGATTACAAGTCGCACTACTGGGACTTGAGCACATAAATCTAGGCTGGCATTCCGGTGCAGTGCTGAGGGAGTGCTGCACTGTTGGAGGTGCCATCTTTTGGCTGGGCCGTTAAACCAAGGTCCCCTCTGCTCTCTCGGGTAGACATAAAAGATTCCATGGCACTTTTTAAAAAAAGAACAGGGGAGTTATCCCAGTGTCCTGGCCAATATTTATCTCTCAATCAACAAAATTAAAACAGATGATAAGATCATTATCACATTGCTGTTTGTGGGAGCTTGCTGTGCAAATTCGCTGTCGCGTTTCCTACATTCCAGTAGTGAGTACACTTCAAAAAGTACTTCATTGGCTGGCTGTAAAGTGCTTTGGGACGTCGGGTGGTGTGATATAAATCCAGGACTTTCTCTTTTCTGTTTCAAGCATAGATGTTAGCAGTGTATTCATGGTCATGGGGAAGGGATCACTTTTTTCAGATTTGGCTTATGTTTTCGCCATGGTGCATTCAATTTTACAAATTGTTTCCAAGTGTCAGCCTTAGCTCAGGGATAGGACTCTCACCCTTCAAGCCCCACTCGAGAGATGTTTCACCACGGCCCTGTCTGCTCAAAGAATAGGGTGACTAACCTTCTGCTGCCATAGTCCCTCCCACTTCCCAATCACCTACACAGGTTTCTCCAGGATCTCAATCTCTTCCTCCTCATGAGAATGGGGGCGAGGCTTAAGGGCCTATTGAAAGCCAGCACCCTGTAGCCTTCCTTTCTTCTGCATTGTGGGTTCACTTCCCCCAATGACGAAGGCAGGCATTGAGAAAGACAAAACAACTGTACAGCAAAGCAGACATTGGCTGGAATTGGCATTCTGATATTGAGAGAACAATCATTTGGGTGTTTCATGCAGTGACCACTATCCTGCTCTATGCATGTACAACTTGTAGATATTTCAGTGAGACCAAGGACACATATAGCTCTGTAGAGGTAAGGTGTCAAAGCGCGTGTGGATCCCATGAAGACTTGCAAATTTCTGTTCTACGCTAAAGTGCCAGCTATAATGCTTACAATGGTGCCCAAATATCTCCAGACACCTGTTGAGAATTACCTTGCTAATTCTCATCAGGTCATTACATTCCTTCCATCACTAAAGTGCTTTGCAGAGTTGGAGGAAATGGCACTCATGGCCCGTGCCACCCCCTTCCACTACCACTGACCAAATTGCCCCGTGTCTCGTGAAGAATGAGAGGGGGCCTCATAGAAACATATAAAATTCTGATGGGATTGGACAGGCTAGATGCAGGAAGAATGTTCCCGATGTGGGGGAAGTCCAGAACCAGGGGTCACAGTCTAAGGGGTAAGCCATTTAGGACCGAGATGAGGAGAAACTTCTTCACTCAGAGAATTATGAAGCTGTGGAATTCTCTACCACAGAAAGTTGTTGAGGCCAGTTCGTTAGATATATTCAAAAGGAAGTTAGATATGACCCTTACGGCTAAAGGGATCAAGGGGTATGGAGAGAAAGCAGGAATAGGTTACTAAAGTTGCATGATCAGCCAAGATCATATTGAATGGCGGTGCAGGCTTGAATGGCCGAATGGCCTACTCCTGCAACTATTTTCTATGTTTCTCTGTTTACCATCTGTCATATTTGGTTGCTGTTAGTCTTTTGCTTGCACGATGTTTAAACTGTGCCTGTAGCCATCAGTTCCCATCCACCGCCCCCCTGCATTTCTGACCAATGTCTGCCACATCTCCAATGGTAATCTGCTAATCAACGTGCAAATGAGCTGACCCCAGAAAACATGCCAGTGGCATAAACTTTCATCAGGTAGATGTAGACGCCCACTTATGGTCTGTCTGTGCAGCAACTTGACAGAAAACCCAGCCCCACAAACTAAGAATCTATCTGAAGCCAAAACACTTCACCACAACACTTGGGAGAATAAATCTGGTGTGAAGGCCCAAACTGACTCCAAATGAAGAAGAGTAAGATTCCTTTTTCCAGAGAGTCTCACTCCACATTGCTCTGGAGTCAAGGCCCTTACCGACTCTGGTTCCAGGCTCCGTTTACACTATAACTGCAGCACAATGTGAATCAAAACCATTCTGCGCTCTCCCAATTGCTGTAGCGTTCTAAAGACTGGTAAAATTGGAAGCAACTATTCGATAAAGTTTTAGCTATTAAAAAGCGCTTAGGGAGTGTGATGAGCACCAGCCGTAGTGTAATAGAATTCCATTGATCTTACCAACCTGGGGTACCTCACTGGTCATTTCTCTTGTCACAGTTGGAAATTAATGACTGGTCAACTCTCTAGATTCAACAGATGGCTTTTGTATATTTAGAATAGATCAATGTCAGGCATTGCAGCATACGAACAACGACGTAGTGATAAAAAAATTATGGAATCAAGCATTGGAGAGAACACAAGCTGAGTTGAAGTTTGATAAATGGCTTGGCAGAAGCCATTTAAAAAAAGGTTACATTTCAGTAGAACAGTAGTTGCTATGAGAGTGTAAAAATTAAGGGCAGAAAAACCTCATCAATGTAAATTAGTTTAACCTTTGAAGAAAATAGTTCCTTTGCAGCACTCAAAATATGCACAGAGCAGCTATCAAAGGACAGCTGCAAAATTGAATTTTTTTTTTCATTGAATTACAGCTGAATGCAGTATCACTGAACACCTTCTGAATCAACAGAAAGAACTCAAATCTGGATTTGAATGCATGACCACCACTGCAGTCCCAAAAGGTTAATAGGAAACCTCGTCACTGGTCCCTGCTGAGTAAGGATAGGCAATTGAACAAATTCTATCTTTGGATTAGGTTGGTTGGAATCTGAAGTTCAAATATTCAGGTTAAACCAGCAGGAAAGGAATAGCTTCCTCTCGCTCATCAGGGATTTAAAAAAAAATAACCAGCATTCCACTGCCAAGGCAAAGCCTGGATACTAATAATGTAAAAAAAAATAACAACCAGATCTGCCCCTGTTGCTGTAGCTGCTGCCATGGATGTTTGCCAGTTGATGAATGATTGAAGAAAGCTTTTAGGCAAAGTTTTAGCAGGACACTATGCTGAAATAGTGTCATTGTGAAAAGGGATGTTTTGTATTGCCACTGGAACAGAATAAATCTCTTCCTAAAGAGATCATCGCGCATGATTCTAAAATTGGGCAAATTCTTATTTCTGCAAATGAATCAGAATAAGCCCAATTCAGGCTCTTCTCATGTTTCCTTAGTGCTCTGTCTTTTGTCCCTAATATTGATTCACTAATATTGAGATTAATGAAGTTCATCTTCAAATTGTTTAGAACAAAGTGCACTTTAGGATATTCAATTGCAATTTTTTTAAATTTAGCTTTTCACATACCAGCTGCCATTCAGAAGGATGGTAATCCATTCTATTTCTGCCATGCCACTCCATATCAGACACTAATACAAACCCGAGAAAGCAACACAAAATTACATTTCAGCAAAAAGTATAAAGCAATACATCATATGAACATGCCTTCATTCAAAGTAAATGGCATAGATAAGTGCATCTCACACCCATATTCCAGCAAGGTACAGAAACAATCTTGTATAGGTTGGTCAGAGGGGGTATTGAGCACAAGTGATTACAGCTTAAGAATAATCCAATTTCTCTCTGGAAAGCTCAATGACAGAAGTAAATGAGGGGACTTCTTAACTCGAGGGCAAATTGGTGGGTAGCAATTCTTCTCCAGAGCACCCAACCAGCAAACTATGAGCTGATGTTACTCATGGCAGAGTGGCAAAGTACTGTTGAATGCCAGCTCCACAAAACAAATCAAACCTCTGAGTGGCAATAAGAGTTGGCCTTTTACTTAAGAACATATGAATTAGGAGCAGGAGTAGGCCATAAGACCCCTCGAACCTGCTCTGCCATTCAACGAGATCATGGCTGATCTTCGACCTCAACTCCACTCCATATCCCTTAATTCCTCTGGAGCCCAAAAATCTATCTCTCTCAGCTTTGTATATACTCAATGACTGAGCATCCACAGCACTTTGGGGCAGAGAATTCCAAAGATTCACAATCCTCTGAATGAAGAAATTCCTCCTCATCTCAGTCTTATCATGAGACTATGCACCCTCATTCTAGACTCTCCAGCCAGGGGAAACAATTTCTCAGCATCTACCCTGTTAATTTCCTTCAGAATCTTATATGTTTCAATTAGATCATCTCTCATTATTCTAAACTTCAGAGAGTGTGGTCCAATCTACTCAATCTCTCCTCATAGGACAACCCTCTCATCCCAGGGATGAATCTGGTGAATCTTTGTTGCACCACCTCTAAGGCAAGAATATCCTTCCTTAAAAAAAGACCAAAACTGTACACAGAGCTATAGTCTCACCAGAGCTCTGTATGATTGTAGCAATACTTTCTTACTCTTGTATTCCAACCCTCTAGCAATAAAGGCCAACATGCCATTTGCCTTCCTATTTACTTACTGTACCTGCATGCCAACTCTCTGTGTTTCTTGTACTCGGACACCCAAATATTTCTGAACACCAAAATTTAATAGTTTCTCACCATTTAAAAAATATTCTGTTTTTCTATTCTTCTTACCAAAGTGAACAACCTCACATTTCCCCACATTATACTGCATCTGCCACCTTATTGCCCACTTACTTAGTCTATCTATATCCCTTTGCAGATGCTTTGTGTTGTCCCTTTGCGGTGCATTCACGCTCCACAAGTTTAGCATCTGCGCAAAACTGAAAACCACTTTGCACTGTCGCTAAACTTGGAGTATAGATCGTGTCTGAAGGCCTAACCTGACTTTGAAGTGAAGTTGGGCCTTCAGACACGATCCTCCAACATGCCAGTTCTAAACCAAATGCGAAAGTAGAAAGGCTGAAAAATTATATGCAACTATTCTACAAAGTATTAGCTATTATAGCTTTTGGAGTCTAGGGGACTAAAGGGATATGGAGATCGGGAGGGAAAGTAGAGTTGAGTTCAATGATCAGCCATGATCTTATTGAATGGCAGAGCAGGCTCGAGAGGCCATAGGGCCTACTCCTGCTCCTATTTCTTATATTTTTATACATTCTCTGGAAAAGTTTGAATAGCACCAGCCCTGGCTTAATTGAATCCCATCAATCATATAAATTGGTAATTATACTGGAGCATGCTTCACCAAAGAATCATAGACTGATGGTTTACTCCTGCAATTCTGGTGAGTTTTCAAAAATATAACTGTAAAGTCCTTACACAATACCACAAATCCACACAAGGCACATTCTATGGACAAGGTCACTCCATGACCTGAACCTTTATTCACAGGACCAAGAAGTAATGACCCTGCGTGGGACCTCCCTTTATATACCTGGATGACCAGGTGAGGAGTGTCTCCCACAAGTTCACCCCCTGTGGTCAAGGTGTGCATTTCTTACATATATACAGTATTGCAGTGTTGTTACATAAAGGTTACAACATGACATCACCTCCCCCTCAACATCTTATTGGGATCACAGGTTAAGTCTCTCTGGTGGTCTGCGCTCTCTCGTGGAGTGCCGCAGTTGGGGCTCTGGCTATTGAGCCTTGGTATGCGTGTCTGTCACCTGTGGTGATTCCGGCCTGTCCGGGCTGACCGCAGGGACTGTGCATGCTGCTGAATGTTCTTGTTGCTCGTTCCTTGGTGGTGGTGTGACTACCATCTCATGATCTTCCTTAGGTTCCTCAGAGTCCATGCTGAACCATTTTTTTACTTGGTCCAGATGCTTGCGGCATATCTGCCCATTGTTAAGTTTAACCACTATGACCCGATTCCCCTCTTTGTCTATTACAGTATCCTCAAGCCATTTGGGCCCCAGAGCGTGATTGAGAACAAATACGGGGTCATCAATTTCTATACATCTCCCCCTTGAATTTCGGTCATGGTACTCATTTTGGGACTGACGCTTGCCCTCAACAATGTCGGATAGGACTGGATGAATGAGGGACAGCCGAGTTTTGAGTGTTCGTTTCATGAGTAGCTCCGCGGGTGGGACCCCCGTGAGCGAGTGCGGTCGGGACCTATAGGCCAGCAGGAGGCGCGATAGGCGGCATTGAAGGGAGGGTCCTTGAATCCAGAGCATGTCTTGTTTTATGATTTTGACCGCACGTTCCGCCTGGCCATTGGAGGCCGGCTTGAACGGTGTTGTCCTGACATGGTCAATGCCATTACCCGACATGAACTCCCGGAATTCGTAGCTTGTGAAACATGGGCCATTGTCGCTAACAATGATGTCCGGCAAGCCGTGGGTCGCAAAGACCGCGCGCAGACTCTCCACGGTGGTGGATGTTGTGCACGAATTCAAAATGATGCACTCGATCCATTTCGAGCACGCATCAACCACAATGAGAAACATTTTTCCCATGAACGGGCCCGCGTAGTCTACGTGAATGCGTGACCATGGCCTGGTGGGCCAAGGCCATGGGCTGATCGGGGCCTCCCTGAGGGCATTACCTAGCTGGGCACACGTCGTGTACCTGTGAACACAGTGTTCCAGGTCTGAATCAATTCCCGGCCACCACACATGTGACCGGGCAATGGCCTTCATCAGCACGATGCCTGGGTGCTCGCTGTGGAGTTCCCTGATGAATGCTTCCCTGCCCCTCTAGGGCATGACTACCCGGCTGCCCCATAGTAGGCAGTCGGTTTGGATGGAGAGCTCAATCATCTGTCTGTGAAATGGTCTGACCTCCTCAGGGCATGCTCTGTGTGCGGTCGCCCAATCCCCAGTCAGGACACATTTCTTAATCAGAGATAGGAGGGGATCTCTGTTGGTCCAGATTTTGATCTGGCGGGCTGTGATGGGGGAGCCTGCGCTGTCAAAGGCATCGACTGCCATGACCATCTCAGTGCTTTGCTCCGCTGCCCCCTCTGTGGTGGTCAGTGGAAGCCTGCTGAGCACGTCAGCGCAGTTTTCGGTGCCGGGCCAGTGCCGGATGGTGTAGTCATACGCAGCGAGCATGAGAGCCCATCGCTGTATGCGAGCTGACGCATTGGCATTGACAGCCTTGCTGTCTGACAACAGGGATGTTAACGGCTTGTGGTCCATTTCTAATTCGAACCTCCTGCCACAAAGGTACTGATACATCATTTTCACCCCATAGACACATGTGAGTGCTTCCTTCTCACCATCCCATATCCCCGTTCAGCTTGAGAGAGCGACCTGGAGGCATAAGCCACAGATTGTAGTTGGCCCTCAGCATTACCCTGCTGCAACACGCACCCAACCCCATAGGACGATGCATCACACATCAAAACCAATTTCTTATGGGGGTCGTACAGAGTCAACAACTTATTTGAACAAAGTAGGTTCCGCGTCCGATTGAAAGCTCGTTCCTGACATTCCTCCCAAAACCAATCGCAACCCTTACACAGGAGCACGTGTAGCGGCTCCAACAATGTGCTTAAGTTCAGCAGAAAATTCCCGAAATAGTTCAAGAGTCCCAGAAATGAACGCAACTCCGATGTGTTGCAGGGCCTGGGTGCTCGTCGAATCGCCTCCATTTTGGATTCGGTGGGCCGAATCTCATCTGCAGTAACCCTTCTGCCCAGGAACTCAACCTCAGGAGCCAAAGACACACATTTAGATTTCTTGAGTCACAGGCCTACCTGGTCCAGTCGGCGTAGCACCTCCTCCAGGTTGTGGAGGTGTTCCTCGGTGTCACGACCGGTGATGAGAATGTCGTCCTGAAATACGATTGTTCCGGGAATGGATTTGAGCAGGCTTTCCATGTTTCTTTGAAAAATTGCGGCCGCTGATTAAATGCCAAACGGACACCTGTGGTGATGGTGGTCAGTAGTTTAGATTCGTCGGCCAGTTCTTGGGTCATGTAGGCTGAAATGAGGTCCAACTTGGTGAATAGCTTGCCGTCTGCCAGCGTGGCAAAAAGGTCCTCCGCTCTCGAGAATGGGTATTGGTCTTGTAGGGACACCTGGTTGATAGTGGCCTTGTAGTCGCCACAGATCCTGACCGAACCATCCGCTTTTAGGGCGGGAACGATGGGGCTCGCCCAGTCGCTGAATTCAACTGGCGAGATGATGCCCCCTCTCAGCAACCGGTCCAACTCGCTTTCAATTTTCTCCCGCATCACATACGGCACAGGTCTGGCGTCCGGGGTGATGCATATCACTACTTTGGTACCTTTGAACGTCCCGACGCCAGGTTGAAATAGTGATTCAAATTGCTGTAGGACTTGTGAGCATGAACTGCGCTCCACAGCTGACACTGCGTGCACATCCCCCCATTTCCAGTTCCTCTCAGCCAACCAGCTCCTCCCCAACAGTGCGGAACCATTGTCCGGGACAATCAAGAGAGGCAGCCGGCTCACCGATCCATTGTGTGTGACTGCCAACATTGCACTGCCTAGCACTGGAATGATTTCTTTGGTGTACGTCTGTAATTGCGTGTTAATGCGTTCTAGTTTGGGTCTGCTGGCTTTGAGTGGCCACAGCTTTTCGAATTGTTGAACACTCATGAGTGACTGGCTGGCCCCCGTGACCAGCTCCATGCGTACATGGATGCCGTTTAATAGGACTTTCATGATCATGGGTGGCATTTTGGTATATGAGCTGTGAATGTTTGCCACATGAACCCGCTGAACTTCAGCATCCATTGATTTGCCCCAAGCATCATCCTGCCTCGCAGACCCCTCATCTGGTTCATCCGCCTCGTATATTAGCCTGGTTACAGGCTTTCTGCACATTCTGGCTAAATGGCCACTGAGGTTACAGTTTCTGCAGATGAACTGTTGAAACCTGCAAGTCCTGGCAGCATGTCTGCCCCGACACCTCCAGCATGAACTGAGATTCCCATTGTTGTGAACAAAAGAGCTGTTACAAGGCATTCCTCGCTGATTGTCCCTTTGACTGCTCTTGAGCACACTGTTAGTGGGTGTCAATGGCCCCATCCTGGGCCACATTGTCCACTGGAGGGGCATAAATGTCCATTCAGCCTGCCATTGTCTCTATTGGAGACTTACTCTTGGGTCTATTGCTGCCTGGGGTATGTCAAACTGCCCTTGCCTGCCTGCGGGGCTCTGTGTCGCGTTTATGATATTGACTCCCTGATCCATCATAACGTTGGAGGCAGAATTGCGCATGTATATTATCTTGGTTTCCTCCTCCCCCGCCATAAAAGTCTGAGCCATCAACGCCGCCGCATCCAAGGTCAAGTCCTTGGTCTCAATTAGCTTTCTGAAAATACCAGCATGACCGATGCCCTTAATAAAGAAATCCCTTAGCATCTACCCCCTGCAGGCATCTGTGAACTTACAGAGGCTGGCCAAGCGCTGGAGGTCCACAACGAAATCTGGTATGCTCTGTCCTTCCCGCCGTCGGTGGGTATAGAATCTGTGTCGGGTCATGTGTACGCTGCTCGCCGGTTTGAGGTGCTCACCGATTAGTTTGCTGAGCTCTTCAAAGGTTTTGTCCGCCAGTTTCTCGGGTGCTAGCAGGTCTTTCATGAGCGCGTAAGCCTTAGGTCCACAGCTGGTCAGCAGATGAGCCCTTCGCTTGTCGGCCGCTGCATCTCCCAGCCAGTCCTTTGTGACAAAACTCTGCTGGAGCCTCTCAATTAAATTGCCCCAGTCCTCACCAACACAGTACTGTTCATCTGTGCTGCCGGTGGCCATTCTTGTGGGTCGTTGATTCACGTTTCTCGTCGCCAATGTAAAGTCCTTGCACAATACCACAAATCCACATGAGGCACATTCCTTGGACAAGGTCACTCCATGACCTGAACCTTTATTCACAGGACCAAGAAGTGATGACCCTGCGTGGGACCTCCCTTTATATACCTGGATGACCAGGTGAGGAGTGTCTCCCACAAGTTCATCCCCCGTGATCAAGATGTGCATTTCTTACATATATACAGTATTGCAGTGTTGTTACATAAAGGTTACATACTTGACAATAACGATACTGTTGCAGAGAAGAATTGAGTGGAGAGCAGACATTTCCTCACGGGTAGAGTGAAAAGTAGAAACAAAGTCACCCCTGTTGCGTGTCATCTAATGATTGGCTAAACAGCTGCATGAGTAGCGATCTGGAAGCAGATCCCCTCCTGATTGGAGAGGAGCTCGTTGTGCAGATCTCGGAACCAGGGAGGATGAAAGCAGAGAGAGAAAGTACGCCACACACAGCATAAATCCCCGGCCCGAGCAAGGGCTTTCCCTACGGGTGAAGGCCAATCAGGACTGGCCAGGTCACAAGAAGAGGCCACAAAAAGCTAATTTTTACACTTTCCTTTCTGGGGCCAGGGGAAGGTCGGAGTTAAATACCCCAGGGCCTGTTTTCCATTGCCGTCAAAATTGGTATCACACTGACCGGTGGAGCCCTGTGTTTAGTTTTTATATCTTGTTGTGAGGATCACAGGAATGTTGTATGTAAAATAATGAGTTATTTCATCCATTACAAACCTCTCTCAATATACAGCAATTTCAAGGGCAATTTTATGTGTGTTAGTTGTGTAACTGATCTCATTGTGGCGGCTATTCCAATTTGAAGTTAACATAATAAATTAATTGAAACATGATGAAATCTTAACAAAATTGATGAGGGAAAGTAGCTTTTACAAGTTTCTTTTTATGTTTCAGAAAATAACATTCAATTTCCACTACATAGCACTGTCAACAAGCTCCTTTTGCTAAAGAGGTTTTTCTTTCTTATTCATTCGCGGGCTGTGGGCGTCGCTGGCAAGGCCGGCATTTAATGCCCATCCCTAGTTGCCCTTGAGAAGGTGGTGGTGAGCTGCCTTCTTGAACTGCTGCTGTCCGTGTGCTGAAAATATTCCTACAGTGCTGTTAGGGAGGGAATTCCAGGATATTGACCCAGCGACGATGAAGGAACGATGATATATTTCCAAGTCAGGATTGCATGTGACTTGGAGGGGAACTTGGAGGTGATGGTGTTCCCGTGCATCTCTGCCCTTGCCTTGGCCTGGATGGTGTCGAGCTTCTTGAGTGTTGTTTGAGCTGCATTCGCCAGGCAAGTGGAGAGTATTCCATCACACTCCTGGATCATGCGTTGTAGATGGTGGAAAGCTTTGGGGAGTCAGGAGGTGAGTCACCCCATCACAGAGTTCCCAGCCTCTGACCTGTTCTTGTTGCCACAGTGCTTATGTGGCTGGTCTAGTTAAGTTTCTAGTCAATGGTGACCCCAGGATGTTGATGGTAGGGGATTTGACAATGGTAATGTGGTTGAATGTCAAGGGAAAGTGGTGTAACTCTCTCTTGTTGGAAATAGACATTGCTGGCACTTGTGTGGATGAATCTTACTTGCCACTTATCAGCCCAAGCCTGGATGTTGCCCAGGTCTTGCTGCATGTAGGCATGAACTGCATCATTATCTGCAGAATTTCGAATGGAACTGAACATTGTGCAGTCGTCAGTGAACATCCCCACTTCTGACCTTATGATGGAGGGAAGGTCATTGATGAAGCAGCTACAGATGGTTGGGCCTCAGACACAGCCCTGAGGAACTGCTGAGCAATGTCCTGGGGCTGAGATGACTGGCTTCCATCTGATGCAACCCTGTCACCAATGTGACATTTTCTTTTCTCACGTCAGGTTGTGTCCTCTGATCAATACTGCCAATCTAACGGCAATTTTAAACCAAATTATGGATCATTTTGTTTAATCGACTTTCGCTCCCTAATAATTGTGTAGAGTTTGTTAAAACATATTTCACTTAGGGCTGCTTCAGCCATCAGAAGAAGACTTTAATTTCACCAGCCTGTGCTAGATTTGAGCCTGGGTCCCAAGGATGAAAGGACAGTGAGCTTATCCCATTTGTACACCCATTCCCCCATAATACAGCTTTGTTCTGTATAAAATGGTTTATATTTATTATGATGGGTCAGCATATATACTACAAAGAGATTGCATAAAATATCCATCATGGGCCAGAATTTGTTAGAGTGGGACATCTCACGGTGAGTCCCGTTAGTTAGAAAGTTTCCCTCACCCTTCAGCTCAAAAATTACTGGAAGTGTGAGCTAATAACCAGGATACGTGGCATCTGGGACCTTGGTGGACAACGGAACCAACAGTCTATCTTCTTAACCAATGGGATTTAAATTTTGAGAAAGAAATAGAGGAACAATGGGAAAGAAAAAATGGTGAAGGTAGAGAGAGAGAGAGAGAAAGGAAGATTGGATTAAGAGAGAGAAAAAAAAGAAATGGAATGGAAAAGTAAGAAAAAAAATTAAATAATTGAATGCTTAAAAACCTCTAGGAACGATTTACTACCTGCAGGAGTGAAACTTCACAGTTTTAATTGTTCCCTTTATGGGCAGGAGAGGTCGAGTGTGATTGCAGAAACATCAATCATGTCAATAAAAGGGTCCTTAAGCAGTTAAGTACCAGCCCTAACTTTCTGTGGCGAGTTTAATTGGTAATTATTGCGTAAATTTCTTGAAACGCGCAGGGAGGCTGAGGGTGGGCTGTTGTTTTCGTGAGGCTAATGGTGGAAAGGTACATTGTCCAGCAACTTGTGGCAATTCGCAACTCACTGGGTATCACTTCCTCGCTGCAAATTGCTAAATGATTTACACACTAATAATGGAAAGCACATTAAACTTGCTGTTATTTTCCTAGCAATTTCTGACCCCGTATATCTGAGGATTTGAATGTGAAAGTCAAAAGTGTCTGCAATCGCTTTTGATTCCACCTCCATTTTGGTGATGGTTTGTTTTTCTGAGCATTTGTGCTGCTTGGATATGCTGGAACCTGCACACAACATTCGGTTCCAGTTTAATAACAAGAGATGACAATGAATTAAAAAAAAAATCGATCCACATGATTTCAGTCAGCAATACTTGGCATTCGTAATTGCCTTAACAAAGAAGAGCTCAATAAAACGTTGCTGACATTATTCCAGCTCCCATAGCTATCAAATCTTCCAGCAGAAAACAAAGACGCCCTTAGCGTAGGCATTAATTGAGTCAAAATCCATGATTTATTGTGCCTCATAACAGGCAATTACTTGAATTATTCGGAGTGTCACGGAAAATCTGAAACAATAATTTAAAAAACACAGCTGAAATTTATTGCAGTGATCGTGTTGTGCACTGTGACGCTGCCAGGGAACGTGGCTGATGAAGTTAGCATAAAATGTTAAATGTTAGGAAAGGAAGGTGCTGCTCAGTAAAACTGTCAGTAAGGTATTGAGGCAGGCATAAATCATACAAATAGCCATGTTGTTACAGTCCCAGGCATCAATAAACCGCTCTCCATTCTTCCAGTTAAGATGCTTCGAATTTTGTATTTTGTTTGTGGTTCAGGGTGTCATCGCACCGAGATAATGGGAGGCCATTTCAAACAGCCATGCAGGCATTCTGACAGGACTTTAAGTCTTTAAGGTCCAACGGCTTGACAGCAATCTAGAAATTCCCTTCTCACTTATATTTATCTCATGACCAGACCATTCAACTGACGAAACCATTTGCATATAATTTCATAATCCACCTGTTGGCTAAATCCATCACTGACTGGATCACTGATACGTTTTCTCTTTACATCCCAGAATTAAGATTAAATTTCCTGCTGGCCAAATTGGGCGAGTAGTAGCCGTTAATAAACTCGCCGGCTCCATGTATGTGGCACATATAACACACTAAGTGAGTAACCTGGCTGTGTACCAGCCAGGCACTTGTTACATTGATGCCGAGGATTGCTTTGAGGGCAACCCAAAGTTTTTTGTGTTTTAAAACAATCCGACATGAAAGAGCGTATCTGCTGCCGATTCTCCATTGCCTGTTCTGCAACGTCGCGCAAATCAAAATTACTCATCGGCAAAAAAACCTGACAATGGCTTGCTGAGCTCCCAAATTCCCCGAGGCACGCTCCTATCCTGCAAACATCTGAGCCAGTAAGGCTAAATCAGAATATCTAGTCCAGTTTAAAAATGAGAAGGTGAAACATGTTCGGACTGTTTCTGATAAGCGGGTGTCTCTTATACACAGAAATTCATTGCCTCGATGAGTTCTCCATTAAAGCGCGATCACATTCCATTAAATTGTCCAATAATCCAATCCCTCTGGGCTTTTTATAGGGAGCTGCATATTATGATATAGTATTACATACTAATTTGCAGCACAGAAGCAAGCCATTCAATCCAACAGGCCCATGTCGCTGTTTATGCTCCATGTGAGCCACCTGACTTCACCTCACCCTCTCAGCATATCCTTCTATTCCTTTCTCCCTCATATGTTTATCTAGTTTCCCCTTAAATGCATCCATTCTAGTTGCCTCAACTAATCCTTGAAGTAGCACATTCCACATTAGTGAATTTATTAGTGACTATCATATATTTATAGCGTCTAGTTGTATTCCCCCCTGCAAATGGAAGCATCGTCTCTATGTCTACCCTTTCATAATCTTAAAGACATCTATCATAAGAACATAAGAAATAGGAGCAGGATTAGGCCATTTGGCCCATCGAGCCTGCTCCGCCATTTAATAAGATCATGGCTGATCTGATCATGGACTCCGCTCCATTTCCCTGCCCGCTCTCCATAACTCTTTACTTCCTTATTGCTCAAAAATCTGCCTATCTCCGCCTAAAACATATTCAATGACCCAGCCTCCAAGCTCACTGGGGCAAAGAATTCCATAGATTTACAACCCTCTGAGAGAAGAAATTCCTCCTCATCTCAGTTTTAAAGGGGCACCCCCTTATTCTGAGACTATGTCCCCTAGTTTTAGTTTCCCCCATCAGTGGAAATATCTTTTGTGCATCTACCTTGTCAAGCGCCCTCATTATCTTATATGTTTCGATAAGATCACTTCTCATTCTTCTGAACTCCAATGAATATAGACCCAACCTACCCTCATAAGTCCACCCTCTCATCTCTGGAATCAACCTTGGTGAACCTTCTCTGAGCAGCCTCCAATGCAAGTATATCCTTCCTTAAATACGCAAAGCAAAACTGTACACAGTACTCTAGGTTGGCCTCACCAATACCCTGTACAGTTGTAGCAGGACTTCTCTGCTTTCATACTCTATCCCCCTTGCAATAAAGGCCAACATTCTATTTGCCTTCTTGATTACTTGCTGTACCTGCATACTAACTTTTTGTGTTTCATGCACAAGGACCCCCAGGTCCCTCTGTACTGCAATACTTTGCAATTTTTCTTCATTTAAATTGTAATTTGCTTTTCTATTATTTCTGCCATAGTGGATAACCTCACATTTTCCTACATTATACTCCATCTGCCAAATTTTTGCCCACTTACTTAGCCTGTCTATATCCCTTTGCAGATTTTTGGTGTCCTCCTCACAATTTGCTTTCCCAATCATCTTTTGTATCATCAGCAAGCTTGGCTACATTACACTTGGAAAACTGCAAATGTAGTGCCCCTATTTAAAAAAGGAGGCAGACAAAAAGCAGGAAATTATAGACCAGTTAGCCTAACATCTTGGGTTGGGAAAATGTTAGAGTCCATTATCAAAGAAGCAGTAGCAGGATATTTGGAAAAGCAAAATTCAGTCAGGCAGAGTCAGCATGGATTTATGAAGGGGAAGTCATGTTTGACAAATTTGCTGGAGTTCTTTGAGGATGTAATGAACAGGGTGGATAAAGGGGAACCAGTGGATGTGGTGTATTTGGATTTCCAGAAGGCATTTGACAAGGTTTCACATAAAAGATTACTGCACAAGATAAAAGTTCACGGAGTTGGGGGTAATGTTAGCATGGATAGAGGATTGGCTCCTTAACAGAGAACAGGGAGTCAGGATAAATGGTTCATTCTCTGGTTGGCAACTAGTGGGATGCCGCAGGGATCGGTGCTGGGACCCCAACTATTTACAATCTACATTAACGACTTGGAAGAAGGGACTGAGTGTAACGTAGCCAAGTTTGCTGACGATACAAAGATGGGAGGAAAAGCAATGTCTGAGGAGCACACACAAAATCTGCAAAAGGACATAGATAGGCTAAGTGAGTGGGCAAAAATTTGGCAGATGGAGTATAATGTTGGAAAGTGTGAGGTCATGCACTTTGGCAGAAAAAAAATCAAAGAGCAAGTTATTATTTAAATGGAGAAAGATTGCAAAGTACCAAAGTACAGCGGACCTAGGGGTACTTGTGCATGAAACACAAAAGGATAGTATGCAGGTACAGCAAGTGATCAGGAAGGCCAATGGTATCTTGGCCTTTATTGCAAAGAGAATGCAGTATAAAAGTAGGGAAGTCTTGCTATAGCTATACAAGGTATTGGTGAGACCACACCTAGAATACTGCGTGTAATTTTGGTTTCCATATGTATGAAAGGATATGCTTGCTTTGGAGGCAGTTCAGAGAAGGTTCACTGGGTTGATTCCGGGATGAGGGAGTTGACTTATGAGGAAAGGTTGAGTAGGTTGGGCCTCTACTCATTGGAATTCAGAAGAATGAAAGGTGATCTTATTGAAATGTATAAGATTATGAGGGGGCTTGACAAAGTGGATGCAGAGAGGATGTTTCCACTGATGATTTTTTCTGCCAAAGTGCATGACCTCACACTTTCCAACATTATACTCCATCTGCCAAATTTTTGCCCACTCACTTAGCCTGTCTATGTCCTTTTGCAGATTTTGTGTGTGCTCCTCAGACATTGCTTTTCTTCCCATCTTTGTATCGTCAGCAAACTTGGCTATGTTACACTCAGTCCCCTCTTCCAACTAGAGGGCATGATCTTAGAATAAGGGGCCGCCCATTTAAAACAGAGATGAGGAGGAATTTCTTCTCTGACGGTTGTAAATCCGTGGAATGTGCTGCCTCAGAGAGCTGTGGAAGCTGGGACATTGAATAAATTTAAGATAAAAATAGAGAGTTTCTTAAACGATAAGTGAATAAGGGGTTATGGGGAGTGGTGGGGAAGTGGAGTTGAGACCATGACCAGATCAGCCATGATCTTATTGAATGGCGGAACAGGCTCGAGGAGTCGTATGGCCTACTCCTGTTCCTATTTCTTATGTTCTTATGTCCCTTTGTCCAAGCCATTAATATAGATTGTAAATAGTTGAGACCCCAGCACCGATCCCTACGGCACCCCACTAGTCACTGTTTGCCAACTGGAAAATGACCCATTTATCCCAACTCTCTATTTTCTGTTAGTTAGCTAATCCTCTATCCATGCTATTATATATTACCCCTAACCCTGTGAACTTTTATCTTGTGCAGTAACCTTTTATGTGGCACCTTATCGAATGCCTTCTGGAAATCCAAATACACCACATCTACTGGTTCCTCCTATCCACCCTGCTTATCACATCCTCAAAGAACTCCAGCAAATTTGTCAAACATGATTTCCCTTTCATAAAACCATGCTGACTCTGTTTAATTGAATTCTGCTTTTTCAAATGTCCCACTACTGCTTCCTTAATAATGGACTCTAGCATTTTCCCAATGAGAGATGTTAGGCTAAATGGTCTATAGCTTCCTGCTTTTTGTCTGCTTCCTAAATAGGGGCAATAAATTTGCGGTTTTCCAATCCGCTGGGACCGCCCCTTAAAATGTCACCCGTTATTCTGTTCTAGAGAAAGGAATCCACCCTGTTCATTCTTTCCTGATAGATGATACCAGAACAGAGGTTATACCTGAGTAAATCCTTTTGGCACCTTCCCCAGTGCCTTTATATCCTTTTTATAATATGGAGACCAGACCAGTTCACTGTACTCCAAATTTGGTCGATACAAGTTTGACATAACTCCTCTGCTTTTCAATTCTGCTCCCTCTAGAAATGAACTCCAGGGCTTGATTTGCTTTTTTATGGCCTTATTACCTGCATCACTACTTTTAGTGATTTGTGTATTGCTTTCCTCAGATCTCTCTGCTCCTCTACCCCATTTACACACTTATTTTTCAAGGAGTATGTGGCCTCTTTATTCTTCCTACCAAAATATATTACCTCACATTTATCTACATTGAAGTTCATTTGTCAATTACGTGCCCATTCTGCAAATTTATCAATGTCTTCCTGTATTTTGTTCCAGTCTATTAACTATACCCCACAATTTGGTGTCGTCTGAAATTTTGAAATGGTACTTCCGATTCCTGAATTCTAATCGTTTGTGTTCAAAATCTTAAAGGGTTTTTTATAGAGTAAATAAACAGAAACTGTTCCCAGTAACCAGAGGGTCAGCAACCAAAGGACACAGAATTCAAGTAATTGGCAAAACAAGCAGAGGCGACATGAGGAAACATTTTTTATGCAGTGAGTTGTTCTGATCTGGAATGCACTGCCTGAAAGGGTAGTAGAGACAAATTCAATAATAACTTTCAATAGGGAATTGGATAAATACTTGAAAAGGAAACATTTGCTGGGCAGGGGATTGGTACTAATTGGATAGCTCTTTCAAAGAACCAGCATGGACACGATGAGCTGAATGGCCTCCTACCGCGCTGTATGATTCTATAATTCTACGTGGCTGGTAAATACCTCGAAGCATGAGACATTGCAGGGTGACCATACTATGGCACGCAGACCGGATTAGGCCACAGGATATGATATTTGGCACTAAATGTAGCGACACAGGCTACTGTGCATCGGGTGCTGGCGCCCCGTGTTATTGGGTGCTGAGGTCTCAGGTCAGCTCAGTGCCCAATGTGCATGTTGCACTGGGAAGCACCGATGGCGCGGAGAGTCTGCTATATTTTATCTGCCGGCTTCAACTGTGCTGCAAACAATGTTAATGAGGGCATAGCCTCATACTACAGTCCAGACCCCAGACACACAATGCCTTCATAAATCTGATATTTATAATGGCAGGTGCCTAGCGACTGTTGTGCTTTGCCTTCTAGAATTTAGTAGAGGTGGCCTAAAACAGACGATGGGCACATCATTCACTTATGTAAGGGCCTGAACACCTATATTAGGCAGCCGCCATGGATGACTGAAAAGTCGCCTGATCCAATATCTGGTCAGATGCCTTTCAGACGTCCTTTTGGTGTGGGACATTGGTCCCTGATATTGGCCCCGTTTTGCCCTGTTTATGCCTGTAAAATGGGCGCAACAATGTCCAATTTCTACCCCAGATACAAAGAGAGAGAGTTAGATTCTTCATTGATTATTCAAAATTCATACCACAAACCATCATTTTCATACTACCAGAGACATCAACATCGTATGCTCCCAGCACATTGAGCACCATTTTGAAAACCCTTTCTCAGTGATGGAGAAAGAAATTGCTAAACCTTCTCAGTCTGTAATGGAGAAAGTACCTCAGCGCTGAGTCATGAATAAAGAAGACAGTTTTAGAGTGCAGCTGCTCTGCAGGAGTGAGGCAGTAATAGAACAGATTGATTCTCGACAGCAGCCAGTCTTTAAAAAGTGCCTTTTACATGTTTTTTTTGGCTTTCAGTTCAGCCACAGAGCCAAAGACTGGTTTGAGATTTGTGACTCAGATGTCGCTGGGGGACACCTCCAAGCATTAGACCTAGCAAGCTGCTTGGCTCATCCTCTTTAGGAGGAGGAGGGACATCAGAGGATGCATGTAATCCCGGTGCTTTTCCACCTTAGGCCAGCTAGTAGAACCGAGTCTCATACTTCCACTCGTGTATGGGTCAAGGCAAATGTTCCTGGACGTGTCCCAAGGAACCTGCAAACAGAAACGACTATATTCCAAGGAGGCTGTGACAGAACTTTGCACTGTTGATCAGCCAGACCGAGGAAATACTTCTACACTAGCAACACCTGAGCACATTTACCTTGGCAACCATCCTGAGATCATAAGGACATAAGAAATAGGAGCAGGAGTAGGCCATTTGGCCCCTCGAGCCTGCTCCGCCATTCAATAAGATCATGGCTGATCTGATCTTGGGCTCAGCTCCACTTCTTTGCCCAGTCCCCATAATCCTTCACTCCCTTATCATTCAAAAATCTGTATATTTCCACCTTAAATATATTCAATGACCCAGCCTCCACAGCTCTCTAGGGTAGAGACTTCCACAGATTTACAACCCTCTGAGAGAAGAAATTCCTCCTCATCTCAGTTCTAAATGGGTGACCCCTTATTCTTAAACTATGCCCCCTAGTTCTAGTTTCCCCCACGAGGGGAAACATCCTCTCTGCATCTACCCTGTCAAGCCCTCTCAGTATCTTATATGTTTCAATAAGATCAGCTCTCATTCTTCTAACCTCCAATGAGTATAGGCCCAACCTGCTCAACCTTTCTTCAGATGTCAACCCTTCATCTCAGGAATCAATTATTTTGGTGCGTATAAGGCAATGACCAAGGGACACCATTAAAGCCACATGTACAAGGAATTGTGTGCCTGAACCGAGAGGGCCAACACAAACCCAAAATTGGGCCTTGGGTCTCATTAATATTAACGGGGCGACCTGCCAGTGCCCGATGCTCCTCCACAGGAAGCTCGCCCAGTTAATGATAAGATTATTGGCCTGCATGGCAGCAACCTGAACATGAGTCCTGCGGGAGGGGCATGGAGTATCAATGGGGTGGGGGGAGGTGGTGGGGGGACGGGGGTAGAGGCGGGGTGACTGATCAGGATACTATGGACATGGTGGAGCGCCTCCCAGTAATTTTTAAATAGCAAATTTATCTTTTGGTGGCGGTCGCCTAGCGACCGCTTGAGAATCCCAAACAGAGCAGGCCCCGCTCTTGCAATATAGAATTGAGCAGAGGGTGTCGAAAACAGGCCCCTCATTTACATATGTAAGAAGCCTAACACCAGATTTAGGCAGCCACCAAAGATGCCTGAAGACTGGCCCGCCCCAATACCAGGTCAAACGTTTTTCAGGCATCCTTTGAGTGTGGACATTGGTCCCCAAAATTGTCCCTTGAGGTGCCCATCTTTTGCTTGTAAAATGGCCGCAATGAGGAGAGATAGAGATAATTGATAACTCATTTCCATACAGCCTGAGGCATCACAATCATGCTGCCCCCAGCACATTGAGCACCTTGAAAACCCTTCCTTAGTGATGGAGAAAGAAATTGATAAACTTTTTCAATGTGTAATGAAGAAAGTACCTCAGCGCTGAGTCATGGAGCAAGAAGACAATTTTAGAGTGCAGCTGCTCTGCAGGAGTGAGGTAGCAATAGCACAGATTGATTCTGTACAGCAGCCAGAATCTAATTGAAAAAAGCACAAGTATTTTACACGTATTTTTTGGCATTCTCTTGAGTCACAGAGCTAAAAACTGATTAGTGATGTGTGTCACACATAGCTCCAGTACATTCGGTTTTGGATCAGGATGGTTTGTGTATTTTATTTCTTCATTCTTACTGAGACAACTTTGAAACCAGGGCAACCAAGTTTCTCCTTATGGGTTAGTCTAGAGGAGTGCACTCCACGAACCACAGACTACACAAACACAAGTATTAGCAAACAGACACTAAACAGACAATCCAACAAACACTCCAAGCAATGCAAGTGGTCTTAGAATGAGTCCTGGTGAGACTCTGTTGACATGGAGGAGCAAAAGAAAGAAAGAAAGGAGTCACAAGAATTAGGAGCAGAAGTCGGCCATTCTGCCCCTCAAGCCCATTCCACCATTCAATAAGATCATGACTGATCTTGTACCTCAACTCCATTTGCCCGCATTATCCCCATATCCCTTAATATCCAAACATCTATCGATCTCTGTCTTGAATATACTATTCAACTTTGACAACTTTGAAGATGATGGCCACTGCAGAATGAAAGCTTGTTGGGAGATCCAAATGGTGGCAGCTACTCATCAGAGCCGATCTTCGCTTTTCTCCTCAAATTGTGCAACGATCCTTAGATTCAGCATTTTGTTTATTACTCAGAGATAGGATGGGACCAAAACTGCCCCCTTTTTAAAAGCTTGTTACCGAGGCGGAAACGGGGCGGTAAGGCCTTTCTGCCCGTCCGCAATGGTCTCCGGGTGTTGGAAACGGGTTTCTGCCGCATCCCATCTTTCCTGCCCCGCCCGGCGGGCCGACCCCTTAACGCCCGGCGCAGACCTCTTTCACGCCCCGCGGCGGGAATTGACCTTCAGGAATGTGGTCGGTGCAGATTGGTGACCACGACAGCTTCACGGGGCGCAAAGCTGCCGGTGGCTGGCCACTGCAGCTACGGTGGCCATCACCGGACCGTAATTATCCACCCAAAACGGGGAGGAGGGTAATTTCTTGATATAAGCATGTTCATCTTATAAAGGGCTAGAGAAATTGCAAGTCTGTTCGGCTTTTAAACTTGCAAGTTGTAAGGAAACAATTTAGCCACTGGCACTGGGAAGGTATCAACAAATCATGAGCCAACTACACTAATGATCCTTTAATTCTTCTCGTGCTAATGATCCACTTAACCGGTATGAATGTTGAAAAGTTCACCAATCCAGCTGTGGAACGTGTAATTGTCTGAACACCAACAGAGAAAAAAGCAAATTTAGTCCCCGCAAGGCCACAGTGATGAAGTGGCACAAACACATGGATGGCCATCTTGCATTTAGAGAAAGGCAATATGTCATACAGAAGGTCGATGTTGTCTCAACCACATGGAGGACCCTGGCAGGAGGTCTGGAAAGCAGAGCACAAGGTAAGGAAGGAATATTACTGTGAAGTAAGAGTACGCAATTTACAGGCAAGAAGAAAGTAGCAGCTATTTTATGAATATAATACATATATATATTTATATATGCAAAAAAATACTTTGAGCAAAGAGATAGTAGGTAACCTATTAAATATGAAGATAGCAGGGTTCTGAAAATTACATTATACATGTCGCGATGGAAAAGAGAATTTACTGCAGAAAATCATTTCTGTTGGCGGAATCACTCGATCTCAACTCACACTGCTCTTATGTTTAAAGATAAAACTTGCACGTAATATAAGAATACAGCATTGAGCATTGCATCCTCCAGACATGAAAGGTTTGACTCTATATTAGGAAGCCTGAATTGTTTTACTTGGGAGGGAGAATCTGGAAGTTTTCGGACTGTGTGAAGCAGCGGGGCATAGAGCAAGTAATGTGTACGATGTTAATCGTGTATCCTGTGATTTGTGATCTATGGCAATTTGCAAGCACAGAAGTTTCACATGACAGAAAGTCATGAGAAATACACTGGCCTCCATTCCTGAAATCCTGACACATGCTTTCAAAAGCACTACTCTTGGAATGCTAATTAATTAACATTAACTTGTATATTACATCCATGTGTCCATTGACAAGTCCATAACTAGTAATGTGATGATGTAATGGACCTGAATGGATAAGTATGCTTATCAGCTCCAAACTCCATGTACTCTGTTACAGAGCAAAGGAAACCATTTGGGCCTCCTGTCACAGTTGAAGAGCGTCTCACAGCTCAGTAGCAACCATCACCATCTTTACTTGAAACAGGCTCCAGCACAGTTGCATCGGTAATTGGCAAAAGAACCAGAGGGAAGATAAGGCGACATTTTTTATGCAACGAGTTGTTATGATCTAGATTGCTCTGCCTGAAAGGGTGGAGAAAGCAAATGCAATAGCAACTTTCAAAAGGTAATTGGATATATATTTGAAAAGCAAAAATTTGCAGGGTTATGGGGAAAGAACAGGGGAGTGGGACTAATTGGATAGCTCTTTCAAAGAGCATCACATGCACGATGGGATAAATGGCTTCCTTCTGATGCTGTTTGATTCTATATAATTAAGGGGTGAAACTAAGTAGGGTGCAGCTTGGTTTTATTTATCTCAGACAAACAATGGAATTTCCCAGATACACTGCTAAATGGCAGGATCCGAGTGGCCAAAAGAAATTCACACTTACCTGAATGGAATGGCAGCAATTGAAAGTCTGTGCTTTCTTATCCAGCTTGAAGGAAGTGAGCGGAAGAAGAATAGTTCCCCAGGGGAACGTTGTGACAGATACATTAATGTTACCAAGTGCTGTGTAAACATATATTCACCTCGGATCAGGGTGAATAGAAATCAAACCATCACTGGGAAGAACACATAAGTCCCACTTCACCTAAAAATGGGAAAGCAGAGCTCAGAATCCGGGTGCAAACAAAAGTGGGAAAATGACCAAATCCCCTTAAATCCTTTGCCTTGGTGACCCATCCCCTAAATCCTTTGCCTTGGTGACCCATCCCCTAAATCCTTTGCCTTGATGAGCACAAACAATGGCAGAAAAATAATAATTTGCAAATTGTTATTCTGTGTGCACTACTAGATTACTGTGTTACTAATCTTGATCTGATAAAATCCACACAGTAATGGAACTATTGGAATTAATTTGGATATAAGATGAATTAAAGATGAAAGATATTGATTTAATTAAGGAAATGTGAGTAACAAATGCAGTTTTAAGGTAGTCATTAATAATTATTGATATCTTTAAAATAATTGACCTTTTCTTATCACTTGCCATTAATTATATTTATTCTGTATTTAGTATTTTTATTATGACCACACTTGGAAAGTGGGAGAAAGTGCTAATACTGAGGGTCTGCTCGTAAAATAGAATTTTATTTCCCGAATTAAGACTGGCTAGATCATTTATAGTCAGCCTTGTAAATGGGAATAACGTTCATATTTTGTGTAGTTTGAATTTTTGAATACATTTTATTTGGATTATTTTAAATGTCCTAAAATGGTTAAAAAAAAATCTTTCACATTTAAATTTCATGGCGTCCAGCTGCTGCTCATGGCTCACAATGTAGGTTTAGTTTTACAGCATAATTATATCTAATGGCGATGTCGGGCGAAAGATGTGACTATAACCGAAGCAGAGAATGCGCAACTGGAGGCTGATTCAAAATCAAAATAGGGAGCATCATAAATGGCTTGTTATTGGCAGCCACATCTTTTGGACATCGGTGATCAGACCAGTCAGTGAAGACGTCTGGCCATTGTTGACCTCTGCAGAGCATGTCCAATCACCGGAGGAAAATGCTGGCAGGTTTACAGCAGGCCTGGTGTAGAAGGTCACCTAATGGCTCATTTGGTTACGTCATTGAGCAGTTGAGAAATACAGAACTGGAGGGTTCCCCATCTGTGAGAATTTATCTGCTATTGGCTAAGGCAGCAGTAGAGGTGCCGCAATAATCCTCAGTGTCCTGAGTTAGGAGGGTGAAAATTAACCAGGGTTCCTGCTCCAGCATGCCGTCAAATGATCCTTGGTGGAAGTCCATGCACTGGGACATGGATCAGGGAGTATCAGGCTCATCTGTGCCCCCTTCAACTTCCCCACATTGCTCACTGGTGAGGTTTAGAATAGCTACTTAGGTGAGGCACTGGATGGTGATCCTTGCATCCCATCAAGGAGATAAAACCTTCAGAGGAGAGGGAACAAAACTGATGGGGAAGAGAGTGAAAGAATAGAATTGATGGAAAAAAAGTAGAGTAAAGAAAGAAAAGTGGATCCAGTTGCTCTGGAACCGGCCCTTCAACATAAAAGGGCCACTTTCCACAGTGGTAAGTAGCAGCTAGTACTGGATATAAATGCAATACTAAATACATCTCAGTCAGTGGGTTTTGCTGGCCAGTGTGACCAGAAACATTGACAGTGGAGCAAATGAACTGAAAGTGGGCTTATGTGGCTTTCATGCTTATTACAATGTTACAAACTTAAATAAAGGTAATTACAAATGTATGAAGGCAGACTTGGTTAAAGTGGACTGGGAAAATATATTACAGAGCAAGACTGTAGAAACGCAGTGGCAAATATTTAAGGAGATATTTCATAACTCTCAGCAAAGATTTATTCCAGTGAGAAATAAAGATTCTAAGAGAAGGATGAACCATCCCTGTCTAACTAAGGAAGTAAAGGATGGTATCAAATTGAAAACAAAGGCATACATTGTTGTGAAGGATAGTGGAAGGTCAGAGGATTGGGACATTTTTAGAAACCAGCAAAAGAAGCCTAAAAAAATGATAAAGAGAGAGAAGATAGCATATGAAAGTAAATTAGCAAGAAACATAAAAACAGACAGTAAAAACTTCTACAGCTAAAGGAAAGAAGTAGCTAAAGTAAACGTTGGTCCCTTAGAGGATGGGACTGTAGAATTAATAATGGGAAACGGAAATCGCAGAGCCTTTGAACAAATATTTTGTATCGGTCTTCACGATGGAGGACACTAAAAACATCCCAATAATTGATAATCAAGGCGCTACTGTGGGGGGAGAACTATCACTATCACTAGAGATAAAGTACTAGGCAAACTAATGGGACTAAAGGTGGACAAGTCCCCTGGACCTGATGGCATGCATCTTAGGATCTTAAAAGAAGTGGCTGCAGAGATAGTGGATACATTGGTTGTAATCTACCAAAATTCCCTGAATTCTGGGGAGGCCCCAGCGGACTGGAAAACTGCAAATGTAACGCCCCTATTTAAAAAAGGAGACAGACAGAAAGCAGGAAACTATAGATCAGTTAGACTAACATCTGTCATTAGGAAAATGCTGGAGTCCATCATTAAGGAAGTAGTAGAGGGGCATTTAGAAAATCATAATGCAGTCAAGCAGAGTCAGCATGGTTTTATGAAAGGGTAATCATGTTTGACAAATCTGTTGCGTTCTTTGAGGATGTAATGAGCAGAATGGATATAGGAAAACCAATTGATGTCATATACTTAGGTTTCCAGAAAGCATTCGATAAGGTGCCACACAAAAGGTTACTGCACAAGATCAGAGTTCACGGGGTTGGGGATAATAGCGTGGATAGACGATTAGCTAACTAACAGAAAAAAGAGAGTCGGGATAAATGGTTCATTTTCAGGTTGGAAAACTGTAACTCGTAGGGTGCCACAGAGGTCAGTGCTGGGGCCTCAACTATTTACAACTTATATTAATGACTTGGATGTAACATAGCCAAATTTGCTGATAATACAAAGTTAGGTGGGAAAGCAAGTTGTGAGGATGATGCAAAGAATCTACAAAGGGATATAGATAGGTTCAGTGAGTGGGCAAAAATTTGGCAGATGGACTATGATGTGGGAAAATGTGAGATTATCCACTTTGGTAGGAAAAATAGAAAAACAAATTATTATTTGGGGAGAGATTACAAAATGCTGTAGTACAGAGGGATCTGGGGGTTCTTGTGCATGAAATGCAAAAAGTTAGCATGCAGGTACAGCAAGTAATTAGGAAGGCAAATGGAATGCTGGCCTGTATTGCAAAGGGGATGGAGTATAAAAGTAGGGAAGTCCTGCTCCAACTGTACAGGGCATTGGTAAGACCACACCTGGAGTACTGCATGCAGTTTTGGTCTCCTTATTTAAAGAAGGATATACTTTCATTGGAGGCAGTTCAGAGAAGTTTCATGAGGTTGATTCCTGAGATGAAGGGGTTGTCATTTGAAGAAAGGTTGAGCCGGTTGGGCCTATACTCCTTGGAGTTTAGAAGAATGAAAGGTGATTTTATTGAAATATATAAGATTCTGAGGGGGTTTGACAGGGTAGATGCAGAGAGGATGTTTCCCCTTATGAGGGAATCTAGAACTGGGGGCAAATTTTCAGAATAAGGGGTCGCCCATTTAAAACAGAAATGAGGAGAAATTTCTTCTCTGAGGGTTGTGAATCTTCGGAATTCTATACCCCAGAGAGCTGTGGAGGCTGGGTCATTGAATATATTTAAGGCGGAGATAGACAGATTTTTGAATGATAAGGGAGTGAAGAGTTATGGGGAGTGGGCGGGGAAGTGGAGTTGAGACTAGGATCAGATCAGCCATGATCTTATTGAAGGGCGAAGCAGGCTCGAGGGGCCAAATGGCCTGTTCCTGCTCCTATTTCTGATATCTTATGTTCTTATGTTTAACGGAGTCCAGCATTCCTATGTGTGCAGATATTTTCATCTTGCATGAGAAACCTGTGCCCCCAGCTCAAATAAACCTGACTGAAGCTCAATGGACTGTTAGTTTACGCAGGATTATATGGCACAGAAACAAACCATTCGACCCAATCAGTCCATGCCGGCGTTTATGCTCCACTCGAGCCTTCTCCCATTTTTTCCTCATCTAAATCTATTAGCACAACCCTCTATTTTCTTTGCCCTCATATGCTTGTTTAGCCTTCCCTTAAATGCATCTATACTATTCGCTTCAATCATTCCCTTTAATATTCTAGAAGTGTCAGCTGTGGCTCAGTGGGTAGCACTCTCATCTCTGAATCAAAAGGTTGTGGGTTCAAGTCCCACTCCAGGCACTTGAGCACATAAAAATCTAGGGTGACACTCCAGTGCAGTGCTGAGGGAGTGCTACATTGTTGGAGGTGCCGTCTTTTGGATGAGATGTTAAACCGAGGCCCTGTCTGCGCTCTCAAGTGGATGTAAAAGATCCCATGGCATTTTTTCGAAGAAGAACAAGGAAATTATCCCTAGTGTCCTGGCCAATATTTATCTCTCAATCAACATAACAAAAAAACAGATTGGCTATTATCGCACAGCTGTTTGTGGCAGCTTGCTGTGTGCAAATTGGCTGCTGCATTTCCTACATTACAACAGTGACTATACTCCAACACTTCGTTGGCTGTAAAGTGCTTTGAGATGTCCGGTGGTCGTGAAAGGCGCTGTATAAATCCAAGTCTTTCTGTTTCTTTTATTAATATTTTATTCCAACATGTGGTTATCAGTGCTATGCAGGCTGCAAATTAAAGCATTCATAGCGACACAGTTTCAAACACTATTTATTATTTGGATGAATACAGGAAGATAGATTCAAAGAGGACTGAAAGGAGAAGAAAAGCAATGGGGACAGGTTGAGCTTTGAATGTTGCACAGTATAGTTAAGTGCACTGTCAGGTCCAGTGCCCATGACAGGCATGCTCAGCTAGGGCTCAGTATCAGTGCATCACAGCAGTACATAGCTACAGCTCAGAGACCCTCCAGCAAGACAATAC
The DNA here is from genome assembly GCF_044704955.1 of Pristiophorus japonicus. Classification (NCBI taxonomy): domain Eukaryota; kingdom Metazoa; phylum Chordata; class Chondrichthyes; family Pristiophoridae; genus Pristiophorus; species Pristiophorus japonicus. The sequence continues at coordinate 194,322,276 of NC_091987.1, read as the reverse complement.
CCATTACAGCTATCACGCAACTAAGCCTCCGAGCTTCTCCATTAGATTTCAGTCCCCATTTCAGTAAGGCAACAAGTGTAGCTTCAAGCATCTGTGTTCGATTCAGTGTCCAATACAGCCGTGCACCACAGCTCTGAATCACGCCATCAGGTACAGTGGCCATTAGAACAATGTTATAGCTCTAAGCCCACCATCAGGTTTAGTATCCGTCACAGCAATGTCACAGTGGTAGCTCCACACAGCTCCAGTGAACCCAACTGTCCACTGTAACAATGTCACAGGTAAAGCTCTGAGCCTCAACATTGGATTGAAAGCAGTGACAAAAGCCCGAATGATTGACACATTTCACAGGTGCAGAACTATCGCCGATATCCTTGGCAGCCAGCAAGTGAGTCTTTGGGTGGTGCTACGTCAGTGGTGACAGTCTCTGGTTTTATTCGATATTTCACGCTCAGACCTTTTGCACAGACTCAGCAGCTGCGACACGCAGCACACAATAACTGGCCAGGGTGACGACTGGAGACGCCTTAAAAAGCTGCTGAACCTTTGTGAAGTTGTGAAGTTTGACCTGCTCCCGAACACCTCACAGAAGCACGTGGCAGCAAATGATAGGGCCAAATATATCTGCGGTCTGACCTTGGGCAGGGATAGTACGAAATCGGGAAAGCGTTTGTGGTGTCAAAACAACAACAACAACTTGTATTTATATAGCACCTTTAACGTAGTAAAACATCCCAAGGTGCTTCACAGGAGTGTTATAAGACAACAGAAAAGAATTTGACACTGAGCCAGATAAGAAGAAATTACGGCAGATGGCCAAAAGCTTGATCAAAGAGGTAGCTTTTAAGGAGCGTCTTGAAGGGGGAAAGAAAGGTTTAGGCAGGGAGTTCCAGAGCTTAGGGCCGAGGCAGCTGAAGGCATGGCCACAGATGTTTAAGCAATTAAAGTTAGAGATGCTTGAGAGGCCAGAATTTGAGGAGCGCAGACATCTTGGGGGTTGTGAGGCTGAAGGAGATTACAGAGATAGGGAGGGGCAAGGCCATAGAGGGATTTGAAAAACAAGATGAGAATTTTGAAATCAAGAAGTTGCTTAATCGGGAGCACAGGGGTTATGGGTGAGCGGGACTTGGTGCGAGTTAGGACACGGGTCAGCGAGCACAGGGGTGATGGGTGAGTGGGACTTGGTGCGAGTTAGGACACGGGCAGCCAAGTTTACGTAGGGTACAACTACTAGGCGGTCCTTTGTAACGAGGATTACGCCCTTCACACCAAAAAAAGATGGGCTCACAGGTGCTACAATGAGTTACATCTTGGGTGGAAGATGCCTGTGCGTGGATTTTTTGAATGAGTGGTGACCGTTGCACATCAGCCATCACACGGGCTTGACAGAGCTAGGTCTTCGTCCAGTGGCAAGGATGACCAAGACGACTGGAGACCAAGCTCTGTTGTGTCTCCACTGTTATATGCTGTGCCACTCCTGGGCCACGACCCCTCCATTGTTAAATGCTGCGCCGCTCCTCAGCTATGGCCCCGACGCTGTTAAATGATGCGCAGGGTAGAATGTGGGAGGCCAGCCAGTAGTGCATTGGAATAGTCAAGTCTAGAGGTAACAAAGGCATGGATTAGGGTTTCAGCAGCAGATGAGTTGCAGCAGAGGCAGAGATGGGGAATGTTATGGAGATAGAAATAGGTGGATTTAGTTATGCCGCAGATATGTGGTCGGAAGCTCATTCCAGGAACAAATTTGACAACTAGGTTGTGAACAGTCTGTTCAGCCTCAGACAGATACAATATCATTTATAAATGGTAAAGAACAACAAATGTCCATTGCAAATGAGCTTTGACATAAAGTGAATTTTTATCTTTTTGCTGTTTTATGTTACAGCAGTGACTATACTCCAAAAGAACTTAATTAGCTGTAAAGTCTTTGAGATGTCCGGTGGTCATAAAAGGTGCTATATAAATGCAAGTCTTTTATGTTAGAATTTACTTTTTTATATAGAGTTTTACAGCACAGGCACAGGCCATTAAGCCCACCAGTTCTATGCCATTGTTTATGCTCCATATGAGCTTCCTCCCAATCTACTTCATAAGAACATAAGAAATAAGAGCAGGAGTAGGCCATTTGGCCCCTCAAGCCTGCTCCGCCATTCAATAAGATCATGGCTGATTTGATCTTGGCCTCAACTCCCTTGACATCTCACCCTATCAACATATCCTTCAATCCCTTTCTCCCTCATATCTAGCTTCCCCTTATATTGCACAAAAGTACACTAGAAGGCAATCAAGTTTGTTCCAGTGATCAATACCTCATTCACTTCTCACACTCCTTATGGATCTGTGCTTCCCTGTGTGATAGCTTGAAACTGGGACTTTGATGATTTTAATGATCTTGATGGAAAAACATGTTTAAATGGCCTATATGTTTTACTTAAATCACTTTTTGTCAAAATGAGATATATAGGCCCCTATTTTCGCCATCATTGGACGTCGATTTTTTTGGCGTAGATGGTCAGTTTCAATTTTCACCGAAGTGTTGGCACCAGTGCCGACTATCAGCGCCAGAGTTTTTGGCGCCAGATATTTTGGCGTTGGTCTACATAAATATGTGATTCCGTGCCATTTCTGGCCATTCTGGTAATTTTTCCTATCACCGACTTTTTAAAAACGGCATACAGAGACATTGGAGCCCGTTTGGAAAAGGCTTACCTTCACTTCATGAAATCGGCACTGGCCCAATTCTAGCCCTGGCCGAAGGTCCTCCATCTGAGCAAATAACTGCAGGTAAAAGTAAACCAGGCAAAAAGAAACTTACACATCAGCCTTTTCCATCTATGAGCAAACTGCAGGCAAATTTCAAATTCCACTACAGCCCATTCCCTCGAAGACCAAGCTCCAGGCAAATTGCAAAAGAAACTTCCAGTCACATCACAACATTCAGAGGTGCCTTTTCCCTTGAAGACCAAACTCCAAGCACATTAAAACATTCGGAGGAGCCTGTCCCACGCACCCGACCCGACCCGCTGCTATCCCTAGCCGATGTATGCTCAGTGAGTGTTTTTTTTTAAATGCATGCCCAGTGAATTGTCGGTGCACACTAAGCTCCACCCCCAGAAATGGACTCGGGCAGTGCGGCGCTAAAAATAACTTGAAGTTCGGGGAATGTGCCGGGTTTTTTTTTGCCGCTGACGGTGGGGAAAAAAAGGCAAGTGGGTGCCAGAAATCTTTTTATTGTGGAAAATAGGGGCCAAAGTACCCTAATTCTTCTAGGAGTTGTAAGGGTGCATTTATATTGCAATGTTAAGGTTGCTGTGAAGGAAATTCTGCTTCAAGTGACACTAAAGTTGCAGTATCACTCCAGTCCATTCTGAAGACCAGTGGTGTGATATAAAATTCTTACAGGGCTAGACAGGGTAGATGCAGGGAGGATGTTTCCTCTGGCTTGAGAGTCCAGAACCAGTCTCAGAATAAGGGGTCGATCATTTAGGACTGAGATGAGGAGAAATTTCTTCACTCAGAGCGCGGTGAATCTTTGGAATTCTCTACCCCAGAGGGCTGTGGAGGCTCAGTCGTTGAGTATATTCAAGATGGAGATCGATAGTTTTTTGAATACTAAGGGGATCAGGGGCTATGGGGACAGTGCAGGAAAGTGGAGTTGAGGTAGAAAATTGGCCATGATCTTACTGAATAGTGGAGCAGGCTCGAGGGGCTGAATGGCCTACTCTTGCTCCTAATTCATTTGTTTTTATGTCTCTTGGACAAGGTTGGCTCACACTGCTTAGGTTTGGACCTAATTGAGTGTAACTCCAGTAGATAGTATATTTTATGTATGTCAGGAGAGCATAGGTACAGCAGACATGAGGCTGGAGATGGAGGGGCAAAGCTATGCCTAAGGCAGGCAGTCAACATTGGGGTCACAGCCGGAACTGGGAAGGGAATAGGGCCAGAGGGCAAAGGGCAGGTAGCAACAGGGCCACAAACACGGATTTATGAGTGATAGATATTATGGGCCCAAGTTTCCACATGATAAAAAACGGGCGCCCCTCCGAGCTGGGCGCCCGTTTTTCGCGCCTAAAACGGCGCCTAAAAAAAACCTCGCAATTCTGGAGCGTTCTGCAGCTCCTTGTCTGCCTGGCGCGGCGCCCAGGGGGGCGGAGCCTACACTCGCGCCGATTTTGTAAGTGGGAGGGGGCGGGTACTATTTAAATTAGTTTTTTTCCTGCCGGCAATGCTGCGCGTGCGCGTTGGAGCGTTCGCGCATGCTCAGTGTGAAAAAAACATTGGCACTCGGCCATTTTTCTAGTTCTTTGTAGCTGTTTAATTTTTGAACATTTTTTAATAAAAGCACATTGCCATCAGCACATCAGCACTTGCAGCCTTCTCACTGTCTCCTTCCCCCCCCCCCCGTGGGAACAAAACGGCTGTTCCCTTCCCCCCCCCCTCCGCGGGAACAAAACGGCTGTTCCCTTCCCCCCCCCCCTCCGCGGGAACAAAATGGCTGTTCCCTTCCCCCCCCCTCCGCGGGAACAAAATGGCTGTTCCCTTCCCCCCCCCTCCGCGGGAACAAAACGGCTGTTCCCTTCCCCCCCCCCTCCGCGGGAACAAAATGGCTGTTCCCTTCCCCCCCCCCCCCCCGCGGGAACGAACGCCTGCAGCATTCTCTGTGCCTGAAGCACTTTCACACAGGTAGGAAGATGGTTTATTTAATCTTTTCTTTGCTTATAAATGTTTATTCAGGTTGGATTTATTTGTATAATATTTGTATAAGTATAAATAAGGATTTATTGTAGAATTTAATGACTTCCCTTCCCCTCCCCCCCCATCTCGTTCTGGACGCCTAATTTGTAACCTGCACCTGATTTTTTAATGTGTAGAACAGGTTTTTTCAGTTCTACAAAAATCTTCACTTGCTCCGTTCTAACTTAGTTTGGAGTACGTTTTCACTGTGGAAGCTTTGAAATCAGGCGTCAGTGGCCGGACACGCCCCCTTTTGAAGAAAAATTCTGTTCCAAAGTAGAACTGTTCTACCTGACTAGAACTGCAGAAAAAAAAATGTGGAGAATTGCGATTTCTAAGATAGTCCGTTCTCCACCAGTTGCTCCTAAAAATCAGGCGCAAATCATGTGGAAACTTGGGCCCTATATATTTACATTTTATTAAAGGAAATGATATTCAGGTAAATATTTTGAAATATCACAAAGAGTTGGGAAATTGAGTGGCCAGAGGCACAGTTGCGAGCAGGGTGCCAGACCTGAATGGATCAAAGTCTTTGCAGGGTCAAAGCCGGGCACCAGAGTTTGGGCCAAAGCCACAGCCGCAGCAGAGGCGGTGGGTTGTAAGCAAAAGACGGCAGCAGAACTGTTCACCACAGCAGGAGCTGCAGGTGGTGCCAAATATACAGGCCACCCAGGGAATGAAAGGTTCAGTGGGCCTGAATCTAGAGGTGGGCATCTCGGAATCAGACCTGAATCAGACGGCATAAATCGGAACCTGCCAGAGCTGAGAGCAGAATAGGGTCAGCAGACAAAGATAAGGTGATGGGGGCACAAACATTGAATTATCCATGTAAATACAAATGAACAACAACAACTTGTATTTGTATAGCGCCCTCAATGTAGTAAAACTTCCCAAGGCGCTTCACGGGAGAGTCATAAAACAAAACTTGACACCAAGCCGCATAAGGAGAAATTAGGGCAGATGAGAGGTAGGTTTTAAGGTGCGTCTTAAAGAAGAAAAGAGAGGTAGAGAGGTGGAGAGGTTTAGGGCGGGAGTTCCAGAGCTTAGGGTCTCGGCAAGAGAAAGTAGGGTCACCAATGGTTGAGCAATTAAAATCAGTGATGCTCAAGAGGCCAGAATTGGAGGAGCGCAGATATCTTGGAGGGTTGTGGGGCTGGAGGAGATTACAGAGATAGGGAGGGGCGAGGCTATGGAGGGATTTGAAAACAAGGGTGAAGATTTTATCAAGTAGAATTTTTTTGGAATCCTCCCTGAACTTCTGCAAAGAGGCTGAGGATAAGCCGAGAGATTGGGGTGTAAATGGCAGGTACCTGTGTTGGACAATAGGGAGACTCTACAGTGCCACCGTGTGGTACAGATGGACCTCCTAGAGTGACCGCTCGTGGTTCTGATTAAAATGGGAAAATGCCATTAAAGCGCCACCTACAGGCATGACAGGGAATTGTGACAGCTAGCTGAAGACATAAAAGACTTGGATTTATATAGCGCCTTTCACAACCATCGGACATCTCAAAGCACTTTACAGCCAATGCATTACTTTTGGAGTATAGTCACTGATGTCATCATCATCATAGGCAGTCCCTTGGAGTCGAGGATGACTTGCTTCCACACCAAAATTGAGGTCTCAGGTGACTGAAGAGTCCAATGCGGGACCTACAGTCTCTTCACAAGTGGGGCAGACGATGGTTGAAGGAATGGGTGGATGGGGTGCCTGGGTTGTCGTGCGCTCCTTCCGCTGTTTACGCTTGACTTCAGCTTGCTCTCGGTAATGAGACTCGAGGTGTTCAGCGCTTTCCCGGATGCTTCTCCTCCACTTTGAAGGTCTTGGGCCAGGGATTTGCAGGTGTCGATGGGGATGTTACACTTTTTCAAGGAGGCTCTCAAAGTGTCGTTGAAGCATTTCCTCTGCCCACCTGAGGCTTGCTTGCCATGTTGAAGCTCCAAGTCACTATTGTAATGTCGGAAACACGCAGCCAATTTGTGCACAAGCAAGCTCCCACAAACAGCAATATGATAATGACCAGATAATCTGCTTTTTGTTATGTTGATTGAGGGATAAATATTGGCCAGGACACTGGGGACAATTCCCCTGTTTCAATATTTAAATATTTCAATATTATAAATCCCATTGGAAAAATTTACCCATCAGATTTAAGTGGTGCAAATGGTCAGGATTTCAGTATATTGTAGACCGATGTGTAAAGTGTTGGGGGCAGATTCAGAAAGTTAACCACACTAGTTAAGGACACCTTTCACAGAGAATGGCCTATTTGTTTTCCTGTGACTTGATGTAATTTTGCTACAGATATTGGCAATCGAGTGTATTTTAGTTTTTGTTTTCAAGCAGTATCACGTGCCTGTGTTAGTGCCCTTCGCGAATGGAATATTTTTTTCGGTTCTTTGTGTCTAACACAGCTTGAGGCTATCGTGCTCAAAGGTGTGCTGGGGAAGAAACCTGCTGTTAAGACACGGCCAAATTTTCTCTCCCCTTTCACGTGGTTCATATACACTTTGAGGGCAGGGATGAGGGCTTTAAGAGACAGTTGGTAAACAAAGAAAAGACAAAGGTTATCTTTGCTCTCCGGGGCAATGCTGGAGTAGTGACTAGTTTTGACAGAGGAAAGTGACGCCCGATAGTGCTTGATGTGGTCCAGCCAGATCTGGTGATGGATGGCTAAACCAGTTGTCTGCCTAAATACATTCTCCTTCAGCATGTCAGCAGTTGTGAAGGGTTCTTCACTACAGTTTGAGAATGGGTGCGGATTTGTTTTCAAAACTGAAACAGTCCAGAAAAACAGACAAAGACTCACACAGTAGTGGACATCGACCAAATCATAACAATGGACCCTAGCCTCACTGTACAGGGCATTTCAGGTACAGGGCAATTGAAGGACATGGCATAAAGCCTTGTCTTTGTCCTTCAGATCAACTTACCTTAACCTTACTTTCCTGGTCCAGTGTAGTTGGTGGTTGTAATGTATGCACCTTGTGAGTATGCTCATGGGTTTGTTGAGTTGTGAGTGGCTTAGCCAGTCACGTGATGTTCACAAGACTCAATAAAACCCCAGCCAGTTGGGTTCGGGAATCTAGGATGAGGCAGGTGATCATGAACCTGATGGATGAACTGGTAATGTGTAGTGTGATTGTTAAACCTTTTGCTAATAAACCAACTAGTTCTTAACAGCAATGTGTTGCTATGAATTCTTAAGCAAAGAACCCTTGAAGCAAATACATTAATGGTCCACCAGCGTTCTACCACTAAGTCCCTCTTTGAGCAACTATTACAAACATTCTCCATGTGATACCTAAGTAACAATTTACAAAAATATTTAACTTACTTTTATTTTAGTGCGATTATTAAATTAACAAAAGACTTGCATTTATATCGTGCCTTTCACAACCACCAGACGTCCCAAAGCGCTTTACAGCCAATGAAGTACTTTTGGAGTGTAGTTACTGTTGTAATGTAGGAATAAAAGTTGATTTGCAGCCAGTGCTGATAGATTTATGGGACAGGAGGGAATGTCATTTGTCTTTATGTATTGTTGCTGTCTGTCAAAAAATTCCAAAGGGATGCTGCTTTAAATTTATTAATAGTGGCATTGAATTCTTCAACATTTTTTTAATAGAATTCACCAGCATTACAAAACACTTTTAACATTGATGTGTATTTGGTGTGCCTCACTTTATGTTGCAGGTTTGCAGAGGACATGAAGGAAATAGAATATTTTGTCACATTTCAATGAAACCTTTGATATGCAACAAGGAAAATGTGACAAATCTTGCAATCTCATAAGGCCAAATATAGACATCTAATGATATCTTGCATCTTTTCAAATGTTATACTTGCTCAGTCAAGAGGATTGGATATTCCAGCACCTGAGTATCTCCATGGATGTCATCACTTCACCCGATAATGCCCACATGCACATGCACATGCACATGCACACACCTGCACCTACACCTACACAACTACGCCTACATGCCTTCACGCCTACGCCCACACACACACGCGCACACATGCACACATACACATGCACACACACAGACAGAACTGTTGAAACCTAACCCTTAATATAAGCTTCAATGGGTCTGTCAGTGCAGCCCAATGGTCTTGAATCTCCTCATAGAAGTTTAATACTCCAGTACTACAGTTATTGCACCACCATAAATGCTCCATTTTAATTTTCATTGTATCATATGTAAAGTAATATTGTCAACTGAACATAATATAATCAAAGCCGCTTCACTAGCAAAATGGTTGCTCCTTCCTCACAGTATGATTGTACTGTTGTAACTAACTTCAGTTCCAGTACTGGATGTAAATCACTGAGAATGTAATTCAATACTGAAAAAATACACTTCAAATGTGGTGAAAAGAGAGCCCCATCTTTGAATTTCTCCGCACTGCTGCCCTTGGATTGACATAATTAAAGGAATTCACATTTATTTCAATGATAAAAAAATAAAGTTTTGTTCTAACTATTGGTGAAAGTAGAATTCTTAAAATTCTGACATTGAATTTTTGTCAGTGAGATATAACTGCTATCAATCTCCGTTACAGAATAAAATCGAGAAAACAGCATTAAACCTGACTGACTCTGCAGTTCTTTTAACTTGTATCTTCCATAGTGGCTTGTTTTTTTTACATATTCCTCAGCATCTCTTTCAAACTCCCCAGAAACTTGGAAAACAGTGATTGTTGTAAAGTGCTGGTTAGGCAGAGCCCAAAAAACAATTCAGTATTCAACAGATATATCACAGGTCCTCAGGGCCTCATTGAGCCTACTTGTCTCGGGCAGATCCTGACACCCCTCCCGCCTCCCCCTCGTTACAAAGTTCAGATGGAATGCTGTATAAAGTGGGCTAAACAAGATCAGTTTATTGAAAAACAGAAAGAGGATTATCAATCAGTACTACAGCACTGGACTCAACACTCAACACTTCACAAAATGCAGATAAAGATATAAATGTTTGAAGTCTGCAGTAAATCAGACAATGCGGAATGCGCACAATTGGTCTATAAGCACCTGACAGAAAAAAATAGTTTAACTTTTTTGGGCCTAGCCCTTCGACAACATGAAAAATGTTCTGATCTTTTTCTCCCCCTTCCCTGCACTGATCTGTAAAGTGATAGGCTTCCATAGATGCTAACATCTGTCTAATACATCACCCAGTAGCCATTATTAGCGTTCCAGAACACCATGATGCCGACCCTATGTGCACCTATAATACACACACAAGTGCCATCTTTCAGATATAATGTTAAAAGGAGGACCCGTCTGCCCTCTCAGGTGGATGTAAAAGGTCACATAGCGCTAGCTATTCGAAGAAGAGCAGAGGAGTTCTCCCCAATGTCTTGACCAATATTTATCCCCAACCAACATTACTGAAACAGATTATCAGGTCGTTATCTCATTGCAGTTTGTGGGACCTTGCTGTGCTCAAATCGGTTGCTACGTTTCCCTACTTCAAAAGTACTTCATTGGCTGTAAAGCGCTTTGGGACATTCTGATATAAATGCAAGGAAAGGTTTTGTGCCATGTAATGCAAATATATTAATCTGCTGCTGAGTTTCAGTTTTGTGTTACCTACTGTATGTTGTTAAGGCCCAAAGATATTATTGCTGTGCCTTCCTGAGGTCAGTAAGAGGCTAATTGCTCTTGGGCATATCTTGAGGTCAATAAGAGGTCTGAAGAAACTAGCAGTAAACAATTTCCTTTTTATATATTTGTTAAACTGTGACACAGGAACTGGCATGTGCTGAAGTGTGAAGGACATGTCTTAAACCCACGTTATATATAGACAGGTTCCATTATCCTGTAAGTGCTTTCACTTTAGGCATGATTTGTAAAAACAGCCTTTCCCTTCCCTCCTAAAGGAGAAGCTCTTTGCAGTTGCAGCACATACACGATTTACAGCTTAATTCCACCAGTCACATATGTGTGTGTGGAATTTAGCCCAACGGGGGCCTGAAGTGTGACTAAGATGGCAACACTTTGAACGTTACAGGAGGATGCATTCGCAACAGGAACATTTCTCAATCTCAAGGCAGCATCTCTGACCCCAGCACAAGAGAAATTTATAAAAAAAATGACAGAAGGGCTGGACCACCAGGGACGTCATGCGCAATGAATAAAATCTTGACTGCAGATGTCAGATCGGTTTTCAAATGTTGCTGTCAGTGCTCCACTATCCCTTACAGTCAGTTCCACTGTCATGCAGGATCGAGTTCAATTATGTCCAACAATACAAAAGGGGCTAAATATCACCCGCCTCTTGCAATTGTGCATCTCCATCATTTCAATGAGCTCCCATGCCAATATTGCCACAGGCACAACTCTTGACAACAATGCACGTTACAAATGGCCTTTAAATGCTGCAACATTACATTAGCCCCGCCACATGTTGAGGCCAACATTATTGAACGCGGAGGAGATAAACAAGGAAAGATGGATTGTGGAGTGAAGACCAGGATATGGGCTGGATACAGGGTCTGCAATGCAACTTCTTCTCGGCAACTCATGAGACGGGAGAGACCAGCGGCTTCACTGTGGAGCCGAGCGGGAAATCTTCTCCTTTGGGGAGGAGACAATCACAAGGAGCCGTCAACAGGCCCAGAAGATTTTTATATGGTCAGGGGGAGCATTCAAGCTCCACCGTGGTCCCGCAAAAATTTCTTTTCGAACAAAAAACCCAGAAACGTTCTCGGTTTTGAGATTGTTTGCAGCGGTTCCCTTAAATACTGCCGGTTGGGTCGCTTATTGCCTGGTACCAAAGGGTGGAACATGCACACTCCTCCCAGTGCTACCGCAAAATTGGGTTGGGGCTCCTGCAACCTCTATAGAAACTCTGACTTGCACGTTGAAAGAAGACGCCCACCTGAAGCAGACGAGCATCGAGGCGGCTCTGCTGAAAACCTGAAGGAAATGGTCGCGGCCGTACTGGGAGTGGGGACAGGGCAGTAAGCGATGCACTATCACCTCATTCCCGCTGGGCGGAGGCTGTCAAAATCAGCCCCCCCACCTTCCTACAGCCCAATCCCCAGGTTACTACCATGTGCAAAAAGCAAATTGAGCCATATAATGGTAAAATATCGCTGTTGGCCACTGCTCAGTGGTAACACTCTTGCCTCCAAGTCAGAGGTTTGTGGGTTTAAATCCCCACTGCAGAGACTTCAGCACATAATCTGGGCTATTACAGGTTAGGAGTAGTTATCAAGATGAGGAAGGGGTGACAGAGGTGGAAGTAGGTGGTCTTGTTAATGGAGAGAATACAGGGTGGATGGTTGGTTGTCATCCAAAACTCGGCTGCCCGTGGCCTTACTCGCACCAAGCCTCGCTCACCCATCACCCCTGTGCTCGCTGATCTACATTGGCTCCTGGTTAAGCAATGCCTCAATTTCAAAATTCTCAGCCTTATTGTCAATAGCCTCACTTCTCCCTAGCTCTGTAATCTCCAGCCACACAATCCCCCGAGATGTCTGCACTCTTCAAATTCTTCCCTCTTGAGCATCCGCGATTATAACTGCTCAACCGTCTGTTGTGTAGGCATGCCTGTTCACTGTGTGATGTCTGTAACACTGTATGCAACATTTAATGTACCCTTGTACTGTACACACCTTACCGGTACACTAGAGGGTGCTGTTGGTGGAGACCCAGGGGTTGCCTGCACACGGCAGGTAACCCAGTATGAAAAGGAACACAGAGCTTGTTGTCGTCACTCAGGAGCTGCTAATAAAGGACTGCAGGTCTGCACAGTTTAAGCACCATGGACTGCCTCGTGGAGTCATTACTAAAGGTGCCTACATACACCATACCATCGGTGGCCATGCCTTCAGCTGCCTGGGCCCTAAGCTCTGGAACTCCCTGCCTAAACCTCTCTCCCTCTCTCCCTCTCTTTCCTCTGTTGGTGAGAGGGGAGCGACCTGTCAAAAGCCCAGCGGGAGATCGAGAGCCAGCGGCAGTTGGTGAGAGGGGAGCGACCTGTCAAAAGCCCAGCGGGAGATCGAGAGCCAGCGGCAGTTGGTGAGAGGGGAGCGACCTGTCAAAAGCCCAGCGGGAGATCGAGAGCCAGCGGCAGTTGGTGAGAGGGGAGCGACCTGTCAAAAGCATACCGGTGCAGCTACAGCGGGAGAGAAAGCAAAATAGAAGTAGAAAGTAATCAAAAAGTGACGTCACAGCTAATGTGGTAAGTGATTGGCTGGTGATTGGTGAGTAGCTTTTCTTTTCTTTTTATTGTTATTACCAATTTAAGGGTATCTAAGGTTAAGACATGGCAGGAGAGCTCGGCCATGTGATATGCTCCTCCTGTACCATGTGGGAACTCGGGGACACTTCCGGTGTCCCTGGGCGCTACGTGTGTGGGAAGTGTATCCGCCTCGAGCTCTTGACGATCCGCGTTGCGGAATTGGAGCTGAGGGTGCATTCACTCTGGAGCATCCACGATGCTGAGAATGACGTGAGTATCACGTGTAGTGAGTTGGTCTTACCGCAGGAGAAGGGTCCACAGCCAGATAGGGAATGGAAGACCAGCAGGAAGAGCAGTGCAAGAAAGATAGTGCAGGGGTTCCCTGCGGTCATCCCCCTGCAAAACAGATACACCGCTTTGAGTACTGTTGGGGAGGATGACTCATCAGGGGAGGGCAGCAGCAGCCAAGTTCATGGCACCGTAGGTGGCTCTGCTGCAAAGGAGGGCAGGGAAAAGAGTGGGAGCGCGATAGTGATAGGGGATTCGATGGTGAGGGGAATAGATAGGCGTTTCTGCGGACGCAACCGAGACTCCAGGATGGTATGTTGCCTCCCTGGTGCAAGGGTCAAGGATGTCTCGGAGAGGGTGCAGGACATTCTGAAATGGGAGGGAGAACAGCCAGTTGTCGTGGTGCACATTGGTACCAACGACATAGGTAAAAAAAGGGATGAGGTCCTACGAAAAGAATTTAAGGAGCTAGGAGCTAAATTAAAAAGTAGGACCTCAAAAGTAGTAATCTCGGGATTTCTACCAGTGCCACGTGCTAGTCAGAGTAGGAATCGCAGGATAGCGCAGATGAACACATGGCTTGAGCAGTGGTGCAGCAGGGAGGGATTCAAATTCTTGGGGCATTGGAACCGGTTCTGGGGGAGGTGGGACCAGTACAAACCGGACGGTCTGCACCTGGGCAGGTCCGGAACCAATGTCCTAGGGGGAGTGTTTGCTAGTGCTGTTGGGGAGGAGTTAAACTAATATTGCAGGGGGATGGGAACCTATACAGGGAGACAGAGGGAGAAAAAAATGAGGCAAAAGCAAAAGACAGAAAGGAGATGAGGAAAAGTGGAGGGCAGAGAAACCCAAGGCAAAGAACAAAAAGGGCCACTGTACAACAAAATTCTAGAAGGACAAAGGGTGTTAAAAAAGCAAGCCTGAAGGCTTTGTGTCTTAATGCAAGGAGTATCCGCAATAAGGTGGATGAATTAACTGTGCAAATAGATGTTAACAAATATGATGTGATTGGGATTACGGAGACGTGGCTCCAGGATGATCAGGGCTGGGAACTCAACATCCAGGGGTATTCAACATTCAGGAAGGATAGAATAAAAGGAAAAGGAGGTGGGGTAGCATTGCTGGTTAAAGAGGAGATTAATGCAATAGTTAGGAAAGACATTAGCTTGGATGATGTGGAATCTATATGGGTAGAGCTGCAGAACACTAAAGGGCAAAAATCGTTAGTGGGAGTTGTGTACAGACCTCCAAACAGTAGTAGTGATGTTGGAGAGGGCATCAAACAGGAAATTAGGAGTGCATGCAATAAAGGTGCAGCAGTTATAATGGGTGACTTTAATATGCACATAGATTGGGCTAGCCAAACTGGAAGCAATACGGTGGAGGAGGATTTCCTGGAGTGCATAAGGGATGGTTTTCTAGACCAATATGTCGAGGAACCAACTAGGGGGGAGGCCATCTTAGACTGGGTGTTGTGTAATGAGAGAGGATTAATTAGCAGTCTCATTGTGCGAGGCCCCTTGGGGAAGAGTGACCATAATATGGTGGAATTCTGCATTAGAATGGAGAATGAAACAGTTAATTCAGAGACCATGGTCCAGAACTTAAAGAAGGGTAACTTTGAAGGTATGAGGCATGAATTGGCTAAGATAGATTGGCTAATGATACTTAAGGGGTTGACTGTGGATGGGCAATGGCAGACATTTAGAGACCGCATGGATGAATTACAACAATTGTACATTCCTGTCTGGCGTAAAAGTAAAAAAGGGAAGGTGGCTCAACCGTGGCTATCTAGGGAAATCAGCGATAGTATTAAAGCCAAGGAAATGGCATACAAATTGGCCAGAAATAGCAGCGAACCTGGGGACTGGGAGAAATTTAGAACTCAGCAGAGGAGTACAAAGGGTTTGATTAGGGCAGGGAAAATGGAGTACGAGAAGAAGCTTGCAGGGAACATTAAGGCGGATTGCAAAAGTTTCTATAGGTATGTAAAGAGAAAAAGGTTAGTAAAGACAAACGTAGGTCCCCTGCAGTCAGAATCAGGGGAAGTCATAACGGGGAACAAAGAAATGGCAGACCAATTGAAAAAGTACTTTGGTTCAGTATTCACTAAGGAGGACACAAACAACCTTCCGGATATAAAAGTGGTCAGAGGGTCTATTAAGGAGGAGGAACTGAGGGAAATCTTTATTAGTCGGGAAATTGTGTTGGGGAAATTGATGGGATTGAAGGCCGATAAATCCCCAGGGCCTGATGGACTGCATCCCAGAGTACTTAAGGAGGTGGCCTTGGAAATAGCGGATGCATTGACAGTCATTTTCCAACATTCCATTGACTCTGGATCAGTTCCTATCGAGTGGAGGGTAGCCAATGTAACCCCACTTTTTAAAAAAGGAGGGAGAGAGAAAGCAGGGAATTATAGACCGGTCAGCCTGACCTCAGTAGTGGGTAAAATGATGGAATCAATTATTAAGGATGTCATAGCAGCGCATTTAGAAAATGGTGACATGATAGGTCCAAGTCAGCATGGATTTGTGAAAGGGAGATCATGCTTGACAAATCTTCTGGAATTTTTTGAGGATGTTTCCAATAAAGTGGACAAAGGAGTACCAGTTGATGTGGTATATTTGGACTTTCAGAAGGCTTTCGACAAGGTCCCACACAGGAGATTAATGTGCAAAATTAAAGCACATGGGATTGGGGGTAGTGTGCTGACGTGGATTGAGAACTGGTTGTCAGACAGGAAGCAAAGAGTAGGAGTAAATGGGTACTTTTCGGAATGGCAGGCAGTGACTAGTGGGGTACCGCAGGGTTCTGTGCTGGGGCCCCAGCTGTTTACATTGTACATTAATGATTTAGACGAGGGAATTAAATGTAGTATCTCCAAATTTGCGGATGACACTAAGTTGGGTGGCAGTGTGAGCTGCGAGGAGGATGCTATGAGGCTACAGAGTGACTTGGATAGGTTAGGTGAGTGGGCAAATGCGTGGCAGATGAAGAATAGTGTGGATAAATGTGAGGTTATCCACTTTGGTGGTAAAAACAGAGAGACAGACTATTATCTGAATGGTGACAGATTAGGAAAAGGGAAGGTGCAACGAGACCTGGGTGTCATGGTACATCAGTCATTGAATGTTGGCATGCAGGTACAGCAGGCGGTTAAGAAAGCAAATGGCATGTTGGCCTTCATAGCGAGGGGATTTGAGTACAGGGGGAGGGAGGTGTTGCTACAGTTGTACAGGGCCTTGGTGAGGCCACACCTGGAGTATTGTGTACAGTTTTGGTCTCCTAACTTGAGGAAGGACATTCTTGCTATTGAGGGAGTGCAGCGAAGGTTCACCAGACTGATTCCCGGGATGGCGGGACTGACATATCAAGAAAGACTGGATCAACTGGGCTTGTATTCACTGGAGTTCAGAAGAGTGAGAGGGGACCTCATAGAAACGTTTAAAATTCTGACGGGTTTGGACAGGTTGGATGCAGGAAGAATGTTCCCAATGTTGGGGAAGTCCAGAACCAGGGGTCACAGTCTAAGGATAAGGGGTAAGCCATTTAGGACCGAGATAAGGAGAAACTTCTTCACCCAGAGAGTGGTGAACCTGTGGAATTCTCTACCACAGAAAGTAGTTGAGGCCAATTCACTAAATATATTCAAAAGGGAATTAGATGAAGTCCTTACTACTCGGGGGATCAAGGGGTATGGCGTGAAAGCAGGAAGTGGGTACTGAAGTTTCATGTTCAGCCATGAACTCATTGAATGGTGGTGCAGGCTAGAAGGGCTGAATGGCCTGCTCCTGCACCTATTTTCTATGTTTCTATGTTTCCTCCTTTAAGACGCTCCTTCAAACCTACCTCTTTGACCAAGTCTGCTGTAATTTTGTCTTATATGACTCGGTGTCAAATTTATTTGTTTTGTCTTATAACACTGCTGTGAAGCACCTTGGGACGTTTCACTCCATTAAAGGCGCTATACAAATAAACGTTGTTGTTGTTGTTTGTTGGTAGCTCAGCTCAGGGTCAAATAGGATGCCAAGGCTGTGAACAGTCTGATTCAGCCTCAGATAGTGGCCAGCGAGTCGGTGGCTAGGGAATGGAGTTTGTGGTGGGGACCGAAGACATTTCTGCTCTGTCGGACAAGCAGCGTGACAAATCAGAAGCAGTGGTGGGGTTGAGAGGTGGTGGTGAGGTAGAGCTGGGTGTTGACAGCTTGCATGTGGAACCTGACATGTTTTAGAATGATGTCGCTGAGATGTATCATGTAGTTGAGAAATAGGAGGGGTCCGAGGATAGATCCTTCAGTAGATAATGATTAACTCTTCCTTTGAATTCCTGCATATACGTGAGAGAAGTCATACTTTATGAGTGACAGAATTTTTCATACAGTTTTTAAAGCTAACTCTGTGAGCTAAATTGCACAGCAGTACGCCATATGGTCATGTCATTCTATGCTTGGAGATGGCTGAACAATTTGCCGTCTGTGATGCAGTAGAATAATGACCTATTCCCACACTGTTAAGGATTTTGCAAGGGCAGCACTTGACAACTGTAATTACAGTGAAATCAGTAAATTAGGGACACCTGAGGGATTTGCATCGAGGTCTTTGCAGGTACCTATTTTCAAATGGCTGTTTTGTGTACAGTAAACCAGATGAGCCAAATCATCATAGGTAGTCCCTCGGAGTCGAGGGTGACTTGCTTCCACACTAGAAATGAGTTCTCAGGTGACTGAAGAGTCCAATGTGGGACCTACAGTCTCTGCCACAGGTGGGGCAGACGGTGATTGAAGGGAGGGGTGGGGGGGGTGCCTGGGTTGCTGCGAGCTTCTTCCTCTGTTGACGCTTGGCTTCAGCTTGCTCTCGGCAAAGAGACTCGAGGTGTTTCAGCGCCTTCCCGGATGCTTTTCCTCCACTTTGAGCAGTATTAGGACAGGGATTCCCAGGTGTTGGTGGGGATGTTACATTTTTTCAAGGAGGCTTTGAGGGTCTCCTTGAGGGTCTCCTTGGGGCTCGCTTGCCGTGTCGGAGCTCAGAGCAGAGCGCTTGTTTTGGGAGTCTCGTATAAGGCATGCGAACGATGTGACCCATCCAGCAGAGCTGATCGAGCGTGGTCATGCTTCAATGCTGGGAATGTTGGCCTGAGCAAGAACACTGATGTTGGTGCGCCTATCGTACCAATGGATTTGCAAATATTCCAGGATTGGCTGTATCTCCTGCAGCATTCCTTCTTTTTTTTTTGCCCTCATCTGGGATCGTGCCCAGTTGTGGGTTGTGGGTTCAAGTCCCACTCCAGAGACTTGAGCACAAAATCCAGGCAGACACTCCAGTGCAGCGCTGAGGGAGCACTGCATTGTCGGAGGTGCCATCTTTCGGATGAGAGGTTAAACCGAGGCCCTGTCTGCTCTCTCAAGTGGACGTGAAAGATCCCATGGCACTACTTCGAAGAAGAGCAGGGGAGTTATCTCTGGTGTCCTGATGTCAATATTTATCCCTCAATCAACACAACAAAAACAGATTATCGGGCCATTATAACATTGCTGTTTGTGGGAGCTTACTATGCACATATTGGTTGCCGCTTTTCCCACATTACAACAGTGACTACACTCAAAGTACTTAATTGGCTGTAAAGCGCTTTGAGACGTCCGGTGGTTGTGACAGGCACTATATAAATCCATGTCTTTCTTTCTTTCTATTTCTGGACCCCTGCCAACAGGATGTGATTTCAGTTCAATTTCTGTTTGTTGGATTTCCCAGTTCATTGCCATCCCATGGTCCTTTTCCATTGAGTGAAGGATTTCCTGATCCTGGGTTCTGCGACCTTGCCAGCCTGCACAGGGCAAGGTCGCTGCTGTGGAGCTGGAGTGACTGGGAGATCTCAACCTAATTGGGGGTGGCGGTGGGGAGAGGGAATTATTGTCCTGCGGAGCCCTGTCCGGGACCCCCTCTCTCTGAGTGCTGCAGCTGCTTATGTTTAAAGTGCTGAGGGATGCGTAGGGGGCTGTTAGCAGCTCTGCAGTACCCGAGATTGGCGGAATGAGATGTGCTGTTGCCCGGTGTAGTTTCCAGCTTTTGTCGAATGGAGAGTTATTTACCCAGCATCCATAATGATACGTCCTTACTATACAGTATAAATGCACACGAGGCACATGCTTGAGAGAAGGTCAGTCTGTGACCTGTCCTTTATTCCTTAGCACTCAAGTGCTGGAAGTGGGTGGAGCTTCCCCTTTTATCTCTGAAGGTCCAGGTTAGGAGTGTCTCCACATGTTCACCACCTAGTGGTCATTGTTCTCACAGTATACAACTTAAGTCAGATTATACATGGGTTACAATGCTGGTTGAATACATGACATCACCTCCCCCCCCAAAGTCTTACTGGGATCACAGGGTGAGTCTCTCTGGTGGTTTACGCTCCCTTATAGAGCGCCTGAGTTGGGGCTCCAGTTGTTGGGTGCTGGCCTGAGTGTCTGCTGTTTGAGGTGCCTCAGGCCTATCCGGACTGCCCACAGTGACTGGGCTCTCCTCCCTTTGGTTCCTGTGTTCAGTCACCTGTGGAGGAGTGAACTCTATATCGTGTTCTTCCTCTGCTTCTTCTATGGGGTTGCTGAACCTCCTTTTTGTTTGATCCACATGTTTGCGGCAGATTTGTCCATTGGTAAGTTTAACTACCAGAATCCTATTTCCCTCTTTGGCAATCACAGTGCCTGCGAGCCATTTGGGCCCTGCAGCGTAGTTGAGGACAAAAACAGGGTCATTTACATCAATACATCGCGTCCTCGCATTCCTGTCATGGTCGTCATATTGTGACTGGCGCCTGCTCTCGACAATTTCTTTCATGGTGGGGTGTATAAGGGATAACCGGGTTTTGAGCATCCTTTTCATTAGCAGCTCTGTTGGTGGAACCCCTGTGAGCGAGTGTGGTCGGGATCTGTAGGCCAACAGGAGGCGTGATAAGTGGCTTTGTAGGGAACCCCCTTGGATTCTGAGTATCCCCTGTTTGATTGTCTGCACTGCTCGTCCTGCCTGGCCGTTTGAGGCCGGCTTGAATGGTGCCATTCTGACATGGTTAATTCCATTGCCTGCCATGAAGTCCTGGAATTCAGTGCTTGTGAAGCACGGGCCATTGTCACTGACCAAGATGTCCGGTAGACCGTGGGCGGTGAACATTGCCCGTAGACTTTCTACCGTGGCAGAGGATGTGCTTGAATTTAAAATGTCACACTCGATCCATTTGGAGTAGGCGTCTACTACAACCAAAAACATTTTTCCCATGAAAGGACCTGCGTAGTCCACATGGATGCGTGACCAAGGCTTGGCGGGCCAGGACCAGGGGCTAAGGGGGGCTTCCCTGGGTGCATTGCCTAGCTGGGCACACGTGTTGCACCTGCGAACACAAAGTTCCAGATCTGCGTCTATCCCTGGCCACCAAACGTGTGATCTGGTAATTGCCTTCATCATGACAATGCCCAGGTGCTCATTGTGGAGTTCTCTATTGAACACCTCTCTGCCCATCTGGGGCATGACTACGTGGTTTCCCCACAGTAGGCAATCGGCCTGAAGCGCCTGTGAAATGGTTTAAATTCCTCAGGGCATGCCCTGTACATGGCTGCCCATTCCCCATTCAGGACACATTTCTTGACTAGAGACAATAGCGGGTCTCTATTTGTCCAGACTTTAATTTGATGGGCTGTCACGGGTGAGCCTTCGCTTCTGAAAGCTTCAACAGCCATGACCATCTCAGCAGCATGCTCGGTAGCCCCCTCAGTGGTGGCTAGTGGGAGCCTGCTGAGTGCATCGGCGCAGTTTTCGGTGCCCGATCTGTGCCGAATTGTGTAGTCATAGGCGGCTAACGTGAGTGCCCACCTCTGTATGCGGGCCGATGCGTTTGCATTTATGGCCTTGTTGTCGGCCAAAAGGGAGGTTAGGGGTTTGTGATCTGTCTCCAGCTCAAATTTCCTGCCAAACAGGTACTGGCGCATTTTCTTTACCGCATATACACATGCGAGCGCCTCCTTTTCTACCATCTCGTAGCCCCTTTCTGCCTGGGACAGACTTCTGGAGGCATAAGCTACCGGCTGTAACTGACCCTTTGGCATTGACATGCTGCAACACACACCCGACACCATAGGACGACGTATCGCACGTTAATCAAGTTTCTTACATGGGTCATATAGCGGTAACAGATTGTTGGAACATAACAAATTGCGTGCTCTATTAAAAGCCCTTTCTTGGCTGTCCCCCCAGACCCATTCGCGACCTTTGCATAGGAGCATGTGTAGCGGCTCTAGCAGCGTGCTCAATTTGAGAAGAAAGTTATCAAAATAGTTCAGGAGCCCCAGGAACGAACGCAGCTCCGTCGTATTACGGGGTCTGGGTGCTCTCTGGATCGCTTCCATCTTGGACCCAGTAGGGCTTATCCTGTCTGCTGCTACCCTCATCCCCAGGAATTCTACCTCTGGAGCTAGGAAGACGCACTTCGCCTTTTTCAGTCGCAGCCCTACCCGGTCCAGTCTGCGTAGCACCTCCTCCAGGTTGTGGAGGTGTTCTTCAGTATCGTAACCCGTGATGAGGATGTCGTCCTGAAAAACCACCGTCCGTGGAATCGACTTGAGGAGGCTTTCCATATTTCGTTGGAAGATCGCAGCGGCCGAGCGAATCCCGAACGGACATCTGTTGTACTCAAACAACCCCTTGTGTGTCGTGATGGTGGTCAGCTTCTTCGACTCACTCGCCAGCTCCTGGGTCATGTAATCTGAGGTCAGGTCCAATTTTGAAAAAAGTTTGCCACCGGATAGCGTCGCAAAGAGGTCCTCCGCTCTCGGTAGCGGGTACTGGTCTTGGAGTGACATCCGATTGATGGTGGCCTTGTAATCATCACATATCCTGACCGACCCATCTGCCTTGAGCACCGGCACAATCGGGCTCGCTCAGTCACTGAATTCGACTAGCGAGATGATGCCTTCTCTCAGCAGGCGGTCCAATTCGCCTTCTATCTTTTCCCGCATCACGTACGGCACCGCTCTGGCCTTGTGGTGTACTGGCCTGGCGTCCGGGTTTATATGAATCACTACCTTGGCCCCCATGAAAGTGCCAATGCCGGGTTGAAATAATGAGTCAAATTTGTCCAGGATCTGTGAGCATGATACTCACTCCACAGAGGAAATTGCATTGACATGGCCCCATTTCCAGTTCATGACAGCAAGCCAACTCCTCCTCAGTAGTGCAGGACTGACCCCCAGGACAACCCAGAGTGGCAACCTGTTCTCCGAATCTTTGTGGGTCACGACTACCGTGGCGCTGCCTAGCACCGGAATGATCTCTTTTGTGTATGTCCGTAGCTGTGCGTCAATCGGCGATAATTTTGGCCTCCTGGCCTTGGACACCCACAACTTTTCGCACTGTTTGATACCCATCAGGGACTGGCTGGCCCCCGTGTCTAGCTCCATTGACACTGGGATGCCATTGAGGAGCACTTTCATCATTATCGGTGGCGTCCTGGTGTATGAACTGTATACGTGCTCCACATGAACTCGCTGAACTTCAGCTTCCAGCGATTTCCCCCAGTGTTCATTTCTGCAATTTCTGCAGGTATTTTGCTCATCTCTGCAAACTCTGGCTGAGTGTGTGCCTCCACGCCTCCAACATGAGCTGCTGTTGGAAACAAAAGGTCCCTTGCTAGTCGATCGTCTCTGACTGCCCCTGTGATTGTCCTTGAGTGCGCCATTAACAGGTGTTGATGGCCCCATTACTGGCCGCATTGTCCCTTGCAATGGTGTGAATCGCCGTTCAGCTTGCCATTGTCTCTGTCGAACTCCTCTTCTGGGTTCGACTGCATGTTGGGGCATGCCCGATTGCCCTTGTCTGCCTGGAGAATTGTGTGCTGCGTTAACAATGTTGAATCTCTGTCCCAACCATTCCTTAACACAGTACCTCTCGTCTGTTCTGCTCGTGGCCATGCTCACGTGGTTTAAATCCCAGTTTCTCGTCGCCATTGATACATCCTTACAATACAGTCTAACTGCACACGAGGCCCATGCTTGAGAGAAGGTCAGTCTGTGACCTGTCCTTTATTCCATAGCACTCAAGTGATGGAAGTGGGTGGAGCCTCCCCTTTTATATCTGAAGGTCCAGCTTAGGAGTGTCTCCCACAAGTTCACCCCCTCGTGGTCAATGTTCTCAAAGTGTACAACTTAGGTCAGCTTATACATGGGTTACAATGACAGTTGAATACATGACAGCTTTCACCAACACTGGGAAAGTGACATTGCCTCCACACACCTCACTTATAGGACTGGGTGAATAAACAAGGGAAAGGGAGAACCACGGATGAGCACAGCATGGTCAAAAATGCTAAATATTAATAGGAAACTGCTAAAGGAGTTCATAGTGTGGGAACAACTGGGAAGAGTTGAAACATGCTGGATGATATACAAAGGCCAACTCAAGGCATTAGCAAGACGTCAGGGTGGGCCAAACACCTCCAGAACTGAAGGGAATGAAAGGAGGGAACCAGATGAGGTCTGAAGTTGCTAAAATCTATGGGTAGATCAGTGCACGGAACAACGTCACTTTTGAGGATATCCATTAATCCATGAATGAAAATGCCGACTAGAATGCAGCCAAGTATGCTTCACCGGGATACCTCGTTATAGAAGCTTCTCAGTAAGAATGTGAATATCCATTTGTTGTGACCTGATCTTTGCATTTACTGTGGAAATCACATACACATTTTCAACAGGCACACCACAAGATTCCAGATCACTAATCGGGCTGGGATGCCACACCTTATCAATTGTTTTGGAAATGTCAGGGACAAGGGACAACTTCTGGAATCCCATTTTGGTCATCTATAAACTCCGACACCATTTCTAGATCACAAGATTACAATCAGGAAGCTTAAAGCCCCCAATCGTATGGGATTTGAATGGGAAAAGCCGGAGTCCAGCAGTGCATTCTGAAAGATGTGCACAGAGTATTGATTACCAACCTCCGACTGCCATGAACACTTTTACTGATTGTGTAAAGGTGACGGGATTGTCACCTCTCTGCAAATGGTAGAGATTGAATGGCATCTGAGGGTTTTTTTTTTACTTTAAACTTTCCAGGTTGGCTTCTAATGCATGCTGAACTTCTGCAAAATTGGCAGGGTTTATACCGCCCACTTTGTGTCAAGGTCAGCACGAAAGATTGTATTGCACTGTTGTCAGCCATAGAACATAGATTAATCGATGGTTATCACATTTTATACACTAAACCGAAGTAGCCTTCAATGTTTAAGTTAATTTACTAACAATGGTCACTCACGGATAAAGATTTTTGCCAATCCCAGGGAAAAGAAGCCATCCCAAGCACCATATAGACTAGGAAAATGCCGGGTTTGACCCCTGGTCTGCATTGCATTAGCTAATCACAACCAGGACAGTTGCAGGGGAGTGACATTGCCCATAACTCCCCTACATTAGGGAAAGGGAAAGCTCCTAATAACACTGTGTGAGGACAGGATTGGGCTCAGCTGCAATGTTCTTCACAGTTAAGTAGCCCCCTGATCATCACTGTCAAGGCTCCACTCGTAAGTAATGCCAATTTGGGCAAGGTACCAGAGGGTGACCAGTGCCTGTGGATCTCCACCTCAGTAAAGGAATGAACATCTTCAGCAGGGGAGGAAAGGGGAGAGGATCGGCACAAGATAAACAGGGGGAGATAGCCAATTTATATAATCGCCCCGTAAAGGTTCATCAGCAGTTCAATCTAAACAAAATTGACAGAATTGTGTTCAATAAAAACATCATTTTACACAAAGCTGATTAGATTTTGAAAACATGCTGCAGCTTGAGGTTTAATTTGACAGTGGATTGACTACATGCTTAAAAACAGAATAATTGGGAGATATTTTATGCTGAGATCAGATTTTCGTGTGGAAATCTAATGCTTGGATTTGGAATTCAATTCAACGAGAGTGATACATCGGAGTTATATACTTGAGTCAGAATCTACTAGGAACGTGTTTATCTGGAGTTGAAAATGTATATAATGGGCATCAGAGTTAGCTGCAGTAAGATATATGCATTGTCTGGTAATTACATTCATGTGGAGTACATGGTAGTCACCAGTTTGTATGTTTTGATTAATTATCATTGTAAAAGGCTTGACACCACAAGGCGGGGATTGAACATATTGAATGCTTATTGACCAAGCTGATCTGACTGTTAAAAGGCCAAGTCAACCCACACACAGACTCAAACATCTAACACAAACTCAGCAATTGTGGTGCTTATTAACGTGGTCTTGTCATATGAAAATGATTACCTTGGTGAACTGCTTGAAACATGAATCTGTGTTATACTCTGTGCTCCAGCTCAAGTGGAAAGGAAGGTGTGGTCGCAAGCTACACGCAAGTAAAAATGATGGGGCATAGCATCTGAAATCAGCCGACAGTCCATGGCCAACATGTTGTCCTTCCAGTTAAAGGCAACAAGCAGGCAATGGGATAATAATAAAGTAAGGAAAGAGTCTAACATTTGTACATTCTGTACATTTGTAACTCTGATAAGCAGAATTGTTGAAATATCGCACTGCAGCAGAATCACTTATGGCTTGAAGCAACAATAAAGTATGGAAAGAATCTAACATTTGTCCATTCTGTACATTTGTAACTCTGATAAGCAGAATTGTTGAAATATCGCACTGCAAACTTATGGCTTGAAGCAACATGATTGTTGCATTTCTTTCAAGAATATACTTATTTACACCACAGGAGAATATATATATATATTTAAAAGTGCAGCAGTACTGAGTTCAGTAGATCAGCAGATGGGTGGCACAGTGGACTGGAATACTGCCCTTTCACTATTGAGACCTTGATTTTGATACAGCTTTGTCAGAATGGATAATCATGCTCTCTAGTAGCTTCCAGATGATCTCAATGAAATAGGCTTGGTTAACCACCTATTTCATTCCCAGTGGACGCAGGTTAGTCCAAGGGCCCTGCAATGTGCCACCAACAAGTTACAATGTATGCTACTCAAGAACGTGATTTGAATGTTTGAGTTCCAGACTGTTCAGAGAAGATTCACTAGGTTGATTCTGGAGATGAGGAGGTTGACTTATAAAGAAAGGTTAAGCAGATTGGGCCTATACTCATTGGAGTTTAGAAGAATGAGAGGTGATCTTATTGAAACATATATGACTCTGAGGGGGCTCGACAAGGTAGATGCAGAGAGTATGTTTCCCCTCATGGGGGAATCTAGAACTAGGGGGCATAGTTTCAGAATAAGGGGTCGCCCATTTAAAACTGAGATGAGGAGGAATTTCTTCTCTCAGAGGGTTGTAAATCTGTGGAATTCTCTAACCCAGAGAGCTGTGGAGGCTGGGTCATTGAATATATTTAATGTGGAGATAGACGGATGTTTGAGTGATAAGGGAGTGAAGGGTTATGGGGAGCGGCTGGGGAAGTGGAGCTGATCCCGATCAGCTCAGCCATGATCTTATTGAATGGCACAGTAGGCTCGAGGGGTCAAATGGCCTAATCCTGCTCCTATTTCTTAAGTTCTTAAGTTAAGTTCTCTGCAGAGAGTCGGCGGCCATTCCACGTCGCCCATGACCCCCGCTTTCAGGCGGCCAGAGGTCACAGTCTAAGGGGTAAGCCATTTAGGACCGAGATGAGGAGAAACTTCTTCACCCAGAGAGTGGTGAACCTGTGGAATTCTCTGCCACAGAAAGTTGTTGAGGTCAATTCACTAAATATATTCAAAAAGGAGTTAGATGTAGTCCTTACTACTAGGGGGATCAAGGGATATGGCGAGAAAGCAGGAATGGGGTACTGAAGTTGCATGTTCAGCCATGAACTCATTGAATGGCGGTGCAGGCTCGAAGGGCCGAATGGCTTACTCCTGCACCTATTTTCTATGTTTCTATGTTTCTATGTTATTGTTGAGATATCATCGCACTGCAGCAGGATCACATGATTTGCTCAACATGATTTTCTTTCAAGAATATACTTATCTTCACCACAGGCGTGTATATACATATACATAGCAGTGTAGCAGTACTGAGTTCAGTGAATCGGCAGATGATGCTTTAATGCAGCATGCTCCAAGAGTTAGGATACAGCTCTGTGCCCAACATTGTTCTCCTGATAAGTTACTGATCTTTACTGAGCTTCCAAGGGCAGTAACAGAGAGGAGAGCCCAACTCTACCCGTGGTCAGTGACATTGGCAGAAATCTGGATTCAAGGTATCGTCTATGATCAGAAAAAGGTAGGTGGCATGGAGCAACAAAATTGAGATAGTAAAATAATAAATCAGGAAAATGTGAAGACATCAATTTGTTAGGAAAACTGCCGCATGATCTTTACAAAGATATGGTAGCTGGAACTGCCTAGTGGGCTGGATTTTCAGTCTCCTGTTACCCCTGTTAGTGCCCCGGAAGGGCGGCAATGGCGGCTTTAAACACTTCCAGGCAGATGGCCAGCTTCCAGTGCCCTGCCGGGAAATTCGGTGCCGGTTTGGAGGGGGCGCGGAGCATTACCGCCCGGAAGTGGCAAGCCGGTGTGCAATACCCCTGGTTGCGACACCGGCTTGATTTTTGGCTGCCGCCCAAACCATAGCGCTCTGTACAACGCCCTAGTGAGACCACCTGTGGAAGCGGGCATTCCGAGCTATAGCGGCCGCAGCGAGGTAAATATTGTCGCTCTCAGGTCAGTGTGATTGTTCTTTTTTTTTGCAGTTTATGTTGTGGTGGTGTGAGCTATGTATTGGGAATGACTTTGGTGTTTTTTCTCAGGTTTCTTTTCTCCCCCGAGGCCTCTCTTAGGGAGCTCCGAGGCTGGCTGTTTAGCTCGGGATTTTCCCTTGCTCAGCCGGCCTTAGCGCTCTGCTCCACACTCAGGGCCCAGCTGATGAATTTTGTGGCTGAGGTCGCAAACCATTTCCCGGCGCAAATTTTACCGACCCACCGCCATTCCTGCCCCGAAATGACCAGAAATGAAAATTCAGCCCAGTCAAGTTGAGAGTGATATTTACAGGGAATAGATACAAAATAATGAAGTATTAAACTGACTAGTTTATACTCTGAACAATTTATTTATTAGCACACAGACTTTAAACATCACATTAACCTCTGCTTAAGTGCACTGTGTGACTGGATTACAGAACTGTACAATTAACAAAAAGTGCCCGAGTTATGCTTTTAAAAGAATAGACTTCAGCAGAAATGAATTGGTTTAGGGATTAGGCTGCTCAGTAGGTTAACACACATTTCTTCCAGTTCTGGGACCAGTTTCACTTCAACCCAGAGTCTTTGGAAAGAAAGTTTATTTTCTCTCATGGCTTCAACGATTCTACATGAAACGACTTTGAACATATTGGCTGCTATAATGATAGTGTCAGAATCATCATCCTCATAGGCAGTCCCTCGAATCGAGGATGACTTGCTTCCACGTCAAAAAGTTCACAGGTGTTTCAATGAAGGACCTAATATACCAGGTCCTGAACTAAATCCTGAAGGGTTGAAGATGCCTGTGCGAGGATTGTTTTAATGTGTGGTGGCTGTTACACACCAGCCACCACACGGGCTTTGACAGAGCTGGGTCTTAACCAAGACGGCTGTAGACCTGCTCTGCTGCACGGACCTAGTGCGCACACATATCACAGTGTGGGCTGGCCCATGCTGCCCCTGGGCCCTCACCTCTTCTGGGCCCCGAACTCATGCCGCTCCTGGGCCCCGATCACATCGCTCTACAATCTCTCGCCGCTCCTGCGCCCCGACCTCTCCACTCCTGCTGTACCTGCCCACGCTCCAATCACCGACCCGGATCTTGATGACGTCACTCTTCACTGCCGTTGCTCTCCTGCTCCAGCACGTGCTGTTTCCTGGAGTGGTATACTGTCACACTGCTCCTTCCGCTCCCCGGCCTGCTCCGATGGTGCTCGCAGGCCGGGGGCCGCTCAG
This sequence comes from Pristiophorus japonicus, assembly GCF_044704955.1. Lineage (NCBI taxonomy): Eukaryota > Metazoa > Chordata > Chondrichthyes > Pristiophoridae > Pristiophorus > Pristiophorus japonicus. Next base: position 194,293,119 of record NC_091987.1, on the reverse strand, counting down.
CCTGCTGGGCTAGAATACCAAAGGGAGAATCTCAATGAGCCAAATGACCTTTTCTGATGCTTCACTTGTCATATGTTTTTTTATTCCCGCCTTTACTGAATATCTTCCCCTCTTACCTTCAACCTCACATTGACTGAAATCTCTGGTTAGTTTTTCTGACCACGTCAAAGTTTTCCAAAGTTTCTCTAAATGTAACAACTATAAATGAACAGGCTCTTAGGGAGTCGAATCAAGTCCATAGCTGGAATTTTTAGACAGTTATTCTGGCTGATTTGAAACTGATGAACGCCACTGCTCTAACCACAGTCCTCTATCTCCAGGTGAGGGCAGTTAACCACACTCAGAACTTCAGGAAAGCCAAAAATGGAATAGATTTTTTACTGAGCAGAACAACAATAACTTGCATTTATATAGCACCTTTAATGTAGTAAAACTCTTAAAGGAATTATAAACTTGCTAGTTTTCCAGAACAGTCCAAGAATACAATTGAAGCCTTTATCTGTTGCCCGAATAGGCCTTGTGATCAAAATGTATTTATTGCAGTGACTGTTACAGCCACAAGTCAAGCAGTTAGACTCACTGAAAATTCCTCCCTCTCTGGAACTAATATTATGACATGCCTCAGAAATGACTTTCTGGACAGCCTGAACTTCGTGACAGAATACTCCTCAGGAAAATATTGTTGTTTTACCTCAGAGAATCTATGCCTGCACAGCTTTCTGCACGGATATGACCTTTGGTGCCCTCCTGTTCCTTTGTGTTCACATCTCTCTCCCACTCATGCAGCACAATGGTTGCTGCAATAGAATAATGGAGCTTTTGCAAAGGCTTTCACTGCAGTGGTGATAAAATCTTGCTCAATTGGGGCATGCAGCACAGATGCCACTAGGCTTTGAAATATTGGAATGTAGTCTAGTTTTCGCATCTATCTGAGCTAACCTAATAACTGGCTGAATTGGTGGTTCTATTTTACTAGCAGTATCCTATATTGTAACACATGGCATAAGAACATAAGAATTAGGAGCAGGAGTAGGCCATACGGCCCCTTGTACCTGCTCCGCCATTCAATAAGATCATGGCTGATCTTCGACCTCAACTCCACTTTCCTGCACTGTACCCTTGATTCCCTTAATATTCAAAAATCTATCAATTTCTGTCTTGAATATACTCAACGACTGAGCCTCCACAGCCTTCTGAGGTAGAGAATTCCAAAGATTCACCACCCTCTGAGTGAAGAAATTTCTCCTTATCTCAGTCCTAAATGGCCGACCCTTTATTCTGAGACTGTGACCACTGGTTCTAGACTCCCCAGCCCAGGGAAACATCTTCCCTGCATGTACCCTGTCACGCCCTGTAAGAATTTTGTATGTTTCAATGAGATCACCTCTCATTCTTCTAAACTCTAGAGAAGATAAGCCAAGTCTACTCAATCTCTCCTCATAGGACAATCCTCCCATCCCAGGAATCAGTCTGGTGAACCTTTGTTGCCTTCTCTCTATGGCAAGTATATCCTTCCTTAGGTAAGGAGACCAAAACTGTGCAGAATACTCCAGGTGTGGTCTCACCAGGGTCCTATATAATTGCAGTAAGACATCTTGGGACTGAAATTCAGCCTCCTGATAAGACCTCTGACCGCCGGAAAGCAATGGCCAACAGGTGGTGTCAAATGGCCACCAATTTTTCGTCACATGGCCGCCGCTCGCAAAAGTCTCCTCAGGAGTTTTTCCGGCAGTGATCTTATCCGTCCCGCTCCCCACACTACTGCCCCACTGCTGCTGAAGACTCCTAAGTGTGTCATCAAAGCGCGCACTGCCGATGTCCCACCCTGGAAGTGAAATTCATCTGGAAAAGTTTTCTGGCCACTGGCCGGTGCTCCGACAGCTTTTTCTGCAGGTGCACGATGTTTGAAATGGTGGTGCGGCCGCCATTAAAGGGGGAGGACGCACTGCCACGGCCGCCATCTTTTTTTTGTCGGCCGACTGCCGGGGTCTGGGCGTGTTCCCTTATTGCAGCAGCTAAGCCCAACATGCCGTCCCTCATGCGCCTTGACAGTGTCTCAATGACCTGCAACATTCCCTCCCTCACGTTGAGCAAAACTGTCTCAACTACCTGTGGCATTCCCTCCTTCATGGTCAGTGATAGTGTTTGCACCATCTCTGATATTCCCTCCCTGATATTCATGAAAGCGCATCACCTACCTGTGACATTCCCTCCCTCATGGTCATTGACATCATTTCCATTTCTCGTGAGATTGCTGTTACTTCTCCCGACAGTCCCGTTATCTCATCACCCACGCCATTGATGGTGTCCAGGAGTGATCGCGTAAGGTTAATGCTCTCCCCACTCATTGCCATCATCTGAACCACATCTGTTAGATCCTGCACCTCAGGAGAGCGCGGTCAAGTTCTCCTTCCTCTCCTCCCCACGGGTGTGGCTTGCACCTCACCACTTGAACCCACAGCCTCGGAAGGTGGGGCCCTGGGTGTGCCTCGCTGCAACATACCACTTAGAAAATAGATATAGAAAATAGGTGCAGGAGCAGGCCATTCAGCCCTTCTAGCCTGCACCGCCATTCAATGAGTTCATGGCTGAACATGAAACTTCAGTACCCACTTCCTGCTTTCACGCCATACCCCTTGATCCCCCGAGTAGTAAGGACTTCATCTAACTCCCTTTTGAATATATTTAGTGAATTGGCCTCAACTACTTCCTGTGGTAGAGAATTCCACAGGTTCACCACTCTCTGGGTGAAGAAGTTTCTCCTTATCTCGGTCCTAAATGGTTTACCCCTTATCCTTAGACTGTGACCCCTGGTTCTGCCTGCATCCAACCTGTCCAAACCCGTCAGAATTTTAAACGTTTCTATGAGGTCCCCTCTCACTCTTCTGAACTCCAGTGAATACAAGCCCAGTTGATCCAGTCTTTCTTGATAGGTCAGTCCCACCATCCCGGGAATCAGTCTGGTGAATCTTCGTTGCACTCCCTCAATAGCAAGTATGTCCTTCCTCAAGTTAGGAGACCAAAACTGGACACAATACTCCAGGTATGGCCTCACCAAGGCCCTGTACAACTGTAGCAACACCTCCCTGCCCCTGTACTCAAATCCCCTCGCTATGAAGGCCAACATGCCATTTGCTTTCTTAACCGCCTGCTGTACCTGCATGCCAACCTTCAATGACTGATGTACCATGACACCCAGGTCTCGTTGCACCTTCCCTTTTCCTAATCTGTCACCATTCAGATAATAGTCTGTCTCTCTGTTTTTACCACCAAAGTGGATAAGCTCACATTTATCCACACTATACTTCATCTGCCACGCATTTGCCCACTCACCTAACCTATCCAAGTCACTCTGTAGCCTCATAGCATCCTCCTCGCAGCTCACAATGCCACCCAACTTAGTGTCATCCGCAAATTTGGAGATACTACATTTAATCCCCTCGTCTAAATCATTAATGTACAATGTAAACAGCTGGGGCCCCAGCACAGAACCCTGCGGTACCCCACTAGTCACTGCCTGCCATTCCGAAAAGTACCCATTTACTCCTACTCTTTGCTTCCTGTCTGACAACCAGTTCTCAATCCACGTCAGCACACTACCCCCAATCCCATGTGCTTTAACTTTGCACATTAATCTCCTGTGTGGGACCTTGTCGAAAGCCTTCTGAAAGTCCAAATATACCACATCAACTGGTACTCCTTTGTCCACTTTATTGGAAACATCCTCAAAAAATTCCAGAAGATTTGTCAAGCATGATCTCCCTTTCACAAATCCATGCTGACTTGGACCTATCATGTCACCATTTTCCAAATGCACTGCTATGACATCCTTAATAATTGATTCCATCATTTTACCCACTACTATAATTCCCTGCTTTCTCTCTCCCTCCTTTTTTAAAAAGTGGGGTTACATTGGCTACCCTCCACTCGATAGGAACTGATCCAGAGTCAATGGAATGTTGGAAAATGACTGTCAATGCATCCGCTATTTCCAAGGCCACCTCCTTAAGTACTCTGGGATGCAGTCCATCAGGCCCTGGGTATTTATCGGCATTCAATCCCATCAATTTCCCCAACACAATTTCCCGACTAATAAAGATTTCCCTCAGTTCCTCCTCCTTAATAGACCCTCTGACCACTTTTATATCCGGAAGGTTGTTTGTGTCCTCCTTAGTGAATACTGAACCAAAGTACTTGTTCAATTGGTCTGCCATTTCTTTGTTCCCCGTTATGACTTCCCCTGATTCTGACTGCAGGGGACCTACGTTTGTCTTTACTAACCTTTTTCTCTTTACATACCTATAGAAACTTTTGCAATCCGCCTTAATGTTCCCTGCAAGCTTCTTCTCGTACTCCATTTTCCCTGCCCTAATCAAACCCTTTGTCCTCCTCTGCTGAGTTCTAAATTTCTCCCAGTCCCCAGGTTCGCTGCTATTTCTGGCCAATTTGTATGCCATTTCCTTGGCTTTAATACTATCCCTGATTTCCCTTGATAGCCACGGTTGAGCCACCTTCCCTTTTTTATTTTTACGCCAGACAGGAATGTACAATTGTTGTAATTCATTCTTGCAGTCTCTAAATGTCTGCCATTGCCCATCCACAGTCAACCCCTTAAGTATCATTAGCCAATCTATCCTAGCCAATTCACGCCTCATACCTTCAAAGTTACCCTTCTTTAAGTTCTGGACCATGGTCTCTGAATTAACTGTTTCATTCTCCATCCTAATGCAGAATTCCACCATATTATGGTCACTCTTCCCCAAGGGGCCTCGCACAATGAGATTGCTAATTAATCCTCTCTCATTACACAACACCCAGTCTAAGATGGCCTCCCCCCTAGTTGGTTCCTCGACATATTGGTCTAGAAAACCATCCCTTATGCATTCCAGGAAATCCTCCTCCACCGTATTGCTTCCAGTTTGGCTAGCCCAATCTATGTGCATATTAAAGTCACCCATTATAACTGCTGCACCTTTATTGCATGCATGCACTTGAACCCGCAGCCTCGGAAGGTGGGGCCCTAGGTGTGCCTCATTGCAACATACCACTTGAACCCGCAGCCTCGGACATTAGGAAACCATGGAATGTCCTACCAACACTCAACCACTAGTCACGGAAGGGGCTGGCACCTCAATGGGTGGCACCTGCACCTCCACCAAAGTCAGTAAAACAGTGGGGCCTTCATCCATCTCCATCCCCTCCTCCTCCCCCCCATGCTCTTGGTCTGGAAGGTGGGATTGGAAGATGTTCTCCTCTTCAGCCTCATCCTCATCTGAATCTTCTTCTGCATCATCAGGATTGGCCCCAAATTCTGCAAAATATAACAGAACAGACAAATGCTTAGCAGCAGAGCAGGGGGCAGGGTGGGTGGCATGAGTAGGCTCACACAGTGCAGGCAGCAGGCTGATTTGAAGGACCACGATGAATGTTAGTATACTGCATCAACCAAAGCATAGCTGATGGAGACATCCCCATGAACAGAAGCATGGCTAGCCCATGCAGTACTTAACATGTAGCAAAGCCAGACTGTGGAATTTGCAGGACTTACCCTCTCCCTCGAGTGTGGGCCCAGCTTGTGCAGTAGTGGTTGCTTTTCTCCAGGCAGGAGCCATCAAAGCAGTGACCCTCTCTTCCAAGGGTGTCAGTGGGTGCAGATTTGCCGGGTCTCCTCATGGTCGAGTTCTCTCTCTTTTGTTGTGTGCCACTTTCCTCTGCAAAGATGAAAACATAACTTTTTGGACAGGGTGTCTTTCTGCTGGGTGGGACATATATACAGCTGGTCACATTTACAATTGCAATTCCATTGAATAAATGAAAATATTAATTACACTAACTACTTGACCAAGGTCCTGCCATTTCTTTTTACACTGGCCTCCAGATCTCGTGATGGTCACCGTTGTGCAGTAATCTTCTGCAAGTTGGTTCCAGCATTTCTCCATTTCTTTTGGTGGAACTTTTAATGTGATCTCTGCTGGTGACCAGCTCCAACCATCTGGTCTCAATCACAATAACTAGTGCCTCCACTTCATCCTGTAAGAAATTCTTGGTCCTTGCACTGCGTTGCATCTTATATTGCTGCATATCCAATTTTTCCAATGCTCTCACACAGCACTCCTTCTCACACAACTGTCTCTTTAAAAATGGCCGATTGCCAACCCGGAGCTGTACTGCGCATGCACATCCATTGAAATAACGTCAGAAACGTCATATTTTTTGTCGCGAATGCACAGAAGGTGTAGCGTCATTTTGTCGGCGCAGACAGCAGGCTCCACCCCCCGAGGCGACTGGACACGCTGCACGGCAACAAATTTGAATTATACATCGGGGAAACTTTGGCAAAATATTACTGCCGCATTTCTGGCCAAGAAAAATGGCCGTAACTCTGGCAATATGCCAGAAAATGAGCTTGGGCAAAATTGAGCCCCATGTGTTAATTCAACTCCTTCATCCTGTCAAGTTTCTCCCAGCCAGTTGCTATGGTTATAAAACAATATCAAGAAATTAACACAATAAAAAAAGGATTTTGAAGTTAATCATTTATTGTAATGATTTTTAAATAGGATCCTGATGGCAATAATTCTTCAAAGCTTCCTTCCCAGGTCCCATAATTTTATATCACTGTGATACCGGGAGCATTTTTCTAGTTTAATTTATATTGATTTATTTTAAAGACATAGACCAGGATACTCATCTGCTGGATAAAAACAGGGTTATTAGTAAACTCTTATTATTATTTTCTACACAAAAGTCCAAGTCCATTACTATTTCTGCCAGTCCAAGATAAACACCACCCTGTCCGTGCCTACGACAGCAACCTGCGCTACTTGATTTGCAACTTAAAAATGTGGCAAAATTTAGAAATAGATAAAAAGTATTTGACCCACCAAGCTATTTACTTTCTGGTTGGCCCCAGTTTCACCTTTTCCTTCTTCTCGTCAAATGCCTTTGTCCTTTCTTTCCCCAGAAACAAATCTAAGGGTAAATTTTCCAAATCAGCCCCCATGACGAGATAGTTTACCCACTGCCAGCACGGAGTGAGAAATGATGGACCCACTGCCCGCGATTGGCCGATACCTGCTGGCGGTAGGTAAAGTACATCGCCATGAACACAGAGACGTAGAATCTGCCTCTAGTTTTTTTTTATTCACTCACAGGACATGGGCTTTGCTGGCAAGGCCAGCATTTATTGCCCATCCCTAATTGCCCTTGAGAAGGTCATGGTGAGCCGCCTTCTTGAACCGCTGCAGTCCTTGTGGTGAAGGTGCTCCCACAGTGCTGTTGGGGAGGGAGTTCCAGGATTTTGACCCAGCGACGATGAAGGAACAGCAATACATTTCCAAGTCAGGATGGTGTGCGACTTGGAGGGGAATTGGAGGTGTTGGTGTTCCCATGTGTCTTTTGCCCTTGTAGTAATGATCACGGGTTTGGAAGGTGCTGTCAAAGAAGCCTTGGCGAGTTACTGTAGTGCATCTTGTAGATGGTACACACTGCAGACACAGTATGCCAGTGGTAGAGGGAGTCAACGTTTATGGTGATGGATCAGGTGCCAATCAGTTTCTCCTCAACTCATTTGAACTATTAGTTTCAATGCTTTCTATTGTAACTTATCCCATATTTCTGCTATCCTTCATCCGAAGTATTGCTGCTTGAATTCCTATTTACTTCCGGTTTCCACATTTTTTATTTGAGTTTCTCATAGAATCATAGACTCAGAGAATCATAGAAGTTTACAGCATGAAAAGAGACCATTTCGGCCCATCGTGTCTGTGCCGGCCAACAAGAGGCTATCCAGCCTAAACCCACTTTCCAGCTCTAGGTCCGTAACCCTGCAGGTTATGGCACTTCAAGTGCACATCCAAGTACTTTTTAAATGTGGTGAGGGTTTCTGCCTCTACCACCCTTTCAGGCAGTGAGTTCCAGACCCCCACCATCCTCTGGGTGAAGAAATTTCCCCGCAAATCCCTTTTAAACCTTCTACCAATTACTTTAAATGTATGCCCCCTGGTTGTTGACGCCTCTGCTAAGAGAAATAAGCCCTTTCTATCCACTATATCTAAGTCCCTCATAATTTTATACACCTCAATAAGGTCTCCCCTCAGCCTCCTCTGTTCCAAAGAAAACAAATTCAGCCTATCCAATCTGTCCTCAGAGCTAAGATTGTCCATTCCTGGCAACATCCTCGTAAATCTCCTCTGTACCCTCTCCAGTGCAATCACATCCTTCCTGTAATGCGGTGACCAGAACTGCATGGGGTACTCCAGCTGTGGCCTAACAGGTGTTTTATTCAGTTCAAGCATAGCCCCCTGCTCTTGTATTCTATGCCTTGGCTAATAAAGGCAAGCATTATTTATGCCTTCTTAACCACCTTATCAACCTGGCCTGCTACTTTCAGGGAACTGTGGACATGCACTCCAAGGTCCCTTTGTTCCTCTACACATCTCAGTGTCCTACCAATTAATGTGTATTCCCTTTCCTTGTTAGCCCTCCCCAAATGCATTACCTCACACTTCTCTGGATTAAATTCCATTTGCCACTGTTCTGCCCAACTGACCAGTTGATTGATATCTTCCTGCAGTCCTCAGCTTCCTTCTTCATTACCAACCACACAGCCGATTTTAGTATTATCTGCAAACTTCTTAATCATACCCCCTACATTCAAGACGAGGGGCCTAAACTTGGTCAAAGCTAAGGTCTGCCCAAAGGACCGCTGAGATACCTGGTGGTACTTTGGCCAGGAGATTCCTCAAAAAGATTTGCAAAGACTGCCCGGCGGCAAAAAAAACGACACGTAAAACGAATGTGGGCAGCAGCGGGCGGGAGCTCCCAATCTTGGCGGCAAATGCAATCCTCGCCAAAGTGCCGCCGAGGTTTGAGTCGGGCCCAGGGAGGGGGGACCGCATAAAGATAAAAAATTTACACAAACAAAAAACACTGGATAACCTTCAGGGGACCCCATCCACCTGAATCGCAGTAAAGAACATAAATAAATACGTTTACTAACCTCTTTTTGCAGGTCTTCGTACTTACCATTGGGGTTAGACATGCCTCCACGTGACGGTCCATCCCCCTGCTGCCTCCGACTCCTGCCCGGAGCAGCTGGCAGCTCGGCAGGTGGGAAGACACTTACGCGCCTTGTACGCTAGCGGACGTCAGCGGGCGGTTCCCAGCGATCCTCCCCCTCCCCCTGCCGACGGGAGGCCTAGAGGAAAGTGGCACCGAGGGGAGATCGCCCGGAAAACTCGGCAGCAGCCGGCAGTGAGTGGACCAAGTTCGGGGCCTAGATCATTGATATATACCACAAAAAGCAAGGGACCCAGTACTGAGTTCTGCGGAACTCCACTGGAAACATTCTTCCAGTCACAAAACACCTATCAATCATTACCCTTTGTTTCCTGCATCTGAGCCAATTTTGGATCCAACTTGCTACTTTGCCCTGGATCCCATGGGCTTTTACTTTCGTGACCAGTCTGCCATGTGGGACCTTATCAAAAGCTTTGCTAAAATCCATATACACTACATCATACGCACTGCCCTCATCGACCCTCCTGGTTACCTCCTCGAAAAATTCAATCAAGTTCGTCAGACACAATCTTCCCTTAAAAAATCCATGCTGACTGTTCTTGATTAATCCGTGTCTTTCTAAGTGAAGATTTATCCTGTCCTTCAGGATTTTTCCCAATAATTTTCCCACCACTGAGCTTCAGCTGATTGGCTTGTCATGACTCGGTTTATGCCTTTCTCCCTTCTTAAACAAAGGTACCACATTAGCAGTCCTCCACATCTGAAGCCAGAGAGGATTGGATAATTACCTCGTTCTTCAATCAGAACTTCCTTAAACATTCCTTGACTATTCTTGAGACCTGCTATCACCTCAGTTCTATACCCTCTCCAGTGTCGTGACCAGCACTCACATCTCATGTGAAAGATGAACTGATTTTTTTTCCCACAGTACAAAGTTGGTGGCACATTACATTGCAGCAGTGTAGTATAAGATTGTGTGCAGCAAATGATGACTAAGGCTTTGTAGGTGTATGTGAGACATCCACTCTTCAATCAGATCTGTGCCATTTGGGATGCTGCAGGACATAACAAAATAGCCGTAATGAACTGGAAGGTATAAAAAGGGCTTGTTAGTACATTTACTGTAGGAGTAATTTACACTCGGTGTCACCGTCTGTTCCAAGAAAGTAAATCTAAAGTGTGTCATATGTGAAGGTGGCTACTTCAATGCATCATACCAAGGTAATAATGAGATGAAAGATTTGCAGTAAGTGCTAATAAATGCACTGTGGGAGTTCCTGACACATCAACTTCACCTTCTGTTTAAGCCAATCATAATCTATGGATCAGTGATTCAGTAGAGATTTAAAAACATTTTTACAACCTTACACTGATGACAAGGACTCTTCATAAGACCAACTTCTATTAATCATCTACCAACTTCCAATAAGTTGTAAGTAACTTGATTACTTCTGCCATATTCCAGGTGTAATTCTGATTGGGACACAAGATTTTATTGTATTTGTTTCTCAATTACTCTAATTATATAAAACGTTTAATAAGTCATTTAAGAATTATTGATGATTATTTTATGAGTTCTTGTTACGTTTTCTCCCCATCTTTTTTAAGACACACATTACTGGAGTGGATTGTCTCTTATCGAGGGTGGGATGCCATCACATGGGCTCACCTTCCCTCTGCCCTTACCACGTTCAGAATAAAGCATAGGATACGCCTGTAACAGAATGTAGTGTAGAGAAAGCAAGATCTTCACATGATTAACTCAACCAGCCATATGTTTTACTGCCGAGCATTTAAGGATGCAGCCGCCCGTAATGTTCTACATTGTCAGGCCTCTCTCATTTATATTTTAGAATAAGCTTACGCAAAATGACTTGACCAGGTTAACACTTCCAATCGTATGATACACACATGCTACTTTAAGTTCGTCAGGACTTCCACATTCCCAGCATTTCTGGCTCCCCCACCCATCCCGCAAACACGTTCCCCTGCTCCCCACCCACCCACCCCACAGACATGCTGCCCCCCCACCCATCCCTCAAACACGCTCCCCTGCTCCCCCCTTGCCCCCCCACACACCCACCCTGCAGACACGCTCCCCTCCCCCCCCGCCCCCCCACCCATCCCTCAAACACGCTCCCCTGCTCCCTCCCCCACCCATCCCGCAAACACGCTCCCCTCCTCCCCTCACCCATCCCGCAAACATGCTCCCCTGCTCCCCCCTGCCCCCCCCCACCCACTCCGCAAACACGCTCCCCTGCTCCCCCTGCCCCCCCCATCCACTCCGCAAACACGCTCCCCACCCATCCCTCAAACACGCTCCCCTGCTCCCCCCCGCACCCCCACACACCCACCCCGCAGACACGCTCCCCTCCCCCCCCCACCCATCCCGCAGACACGCTCCCCTGCTCCCCCCTGCCCCCCTACCCACTCCGCAAACACGCTCCCCACCCCCTGCCCCCCAACCCATCCCGCAAACACGCTCCTCCCCGCCTCCCACTGTCCCCCCACCCACTTCGCAGACACGCTCCCCTGCTCCCTCCTCGTCTCCCCGGGGCCATAGCAGCAACAAACCTCTTCAGGTCTGAAGGAAAATCTTGGGTCTACCACAATCACACTTGCTTGATGCCTGGCAATACTGAAAAGGAAAACAAATAAAGAGACAAGTTGCTGGGGTCAAAGAATTGCAAGTCTCACAGTCTTGCTTTGTACCAGAAGGCACTGCATGAAGATAAAGTATCGTCTCCCTCTGGCTCACTCTACCAAGAGTAATTTCCAGCAAGGTCATTTTCAAATGTACTACTTGTATCACTATAGTTACGAGTTGTAACAAGAATTATTTCTGGAATAGCACAAAGCAGTTTTTTGTCAATAGTATCTGCGACATATTAACACCCTCACCCCAGTAAGCATTGCTGACTGGGAAGCTTCTCTACTCTTTCTTTGCATCATAGAATCATTGAATGATACAGCGCAGAAGGAAGCCATTCAGCCCACTGTACCTGTGCTGGCTCTTTCAAAGATCTATCTCCCCCGCTCTGACCCCATAGCCCTGCAAAATTTCCTCATTCAAGTATTTATCTAATTTGCTTTTGAAAGTTATTATTGAATCTGTTTTCACCACCCTTTTAGGTGATGCAGTCCAGATCATAATATATCGCTGTGTAATGTATTTTTTTCCTTATGCGTCCTCTGATTCTTTTGCCAATGACCTTAAACCTGTGATCTTGTGTTACCGACCCTTCTGCCACAGTTTCTCCTAATTTACTCCGTCAAAACCTTTCATGAGTTTGAACACGTCTATCAAATCTCCCCATAACCTTCTCTGGTTGGCGGAGGAGCTTTGTCTTACGGATGTTTAGTGTAAGGCCCATGCTTTCATACGCCTCAGTGAAGATGTTGACTACAACTTGGAGTTCAGCCTCTGAATGTGCGCAGACACAAGCGTCGTCCGCGTATTGTAGCTTGACAACAGGACAACAGAGGATGGGATGGTCTTGGATCTGGCCTGGAGATGATGAAGGTTGAACAGGTTCCTACTGGTTCTGTAGTTTAGTTCCACTCCAGCGTGGAGCTTGTTGAATGTGAGGTGGAGCATTGCAGCGAGGATAAAACGCAACATCCCCATTGACACCTGGGAGTCCCTCGCCAAAGACCGCCCTAAGTGGAGGAAGAGCATCCAGGAGGGCGTTGAGCACCTCGAGTCTCGTCGCAGAAAGCAAGTGTAGGCAGCGGAAGGAGCATGCGACAAACCAGACTCCCCACCCACCCTTTCCTTCAATGACTGTCACAGGTGGGGCAGACAGAGACTGTAATTCCCATATTGGACTGTGCAGTCACCTGAGAACTCACTTTTAGAGTGGAAGCAAGTCTTCCTCGATTTCAAACGACTGCCTATGATGATGATGCTAACCTTCTCTGTTCGAAGGAGAACAACCCCAGTTTCTCAAGTCTTTTCCATGCAACTGAAGACTTTCATCCCTGGTACCACGCGATTAAATCTGCTCTGCATCCTCTCCAAGGTGTTAACATCCTTCCTAAAGTGTGGTGTCCAGAATTGGCCACAATACACCAGCTGGGGCCTAACCATTATATAAAGGTTCAGCATAATTTTCTTGCTTTTGTACTCTATGCCTCTATTTATAAAGCCAAGGAACCTGTCTCTCTATTTAATAGCCTTCTCACCTTGTCCTGCCACCTTCAAAGACTTGTATATGTTCCCTCCAGGTCTCTCTGTTCCTGCACTTCCTTTAAAATTGTACCATCTAATTTATATTGCCTCTCCTCATTCTTATAACAAAATGAATCACTTCACACTTCTCTATGTTAAACCGCTTCTGCCATTTGACTGCCCATTTCACCAGTCTGTCTATGTCCTCCTGAAGTCTGTTACTATCCTCCGCACTGTTTACTCCACTTCTGAGTTTCATGTCATCTACAAACTTTGAAATTGTGCCCAGTATATCAAAGTCCAGGCTATTAATAAAAGGTTCTGCTTATTTGTACTGCAAAAATGGCCAACAGGCTCCACCTTTTGTTCCTGATTAGTCCCCTTGGAGGATAAGCCACACCGTGAAGTTTCACAGGAATGTGTAACTGGAACCACCCATCCCAAGGTCTCACTGACTTTGCAAATTGTAACTCGATCCACTTTGACTTCCTGAAGCAACAGAGGACAGAGCTCCCCAGAAGACAGCAAGGGCCAGCCGAAGTGCCTTACCTCAGGCCAAGTACATCCCTCTCCCCCAGCCAAAGTGCCTTACCCCAGCGCAAGTGCACCCTCCCCCCCACCCCCTCCCACGCCACCAAAGATGTAGCAGGCATTGTGTATGGATTTATTGGGTATGAAGTGAATAGTGACAGTGTTGTGACTTCTGGATATCATCCACTCCAACGAGATCCCTTGTAGGGGGTTGGAAGAACGTGATCCGTCTTCCCCCCACCCATGTCTCTCTCACCCCCCAGACTCTCTCTCTCACCCCCCAGCCTCTCTCTCCCCCACAGTCTCTCTCTCCATCCCTTGCCAGCCTCTCTCTCTCACCTCTCCCCCAGTATATCTCTCTCTCCCCCCGATCCCAGCCTCTCTTTCCCTCCCCCGCCAGCCTCTCTCTCCCCCAGCTCCCTCCACCCCTCCAGCCTCTCTCTCCCCCAGTCTCTCTCTCCCTCAACCCCAATCTCTCTCTCCCTCAACGCCAGCCTCTCTCTCCCTCCCCCCCCGTCTCTCTCTCTCTCTCTGGCCAGGTCTCCACCCCCCATCCTCTCTCTCCCTACAGTCTCTCTCTCTCTCTCCTTCACCCCCAGCCTCTCTCTCCCTCCCCCAGTCTCTCTCTCTCTCTCTCTCTCTCTCCCTCAGCTTCTCTTTCTCTCCCCCCTCAGCCTCTCTCCCCCTCTCTCACCCCCCCAGCTCTCCACCCCCCCAGCGCCTCTCTCCCCACAGTCTCTCTCTCTCTCTGTAAAGTCCTGTCCCCTCAGTACAGATTTACACGAGGCGTGTAGTGAAGTCAAGGTCACTCTGGACCTGCACCTTTATTGCACAGCTCTGGAATGCTGCACTTGCCTGAGACCTGTCCTTATATACCTGTCTTTTGCAAATGCACCCCTGGTGGTAAGGTATGCTGGTGGTTACAGGTCATGTCTTATTACAGTCATGTATAGCATGTTAGGATACAGTTATATATAATAATGTAAGATACATGACATCACCCTCCCCCAAGGTCTTATTGTCTTTATAGGTTCAGTCTCTCAGGTGGTCTATGCTCTCGCGTGGAGCGTCTGAGTTGTGGTTCAGTTGTTTGCCTTGGTGTCTGTTTTTCTTTGGGTGTGGTTGCTGGTATCTCACCTGGGCTGTCTGTTTCGATTGGTGTGATTGTTGTTGACTCGCCTGGGCTGTCTGTTGGGATTGCCCTTTCCTCAGGTTGTTCCCTCTGTCTGTCCACCAGGTGTGGTGCGAGTTCCACATTGTAGTCTGTCTCTGGTTCCGCAGTGTTGTTGGTAAATCTGCTTTTGACTTGATCTACATGCCTCCGGCAGGTTTTGCCATTGTCCATTTGTACTACCAGTAGCCTGTTTCCTTCCTTGCCCATTACTGTCCCTGCAAGCCATTTGGGACCCCTGCCATAGTTTAGTACAAACACTTTGTCCCCTATCTCATTCCATCTCTCCCTCGAATTTCTGTCATGGTACTCAGTCAGTTTACGGCGCTTTGCCTCAACGATTTTGTGCATGTCTGGGAGGATTAATGAGAGTCTTGTTTTTAACAGTTGCACGGGGGGGATCCCAGTCAGTGAGTGCGGACGAGATCTGTATGCCAGCAGCAGTCGCGACAGGCGACCCTGCAGCTTAGGACCTTGGATTTTAAGCAGGCCTTGTTTAATGATTTGCACTGCTCTCTCCGCCTGGCTGTTGGAGGCTGGCTTGAACGGTGCCGTCTTGACGTGATTTGTGCCATGGTCAATTATAAAGTCTTGGAATTCTGCGCTGGTGGAGCACGGACCATTGTCACGGACCAATATGTCAGGGATTCCGTGCGTTGCAAACATGATTGCGAGGCTCTCCACAGTGGTGGAGGTTGTGCTCGAGTTTAAAATTGTGCATTCGATCCACTTTGAAAATGCATCTACAACTACGAGGAACATTTTGCCTATGAATGGGCCCGCATTGTCTACGTGCACCCGCGACCACGGATGGGTAGGCCAGGGCGAGGGGTTCAGTTGAGCCTGCCTGGGTGCATTGCTGAGTTGGGCACAAATGGTGCACCTTCGGATGCACAGCTCCAAGTCCACGTCAATACCAGGCCACCAGACGTGGGATCTGGTGATGGCCTTCGAGAATGATCCACGGGTGCTCGTGGTGGAGCTCCTGGACAAATGCCTCTCTGCCTTGCAGAGGCATGACTACTCGGTTGCCCCACACCAGGCAGTCTGCTTGTAGTGATAGCTCATGCATGCGCCTGTGAAAGGGTTTTAATTCCTCGGGACAGGCATCACGAGCCTCTGCCCAGTCACCAGTTAGGACACATCTTTTTACTAAGGATAACGTGGGGTCGCTGGCCGTCCAGGCTCTGATTTGGCGAGCCGTCATGGGCGAACCTGTGGACTCAAAGGCATTGATTGCCATAACTATCTCACAGTCCTGTTCGTCAGACGATTGGCACAGTTGTCTGTGCCTGGTCTGTGCCTTATGGTATAGTCGTAGGACGCCAGCATGAGTGCCCACCGTTGAATTTGCGCTGAGGCATTTATTGCCTTGCTCTCGGATAGGATGGACGTGAGGGGCTTGTGGTCGGTTTCTAACGTGAACTTGACCCCGAAAAGATATTGGTGCATCTTTTTGACACCGTACACGCACGCGAGCGCCTCCTTCTCTACCATTCCGTACGCATGCTCCGCCCGCGAAAGTGACCTGGAGGCATAAGCTATGGGTTGTAATTTGCCCGCACTATTGACATGTTGCAAAATGCACCCGACCCCATACGCTGACACATCGCATGTGAGAACTAGCTTTTTACCTGGGTCAAAGAAAGTCAAAACACTGTTGGAACACAGAAGGTTGCGTGCCTTATTGAAGGCGCGTTCCTGGGCATCCCCCCAAAACCAATTGCAACCCTTCCTGAGTAGCACATGAAGAGGCTCCAGCAGCGTGCTTAAGTTCTGCATAAAGTTCCCAAAGTAATTGAGTAGCCCGAGAAAGGCGCGCAGTTCTGAGACATTCCGGGGCCTGGGTGCCAGGCGAATTGCTTCTGTTTTGGACTCTGTTGGGCGGATTCCATCAGCGGCAATCCTTCTGCCCAAAAATTCAACCTCGGGTGCGAGAAACAGGCACTTGGATTTCTTGACTTGTAGGCCTACCCGATCCAACCGCTTTAGTACTTCCTCCAAATTACGGAGATGGGAGTCGGTGTCCCTGCCCGTGTGAAGTATGTCGTCTTGAAATACAACCGTCCCCAGGATGGACTTGAGCAGACTCTCCATGTTGCGCTGGAATATGGCAGCTGCCGACCTGATGCCGAATGGGCATCGATTGTACATGAAAAGGCCTCGATGTGTGTTGATGGTGGTGAGTAGCTTGGATTCCTCGGTTAATTCTTGCGTCATGTACGCAGATGTGAGGTCTAATTTTGAGAAAAGTTTACCTCCAGCCAATGTGGCAAATAAGTCCTCCGCTCTGGGCAGCGGGTACTGGTCCTGTAGGGAGATTCTGTTTATGGTAGATTTGTAGTCCCTACAGATTCGTACGGATCCATCAGGCTTCATGACTGGGACAATGGGACTTGCCCAGTCGCTAAATTCCACAGGTGATATAATGCCTTCCCGCAGAAGCCTGTCTAGTTCGTGTTCAATCTTTTCCCTCATCACATAGGGTACAGCTCTGGCCTTGTGATGGACCGGTCTAGCATCCTGTGTGATGTATATTTTGACTTTGGCCCCTTTGAAAGTGCCCACACCTGGCTGAAAGAGATGTTCAAATCGCTTTATAACTATTGAGCAGGAGGTCTGTTCCTCTAATGACATGGCATGGACATCATCCCATTTCCAGTTTAGTTTTGCCAGCCAGCTTCTCCCCAGCAGTGCTGGGGGGTCTCCGGGGACAATCCACAGGGGAAGTCGGTTCACTGAACCTTTGTGTGTGACAGAGAGCATGGCGCTGCCCAGGACTGGTACGATTTCTTTGGTATAGGTCCTTAGTTTGGTGTCGACCCTTGTGAGTTTTGGTCTGTCTCTTTTATGCGGCCACAGTTGTTCAAATTGCTGAGCACCCATGAGAGATTGACTCGCTCCCGTATCCAGCTCCATGTTGACAGATATCCCGTTGAGTAGGACCCTCATCATTATAGGAGGCGTACGGTTGTAGGAGCAGCGGCCATTGATCATGTTGACCCACTGTACATCAGTGTCCCGGGTACTGACCCCACCATCTTCTGGTCCGCTTTCCACCCATCCGATTCGTATACCAGCCGAGCTGCCGTTTTTTTGCACATGCGGGCCAAATGCCCTGTATATTCACAATTTCTGCAAAAAGCCTGCTGAAATTGACATCCCCTTGACGAGTGCCCACCCCCACACCTCCAGCACAGACCTGTTCCATTGTTCAAAGTGTTTCCAAAGAATGAGCTGCGTCTGGCTGATCTCTCTTGAGCTTCTCTCAGTTTGTAGTTGATTGCTCGCATTGTGGGTTGATGAGGTGTGAACGGCCATTCCTGTGGCCCTTGATGGCTCTGCCTGCTGTCGAGAGCCTGTTCTCCCGGTTTTGTCTGTGTGTGGGGGTAGCAGCTTGTTTAGTGCTGTGAACTTCTTGTTCCGATATTTCGTTAGTTGTCGTACCTGCATTGTAAATCAACCTCGTTTCTTCTTCCCCTACCAAGAATGTCTGTGCAACCAGTGTTGCTGCCTCTAAGGTCAGGTTCTTGGTCTCTATGAGCTTTCGGAATATACCTGCATGGCCTATTCCTTCAATGAAAACGTCTCTCAGCATTTCTCTTCTCAGTTCATCGGAGAACTCACATAAACTAGCCAACCTCCGAAGTTCCGTCATGAAGTCGGGTATGTTCTGGCCCACACAGCGTCTGTACGTCTGTCGTTGTAGAACCTATGTCTGGCCATGTGTAGGCTGCTCGCTGGCTTCAGGTGGTCTCTTACCAGTGTGCTCAATTCTTCAAACTACTTGCTTGCTGGTTTCTCGGGTGCCAACAGATCCTTCATTAAAGCGTATGTTTTCGAGCCACAGCTGGTCAAGAGATAGGCTCTTCTCTTGTCTGCCTTATCGTCGCCTAACCAGTCTTTGGTTACAAAGCTTTGCTGGAGCCTTTCTATAAAGTCCTCCCAAATGTCTCCCACATTGTACTTTTCATCTGATCCGTTGTTCGCCATTCTGTGGATTCTGTAATCCCATAACTCGTCGCCACTGTAAAGTCCTGTCCCCTCAGTACAGATTCACACGAGGCATGTAGTGAAGTCAAGGTCACTCTGGACCTGCACCTTTATTTCACAGCTCTGGAATGCTGCACTTGCCTGAGACCTGTCCTTATATACCTGTCTCTTGCAAGTGCACCCCTGGTGGTAAGGTATGCTGGTGGTTAGGTATGCTGGTGGTTACAGGTCATATCTTATTACAGTCATGTATAGCATGTTAGGATACAGTTATATATAATAATGTAAGATACATGACACTCTCCCTCACCACCAGACTCTCTCTCCCTCCCCCCAGTCTCTCTTTCTCTCTCCCCCCCAGCCTCTCTCTCCCTCCTCCCCCAGTCTCTGTCTCTCTCTCTCTCTTCTCCCAGCCTCTCCTTCCCTCCCCCTCCAGCCTCTCTCTCTCTCCCCCCAGTCTCTCTCTCTCTCTCTCTCCACCCCCCCACCCCAACCTCTCTCTCCCTCACCCCCAGCATCTCTCTCCCTTGCCGCCAGCCTCTCCCTCCTCCCCCCAGCCTCTCCCTCTCCCCCCCAGCCTCACTCTCGCTATCGGGACCAAGTACCCCACTCTCAGGCTCACGCCAGCCGGGGCGGGGAGAGAGTCGGAGCCTCAGGTCCTGCTTCTCGACACAGACGCCTGTCTGTCAAAAAAAGTGCAGTACAAATAGTTACATTCTTAATATATATATCAAAGGGAACTGTAGTCTCAACACCGACTCCTGGGGGACGCCACTGCACACTCCCATCCAGTCTGAAAACAACTGCTCATCACGACTCTCTGCTTGTTTTCCATGAGCCAATTATGTATCTATGCAGCCACTGCCCCTTTAATGCAATGGACTACAATTTTGCTGACAAGTCTATTATGCGGTACTTTATCAAACTCCTTTTGAAAGTAAATGGCCAAGAAATGACCTCTGCGGGTTCATACGGAGTGTTTACGGACCTGGGAAGGTATCACGAAAGCCAGTTTTCAGCGCACAATGCGCATGCGCTGGAAATCGGCTTTTCCGATCTGTCAAGTTTCTAGCTTGACAGATCCGCCGCATCTCGGGAGCAAGGACATTTGCCAGGGCAAGATTGCTGTATTTACTCATATCTTGCCCAGCAAATGTCCTGAAAACTCTTGTGCCTGATAAAAGCAGGCGCATAGCCTACTTTTACAGACGTAAGAGTTTTAAAATACGCAAAAATATAATAAAATAAAATTGAAAACACACATTATATTGTTAAAAACCCTGCCCAATATAATAAGTTTATTTTACACCATAATTAAAAAAACTTTTTTAAAAATCGTAATTTTATTTTTTCTAAGACATTCATTAACTTTAATTTCAATTAATTTTAATTATGTGAGGTGTGTTTTTTATTCTTTGTTATGGTGTTTAGTGTGTTTGTTTTTTTTTCTCATTAATAACAATGAGAATGCATAGATACGGAGTTCTCATTGCTATTAATGAGAATGCTGTGAAATACTGTACCTGATTGGTTTGTGCGTCCGAACCTGGAGGACGGGAGTGCGCTTCACAGCGCGGGAAGAGAAGGCTGCCCCACCGGAATTCCACGCTCCTACGGGACCACCAGGTACTTTGGTAAAAATTCTCCAGTCGGAGGCATTCTTATGAAAGAAGCCTTCGACTGGAATTTCAGGGCAATCATATATGAAATCAACTACACTACCCTCTTCATCCTTCTCCATTACTTCATCAAAGAACTCAATCGAGTTAGTCAAACATGATTTGCCTTTAACAAATCCATGCTGGTTTTCATTTATTAACCCATATTTTTCAAAATTCCCATTAATATTGTCCTGAATTATTGCCTCTAAAAGTCTCCCCACCACCGACATTAAGCTGACTGGTATGTAATTGTCGAGTTTATCCCTCTTCTCTTTTTAAAACAGGAGTTTGCAATCACTCTGCCATCACTCCTATATCTAAGGAGGATCAGACGAGTGTGACCATAGCCTCTGCAATTTTCCCTTACTTCCCTCAGCAACCTAGGATGCATCCCATTCAGGCCGGGTGAGGTTTATTCTTTGAGCACTGCCAACCTTTTAAGTACCTCCTTGTAGTGGAGTGTTTAAAATTAACACTCAACACCAGGTCTGGGTTCGAAGCTTCAAGTAGTCTTTAATTTGCTTGCAAGGGAGTGTCGAGTCTGCAGTCAACCTGCTGCTGAGCTGTCCTCACTCGCTCTCTCTGAACAAAGAATACAAAGGGTTTTTATACAGTTCCTCGGCCTATAGCGGCCCACATTCAATACATGAGGCATGCATTGATTTGAATAGTCGAAACCCTTGTCACTCATAGTGAAGGTATGATACTGACCATGCCTGTCCCCAGCACTCTTCCATAAACCTTACTGTGTCCCAAAAGTTCATTAGCACATTGGAATGTTATCTCATCTATCTTGCCTTGACCAGGTGGAATTTTTCCAATGTGTCACGTTTGACCCCCTTGTACTGTTTAGCTGCCCCTCTGGACTTCCTGTGGTTCAACAGTTTGGCCTCCTGTAATTGTCCACAGGTTACACAGCTTGTAACAATGAATCATTCTGATGTTATTTCCCTTTAAACACCATTAGAAAGTTGACCACTACAAAAGTCTATATCAGCCCTTTTTAGTTCTGAGAGCCATTCTTAACCCTTTAATTATAACAAAGCTCGATAGACCCACGTCACTCCTCTTTATCTATTTTCTCCTATTCAATTTCTCTACTACCTCCTCCTTTATTGTGACATTGGCTGCATCCTTTTCTTTAGTGAAGACATATGCAAAGTACTCATTTGATACCTCTGCTCCATAAAAAGTGGTTCTTTTTGGTCCCTAATCAGCCCCACTTTTCATTTGATTACACTTTTACTATTGAAGGCCAGAATTTTCCGGGGTGGTAGCGGGTGCAATCGGTAATGGGTTGGGTGGAAAAGTTGTTATTTTTGGGAGTGGGTCAGGAACCTGCTGTCATCTCATCCCCACACGCCTTTCCCCCAGGCACATCTGTCATCATGGAGCCAAGCCGACCGACAGCGGCAGGTGACCCAATTGAAATCATTATCAGGTAGCTTACAGGGACTGAAGAGCCTTTCCGGCCCCCGCACCCCACATTTTAAATTTTCCTACCTGGCCAGGGGGTTCACACAGCTTGGGAACCACGTCTATCAACCTGAGGCGGGAGTTCAGTAGCCATTGCTCCAGCTGACTTCTTGACACCATTAAATGTACAGTAAAAGCTGCCAGCTGACAAATGATCACTTTTCTCAGGCAAGTGCTGTTGCTCAGTCTATTTCCAGCACAGGTTCTGCAGGCTGCAAGTGTTTCCAGCAAAGTCTCCATCCTGTCTCACCTCATTGGAAGAACTCTTTCACCATTGACGGAATACTTCTGTCATCTGTACGTCACCTGCCATCTATTACATCAACATGGGTGCCATTTATACTGTCAGAATTGGACCACGATGAACACCAGCACCAGCAGCACCAACAACAAAACCTTCTCCTCAATCACCTGATGCTGCACAGGACACAGGGCATCAGCACCCAACCACAGTGAAGTCCTCAACATGGCTAGATTTAGTTAACATGATACTGTAAACCCATATGGCTGCCACAGGATGTGCCAGGTTGGCACCACCCCAAACCAACACCATAAAGCATCCCTACAATAATTAAGCCATTCCTTTCACACTGACCAACCACTGCGGTGGGGGGGGGGGGTTACAGTTATATCTCACCATTCACTGCAACTCACTCAGCCACTTCTAAAGGTGCACACAAATCTCAAATCTGTCCAAGACCGGAAAGTGTTGAAAATAAAGATTTTTTATGTTTGACAGCATATTAACAGAAACATTACATAAACATTGAATAAAACACCCAATTGGCTACCATTGTGTGTGGAGAGTTGGTACAATAATAATTGCACTAGGATGTATGAGTTGGTATGATTATGATTGCACTAGGGTGTATGAGTTGGTATGATTATGAATACACTAGGATGTATGAGTTGGTATGATTGATTACAGTAGGATGTATGAGTTGGTATGATTATGATTACACTAGGATGTATGAATTGGTATGATTATGATTCAACCAGGATGGATGAGTTGGTATGATTATGATTGCACTAGGATGTATGAGTTGGTATGATTGTGATTGCACTAGGATGTATGAGTTGGTATGATTATGATGACACTAGGATGTATGAGTTGGTATGATTATGATTACACTAGAATGTATGAGTTGGTATGATTGACTACACTAGGATGTATGAGTTGGTATGATTATGATTACACTAGGATGTATGAGTTGGTATTATTATGATTACACTAGGATGTATGAGTTGGTATGATTATGATTACACTAGGATGTATGAGTTGGTATGATTGATTACACTAGGATGTATGAGTTGGTATGATTATGATTACACTAGGGTGTATGAGTTGGTATGATTATGATTGCACTAGGATGTATGAGTTCATATGATTATGATCACACTAGGATGTATGAGTTTGTATGATTATGATTATACAAGGATGTATGAGTTGGTATGATTATGATTGCACTAGGATGTATGAGTTGGTATGATTATGATTACACTAGGATGTATGAGTTGGTATGATTGATTACAGTAGGATGTATGAGTTGCTATGATTTTGATTACACTAGGATGTATGAGTTGGTATGATTATGAATACACTAGGATGTATGAGTTGGTATGATTATGGTTGCACTAGGATGCATGAGTTGGTATGATTATGATTGCACTAGGATGTATGAGTTGGTATGATTATGATTACACTAGGGTGTATGAGTTGGTATGATTATGATTACACTAGGATGCATGAGTTGGTATGATTGATTGCACTAGGATGTATGAGTTGGTATGATTATGATTACACTGGGATGTATGAGTTGGTATGATTATGATTACACTAGGATGTATGAGGTGGTATGATTGATTACACGACGTTGTATGAGTTGGTATGATTATGATTACACTAGGATGTATGAGTTGGTATGATTATGATTACACTAGGATGTATGAGTTGGTATTATTATGATTACACTAGGATGTATGAGTTGGTATGATTATGATTACACTAGGATGTATGAGTTGGTATGATTGATTACACTAGGATGTATGAGTTGGTATGATTATGATTACACTAGGGTGTATGAGTTGGTATGATTATGATTGCACTAGGATGTATGAGTTCGTATGATTATGATTACACTAGGATGTATGAGTTGGTATGATTATGATTACACGAGGATGTATGAGTTGGTATGATTATGATTGCACTAGGATGTATGAGTTGGTATGATTATGATTACACTTGGATTCATGAGTTGGTATGATTATGCTTACACTAGGATGTATGAGTTGGTATGATTGATTACACTACGATGTATGAGTTGGTATGATTATGATTATACTAGGATGTATGAGTTGGTATGATTATGATTATACTAGGATGTATGAGTTGGTATGATTATGATTGCACTAGGATGTATGAGTTGGTATGATTATGATTACACTAGGATGCATGAGTTGGTATGATTATGCTTACACGAGGATGTATGAGTTGGTATGATTGATTACACTACGATGTATGAGTTGGTATGATTATGATTATATTAGGATGTATGAGTTGGTATGATTATGATTATACTAGGATGTATGAGTTGGTATGATTGATTACACTAGAATGTATGAGGTGGTATGATTATGACTACACTAGGATGTATGAGTTGGTATGATTATGATTGCACTAGGATGTATGAGTTGGTATGGTTATGATTACACTAGGATGCATGAGTTGGTATGATTATGATTACACAAGGATGTATGAGTTGGTATGATTATGATTGCACTAGGATGTATGAGTTGGTATGATTATGATTACACTAGGATGTATGAGTTGGTATGATTGATTACAGTAGGATGTATGAGTTGCTATGATTATGATTACATTAGGTTGTATGAATTGGAATGATTATGATACAACTAGGATGTATGAGTTGGTATGATTATGATTACACTAGGATTTATGAGTTGGTATGATTGATTGCACTAGGATGTATGAGTTGGTATTATTATGATAACACTAGGATGTATGAGTTGGTATGATTTTGATTACACTAGGATGTATGAGTTGGTATGATTATGAATACACTAGGATGTATGAGTTGGTATGATTATGATTGCACTAGGATGTATGAGTTGGTATGATTATGATTGCACTAGGATGTATGAGTTGGTATGATTATGATTACACTAGGATGGATGAGTTGGTATGATTATGATTACACTAGGATGTATGAGTTGGTATGATTGATTGCACTAGGATGTATGAGTTGGTATGATTATGATTACACTGGGATGTATGAGTTGGTATGATTATGATTACACCAGGATGTATGAGGTGGTATGATTATGATTACACAAAGATGTATGAGTTGGTATGATTATGATTGCACTAGGATGTATGAGTTGGTATGATTATGATTACACTTGGATTCATGAGTTGGTATGATTATGCTTACACTAGGATGTATGAGTTGGTATGATTGATTACACTACGATGTATGAGTTGGTATGATTATGATTATACTAGGATGTATGAGTTGGTATGATTATGATTATACTAGGATGTATGAGTTGGTATGATTATGATTGCACTAGGATGTATGAGTTGGTATGATTATGATTACACTAGGATGCATGAGTTGGTATGATTATGCTTACACGAGGATGTATGAGTTGGTATGATTGATTACACTACGATGTATGAGTTGGTATGATTATGATTATATTAGGATGTATGAGTTGGTATGATTATGATTATACTAGGATGTATGAGTTGGTATGATTGATTACACTAGAATGTATGAGGTGGTATGATTATGACTACACTAGGATGTATGAGTTGGTATGATTATGATTGCACTAGGATGTATGAGTTGGTATGGTTATGATTACACTAGGATGCATGAGTTGGTATGATTATGATTACACAAGGATGTATGAGTTGGTATGATTATGATTGCACTAGGATGTATGAGTTGGTATGATTATGATTACACTAGGATGTATGAGTTGGTATGATTGATTACAGTAGGATGTATGAGTTGCTATGATTATGATTACATTAGGTTGTATGAATTGGAATGATTATGATACAACTAGGATGTATGAGTTGGTATGATTATGATTACACTAGGATTTATGAGTTGGTATGATTGATTGCACTAGGATGTATGAGTTGGTATTATTATGATAACACTAGGATGTATGAGTTGGTATGATTTTGATTACACTAGGATGTATGAGTTGGTATGATTATGAATACACTAGGATGTATGAGTTGGTATGATTATGATTGCACTAGGATGTATGAGTTGGTATGATTATGATTGCACTAGGATGTATGAGTTGGTATGATTATGATTACACTAGGATGGATGAGTTGGTATGATTATGATTACACTAGGATGTATGAGTTGGTATGATTGATTGCACTAGGATGTATGAGTTGGTATGATTATGATTACACTGGGATGTATGAGTTGGTATGATTATGATTACACCAGGATGTATGAGGTGGTATGATTATGATTACACAAAGATGTATGAGTTGGTATGATTATGATTGCACTAGGATGTATGAGTTGGTATGATCATGATTACACTCGGATGCATGAGTTGGTATGATTATGATTGCACAAGGATGTATGAGTTGGTATGATTATGATTGCACTAGGATGTATGAGTTGGTATGATTATGAATACACTAGGATGTATGAGTTGGAATGATTATGCTTACACTAGGATGTATGAGTTGGTATGATTGATTACACTAGGATGTATGAGTTGGTAAGATTTTGATTGCACTAGGATGTATGAGTTGGTATGATTATGATTACACTAGGATGTATGAGTTGGTATGATTGATTACACTAGGATGAATGAGTTGGTATGATTATGATTACACTAGGATATATGAGTTGGTATGATTATGATGAAACTCGGATGTATGAGTTGGTATGATTGATTACACTAGGATGTATGAGTTGCTTTGATTATGATTACACGAGGATGTATGAGTTGGTATGATTACGATTACACAAGGATGTATGAGTTGGTATAATTATGATTACACCAGGATGTATGAGTTGGTATGATTATGTTTACACAAGGCTGTATGAGTTGGTATGATTGATTACAGTAGGATGTATGAGTTGGTATGATTATGTTTCCACTAGGATGTATGAATTCGAATGATTATGATTCAACTAGGATGTATGAGTTGGTATGATTATGATTACACTAGGATTTATGAGTTGGTATGATTGATTGCACCAGGATGTATGAGTTGGTATTATTATGATAACACTAGGATGTATGAGTTGGTATGATTTTGATTACACTAGGATGTATGAGTTGGTATGATTATGATTACACTAGGATGTATGAGTTGGTATGATTATGATTGCACTAGGATGTATGAGTTGGTATGATTATGATTACACTAGGATGCATGAGTTGATATGATTATGATTATACAAGGATGTATGAGTTGGTATGATTATGATTGCACTAGGATGTATGAGTTGGTATGATTGTGAATACACTAGGATGTATGAGTTATAATGATTATGCTTACACTAGGATGTATGAGTTGGTATTATTATGATTACACTAGGATGTATGAGTTGGTATGATTATGATTACACTAGGATGTATGAGTTGGTATGATTGATTACACTAGGATGTATGAGTTGGTATGATTATGATTACACTAGGGTGTATGAGTTGGTATGTTTATGATTGCACGAGGATGTATGAGTTCGTATGATTATGATTACACTAGGATGTATGAGTTGGTATGATTATGATTACACGAGGATGTATGAGTTGGTATGATTATGATTGCACTAGGATGTATGAGTTGGTATGATTATGATTACACTAGGATGCATGAGTTGGTATGATTATGCTTACACTAGGATGTATGAGTTGGTATGATTGATTACACTACGATGTATGAGTTGGTATGATTATGATTACACTAGGATGTATGAGTTGTAATGATTATGCTTACACTAGGATGTATGAGTTGGTATGATTGATTACACTAGAATGTATGAGGTGGTATGATTATGATTACACTAGGATGTATGAGTTGGTATGATTATGATTGGACTAGGATGTATGAGTTGGTATGGTTATGATTGCACTAGGATGCATGAGTTGGTATGATTATGATTGCACTAGGATGTATGAGTTGGTATGATTATGATTACACTAGGATGTATGAGTTGGTATGATTGATTACAGTAGGATGTATGAGTTGCTATGATTATGATTACATTAGGATGTATGAATTGGAATGATTATGATTCAACTAGGATGTATGAGTTGGTATGATTATGATTACACTAGGATTTCTGAGTTGGTATGATTTTGATTACACTAGGATGTATGAGTTGGTATGATTATGAATACACTAGGATGTATGAGTTGGTATGATTATGATTGCACTAGGATGTATGAGTTGGTATGATTATGATTGCACTAGGATGTAGGAGTTGGTATGATTATGATGACACTAGGGTGTATGAGTTGGTATGATTATGATTACACAAGGATGTATGAGTTGGTATGATGATGATTACACTAGGATGTATGAGGTGGTATGATTGATTACACGACGATGTATGAGTTGGTATGATTATGATTACACTAGGATGTATGAGTTGGTATGATTAAGATTGCAATAGGGTGTATGAGTTGGTATGATTATGATTGCACGAGGATGTATGAGTTGCTATGATTATGATTACACTAGGATGTATGAGTTGGTATGATTAAGATTACACAAGGATGTATGAGGTGGTATGATTATGATTACACGAGGATGTGTGAGTTGGTATGATTATGACTACACTAGGATGTATGAGTTGGTATGATTGATTACACTAGAATGTATGAGTTGGTATGATTGACTACACTAGGATGTATGAGTTGGTATGATTATGATTACACTAGGATGTATGAGTTGGTATTATTATGATTACACTAGGATGTATGAGTTGGTATGATTATGATTACACTAGGATGTATGAGTTGGTATGATTATGATTACACTAGGATGTATGAGTTGGTATGATTATGATTACACTAGGATGTATGAGTTGGTATGATTAAGATTACACAAGGATGTATGAGGTGGTATGATTATGATTACACGAGGATGTATGAGTTGGTATGATTATGATTACACTAGGATGTGTGAGTTGGTATGATTATGATTACACTAGGATGTATGAGTTGGTATGATTGATTACACTAGAATGTATGAGTTGGTATGATTGACTACACCAGGATGTATGAGTTGGTATGATTATGATTACACTAGGATGTATGAGTTGGTATTATTATGATTACACTAGGATGTATGAGTTGGTATGATTATGATTACACTAGGATGTATGAGTTGGTATGATTGATTACACTAGGATGTATGAGTTGGTATGATTATGATTGCACTAGGATGTATGAGTTGGTATGATTATGATTACACTAGGATGCATGAGTTGGTATGATTATGCTTACAATAGGATGCATGAGTTGGTATGATTGATTACACTAGGATGTATGAGTTGGTATGATTATGATTACACTAGGATGTATGAATTGGAATGATTATGATTCAACTAGGATGTATGAGTTGGTATGATTATGATTACACTAGGATTTATGAGTTGGTATGATTGATTGCACTAGGATGTATGAGTTGGTATTATTATGATAACACTAGGATGTATGAGTTGGTATGATTTTGATTACACTAGGATGTATGAGTTGGTATGATTATGATTACACTAGGATGTATGAGTTGGTATGATTATGATTGCACTAGGATGTATGAGTTGGTATGATTATGGTTGCACTAGGATGTATGAGTTGGTATGATTATGATTAAACTAGGATGCATGAGTTGGTATGATTATGATTACACTATGATGTATGAGTTGGTATGATTGATTGCACGAGGATGTATGAGTTGGTATGATTATGATTACACTGGGATGTATGAGTTGGTATGATTATGATTACACTAGGATGTATGAGTTGGTATGATTATGATTACACAAGGATGTATGAGGTGGTATGATTATGATTACACGAGGATGTATGAGTTGGTATGATTATGATTGCACTAGGATGTATGAGTTGGTATGATTATGATTACACTAGGATGTATGAGTTGGTATGATTATGATTACACTAGGATGTATGAGGTGGTATGATTGATTACACTAGGATGTATGAGTTGGTATGATTATGATTACACTAGGATGTATGAGTTGGTATGATTATGATTACAATAGGGTGTATGAGTTGGTATGCTTATGATTGCACTAGGATGTATGAGTTGGTATGATTATGATTACACTAGGATGTATGAGTTGGTATGATTATGATTACACAAGGATGTATGAGGTGGTATGATTATGATTACACGAGGATGTATGAGTTGGTATGATTATGATTGCACTAGGATGTATGAGTTGGTATGATTATGATTACACTAGGATGCATGAGTTGGTATGATTATGATTACACAAGGATGTATGAGTTGGTATGATTATGATTGCACTAGGATGTATGAGTTGGTATAAATAATGAATACACTAGGATGTATGAGTTGGTATGATTATGATTGCACTAGGATGTATGAGTTGGTATGATTATGATTACACTAGGGTGTATGAGTTGGTATGATTATGATTACACTAGGATGTATGAGTTGGTATGATTGATTGCACTAGGATGTATGAGTTGGTATGATTATGATTAAACTGGGATGTATGAGTTGGTATGATTATGATTACACTAGGTTGTATGAGTTGGTATGATTATGCTTACACTAGGATGTATGAGTTGGTATGATTGATTACACTCGGATGTATGAGTTGGTATGATTATGATTACACTAGGGTGTATGAGTTGGTATGATTATGATTGCACTAGGATATATGAGTTCGTATGATTATGATTACACTAGGATGTATGAGTTGGTATGATTATGATTACATGAGGATGTATGAGTTGGTATGATTATGATTGCACTAGGATGTATGAGTTGGTATGATTATGATTACACTCGGATGCATGAGTTGGTATGATTATGCTTGCACTAGGATGTATGAGTTGGTATGATTGATTACACTAGGATGTATGAGTTGGTATGATTAAGATTACACAAGGATGTATGAGGTGGTATGATTATGATTACACGAGGATGTATGAGTTGGTATGATTATGATTACACTAGGATGTGTGAGTTGGTATGATTATGATTACACTAGGATGTATGAGTTGGTATGATTGATTACACTAGAATGTATGAGTTGGTATGATTGACTACACCAGGATGTATGAGTTGGTATGATTATGATTACACTAGGATGTATGAGTTGGTATTATTATGATTACACTAGGATGTATGAGTTGGTATGATTATGATTACACTAGGATGTATGAGTTGGTATGATTGATTACACTAGGATGTATGAGTTGGTATGATTATGATTACACTAGGGTGTATGAGTTGGTATGATTATGATTGCACTAGGATGTATGAGTTCGTATGATTATGATTACACGAGGATGTATGAGTTGGTATGATTATGATTACACGAGGATGTATGAGTTGATATGATTATGATTGCACTAGGATGTATGAGTTGGTATGATTATGCTTACACTAGGATGCATGAGTTGGTATGATTGATTACACTAGGATGTATGAGTTGGTATGATTATGATTACACTAGGATGTATGAATTGCAATGATTATGATTCAACTAGGATGTATGAGTTGGTATGATTATGATTACACTAGGATTTATGAGTTGGTATGATTGATTGCACTCGGATGTATGAGTTGGTATTATTATGATAACACTAGGATGTATGAGTTGGTATGATTTTGATTACACTAGGATGTATGAGTTGGTATGATTATGATTACACTAGGATGTATGAGTTGGTATGATTATGATTGCACTAGGATGTATGAGTTGATATGATTATGGTTGTACTAGGATGTATGAGTTGGTATGATTATGATTACACTAGGATGCATGAGTTGGTATGATTATGATTACACTATGATGTATGAGTTGGTATGATTGATTGCACGAGGATGTATGAGTTGGTATGATTATGATTACACTAGGATGTATGAGTTGGTATGATTATGATTACACTAGGATGTATGAGGTGGTATGATTATGATTACACAAGGATGTATGAGGTGGTATGATTATGATTACACGAGGATGTATGAGTTGGTATGATTATGATTGCACTAGGATGTATGAGTTGGTATGATTATGATTACACTAGGATGTATGAGTTGGTATGATTATGATTACACTAGGATGTATGAGGTGGTATGATTGATTACACTAGGATGTATGAGTTGGTATGATTATGATTACACTAGGATGTATGAGTTGGTATGATTATGATTACAATAGGGTGTATGAGTTGGTATGCTTATGATTGCACTAGGATGTATGAGTTGGTATGATTATGATTACACTCGGATGCATGAGTTGGTATGATTATGCTTGCACTAGGATGTATGAGTTGGTATGCTTGATTACACTAGGATGTATGAGTTGGCATGATTATGATTACACTAGGATGTATGAGTTGGTATGATTATGATTATACTAGGATGTATGAGTTGGTATGATTGATTACACTAGAATGTATGAGGTGGTCTGATTATGATTACACTAGTATATATGAGTTGGTATGATTATGATTGCACTAGGATGTGTGAGTTGGTATGGTTATGATTACACTAGGATGCATGAGTTGGTATGATTATGATTACACAAGGATGTATGAGTTGGTATGATTATGATTGCACTAGGATGTATGAGTTGGTATGATTATGATTACACTAGGATGTATGAGTTGGTATGATTGATTGCAGTAGGATGTATGAGTTGCTATGATTATGATTACATTAGGTTGTATGAATTGGAATGTTTATGATTCAACTAGGATGTATGAGTTGGTATGATTATGATTACACTAGGATTTATGAGTTGGTATGATTGATTGCACTAGGATGTATGAGTTGGTATTATTATGATAACACTTGGATGTATGAGTTGGTATGATTTTGATTACACTAGGATGTATGAGTTGGTATGATTATGAATACACCAGAATGTATGAGTTGGTATGATTATGATTGCACTAGGATGTATGAGTTGGTATGATTATGATTGCACTAGGATGTATGAGTTGGTATGATTATGATTACACTAGGATGTATGAGTTGCTATGATTATGATTACACAAGGATGTATGAGGTGGTATGATTATGATTACACAAGGATGTATGAGTTGGTATGATTATGATTGCACTAGGATGTATGAGTTGGTATGATTATGAATACACTAGGATGTATGAGTTGGTATGATTATGATTGCACTAGGATGTATGAGTTGGTATGATTATGATTACACTAGGGTGTATGAGTTGGTATGATTATGATTACACTAGGATGTATGAGTTGGTATGATTGATTGCACTAGGATGTATGAGTTGGTATGATTATGATTACACTGGGATGTATGAGTTGGTATGATTATGATTACACTAGGATGTATGAGTTGGTATGATTATGATTACACTAGGATGTATGAGTTGGTATGATTGATTACACTCGGATGTATGAGTTGGTATGATTATGATTACACTAGGGTGTATGAGTTGGTATGATTATGATTGCACTAGGATGTATGAGTTCGTATGATTATGATTGCACTAGGATGTATGAGTTGGTATGATTATGATTACACTAGGATGTATGAGTTGGTATGATTATGATTGCACTAGGATGTATGAGTTGGTATGATTATGATTACACTCGGATGCATGATTTGGTATGATTATGCTTGCACTAGGATGTATGAGTTGGTATGATTATGATTACACTAGGATGTATGAGTTGGTATGATTATGATTATACTAGGATGTATGAGTTGGTATGATTGATTACACTAGAATGTATGAGGTGGTATGATTATGATTACACTAGGATGTATGAGTTGGTATGATTATGATTGCACTAGGATGTATGAGTTGGTATGGTTATGATTACACTAGGATGCATGAGTTGGTATGATTATGATTACACAAGGATGTATGAGTTGGTATGATTATGATTGCACTAGGATGTATGAGTTGGTATGATTATGATTACACTAGGATGTATGAGTTGGTATGATTATGATTGCACTAGGATGTATGAGTTGGTATGATTATGATTACACTAGGATGCATGAGTTGGTATGATTATGATTACACAAGGATGTATGAGTTGGTATGATTATGATTGCACTAGGATGTATGAGTTGGTATGATTATGATTACACTAGGATGTATGAGTTGGTATGATTGATTGCAGTAGGATGTATGAGTTGCTATGATTATGATTACATTTGATTGTATGAATTGGAATGTTTATGATTCAACTAGGATGTATGAGTTGGTATGATTATGATTACACTAGGATTTATGAGTTGGTATGATTGATTGCACTAGGATGCATGACTTGGTATTATTATGATAACACTAGGATGTATGAGTTGGTATGATTATGATTACACAACGATGTATGAGTTGGTATGATTATGATTGCACTAGGATGTATGAGTTGGTATGATTATGAATACACTAGGATGTATGAGTTGGAATGATTATGCTCACACTAGGATGTATGAGTTGGTATGATTGATTACACTAGGATGTATGAGTTGGTAAGATTTTGATTGCATTGGGATGTATGAGTTGGTATGATTATGATTACACTAGGATGTATGAGTTGGTATGATTGATTACACTAGGATGAATGAGTTGGTATGATTATGATTACACTATGATGTATGAGTTGGTATGATTATGATGAAACTCGGATGTATGAGTTGGTATGATTGATTACACTAGGATGTATGAGTTGCTTTGATTATGATTACACGAGGATGTATGAGTTGGTATGATTACGATTACACAAGGATGTATGAGTTGGTATAATTATGATGACACCAGGATGTATGAGTTGGTATGATTATGATTACACTAGGATGTCTGAATTGGTATGATTGATTACAGTAGGATGTATGAGTTGGTATGATTATGATTACACTAGGATTTATGAATTGGAATGATTATGATTCAACAAGGATGTATGAGTTGGTATGATTATGATTACACTAGGATTTATGAGTTGGTATGATTGATTGCACTAGGATGTATGAGTTGGTATTATTATGATAACACTAGGATGTATGAGTTGGTATGATTTTGATTACACTAGGATGTATGAGTTGGTATGATTATGATTACACTAGGATGTATGAGTTGGTATGATTATGATTGCACTAGGATGTATGAGTTGGTATGATTATGCTTACACAAGGATGTATGAGGTGGTATGATTATGATTACACGAGGATGTATGAGTTGGTATGATTATGATTGCACTAGGATGTATGAGTTGGTATGATTATGATTACACTAGGATGTATGAGTTGGTATGATTATGATTACACTAGGATGTATGAGGTGGTATGATTGATTACACTAGGATGTATGAGTTAGTATGATTATGATTACACGAGGATGTATGAGTTGGTATGATTATGATTACAATAGGGTGTATGAGTTGGTATGCTTATGATTGCACTAGGATGTATGAGTTGGTATGATTATGATTACACTCGGATGCATGAGTTGGTATGATTATGCTTGCACTAGGATGTATGAGTTGGTATGCTTGATTACACTAGGATGTATGAGTTGGCATGATTATGATTACACTAGGATGTATGAGTTGGTATGATTATGATTATACTAGGATGTATGAGTTGGTATGATTGATTACACTAGAATGTATGAGGTGGTCTGATTATGATTACACTAGGATGTATGAGTTGGTATGATTATGATTGCACTAGGATGTATGAGTTGGTATGGTTATGATTACACTAGGATGCATGAGTTGGTATGATTATGATTACACAAGGATGTATGAGTTGGTATGATTATGATTGCACTAGGATGTATGAGTTGGTATGATTATGATTACACTAGGATGTATGAGTTGGTATGATTGATTGCAGTAGGATGTATGAGTTGCTATGATTATGATTACATTAGGTTGTATGAATTGGAATGTTTATGATTCAACTAGGATGTATGAGTTGGTATGATTATGATTACACTAGGATTTATGAGTTGGTATGATTGATTGCACTAGGATGTATGAGTTGGTATTATTATGATAACACTAGGATGTATGAGTTGGTATGATTTTGATTACACTAGGATGTATGAGTTGGTATGATTATGAATACACCAGAATGTATGAGTTGGTATGATTATGATTGCACTAGGATGTATGAGTTGGTATGATTATGATTGCACTAGGATGTATGAGTTGGTATGATTATGATTACACTAGGATGTATGAGTTGCTATGATTATGATTACACAAGGATGTATGAGGTGGTATGATTATGATTACACAAGGATGTATGAGTTGGTATGATTATGATTGCACTAGGATGTATGAGTTGGTATGATTATGAATACACTAGGATGAATGAGTTGGTATGATTATGATTGCACTAGGATGTATGAGTTGGTATGATTATGATTACACTAGGGTGTATGAGTTGGTATGATTATGATTACACTAGGATGTATGAGTTGGTATGATTGATTGCACTAGGATGTATGAGTTGGTATGATTATGATTACACTGGGATGTATGAGTTGGTATGGTTATGATTACACTAGGATGTATGAGTTGGTATGATTATGATTACACTAGGATGTATGAGTTGGTATGATTGATTACACTCGGATGTATGAGTTGGTATGATTATGATTACACTAGGGTGTATGAGTTGGTATGATTATGATTGCACTAGGATGTATGAGTTCGTATGATTATGATTGCACTAGGATGTATGAGTTGGTATGATTATGATTACACTAGGATGTATGAGTTGGTATGATTATGATTGCACTAGGATGTATGAGTTGGTATGATTATGATTACACTCGGATGCATGATTTGGTATGATTATGCTTGCACTAGGATGTATGAGTTGGTATGATTGATTACACTAGGATGTATGAGTTGGTATGATTATGATTACACTAGGATGTATGAGTTGGTATGATTATGATTATACTAGGATGTATGAGTTGGTATGATTGATTACACTAGAATGTATGAGGTGGTATGATTATGATTACACTAGGATGTATGAGTTGGTATGATTATGATTGCACTAGGATGTATGAGTTGGTATGGTTATGATTACACTAGGATGCATGAGTTGGTATGATTATGATTACACAAGGATGTATGAGTTGGTATTATTATGATAACACTAGGATGTATGAGTTGGTATGATTATGATTACACAAGGATGTATGAGTTGGTATGATTATGATTACACTAGGATGCATGAGTTGGTATGATTATGATTACACAAGGATGTATGAGTTGGTATGATTATGATTGCACTAGGATGTATGAGTTGGTATGATTTTGATTACACTAGGATGTATGAGTTGGTATGATTGATTGCAGTAGGATGTATGAGTTGCTATGATTATGATTACATTAGATTGTATGAATTGGAATGTTTATGATTACACTAGGATTTATGAGTTGGTATGATTGATTGCACTAGGATGCATGAGTTGGTATTATTATGATAACACTAGGATGTATGAGTTGGTATGATTATGATTACACAAGGATGTATGAGTTGGTATGATTATGATTGCACTAGGATGTATGAGTTGGTATGATTATGAATACACTAGGATGTATGAGTTGGAATGATTATGCTCACACTAGGATGTATGAGTTGGTATGATTGATTACACTAGGATGTATGAGTTGGTAAGATTTTGATTGCATTGGGATGTATGAGTTGGTATGATTATGATTACACTAGGATGTATGAGTTGGTATGATTGATTACACTAGGATGAATGAGTTGGTATGATTATGATTACACTATGATGTATGAGTTGGTATGATTATGATGAAACTCGGATGTATGAGTTGGTATGATTGATTACACTAGGATGTATGAGTTGCTTTGATTATGATTACACGAGGATGTATGAGTTGGTATGATTACGATTACACAAGGATGTAAGAGTTGGTATAATTATGATGACACCAGGATGTATGAGTTGGTATGATTATGATTACACTAGGATGTCTGAATTGGTATGATTGATTACAGTAGGATGTATGAGTTGGTATGATTATGATTACACTAGGATTTATGAATTGGAATGATTATGATTCAACAAGGATGTATGAGTTGGTATGATTATGATTACACTAGGATTTATGAGTTGGTATGATTGATTGCACTAGGATGTATGAGTTGGTATTATTATGATAACACTAGGATGTATGAGTTGGTATGATTTTGATTACACTAGGATGTATGAGTTGGTATGATTATGATTACACTAGGATGTATGAGTTGGTATGATTATGATTGCACTAGGATGTATGAGTTGGTATGATTATGCTTACACAAGGATGTATGAGGTGGTATGATTATGATTACACGAGGATGTATGAGTTGGTATGATTATGATTGCACTAGGATGTATGAGTTGGTATGATTATGATTACACTAGGATGTATGAGTTGGTATGATTATGATTACACTAGGATGTATGAGGTGGTATGATTGATTACACTAGGATGTATGAGTTAGTATGATTATGATTACACGAGGATGTATGAGTTGGTATGATTATGATTACAATAGGGTGTATGAGTTGGTATGATTATGATTGCACTAGGATGTATGAGTTGGTATGATTATGATTACACTAGGATGTATGAGTTGGTATGATTATGATTACACAAGGATGTATGAGGTGGTATGATTATGATGACACGAGGATGTATGAGTTGCTATGATTATGATTGCACTCGGATGTATGAGTTGATATGATTATGATTACACTAGGATGCATGAGTTGGTATGATTATGATTACACAAGGATGTATGAGTTGGTGTGATTATGATTGCACTCGGATGTATGAGTTGGTATGATTATGAATACACTAGGATGTATGAGTTGGTATGATTATGATTACACTAGGATGTATGAGTTGGTATGATTGATTACACTAGGATGTATGAGTTGGTAAAATTATGATTACACTAGGATGTATGAGTTGGTATGATTATGATTACACTAGGATGTATGAGTTGGTATGATTGATTACACTAGGACGTATGAGTTGGTATGATTATGATTACACTAGGATGTATGATTTGGTATGATTGATTACACTAGGAAGTATGAGTTGGTATGATTATGATTACACTAGTCTGTATGAGTTGGAATGATTATGATTACACTAGGATGTATGATTTGGTATGATTGATTACACGAGGATGTATGAGTTGGTATGATTATGATTACACTTGGATGTATGAGTTGGTATGATTGATTACACTAGGATGTATGAGTTGGTATGATTGATTACACTAGGATGTATGAGTTGGTATGATTATGATTACACTAGGATGTATGAATTGGTATAATTATGATTACACTAGGATGTATGAGTTGTATGATTGATTACACTAGGATGTATGAGTTGGTATGATTATGATTACACAAGGATGTATGAGTTGGCATGATTTATTACACTAGGATGTATGAGTTGGTATAATTATGATTACACTAGTATGTATCAGTTGGTATGATTGATTACACTAGGATGTATGAGATGGTATGATTATGATTACACTAGGATGTATGAGTTGGTATGATTATGATTACACTAGGATGTATGAGTTGGTATGATTATGATTACATTAGGATGTATGAGTTGGTATGATTGATTACACTAGGATGTATGAGTTGGTATGATTATGATTACACTAGGATGTATGAGTTGGTATGATTGATTAGACTAGAATGTATGAGGTGGTATGATTATGATTACACTAGGATGTATGAGTTGGTATGATTATGATTGCACTAGGATGTATGAGTTGGTATGGTTATGATTACACTAGGATGCATGAGTTGGTATGTTTATGATTACACAAGGATGTATGAGTTGGTATGATTATGATTACACGAGGATGTATGAGTTGGTATGATTTGATTACACTAGGATGTATGAGTTGGTATGATTAAGATTACAATAGGGTGTATGAGTTGGTATGATTATGATTGCACTAGGATGTATGAGTTGGTATGATTATGATTACACTAGGATGTATGAGTTGCTATGATTATGATTGCACAAGGATGTATGAGGTGGTATGATTATGATTACACGAAGATGTATGAGTTGGTATGATTATGATTGCACTAGGATGTATGAGTTGGTATGATTATGATTACACTAGGATGCATGAGTTGGTATGATTATGATTACACAAGGTTGTATGAGTTGGTATGATTATGATTCCACTAGGATGTATGAGTTGGTATGATTATGAATACACTAGGATGTATGAGTTGGAATGATTATGCTTACACTAGGTTGTATGAGTTGGTATGATTGATTACACTAGGATGTATGAGTTGGTAAGATTTTGATTGATTTGGGATGTATGAGTTGGTATGATTATGATTACACCAGGATGTATGAGTTGGTATGATTGATTACACTAGGATGAATGAGTTGGTTTGATTATGATTACACTATGATGTATGAGTTGGTATGATTATGATGAAACTCGGATGTATGAGTTGGTATGATTGATTACACTAGGATGTATGAGTTGCTTTGATTATGATTACACGAGGATGTATGAGTTGGTATGATTACGATTACACAAGGATGTATGAGTTGGTATAATTATGATGACAACAGGATGTATGAGTTGGTATGATTATGATTACACTAGGATGTCTGAATTGGTATGATTGATTGCAGTAGGATGTATGAGTTGGTACGATTATGATTACCCTAGGATTTATGAATTGGAATGATTATGATTCAACTTGGATGTAGGAGTTGGTATGATTATGATTACACTAGGATTTATGAGTTGGTATGATTGATTGCACTAGGATGTATGAGTTGGTATTATTATGATAACACCAGGATGTATGAGTTGGTATCATTTTGTTTACACTAGGATGTATGAGTTGGTATGATTATGATTACACTAGGATGTATGAGTTGGTATGATTATGATTGCACGAGGATGTATGAGTTGGTATGATTATGGTTGCACTAGGATGTATGAGTTGGTATGATTATGATTACACTAGGATGCATGAGTTGGTATGATTATGATTACACTAGGATGTATGAGTTGGTATGATTGATTGCACTAGGATGTATGAGTTGGTATGATTATGATTACACTAGGATGTATGAGTTGGTATGATTATGATTACACTAGGATATATGAGGTGGTATGATTGATTACACTAGGATGTATGAGTTGGTATGATTATGATTGCACTAGGATGTATGAGTTGGTATGATGATGATTACACTAGGCTGTATGAGTTGCTATGATTATGATTACACAAGGATGTATGAGGTGGTATGATTATGATTACACGAAGATGTATGAGTTGGTATGATTATGATTGCACTAGGATGTATGAGTTGGTATGATTATGATTACACTAGGATGCATGAGTTGGTATGATTATGATTACACAAGGATGTATGAGTTGGTATGATTATGATTGCACTAGGATGTATGAGTTGGTATGATTACGAATACACTAGGATGTATGAGTTGGAATGATTATGCTTACACTAGGATGTATGAGTTGGTATGATTGATTACACTAGGATGTATGAGTTGGTAAGATTTTGATTGCATTGGGATGTATGAGTTGGTATGATTATGATTACACTAGGATGTATGAGTTGGTATGATTGATTCCACTAGGATGAATGAGTTGGTATGATTATGATTACACTATGATGTATGAGTTGGTATGATTATGATGAAACTCGGATGTATGAGTTGGTATGATTGATTACACTAGGATGTATGAGTTGCTTTGATTATGATTACACGAGGATGTATGAGTTGGTATGATTACGATTACACAAGGATATATGAGTTGGTATAATTATGATGACACCAGGATGTACGAGTTGGTATGATTATGATTACAC
The DNA here is from genome assembly GCF_044704955.1 of Pristiophorus japonicus. Classification (NCBI taxonomy): domain Eukaryota; kingdom Metazoa; phylum Chordata; class Chondrichthyes; family Pristiophoridae; genus Pristiophorus; species Pristiophorus japonicus. The sequence continues at coordinate 194,250,918 of NC_091987.1, read as the reverse complement.
TAGGATGTCTGAATTAGTATGATTGATTACAGTAGGATGTATGAGTTGGTATGATTATGATTACACTAGGATTTATGAATTGGAATGATTATGATTCAACTAGGATGTATGAGTTGGTATGATTAAGATTACACTAGGATTTATGAGTTGGTATGATTGATTGCACTAGGATGTATGAGTTGGTATTATTATGATAACACTAGGATGTATGAGTTGGTATGATTTTGATTACACTAGGATGTATGAGTTGGTATGATTATGATTACACTAGGATGTATGAGTTGGTATGATTATGATTGCACTAGGATGTATGAGTTGGTATGATTATGGTTGCACTAGGATGTATGAGTTGGTATGATTATGATTACACTAGGATGCATGAGTTGGTATGATTATGATTACACTAGGATGTATGAGTTGGTATGATTGATTGCACTAGGATGTATGAGTTGGTATGATTATGATTACACTAGGATGTATGAGTTGGTATGATTAAGATTACACTAGGATATATGAGGTGGTATGATTGATTACACTAGGATGTATGAGTTGGTATGATTATGATTACACTAGGATGTATGAGTTGGTATGATTATGATTACACAAGGATGTATGAGGTGGTATGATTATGATTACACGAGGATGTATGAGTTGGTATGATTATGATTGCACTAGGATGTATGAGTTGGTATGATTATGATTACACTAGGATGTATGAGTTGGTATGATTATGATTACACTAGGATGTATGAGGTGGTATGATTGATTACACTAGGATGTATGAGTTGGTATGATTATGATTACACTAGGATGTATGAGTTGGTATGATTATGATTACAATAGGGTGTATGAGTTGGTATGATTATGATTGCACTAGGATGTATGAGTTGGTATGATTATGATTACACTAGGATGTATGAGTTGGTATGATTATGATTGCACTAGGATGTATGAGTTGGTATGATTATGATTACACTAGGATGTATGAGTTGGTATGATTATGATTACACTAGGATGTATGAGGTGGTATGATTGATTACACTAGGATGTATGAGTTGGTATGATTATGATTACACTAGGATGTATGAGTTGGTATGATTATGATTACAATAGGGTGTATGAGTTGGTATGATTATGATTGCACTAGGATGTATGAGTTGGTATGATTATGATTACACTAGGATGTATGAGTTGGTATGATTATGATTACACAAGGATGTATGAGGTGGTATGATTATGATTACACGAGGATGTATGAGTTGCTATGATTATGATTGCACTCGGATGTATGAGTTGATATGATTATGATTACACTAGGATGCATGAGTTGGTATGATTATGATTACACAAGGATGTATGAGTTGGTATGATTATGATTGCACTAGGATGTATGAGTTGGTATGATTATGAATACACTAGGATGTATGAGTTGGTATGATTATGATTATACTAGGATGTATGAGTTGGTATGATTGATTACACTAGGATGTATGAGTTGGTAAAATTATGATTACACTAGGATGTATGAGTTGGTATGATTATGATTACACTAGGATGTATGAGTTGGTATGATTGATTACACTAGGATGTATGAGTTGGTATGATTATGATTACACTAGGATGTATGATTTGGTATGATTGATTACACTAGGAAGTATGAGTTGGTATGATTATGATTACACTAGTCTGTATGAGTTGGAATGATTATGATTACACTAGGATGTGTGAGTTGGTATGATTGATTACACGAGGATGTATGAGTTGGTATGATTATGATTACACTAGGATGTATGAGTTGGTATGATTGATTACACTAGGATGTATGAGTTGGTATGATTGATTACACTAGGATGTATGAGTTGGTATGATTATGATTACACTAGGATGTATGAATTGGTATAATTATGATTACACTAGGATGTATGAGTTGTATGATTGATTACACTAGGATGTATGAGTTGGTATGATTATGATTACACTAGGATGTATGAGTTGGCATGATTTATTACACTAGGATGTATGAGTTGGTATAATTATGATTACACTAGGATGTATCAGTTGGTATGATTGATTACACTAGGATGTATGAGATGGTATGATTATGATTACACGAGGATGTATGAGTTGGTATGATGATGATTACACTAGGATGTATGAGTTGGTATGATTATGATTACACTAGGATGTATGAGTTGGTATGATTGATTACACTAGGATGTATGAGTTGGTATGATTATGATTACACTAGGATGTATGAGTTGGTATGATTGATTACACTAGAATGTATGAGGTGGTATGATTATGATTACACTAGGATGTATGAGTTGGTATGATTATGATTGCACTAGGATGTATGAGTTGGTATGGTTATGATTACACTAGGATGCATGAGTTGGTATGTTTATGATTACACAAGGATGTATGAGTTGGTATGATTATGATTACACGAGGATGTATGAGTTGGTATGATTATGATTACACTAGGATGTATGAGTTGGTATGATTAAGATTACAATAGGGTGTATGAGTTGGTATGATTATGATTGCACTAGGATGTATGAGTTGGTATGATTATGATTACACTAGGATGTATGAGTTGCTATGATTATGATTACACAAGGATGTATGAGGTGGTATGATTATGATTACACGAAGATGTATGAGTTGGTATGATTATGATTGCACTAGGATGTATGAGTTGGTATGATTATGATTACACTAGGATGCATGAGTTGGTATGATTATGATTACACAAGGATGTATGAGTTGGTATGATTATGATTGCACTAGGATGTATGAGTTGGTATGATTATTAATACACTAGGATGTATGAGTTGGAATGATTATGCTTACACTAGGTTGTATGAGTTGGTATGATTGATTACACTAGGATGTATGAGTTATTAAGATTTTGATTGCATTGGGATGTATGAGTTGGTATGATTATGATTACACTAGGATGTATGAGTTGGTATGATTGATTACACTAGGATGAATGAGTTGGTGTGATTATGATTACACTATGATGTATGAGTTGGTATGATTATGATGAAACTCGGATGTATGAGTTGGTATGATTGATTACACTAGGATGTATGAGTTGCTTTGATTATGATTACACGAGGATGTATGAGTTGGTTTGATTACGATTACACAAGGATGTATGAGTTGGTATAATTATGATGACACCAGGATGTATGAGTTGGTATGATTATGATTACTAGGATGTCTGAATTGGTATGATTGATTACAGTAGGATGTATGAGTTGGTACGATTATGATTACACTAGGATTTATGAATTGGAATGATTATGATTCAACTAGGATGTATGAGTTGGTATGATTATGATTACACTAGGATTTATGAGTTGGTATGATTGATTGCACTAGGATGTATGAGTTGGTATTATTATGATAACACTAGGATGTATGAGTTGCTATGATTTTGTTTACACTAGGATGTATGAGTTGGTATGATTATGATTACACTAGGATGTATGAGTTGGTATGATTATGATTACACTAGGATGTATGAGTTGGTATGATTGATTGCACTAGGATGTATGAGTTGGTATGATTATGATTACACTAGGATGTATGAGTTGGTATGATTATGATTACACTAGGATATATGAGGTGGTATGATTGATTACACTAGGATGTATGAGTTGGTATGATTATGATTACACAAGGATGTATGAGTTGGTATGATTATGATTGCACTAGGATGTATGAGTTGGTATGATTATGAATACACTAGGATGTATGAGTTGGAATGATTATGCTTACACTAGGATGTATGAGTTGGTATGATTGATTACACTAGGATGTATGAGTTGGTAAGATTTTGATTGCATTGGGATGTATGAGTTGGTATGATTATGATTACACTAGGATGTATGAGTTGGTATGATTGATTACACTAGGATGAATGAGTTGGTATGATTATGATTACACTATGATGTATGAGTTGGTATGATTATGATGAAACTCGGATGTATGAGTTGGTATGATTGATTACACTAGGATGTATGAGTTGCTTTGATTCTGATTACACGAGGATGTATGAGTTGGTATGATTACGATTACACAAGGATGTATGAGTTGGTATGATTATGATTACACTAGGATGTCTGAATTGGTATGATTGATTACAGTAGGATGTATGAGTTGGTATGATTATGATTACACTAGGATTTATGAATTGGAATGATTATGATTCAACTAGGATGTATGAGTTGGTATGATTATGATTACACTAGGATTTATGAGTTGGTATGATTGATTGCACTAGGATGTATGAGTTGGTATTATTATGATAACACTAGGATGTATGAGTTGGTATGATTTTGATGACTCTAGGATGTATGAGTTGGTATGATTATGATTACACTAGGATGTATGAGTTGGTATGATTATGATTGCACTAGGATGTATGAGTTGGTATGATTATGGTTGCACTAGGATGTATGAGTTGGTATGATTATGATTACACTGGGATGCATGAGTTGGTATGATTATGATTACACTAGGATGTATGAGTTGGTATGATTGATTGCACTAGGATGTATGAGTTGGTATGATTATGATTACACTAGGATGTATGAGTTGGTATGATTATGATTACACTAGGATATATGAGGTGGTATGATTGATTACACTAGGATGTATGAGTTGGAATGATTATGATTACACTAGGATGTATGAGTTGGTATGATTATGATTACACAAGGATGTATGAGGTGGTATGATTATGATTACACGAGGATGTATGAGTTGGTATGATTATGATTGCACTAGGATGTATGAGTTGGTATGATTATGATGACACTAGGATGTATGAGTTGGTATGATTATGATTACACTAGGATGTATGAGGTGGTATGATTGATTACACTAGGATGTATGAGTTGGTATGATTATGATTACACTAGGATGTATGAGTTGGTATGATTATGATTACAATAGGGTGTATGAGTTGGTATGATTATGATTTCACTAGGATGTATGAGTTGGTATGATTATGATTACACTAGGATGTATGAGTTGGTATGATTATGATTACACAAGGATGTATGAGGTGGTATGATTATGATTACACGAGGATGTATGAGTTGCTATGATTATGATTGCACTCGGATGTATGAGTTGATATGATTATGATTACACCAGGATGCATGAGTTAGTATGATTATGATTACACAAGGATGTATGAGTTGGTATGATTATGATTGCACTGGGATGTATGAGTTGGTATGATTATGAATACACTAGGATGTATGAGTTGGTATGATTATGATTACACTAGGATGTATGAGTTGGTATGATTGATTACACTAGGATGTATGAGTTGGTAAGATTATGATTACACTAGGATGTATGAGTTGGTATGATTATGATTACACTAGGATGTATGAGTTGGTATGATTGATTACACTAGGATGTATGAGTTGGTATGATTATGATTACACTAGGATGTATGATTTGGTATGATTGATTACACTAGGAAGTATGAGTTGGTATGATTATGATTACACTAGTCTGTATGAGTTGGAATGATTATGATTACACTAGGATGTATGAGTTGGTATGATTGATTACACGAGGATGTATGAGTTGGTATGATTATGATTACACTAGGATGTATGAGTTGGTATGATTGATTACACTAGGATGTATGAGTTGGTATGATTGATTACACTAGGATGTATGAGTTGGTATGATTATGATTACACTAGGATGTATGAATTGGTATAATTATGATTAAACTAGGATGTATGAGTTGTATGATTGATTACACTAGGATGTACGAGTTGGTATGATTATGATTACACTAGGATGTATGAGTTGGCATGATTTATTACACTAGGATGTATGAGTTGGTATAATTATGATTGCACTAGGATGTATCAGTTGGTATGATTGATTACACTAGGATGTATGAGATGGTATGATTATGATTACACTAGGATGTATGAGTTGGTATGATTATGATTTCACTAGGATGTATGAGTTGGTATGATTATGATTACACTAGGATGTATGAGTTGGTATGATTGATTGCACTAGGATGTATGAGTTGGTATGATTATGATTACACTAGGATGTATGAGTTGGTATGATTATGATTACACTAGGATATATGAGGTGGTATGATTGATTACACAAGGATGTATGAGTTGGTATGATTATGATTACACTAGGATGTATGAGTTGGTATGATTATGATTACACAAGGATGTATGAGTTGGTATGATTATGATTGCACTAGGATGTATGAGTTGGTATGATTATGAATACACTAGGATGTATGAGTTGGAATGATTATGCTTACACTAGGATGTATGAGTTGGTATGATTGATTACACTAGGATGTATGAGTTGGTAAGATTTTGATTGCATTGGGATGTATGAGTTGGTATGATTATGATTACACTAGGATGTATGAGTTGGTATGATTGATTACACTAGGATGAATGAGTTGGTATGATTATGATTACACTATGATGTATGAGTTGGTATGATTATGATGAAACTCGGATGTATGAGTTGGTATGATTGATTACACTAGGATGTATGAGTTGCTTTGATTATGATTACACGAGGATGTATGAGTTGGTATGATTACGATTACACAAGGATGTATGAGTTGGTATGATTATGATTACACTAGGATGTCTGAATTGGTATGATTGATTACAGTAGGATGTATGAGTTGGTATGATTATGATTACACTAGGATTTATGAATTGGAATGATTATGATTCAACTAGGATGTATGAGTTGGTATGATTATGATTACACTAGGATTTATGAGTTGGTATGATTGATTGCACTAGGATGTATGAGTTGGTATTATTATGATAACACTAGGATGTATGAGTTGGTATGATTTTGATGACTCTAGGATGTATGAGTTGGTATGATTATGATTACACTAGGATGTATGAGTTGGTATGATTATGATTGCACTAGGATGTATGAGTTGGTATGATTATGGTTGCACTAGGATGTATGAGTTGGTATGATTATGATTACACTGGGATGCATGAGTTGGTATGATTATGATTACACTAGGATGTATGAGTTGGTATGATTGATTGCACTAGGATGTATGAGTTGGTATGATTATGATTACACTAGGATTTTTGAGTTGGTATGATTATGATTACACTAGGATATATGAGGTGGTATGATTGATTACACTAGGATGTATGAGTTGGTATGATTATGATTACACTAGGATGTATGAGTTGGTATGATTATGATTACACAAGGATGTATGAGGTGGTATGATTATGATTACACGAGGATGTATGAGTTGGTATGATTATGATTGCACTAGGATGTATGAGTTGGTATGATTATGATGACACTAGGATGTATGAGTTGGTATGATTATGATTACACTAGGATGTATGAGGTGGTATGATTGATTACACTAGGATGTATGAGTTGGTATGATTATGATTACACTAGGATGTATGAGTTGGTATGATTATGATTACAATAGGGTGTATGAGTTGGTATGATTATGATTTCACTAGGATGTATGAGTTGGTATGATTATGATTACACTAGGATGTATGAGTTGGTATGATTATGATTACACAAGGATGTATGAGGTGGTATGATTATGATTACACGAGGATGTATGAGTTGCTATGATTATGATTGCACTCGGATGTATGAGTTGATATGATTATGATTACACCAGGATGCATGAGTTGGTATGATTATGATTACACAAGGATGTATGAGTTGGTATGATTATGATTGCACTGGGATGTATGAGTTGGTATGATTATGAATACACTAGGATGTATGAGTTGGTATGATTATGATTACACTAGGATGTATGAGTTGGTATGATTGATTACACTAGGATGTATGAGTTGGTAAGATTATGATTACACTAGGATGTATGAGTTGGTATGATTATGATTACACTAGGATGTATGAGTTGGTATGATTGATTACACTAGGATGTATGAGTTGGTATGATTATGATTACACTAGGATGTATGATTTGGTATGATTGATTACACTAGGAAGTATGAGTTGGTATGATTATGATTACACTAGTCTGTATGAGTTGGAATGATTATGATTACACTAGGATGTATGAGTTGGTATGATTGATTACACGAGGATGTATGAGTTGGTATGATTATGATTACACTAGGATGTATGAGTTGGTATGATTGATTACACTAGGATGTATGAGTTGGTATGATTGATTACACTAGGATGTATGAGTTGGTATGATTATGATTACACTAGGATGTATGAATTGGTATAATTATGATTAAACTAGGATGTATGAGTTGTATGATTGATTACACTAGGATGTATGAGTTGGTATGATTATGATTACACTAGGATGTATGAGTTGGTATGATTATGATTACACTAGGATGTATGAGGTGGTATGATTATGATTACACTAGGATTTATGAATTGGAATGATTATGATTCAACTAGGATGTATGAGTTGGTATGATTATGATTACACTAGGATTTATGAGTTGGTATGATTGATTGCACTAGGATGTATGAGTTGGTATTATTATGATAACACTAGGATGTATGAGTTGGTATGATTTTGATGACTCTAGGATGTATGAGTTGGTATGATTATGATTACACTAGGATGTATGAGTTGGTATGATTATGATTGCACTAGGATGTATGAGTTGGTATGATTATGGTTGCACTAGGATGTATGAGTTGGTATGATTATGATTACACTGGGATGCATGAGTTGGTATGATTATGATTACACTAGGATGTATGAGTTGGTATGATTGATTGCACTAGGATGTATGAGTTGGTATGATTATGATTACACTAGGATTTTTGAGTTGGTATGATTATGATTACACTAGGATATATGAGGTGGTATGATTGATTACACTAGGATGTATGAGTTGGTATGATTATGATTACACTAGGATGTATGAGTTGGTATGATTATGATTACACAAGGATGTATGAGGTGGTATGATTATGATTACACGAGGATGTATGAGTTGGTATGATTATGATTGCACTAGGATGTATGAGTTGGTATGATTATGATGACACTAGGATGTATGAGTTGGTATGATTATGATTACACTAGGATGTATGAGGTGGTATGATTGATTACACTAGGATGTATGAGTTGGTATGATTATGATTACACTAGGATGTATGAGTTGGTATGATTATGATTACAATAGGGTGTATGAGTTGGTATGATTATGATTTCACTAGGATGTATGAGTTGGTATGATTATGATTACACTAGGATGTATGAGTTGGTATGATTATGATTACACAAGGATGTATGAGGTGGTATGATTATGATTACACGAGGATGTATGAGTTGCTATGATTATGATTGCACTCGGATGTATGAGTTGATATGATTATGATTACACCAGGATGCATGAGTTGGTATGATTATGATTACACAAGGATGTATGAGTTGGTATGATTATGATTGCACTGGGATGTATGAGTTGGTATGATTATGAATACACTAGGATGTATGAGTTGGTATGATTATGATTACACTAGGATGTATGAGTTGGTATGATTGATTACACTAGGATGTATGAGTTGGTAAGATTATGATTACACTAGGATGTATGAGTTGGTATGATTATGATTACACTAGGATGTATGAGTTGGTATGATTGATTACACTAGGATGTATGAGTTGGTATGATTATGATTACACTAGGATGTATGATTTGGTATGATTGATTACACTAGGAAGTATGAGTTGGTATGATTATGATTACACTAGTCTGTATGAGTTGGAATGATTATGATTACACTAGGATGTATGAGTTGGTATGATTGATTACACGAGGATGTATGAGTTGGTATGATTATGATTACACTAGGATGTATGAGTTGGTATGATTGATTACACTAGGATGTATGAGTTGGTATGATTGATTACACTAGGATGTATGAGTTGGTATGATTATGATTACACTAGGATGTATGAATTGGTATAATTATGATTAAACTAGGATGTATGAGTTGTATGATTGATTACACTAGGATGTATGAGTTGGTATGATTATGATTACACTAGGATGTATGAGTTGGCATGATTTATTACACTAGGATGTATGAGTTGGTATAATTATGATTGCACTAGGTTGTATCAGTTGGTATGATTGATTACACTAGGATGTATGAGATGGTATGATTATGATTACACTAGGATGTATGAGTTGGTATGATTATGATTTCACTAGGATGTATGAGTTGGTATGATTATGATTACACTAGGATGTATGAGTTGGTATGATTAAGATTACAATAGGGTGTATGAGTTGGTATGATTATGATTGCACTAGGATGTATGAGTTGGTATGACTATGATTACACGAGGATGTATGAGTTGCTATGATTATGATTACACAAGGATGTATGAGGTGGTATGATTATGATTACACGAAGATGTATGAGTTGGTATGATTATGATTGCACTAGGATGTATGAGTTGGTATGATTATGATTACACTAGGATGCATGAGTTGGTATGATTATGATTACACAAGGATGTATGAGTTGGTATGATTATGATTGCACTAGGATGTATGAGTTGGTATGATTATGAATACACTAGGATGTATGAGTTGGAATGATTATGCTTACACTAGGTTGTATGAGTTGGTATGATTGATTACACTAGGATGTATGAGTTGGTAAGATTTTGATTGCATTGGGATGTATGAGTTGGTATGATTATGATTACACTAGGATGTATGAGTTGGTATGATTGATTACACTAGGATGAATGAGTTGGTGTGATTATGATTACACTATGATGTATGAGTTGGTATGATTATGATGAAACTCGGATGTATGAGTTGGTATGAATGATTACACTAGGATGTATGAGTTGCTTTGATTATGATTACACGAGGATGTATGAGTTGGTATGATTACGATTACACAAGGATGTATGAGTTGGTATAATTATGATGACACCAGGATGTATGAGTTGGTATGATTATGATTACACTAGGATGTCTGAATTGGTATGATTGATTACAGTAGGATGTATGAGTTGGTACGATTATGATTACACTAGGATTTATGAATTGGAATGATTATGATTCAACTAGGATGTATGAGTTGGTATGATTATGATTACACTAGGATTTATGAGTTGGTATGATTGATTGCACTAGGATGTATGAGTTGGTATTATTATGATTACACTAGGATGTATGAGTTGGTATGATTATGATTACACAAGGATGTATGAGTTGGTATGATTATGATTGCACTCGGATGTATGAGTTGGTATGATTATGAATACACTAGGATGTATGAGTTGGAATGATTATGCTTACACTAGGATGTATGAGTTGGTATGATTGATTACACTAGGATGTATGAGTTGGTATGGTTATGATTACACTAGGATGTATGAGTTGGTATGATTATGATTGCACGAGGATGTATGAGTTGGTATGATTATGGTTGCACTAGGATGTATGAGTTGGTATGATTATGATTACACTAGGATGCATGAGTTGGTATGATTATGATTACACTAGGATGTATGAGTTGGTATGATTGATTGCACTAGGATGTATGAGTTGGTATGATTATGATTACACTAGGATGTATGAGTTGGTATGATTATGATTACACTAGGATATATGAGGTGGTATGATTGATTACACTAGGATGTATGAGTTGGTATGATTATGATTACACTAGGATGTATGAGTTGGTATGATTATGATTACACAAGGATGTATGAGTTGGTATGATTATGATTGCACTCGGATGTATGAGTTGGTATGATTATGAATACACTAGGATGTATGAGTTGGAATGATTATGCTTACACTAGGATGTATGAGTTGGTATGATTGATTACACTAGGATGTATGAGTTGGTAAGATTTTGATTGCATTGGGATGTATGAGTTGGTATGATTATGATTACACTAGGATGTATGAGTTGGTATGATTGATTACACTAGGATGAATGAGTTGGTATGATTATGATTACACTAGGATTTATGAGTTGGTATGATTGATTGCACTAGGATGTATGAGTTTGTATTATTATGATAACACTAGGATGTATGAGTTGGTATGATTTTGATTACTCTAGGATGTATGAGTTGCTATGATTATGATTACACTAGGATGTATGAGTTGGTATGATTATGATTGCACTAGGATGTATGAGTTGGTATGATTATGGTTGCACTAGGATGTATGAGTTGGTATGATTATGATTACACTAGGATGCATGAGTTGGTATGATTATGATTACACTAGGATGTATGAGTTGGTATGATTGATTGCACTAGGATGTATGAGTTGGTATGATTATGATTACACTAGGATGTATGAGTTGGTATGATTATGATTACACTAGGATATATGAGGTGGTATGATTGATTACACTAGGATGTATGAGTTGGTATGATTATGATTACACTATGATGTATGAGTTGGTATGATTATGATGAAACTCGGATGTATGAGGTGGTATGATTATGATTACACAAGGATGTATGAGTTGCTATGATTATGATTGCACTCGGATGTATGAGTTGATATGATTATGATTACACTAGGATGCATGAGTTGGTATGATTATGATTACACAAGGATGTATGAGTTGGTATGATTATGATTGCACTAGGATGTATGAGTTGGTATGATTATGAATACACTAGGATGTATGAGTTGGTATGATTATGATTACACTAGGATGTATGAGTTGGTATGATTGATTACACTAGGATGTATGAGTTGGTAAGATTATGATTACACTAGGATGTATGAGTTGGTATGATTATGATTACACTAGGATGTATGAGTTGGTATGATTGATTACACTTGGATGTATGAGTTGGTATGATTATGATTACGCTAGAATGTATGATTTGGTATGATTGATTACACGAGGAAGTATGAGTTGGTATGATTATGATTACACTAGTCTGTATGAGTTGGAATGATTATGATTACACTAGGATGTATGAGTTGGTATGATTGATTACACGAGGATGTATGAGTTGGTATGATTATGATTACACTAGGATGTATGAGTTGGTATGATTGATTACACTAGGATGTATGAGTTGGTATGATTGATTACACTAGGATATATGAGTTGGTATGATTATGATTACACTAGGATGTATGAATTGGTATAATTATGATTAAACTAGGATGTATGAGTTGTATGATTGATTACACTAGGATGTATGAGTTGGTATGATTATGATTACACTAGGATGTATGAGTTGGCATGATTTATTACACTAGGATGTATGAGTTGGTATAATTATGATTACACTAGGATGTATCAGTTGGTATGATTGATTACACTAGGATGTATGAGATGGTATGATTATGATTACACTAGGATGTATGAGTTGGTATGATTATGATTACACTAGGATGTATGAGTTGGTATGATTATGATTACACTAGGATGTATGAGTTGGTATGATTGATTACACTAGGATGTATGAGTTGGGATGATTATGATTACACTAGGATGTATGAGTTGGTATGATTGATTACACTAGAATGTATGAGGTGGTATGATTATGATTACACTAGGATGTATGAGTTGGTATGATTATGATTGCACTAGGATGTATGAGTTGGTATGGTTATGATTACACTAGGATGCATGAGTTGGTATGTTTATGATTACACAAGGATGTATGAGTTGGTATGATTATGATTACACGAGGATGTATGAGTTGGTATGATTATGATTACACTAGGATGTATGAGTTGGTATGATTAAGATTACAATAGGGTGTATGAGTTGGTATGATTATGATTGCACTAGGATGCATGAGTTGGTATGATTATGATTACACTAGGATGTATGAGTTGCTATGATTATGATTACACAAGGATGTATGAGGTGGTATGATTATGATTACACGAAGATGTATGAGTTGGTATGATTATGATTGCACTAGGATGTATGAGTTGGTATGATTATGATTACACTAGGATGCATGAGTTGGTATGATTATGATTACACAAGGATGTATGAGTTGGTATGATTATGATTGCACTAGGATGTATGAGTTGGTATGATTATGAATACACTAGGATGTATGAGTTGGAATGATTATGCTTACACTAGGTTGTATGAGTTGGTATGATTGATTACACTAGGATGTATGAGTTGGTAAGATTTTGATTGCATTGGGATGTATCAGTTGGTATGATTATGATTACACTAGGATGTATGAGTTGGTATGATTGATTACACTAGGATGAATGAGTTGGTATGATTATGATTACACTATGATGTATGAGTTGGTATGATTATGATGAAACTCGGATGTATGAGTTGGTATGATTGATTACACTAGGATGTATGAGTTGCTTTGATTATGATTACACGAGGATGTATGAGTTGGTATGATTACGATTACACAAGGATGTATGAGTTGGTATAATTATGATGACACCAGGATGTATGAGTTGGTATGATTATGATTACACTAGGATGTCTGAATTGGTATGATTGATTACAGTAGGATGTATGAGTTGGTACGATTATGATTACACTAGGATGTATGAGTTGGTATGATTATGATTACACTAGGATTTATGAGTTGGTATGATTGATTGCACTAGGATGTATGAGTTGGTATTATTATGATAACACTAGGATGTATGAGTTGGTATGATTTTGTTTACACAAGGATGTATGAGTTGGTATGATTATGATTACACTAGGATGTATGAGTTGGTATGATTATGATTGCACTAGGATGTATGAGTTGGTATGATTATGGTTGTACTAGGATGTATGAGTTGGTATGATTATGATTACACTAGGATGCATGAGTTGGTATGATTATGATTACACCAGGATGTATGAGTTGGTATGATTGATTGCACTAGGATGTATGAGTTGGTATGATTATGATTGCACTAGGATGTATGAGTTGGTATGATTGATTACACTAGGATATATGAGTTGGTATGATTATGATTACACTAGGATGTATGAATTGGTATAATTATGATTAAACTAGGATGTATGAGTTGTATGATTGATTACACTAGGATGTATGAGTTGGTATGATTATGATTACACTAGGATGTATGAGTTGGCATGATTTATTACACTAGGATGTATGAGTTGGTATAATTATGATTACACGAGGATGTATCAGTTGGTATGATTGATTACACTAGGATGTATGAGATGGTATGATTATGATTACACTAGGATGTATGAGTTGGTATGATTATGATTACACTAGGATGTATGAGTTGGTATGATTATGATTACACTAGGATGTATGAGTTGGTATGATTGATTACACTAGGATGTATGAGTTGGTATGATTATGATTACACTAGGATGTATGAGTTGGTATGATTGATTACACTAGAATGTATGAGGTGGTATGATTATGATTACACTAGGATGTATGAGTTGGTATGATTATGATTGCACTAGGATGTATGAGTTGGTATGGTTATGATTACACTAGGATGCATGAGTTGGTATGTTTATGATTACACAAGGATGTATGAGTTGGTATGATTATGATTACACGAGGATGTATGAGTTGGTATGATTATGATTACACTAGGATGTATGAGTTGGTATGATTAAGATTACAATAGGGTGTATGAGTTGGTATGATTATGATTGCACTAGGATGCATGAGTTGGTATGATTATGATTACACTAGGATGTATGAGTTGCTATGATTATGATTACACAAGGATGTATGAGGTGGTATGATTATGATTACACGAAGATGTATGAGTTGGTATGATTATGATTGCACTAGGATGTATGAGTTGGTATGATTATGATTACACTAGGATGCATGAGTTGGTATGATTATGATTACACAAGGATGTATGAGTTGGTATGATTATGATTGCACTAGGATGTATGAGTTGGTATGATTATGAATACACTAGGATGTATGAGTTGGAATGATTATGCTTACACTAGGTTGTATGAGTTGGTATGATTGATTACACTAGGATGTATGAGTTGGTAAGATTTTGATTGCATTGGGATGTATCAGTTGGTATGATTATGATTACACTAGGATGTATGAGTTGGTATGATTGATTACACTAGGATGAATGAGTTGGTATGATTATGATTACACTATGATGTATGAGTTGGTATGATTATGATGAAACTCGGATGTATGAGTTGGTATGATTGATTACACTAGGATGTATGAGTTGCTTTGATTATGATTACACGAGGATGTATGAGTTGGTATGATTACGATTACACAAGGATGTATGAGTTGGTATAATTATGATGACACCAGGATGTATGAGTTGGTATGATTATGATTACACTAGGATGTCTGAATTGGTATGATTGATTACAGTAGGATGTATGAGTTGGTACGATTATGATTACACTAGGATGTATGAGTTGGTATGATTATGATTACACTAGGATTTATGAGTTGGTATGATTGATTGCACTAGGATGTATGAGTTGGTATTATTATGATAACACTAGGATGTATGAGTTGGTATGATTTTGTTTACACAAGGATGTATGAGTTGGTATGATTATGATTACACTAGGATGTATGAGTTGGTATGATTATGATTGCACTAGGATGTATGAGTTGGTATGATTATGGTTGTACTAGGATGTATGAGTTGGTATGATTATGATTACACTAGGATGCATGAGTTGGTATGATTATGATTACACCAGGATGTATGAGTTGGTATGATTGATTGCACTAGGATGTATGAGTTTGTATGATTATGATTGCACTAGGATGTATGAGTTGGTATGATTGATTACACTAGGATATATGAGTTGGTATGATTATGATTACACTAGGATGTATGAATTGGTATAATTATGATTAAACTAGGATGTATGAGTTGTATGATTGATTACACTAGGATGTATGAGTTGGTATGATTATGATTACACTAGGATGTATGAGTTGGCATGATTTATTACACTAGGATGTATGAGTTGGTATAATTATGATTACACTAGGATGTATCAGTTGGTATGATTGATTACACTAGGATGTATGAGATGGTATGATTATGATTACACTAGGATGTATGAGTTGGTATGATTATGATTACACTAGGATGTATGAGTTGGTATGATTATGATTACACTAGGATGTATGAGTTGGTATGATTGATTACACTAGGATGTATGAGTTGGGATGATTATGATTACACTAGGATGTATGAGTTGGTATGATTGATTACACTAGAATGTATGAGGTGGTATGATTATGATTACACTAGGATGTATGAGTTGGTATGATTATGATTGCACTAGGATGTATGAGTTGGTATGGTTATGATTACACTAGGATGCATGAGTTGGTATGTTTATGATTACACAAGGATGTATGAGTTGGTATGATTATGATTACACGAGGATGTATGAGTTGGTATGATTATGATTACACTAGGATGTATGAGTTGGTATGATTAAGATTACAATAGGGTGTATGAGTTGGTATGATTATGATTGCACTAGGATGCATGAGTTGGTATGATTATGATTACACTAGGATGTATGAGTTGCTATGATTATGATTACACAAGGATGTATGAGGTGGTATGATTATGATTACACGAAGATGTATGAGTTGGTATGATTATGATTGCACTAGGATGTATGAGTTGGTATGATTATGATTACACTAGGATGCATGAGTTGGTATGATTATGATTACACAAGGATGTATGAGTTGGTATGATTATGATTGCACTAGGATGTATGAGTTGGTATGATTATGAATACACTAGGATGTATGAGTTGGAATGATTATGCTTACACTAGGTTGTATGAGTTGGTATGATTGATTACACTAGGATGTATGAGTTGGTAAGATTTTGATTGCATTGGGATGTATCAGTTGGTAAGATTATGATTACACTAGGATGTATGAGTTGGTATGATTGATTACACTAGGATGAATGAGTTGGTATGATTATGATTACACTATGATGTATGAGTTGGTATGATTATGATGAAACTCGGATGTATGAGTTGGTATGATTGATTACACTAGGATGTATGAGTTGCTTTGATTATGATTACACGAGGATGTATGAGTTGGTATGATTACGATTACACAAGGATGTATGAGTTGGTATAATTATGATGACACCAGGATGTATGAGTTGGTATGATTATGATTACACTAGGATGTCTGAATTGGTATGATTGATTACAGTAGGATGTATGAGTTGGTACGATTATGATTACACTAGGATGTATGAGTTGGTATGATTATGATTACACTAGGATTTATGAGTTGGTATGATTGATTGCACTAGGATGTATGAGTTGGTATTATTATGATAACACTAGGATGTATGAGTTGGTATGATTTTGTTTACACAAGGATGTATGAGTTGGTATGATTATGATTACACTAGGATGTATGAGTTGGTATGATTATGATTGCACTAGGATGTATGAGTTGGTATGATTATGGTTGTACTAGGATGTATGAGTTGGTATGATTATGATTACACTAGGATGCATGAGTTGGTATGATTATGATTACACCAGGATGTATGAGTTGGTATGATTGATTGCACTAAGATGTATGAGTTGGTATGATTATGATTACACTAGGATGTATGAGTTGGTATGATTATGATTACACTAGGATATATGAGGTGGTATGATTGATTACACTAGGATGTATGAGTTGGTATGATTATGATTACACTAGGATGTATGAGTTGGTATGATTATGATTACACAAGGATGTATGAGGTGGTATGATTATGATTACACGAGGATGTATGAGTTGGTATGATTATGATTGCACTAGGATGTATGAGTTGGTATGATTATGATTACACTAGGATGTATGAGGTGGTATGATTGATTACACTAGGATGTATGAGTTGGTATGATTATGATTACACTAGGATGTATGAGTTGGTATGATTATGATTACAATAGGGTGTATGAGTTGGTATGATTATGATTGCACTAGGATGTATGAGTTGGTATGATTATGATTACACTAGGATGTATGAGTTGGTATGATTATGATTACACAAGGATGTATGAGGTGGTATGATTATGATTACACGAGGATGTATGAGTTGGTATGATTATGATTGCACTCGGATGTATGAGTTGATATGATTATGATTACACTAGGATGCATGAGTTGGTATGATTATGATTACACAAGGATGTATGAGTTGGTATGATTATGATTGCACTAGGATGTATGAGTTGGTATGATTATGAATACACTAGGATGTATGAGTTGGTATGATTATGATTACACTAGGATGTATGAGTTGGTATGATTATGATTAAACTAGGATGTATGAGTTGGTATGATTGATTACACTAGGATGTATGAGTTGGTATGATTATGATTACACTAGGATGTATGATTTGGTATGATTGATTACACTAGGAAGAATGAGTTGGTATGATTATGACTACACTAGTCTGTATGAGTTGGAATGATTATGATTACACTAGGATGTATGAGTTGGTATGATTGATTACACGAGGATGTATGAGTTGGTATGATTATGATTACACTCGGATGTATGAGTTGGTATGATTGATTACACTAGGATGTATGAGTTGGTATGATTGATTACACTAGGATGTATGAGTTGGTATGATTATGATTACACTAGGATGTATGAATTGGTATAATTATGATTACACTAGGATGTATGAGTTGTATGATTGATTACACCAGGATGTATGAGTTGGTTTGATTATGATTGCACTAGGATGTATGAGTTGACATGATTGATTACACTAGGATGTATGAGTTGGTATAATTATGATTACACTAGGATGTATCAGTTGGTATGATTGATTACACTAGGATGTATGAGATGGTATGATTATGATTACACTAGGATGTATGAGTTGGTATGATTTTGATTACACTAGGATGTATGAGTTGGTATGATTATGATTACACTAGGATGTATGAGTTGGTATGATTGATTACACTAGGATGTATGAGTTGGTATGATTATGATTACACTAGGATGTATGAGTTGGTATGTTTGATTACACTAGAATGTACGAGGTGGCATGATTATGATTACACTAGGATGTATGAGTTGGTATGATTATGATTGCACTTGGATGTATGAGTTGGTATGGTTATGATTACACTAGGATGCATGAGTTGGTATGTTTATGATTACACAAGAATGTATGAGTTGGTATGATTATGATTGCACTAGGATGTATGAGTTGGTATGATTAAGATTACACTAGGATGTATGAGTTGGTATGATTGATTACAGTAGGATGTATGAGTTGGTATGATTATGATTCAACTAGGATGTATGAGTTGGTATGATTATGATTCCCCAATGATTTATGAGTTGGTATGATTGATTGCACTAGGATGTATGAGTTGGTATTATTATGATAACACTAGGATCTATGAGTTGGTATGATTTTGATTACACTAGGATGTATGAGTTGGTATGATTATGATTACACTAGAATGTATGAGTTGGTATGATTATGATTGCACTAGTATGTATGAGTTGGTATGATTATGATTGCACTAGGATGTATGAGTTGGTATGATTATGATTACACGAGGATGTATGAGTTGGTATGATTATGATTACACTAGGATGTAGGAGTTGGTATGATTGATTGCACTAGGATGTATGAGTTGGTATGATTATGATTACACTAGGATGTATGAGTTGGTATGATTATGATTGCACTAGGATGTATGAGTTGGTATGATTATGATTACACTAGGATGTATGAGGTGGTATGATTATGATTACACGAGGATGGATGAGTTGGTATGATTATGATTGCACTAGGATGTATGAGTTGGTATGATTATGATTACACTAGGATGCATGAGTTGGTATGATTATCATTACACAAGGATGTATGTGTTGGTATGATTATGATTGCACTAGGATGTATGAGTTGGTATGATTATGAATACACTAGGATATATGAGTTGGAATGATTATGCTTACACTAGGATGTATGAGTTGGTATGATTGATTACACTAGGATGTATGAGTTGGTATGATTATGATTACACTAGGATGTATGAGTTGGTATGATTGATTACACTAGGATGTATGAGTTGGTATGATTATGATTACACTAGGGTGTATGAGTTGGTATGATTATGATTGCACGAGGATGTATGAGTTCGTATGATTATGATTACACTAGGATGTATGAGTTGGTATGATTATGATTACACGAGGATGTATGAGTTGGTATGATTATGATTGTACTAGGATGTATGAGTTGGTATGATTATGATTACACTAGGATGCATGAGTTGGTATGATTATGCTTACACTAGGATGTATGAGTTGGTATGATTGATTACACTACGATGTATGAGTTGGTATGATTATGATTATACTAGGATGTATGAGTTGGTATGATTATGATTATACGAGAATGTATGAGTTGGTATGATTGATTACACTAGAATGTATGAGGTGGTATGATTATGATTACACTAGGATGTATGAGTTGGTATGATTATGATTGGACTAGGATGTATGAGTTGGTATGGTTATGATTACACTAGGATGCATGAGTTGGTATGATTATGATTACACAAGGATGTATGAGTTGGTATGATTATGATTGCACTAGGATGTATGAGTTGGTATGATTATGATTACACTAGGATGTATGAGTTGGTATGATTGATTACAGTAGGATTTATGAGTTGGTATGATTTTGATTACACTAGGATGTATGAGTTGGTATGATTATGAATACACTAGGATGTATGAGTTGGTATGATTATGATTGCACTCGGATGTATGAGTTGGTATGATTATGATTGCACTAGGATGTATGAGTTGGTATGATTAAGATTACAATAGGATGTATGAGTTGGTATGATTGATTGCACTAGGATGTATGAGTTGGTATGATTATGATTACACTGGGATGTATGAGTTGGTATGATTATGATTACACTAGGATGTATGAGGTGGTATGATTGATTACACGACGATGTATGAGTTGGTATGATTATGATTACACTAGGATGTATGAGTTGGTATGATTAAGATTACACAAGGATGTATGATGTGGTATGATTATGATTACATGAGGATGTATGAGTTGGTATGATTATGATTACACTAGGATGTGTGAGTTGGTATGATTATGATTACACTAGGATGTATGAGTTGGTATGATTGATTACACTAGAATGTATGAGTTGGTATGATTGACTACACTAGGATGTATGAGTTGGTATGATTATGATTACACTAGGATGTATGAGTTGGTATTATTATGATTACACTAGGATGTATGAGTTGGTATGATTATGATTACACTAGGATGTATGAGTTGGTATGATTGATTACACTAGGATGTATGAGTTGGTATGATTATGATTACACTAGGGTGTATGAGTTGGTATGATTATGATTACACTAGGATGTATGAGTTCGTATGATTATGATTACACTAGGATGTATGAGTTGGTATGATTATGATTACACGAGGATGTATGAGTTGGTATGATTATGATTGCACTAGGATGTATGAGTTGGTATGATTATGCTTACACTAGGATGGATGAGTTGGTATGATTGATTACACTAGGATGTATGAGTTGGTATGATTATGATTACACTAGGATGTATGAATTGGAATGATTATGATTCAACTAGGATGTATGAGTTGGTATGATTATGATTACACTAGGATTTATGAGTTGGTATGGTTGATTGCACTAGGATGTATGAGTTGGTATTATTATGATAACACTAGGATGTATGAGTTGGTATGATTTTGATTACACTAGGATGTATGAGTTGGTATGATTATGAATACACTAGGATGTATGAGTTGGTATGATTATGATTGCACTAGGATGTATGAGTTGGTATGATTGTGGTTGCACTAGGATGTATGAGTTGGTATGATTATGATTACACTAGGATGCATGAGTTGGTATGATTATGATTACACTAGGATGTATGAGTTGCTATGATTGATTGCACTAGGATGTAAGAGTTGGTATGATTATGATTACACTAGGATGTATAAGTTGGTATGATTATGATTACACTAGGATGTATGAGGTGGTATGATTGATTACACTAGGATGTATGAGTTGGTATGATTATGAATACACTAGGATGTATGAGTTGGAATGATTATGCTTACACTAGGATGTATGAGTTGGTATGATTGATTACACTAGGATGTATGAGTTGGTATGAATATGATTACACTAGGATGTATGAGTTGGTATGATTATGATTGCACTAGGATGTATGAGTTGGTATGATTATGATTACACTAGGATGCATGAGTTGGTATGATTATGATTACACAACGATGTATGAGTTGGTATGATTATGATTGCACTAGGATGTATGAGTTGGTATGATTGTGAATACACTAGGATGTATGAGTTGGAATGATTATGCTTACACTAGGATTTATGAGTTGGTATTATTATGATTACACTAGGATGTATGAGTTGGTATGATTATGATTACACTAGGATGTATGAGTTGGTATGATTGATTACACTAGGATGTATGAGTTGGTATGATTATGATTACACTTGGGTGTATGAGTTGGTATGATTATGATTGCACGAGGATGTATGAGTTCGTATGATTATGATTACACTAGGATGTATGAGTTGGTATGATTATGATTACACGAGGATGTATGAGTTGGTATGATTATGATTGCACTAGGATGTATGAGTTGGTATGATTATGATTACACTAGGATGCATGAGTTGGTATGATTATACTTACACTAGGATGTATGAGTTGGTATGATTGATTACACTGCGATGTATGAGTTGGTATGATTATGATTATACTAGGATGTATGAGTTGGTATGATTGTGATTATACTAGAATGTATGAGTTGGTATGATTGATTACACTAGAATGTATGAGGTGGTATGATTATGATTACACTAGGATGTATGAGTTGGTATGATTATGATTGGACTCGGATGTATGAGTTGGTATGGTTATGATTACACTAGGATTTATGAGTTGGTATGATTTTGATTACACTAGGATGTATGAGTTGGTATGATTATGAATACACTAGGATGTATGAGTTGGTATGATTATGATTGCACGAGGATGTATGAGTTCGTATGATTATGATTACACTAGGATGTATGAGTTGGTATGATTATGATTACACGAGGATGTATGAGTTGGTATGATTATGATTACACTAGGATGTATGAGTTGGTATGATTATGATTACACTAGGATGCATGAGTTGGTATGATTATGATTGCACTAGGATGCATGAGTTGGTATGATTATGATTACACAAGGATGTATGAGTTGGTATGATTATGATTGCACTAGGATGTATGAGTTGGTATGATTATGATTACACTAGGATGTATGAGTTGGTATGATTGATTACAGTAGGATGTATGATTTGCTATGATTATGATTACATTAGGATGTATGAATTGGACTGATTATGATTCAACTAGGATGTATGAGTTGGTATGATTATGATTACACTAGGATTTATGAGTTGGTATGATTTTGATTACACTAGGATGTATGAGTTGGTATGATTATGAATACACTAGGATGTATGAGGTGGTATGATTATGATTGCACTAGGATGTATGAGTTGGTATGATTATGATTGCACTAGGATGTATGAGTTGGTATGATTATGATTACACTAGGGTGTATGAGTTGGTATGATTAAGATTACACTAGGATGGATGAGTTGGTATGATTGATTGCACTAGGATGTATGAGTTGGTATGATTATGATTACACTGGGATGTATGAGTTGGTATGATTATGATTACACTAGGATGTATGAGGTGGTATGATTGATTACACGACGATGTATGAGTTGGTATGATTATGATTACACTAGGATGTATGAGTTGGTATTATTAAGATTACACAAGGATGTATGAGGTGGTATGATTATGATTACACGAGGATGTATGAGTTGGTATGATTATGATTACACTAGGATGTGTGAGTTGGTATGATTATGATTACACTAGGATGTATGAGTTGGTATGATTGATTACACTAGAATGTATGAGTTGGTATGATTGACTACACGAGGATGTATGAGTTGGTATGATTATGATTACACTAGGATGTATGAGTTGGTATTATTATGATTACACTAGGATGTATGAGTTGGTATGATTATGATTACACTAGGATGTATGAGTTGGTATGATTGATTACACTAGGATGTATGAGTTGGTATGATTATGATTACACTAGGGTGTATGAGTTGGTATGATTATGATTACACTAGGATGTATGAGTTCGTATGATTATGATTACACTAGGATGTATGTGTTGGTATGATTATGATTACACGAGGATGTATGAGTTGGTATGATTATGATTGCACTAGGATGTATGAGTTGGTATGATTATGATTACACTAGGATGCATGAGTTGGTATGATTATGCTTACACTAGGATGCATGAGTTGGTATGATTGATTACACTAGGATGTATGAGTTGGTATGATTATGATTACACTAGGATGTATGAATTGGAATCATTATGATTCAACTAGGATGTATGAGTTGGTATGATTATGATTACACTAGGATTTATGAGTTGGAATGATTGATTGCACTAGGATGTATGAGTTGGTATTATTATGATAACACTAGGATGTATGAGTTGGTATGATTTTGATTACACTAGGATGTATGAGTTGGTATGATTATGATTACACTAGGATGTATGAGTTGGTATGATTATGATTGCACTAGGATGTATGAGTTGGTATGATTATGGTTGCACTAGGATGTATGAGTTGGTATGATTATGATTACACTAGGATGCATGAGTTTGTATGATTATGATTACACTATGATGTATGAGTTGGTATGATTGATTGCACTAGGATGTATGAGTTGGTATGATTATGATTACACTAGGATGTATGAGTTGGTATGATTATGATTACACTAGGATGTATGAGGTGGTATGATTGATTACACTAGGATGTATGAGTTGGTATGATTATGATTACACTAGGATGTATGAGTTGGTATGATTATGATTACACAAGGATGTATGAGGTGGTATGATTATGATTACACGAGGATGTATGAGTTGGTATGATTATGATTGCACTAGGATGTATGAGTTGGTATGATTATGATTACACTAGGATGTATGAGTTGGTATGATTATGATTACACAAGAATGTATGAGGTGGTATGATTATGATTACACGAGGATGTATGAGTTGGTATGATTATGATTGCACTAGGATGTATGAGTTGGTAAGATTATGATTACACTAGGATGCATGAGTTGGTATGATTATGATTACACAAGGATATATGAGTTGGTATGATTATGATTGCACTAGGATGTATGAGTTGGTATGATTATGAATACACTAGGATGTATGAGTTGGTATGATTATGATTGCACTAGGATGTATGAGTTGGTATGATTATGATTACACTAGGGTGTATGAGTTGGTATGATTATGATTACACTAGGATGTATGAGTTGGCATGATTGATTGCACTAGGATGTATGAGTTGGTATGATTATGATTACACTGGGATGTATGAGTTGGTATGATTATGATTACACTAGGATGTATGAGTTGGTATGATTATGATTACACTAGGATGTATGAGTTGGTATGATTGATTACACTAGGATGTATGAGTTGTATGATTATGATTACACTAGGGTGTATGAGTTGGTATGATTATGATTGCACTAGGATGTATGAGTTCGTATGATTATGATTACACTAGGATGTATGAGTTGGTATGATTATGAATACACTAGGATGTATGAGTTGGTATGATTATGATTGCACTAGGATGTATGAGTTGGTATGGTTATGATTACACTAGGATGCATGAGTTGGTATGATTATGATTACACTAGGATGTATGAGTTGGTATGATTATGATTACACTAGGATGTATGAGTTGGTATGATTATGATTACACTAGGATGTATGAGGTGGTATGATTGATTACACTAGGATGTATGAGTTGGTATGATTATGATTACACTAGGATGTATGAGTTGGTATGATTATGATTACACAAGGATGTATGAGGTGGTATGATTATGATTACACGAGGATGTATGAGTTGGTATGATTATGATTGCACTAGGATGTATGAGTTGGTATGATTATGATTACACTAGGATGTATGAGTTGGTATGATTATGATTACACAAGAATGTATGAGGTGGTATGATTATGATTACACGAGGATGTATGAGTTGGTATGATTATGATTGCACTAGGATGTATGAGTTGGTAAGATTATGATTACACTAGGATGCATGAGTTGGTATGATTATGATTACACAAGGATATATGAGTTGGTATGATTATGATTGCACTAGGATGTATGAGTTGGTATGATTATGAATACACTAGGATGTATGAGTTGGTATGATTATGATTGCACTAGGATGTATGAGTTGGTATGATTATGATTACACTAGGGTGTATGAGTTGGTATGATTATGATTACACTAGGATGTATGAGTTGGCATGATTGATTGCACTAGGATGTATGAGTTGGTATGATTATGATTACACTGGGATGTATGAGTTGGTATGATTATGATTACACTAGGATGTATGAGTTGGTATGATTATGATTACACTAGGATGTATGAGTTGGTATGATTGATTACACTAGGATGTATGAGTTGTATGATTATGATTACACTAGGGTGTATGAGTTGGTATGATTATGATTGCACTAGGATGTATGAGTTCGTATGATTATGATTACACTAGGATGTATGAGTTGGTATGATTATGATTACACGAGGATGTATGAGTTGGTATGATTATGATTGCACTAGGATGTATGAGTTGGTATGATTATGATTACACTCGGATGCATGAGTTGGTATGATTATGCTTACACTAGGATGTATGAGTTGGTATGATTGATTACACTAGGATGTATGAGTTGGTAAGATTATGATTACACTAGGATGTATGAGTTGGTATGATTATGATTATACTAGGATGTATGAGTTGGTATGATTGATTACACTAGAATGTATGAGGTGGTATGATTATGATTACACTAGGATGTATGAGTTGGTATGATTATGATTGCACTAGGATGTATGAGTTGGTATGGTTATGATTACACTAGGATGCATGAGTTGGTATGATTATGATTACACAAGGATGTATGAGTTGGTATGATTATGATTGCACTAGGATGTATGAGTTGGTATGATTATGATTACACTAGGATGTATGAGTTGGTATGATTGATTGCAGTAGGATGTATGAGTTGCTATGATTATGATTACATTAGGTTGTATGAATTGGAATGTTTATGATTCAACTAGGATGTATGAGTTGGTATGATTATGATTACACGAGGATTTATGAGTTGGTATGATTGATTGCACTAGGATGTATGAGTTGATATTATTATGATAACACTAGGATATATGAGTTGGTATGATTTTGATTACACTAGGATGTATGAGTTGGTATGATTATGATTGCACTAGGATGTATGAGTTGGTATGATTATGATTGCACTAGGATGTATGAGTTGGTATGATTATGATTACACTAGGATGTATGAGTTGGTATGATTATGATTACACTAGGATGTATGAGTTGGTATGGTTGATTGCACTAGGATGTATGAGTTGGTATGATTATGATTACACTTGGATGTATGAGTTGGTATGATTATGATTACACTAGGATGTATGAGGTGGTATGATTGATTACACTAGGATGTATGAGTTGGTATGATTATGATTACACTAGGATGTATGAGTTGGTATGATTATGATTACAATAGGGTGTATGAGTTGGTATGATTATGATTGCACTAGGATGTATGAGTTGGTATGATTATGATTACACTAGGATGTATGAGTTGGTATGATTATGATTACACAAGAATGTATGAGGTGGTATGATTATGATTACACGAGGATGTATGAGTTGGTATGATTATGATTGCACTAGGATGTTTGAGTTGGTATGATTATGATTACACTAGGATGCATGAGTTGGTATGATTATGATTACACAAGGATGTATGATTTGGTATGATTATGATTGCACTAGGATGTATGAGTTGGTATGATTATGAATACACTAGGATGTATGAGTTGGTATGATTGTGATTGCACTAGGATGTATGAGTTGGTATGATTATGATTACACTAGGGTGTATGAGTTGGTATGATTATGATTACACGAGGATGTATGAGTTGGTATGATTGATTGCACTAGGATGTATGAGTTGGTATGATTATGATTACACTGGGATGTATGAGTTGGTATGATTATGATTACACTAGGATGTATGAGGTGGTATGACTATGATTACACGAGGATGTATGAGTTGGTATGATTATGATTACACTAGGATGTGTGAGTTGGTATGATTATGATTACACTAGGATATATGAGTTGGTATGATTGATTACAGTAGGATGTATGAGTTGCTATGATTATGATTACATTAGGATGTATGAATTGGAATGATTA
This sequence comes from Pristiophorus japonicus, assembly GCF_044704955.1. Taxonomy (NCBI): domain Eukaryota; kingdom Metazoa; phylum Chordata; class Chondrichthyes; family Pristiophoridae; genus Pristiophorus; species Pristiophorus japonicus. The sequence goes on along the minus strand of NC_091987.1, from coordinate 194,221,347 downwards.
TGATCCAACATGGATGTATGAGTTGGTATGATTATGATTACACTAGGATTTATGAGTTGGTATGATTTTGATTACACTAGGATGTATGAGTTGGTATGATTATGAATACACTAGGATGTATGAGTTGGTATGATTATGATTGCACTAGGATGTATGAGTTGGTATGATTATGATTGCACTAGGATGTATGAGTTGGTATGATTAAGATTACACTAGGATGTATGAGTTGGTATGATTGATTGCACTAGGATGTATGAGTTGGTATGATTATGATTACACTGGGATGTATGAGTTGGTATGATTATGATTACACTAGGATGTATGAGGTGGTATGATTGATTACACGACGATGTATGAGTTGGTATGATTATGATTACACTAGGATGTATGAGTTGGTATGATTAAGATTACACAAGGATGTATGAGGTGGTATGGTTATGATTACACGAGGATGTATGAGTTGGTATGATTATGATTACACTAGGATGTGTGAGTTGGTATGATTATGATTAGACTAGGATGTATGAGTTGGTATGATTGATTACACTAGAATGTATGAGTTGGTATGATTGACTACACTAGGATGTATGAGTTGGTATGATTATGATTACACTAGGATGTATGAGTTGGTATTATTATGATTACACTAGGATGTATGAGTTTGTATGATTATGATTACACTAGGATGTATGAGTTGGTATGATTGATTACACTAGGATGTATGAGTTGGTATGATTATGATTACACTAGGGTGTATGAATTGGTATGATTATGATTACACTAGGATGTATGAGTTCGTATGATTATGATTACACTAGGATGTATGAGTTGGTACGATTATGATTACACGAGGATGTATGAGTTGGTATGATTATGATTGCACTCGGATGTATGAGTTGGTATGATTATGATTACACTAGGATGCATGAGTTGGTATGATTATGCTTACACTAGGATGCATCAGTTGGTATGATTGATTACACTAGGATGTATGAGTTGGTATGATTATGATTACACTAGGATGTATGAATTGGAATGATTATGATTCAACTAGGATGTATGAGTTGGTATGATTATGATTACACTAGGATTTATGAGTTGGTATGATTGATTGCACTAGGATGTATGAGTTGGTATTATTATGATAACACTAGGATGTATGAGCTGGTATGATTTTGATTACACTAGGATGTATGAGTTGGTATGATTATGAATACACTAGGATGTATGAGTTGGTATGATTATGATTGCACTCGGATGTATGAGTTGGTATGATTATGATTGCACTAGGATGTATGAGTTGGTATGATTATGATTACACTAGGATGTATGAGTTGGTATGATTGATTGCACTAGGATGTATGAGTTGGTATGATTATGATTACACTAGGATGTATGAGTTGGTATGATTATGATTACACTAGGATGTATGAGGTGGTATGATTGATTACACTAGGATGTATGAGTTGGTATGATTATGATTACACTAGGATGTATGAGTTGGTATGATTATGATTACACAAGGATGTATGAGGTGGTATGATTATGATTACACGAGGATGTATGAGTTGGTATGATTATGATTGCACTAGGATGTATGAGTTGTTATGATTATGATTACACTAGGATGTATGAGTTGGTATGATTATGATTACACTAGGATGTATGAGATGGTATGATTGATTACACTAGGATGTATGAGTTGGTATGATTATGATTACACTAGGATGTATGAGTTGGTATGATTATGATTACAATAGGGTGTATGAGTTGGTATGATTATGATTGCACTAGGATGTATGAGTTGGTATGATTATGATTACACTAGGATGTATGAGTTGGGATGATTATGATTACACAAGAATGTATGAGGTGGTATGATTATGATTACACGAGGATGTATGAGTTGGTATGATTATGATTGCACTAGGATGTATGAGTTGGTATGATTATGATTACACTAGGATGCATGAGTTGGTATGATTATGATTACACAAGGATCTATGAGTTGGTATGATTATGATTGCACTAGGATGTATGAGTTGGTATGATTATGAATACACTAGGATGTATGAGTTGGTATGATTATGATTGCACTAGGATGTGTGAGTTGGTATGATTATGATTACACTAGGGTGTATGAGTTGGTATGATTATGATTACACTAGGATGTATGAGTTGGTATGATTGATTGCACTAGGATGTATGAGTTGCTATGATTATGATTACACTGGGATGTATGAGTTGGTATGATTATGATTACACTAGGATGTATGAGTTGGTATGATTATGATTACACTAGGATGTATGAGTTGGTATGATTGATTACACTAGGATGTATGAGTTGTATGATTATGATTACACTAGGGTGTATGAGTTGGTATGATTATGATTGCACTAGGATGTATGAGTTCGTATGATTATGATTACACTAGGATGTATGAGTTGGTATGATTATGATTACACGAGGATGTATGAGTTGGTATGATTATGATTGCACTAGGATGTATGAGTTGGTATGATTATGATTACACTCGGATGCATGAGTTGGTATGATTATGCTTACACTAGGATGTATGAGTTGGTATGATTGATTACACTACGATGTATGAGTTGGTAAGATTATGATGACACGAAGATGTATGAGTTGGTATGATTATGATTATACTAGGATGTATGAGTTGGTATGATTGATTACACTAGAATGTATGAGGTGGTATGATTATGATTACACTAGGATGTATGAGTTGGTATGATTATGATTGCACTAGGATGTATGAGTTGGTATGGTTATGATTACACTAGGATGCATGAGTTGGTATGATTATGATTACACAAGGATGTATGAGTTGGTATGATTATGATTGCACTAGGATGTATGAGTTGGTATGATTATGATTACACTCGGATGTATGAGTTGGTATGATTGATTGCAGTTGGATGTATGAGTTGCTATGATTATGATTACATTAGGTTGTATGAATTGGAATGTTTATGATTCAACTAGGATGTATGAGTTGGTATGATTATGATTACACTAGGATTTATGAGTTGGTATGATTGATTGCACTAGGATGTATGAGTTGGTATTATTATGATAACACTAGGATGTATGAGTTGGTATGATTTTGATTACACTAGGATGTATGAGTTGGTATGATTATGAATACACTAGGATGTATGAGTTGGTATGATTATGATTGCACTAGGATGTATGAGTTGGTATGATTATGATTGCACTAGGATGTATGAGTTGGTATGATTATGATTACACTAGGATGTATGAGTTGGTATGATTATCATTCCACTAGGATGTATGAGTTGGTATGATTGATTGCACTAGGATGTATGAGTTGGTATGATTATGATTACACTGGGATGTATGAGTTGGTATGATTATGATTACACTAGGATGTATGAGGTGGTATGATTGATTACACGAGGATGTATGAGTTGGTATGATTATGATTACACTAGGATGTATGAGTTGGTATAATTATGATTAAACTAGGATGTATGAGTTGTATGATTGATTACACTAGGATGTATGAGTTGGTATGATTATGATTACACTAGGATGTATGAGTTGGTATGATTGATTACACTAGGATGTATGAGTTGGTATGATTATGATTACACTGGGATGTATCAGTTGGTATGATTGATTACACTAGGATGTATGAGTTGGTATGATTATGATTACACTAGGATGTATGAATTGGAATGATTATGATTCAACTAGGATGTATGAGTTGGTATGATTATGATTACACTAGGATTTATGAGTTGGTATGATTGATTGCACTAGGATGTATGAGTTGGTATTATTATGATAACACTAGGATGTATGAGTTGGTATGATTTTGATTACACTAGGATGTATGAGTTGGTATGATTATGATTACACTAGGATGTATGAGTTGGTATGATTATGATTGCACTAGGATGTATGAGTTGGTATGATTATGGTTGCACTAGGATGTATGAGTTGGTATGATTATGATTACACTAGGATGCATGAGTTGGTATGATTATGATTACACTAGGATGTATGAGTTGGTATGATTGATTGCACTAGGATGTCTGAGTTGGTATGATTATGATTACACTAGGATGTATGAGTTGGTATGATTATGATTACACTAGGATGTATGAGGTGGTATGATTGATTACACTAGGATGTATGAGTTGGTATGATTATGATTACACTAGGATGTATGAGTTGGTATGATTATGATTACACAAGGATGTATGAGGTGGTATGATTATGATTACACGAGGATGTATGAGTTGGTATGATTATGATTGCACTAGGATGTATGAGTTGGTATGATTATGATTACACTAGGATGCATGAGTTGGTATGATTATGATTACACTAGGATGTATGAGTTCGTATGATTATGATTACACTAGGATGTATGAGTTGGTATGATTATGATTACACGAGGATGTATGAGTTGGTATGATTATGATTGCACTAGGATGTATGAGTTGGTATGATTATGATTACACTCGGATGCATGAGTTGGTATGATTATGCTTACACTAGGATGTATGAGTTGGTATGATTGATTACACTAGGATGTATGAGTTGGTAAGATTATGATTACACTAGGATGTATGAGTTGGTATGATTATGATTATACCAGGATGTATGAGTTGGTATGATTGATTACACTAGAATGTATGAGGTGGTATGATTATGATTACACTAGTATGTATGAGTTGGTATGATTATGATTGCACTAGGATGTATGAGTTGGTATGGTTATGATTACACTAGGATGCATGAGTTGGTATGATTATGATTACACAAGGATGTATGAGTTGGTATGATTATGATTGCACTAGGATGTATGAGTTGGTATGATTATGATTACACTAGGATGTATAAGTTGGTATGATTGATTGCAGTAGGATGTATGAGTTGCTATGATTATGATTACATTAGGTTGTATGAATTGGAATGTTTATGATTCAACTAGGATGTATGAGTTGGTATGATTATGATTACACTAGGATTTATGAGTTGGTATGATTGATTGCACTAGGATGTATGAGTTGGTATTATTATGATAACACTAGGATGTATGAGTTGGTATGATTTTGATTACACTAGGATGTATGAGTTGGTATGATTATGAATACACTAGAATGTATGAGTTGGTATGATTATGATTGCACTAGGATGTATGAGTTGGTATGATTATGATTGCACTAGGATGTATGAGTTGGTATGATTATGATTCCACTAGGATGTATGAGTTGGTATGATTGATTGCACTAGGATGTATGAGTTGGTATGATTATGATTACACTGGGATGTATGAGTTGGTATGATTATGATTACACTAGGATGTATGAGGTGGTATGATTGATTACACGAGGATGTATGAGTTGGTATGATTATGATTACACTAGGATGTATGAGTTGGTATAATTATGATTAAACAAGGATGTATGAGTTGTGTGATTGATTACACTAGGATGTATGAGTTGGTATGATTATGAATACACTAGGATGTATGAGTTGGTATGATTGATTACACTAGGATGTATGAGTTGGTATGATTATGATTACATTGGGATCTATCAGTTGGTATGATTGATTACACTAGGATGTATGAGTTGGTATGATTATGATTACACTAGGATGTATGAGGTGGTATGATTGATTACACTAGGATGTATGAGTTGGTATGATTATGATTACACTAGGATGTATGAGTTGGTATGATTATGATTGCACTAGGATGTATGAGTTGGTATGATTATGGTTGCACTAGGATGTATGAGTTGGTATGATTATGATTACACTAGGATGCATGAGTTGGTATGATTATGATTACACTAGGATGTATGAGTTGGTATGATTGATTGCACTAGGATGTCTGAGTTGGTATGATTATGATTACACTAGGATGTATGAGTTGGTATGATTATGATTACACTAGGATGTATGAGGTGGTATGATTGATTACACTAGGATGTATGAGTTGGTATGATTATGATTACACTAGGATGTATGAGTTGGTATGATTATGATTACACAAGGATGTATGAGGTGGTATGATTATGATTACACGAGGATGTATGAGTTGGTATGATTATGATTGCACTAGGATGTATGAGTTGGTATGATTATGATTACACTAGGATGTATGAGTTGGTATGATTATGATTACACTAGGATGTATGAGGTGGTATGATTGATTACACTAGGATGTATGAGTTGGTATGATTATGATTACACTAGGATGTATGAGTTGGTATGATTATGATTACAATAGGGTGTATGAGTTGGTATGATTATGATTGCACTAGGATGTATGAGTTGGTATGATTATGATTACACTAGGATGTATGAGTTGGTATGATTATGATTACACAAGAATGTATGAGGTGGTATGATTATGATTACACGAGGATGTATGAGTTGGTATGATTATGATTGCACTAGGATGTATGAGTTGGTATGATTATGATTACACTAGGATGCATGAGTTGGTATGATTATGATTACACAAGGATGTATGAGTTGGTATGATTATGATTGCACTAGGATGTATGAGTTGGTATGATTATGAATACACTAGGATGTATGAGTTGGTATGATTATGATTGCACTAGGATGTATGAGTTGGTATGATTATGATTACACTAGGGTGTATGAGTTGGTATGATTATGATTACACAAGGATGTATGAGTTGGTATGATTGATTGCACTAGGATGTATGAGTTGGTATGATTATGATTACAATGGGATGTATGAGTTGGTATGATTATGATTACACTAGGATGTATGAGTTGGTATGATTATGATTACACTAGGATGTATGAGTTGGTATGATTGATTACACTAGGATGTATGAGTTGTATGATTATGATTACACTAGGGTGTATGAGTTGGTATGATTATGATTGCACTAGGATGTATGAGTTCGTATGATTATGATTACACTAGGATGTATGAGTTGGTATGATTATGATTACACGAGGATGTATGAGTTGGTATGATTATGATTGCACTAGGATGTATGAGTTGGTATGATTATGATTACACTCGGATGCATGAGTTGGTATGATTATGCTTACACTAGGATGTATGAGTTGGTATGATTGATTACACTAGGATGTATGAGTTGGTAAGATTATGATTACACTAGGATGTATGAGTTGGTATGATTATGATTATACTAGGATGTATGAGTTGGTATGATTGATTACACTAGAATGTATGAGGTGGTATGATTATGATTACACTAGGATGTATGAGTTGGTATGATTATGATTGCACTAGGATGTATGAGTTGGTATGGTTATGATTACACTAGGATGCATGAGTTGGTATGATTATGATTACACAAGGATGTATGAGTTGGTATGATTATGATTGCACTAGGATGTATGAGTTGGTATGATTATGATTACACTAGGATGTATAAGTTGGTATGATTGATTGCAGTAGGATGTATGAGTTGCTATGATTATGATTACATTAGGTTGTATGAATTGGAATGTTTATGATTCAACTAGGATGTATGAGTTGGTATGATTATGATTACACTAGGATTTATGAGTTGGTATGATTGATTGCACTAGGATGTATGAGTTGGTATTATTATGATAACACTAGGATGTATGAGTTGGTATGATTTTGATTACACTAGGATGTATGAGTTGGTATGATTATGAATACACTAGAATGCATGAGTTGGTATGATTATGATTGCACTAGGATGTATGAGTTGGTATGATTATGATTGCACTAGGATGTATGAGTTGGTATGATTATGATTCCACTAGGATGTATGAGTTGGTATGATTGATTGCACTAGGATGTATGAGTTGGTATGATTATGATTACACTGGGATGTATGAGTTGGTATGATTATGATTACACTAGGATGTATGAGGTGGTATGATTGATTACACGAGGATGTATGAGTTGGTATGATTATGATTACACTAGGATGTATGAGTTGGTATAATTATGATTAAACAAGGATGTATGAGTTGTATGATTGATTACACTAGGATGTATGAGTTGGTATGATTATGAATACACTAGGATGTATGAGTTGGTATGATTGATTACACTAGGATGTATGAGTTGGTATGATTATGATTACATTGGGATCTATCAGTTGGTATGATTGATTACACTAGGATGTATGAGTTGGTATGATTATGATTACACTAGGATGCATGAGTTGGTATGATTATGATTACACAAGGATGTATGAGTTGGTATGATTATGATTGCACTAGGATGTATGAGTTGGTATGATTATGAATACACTAGGATGTATGAGTTGGAATGATTATGCTTACACTAGGATGTATGAGTTGGTATGATTGATTACACTAGGATGAATGAGTTGGTATGATTATGATTAAACTATGATGTATGATTTGGTATAATTATGATGAAACTCGAATGTATGAGTTGGTATGATTGATTACACTAGGATGTATGAGTTGGTATGATTATGATTATACTAGGATGTATGAGTTGGTATGATTGATTACACTAGAATGTATGAGGTGGTATGATTATGATTACACTAGGATGTATGATTTGGTATGATTATGATTGCACTAGGATGTATGAGTTGGTATGGTTATGATTACACTAGGATGCATGAGTTGGTATGATTATGATTACACAAGGATGTATGAGTTGGTATGATTATGATTGCACTAGGATGTATGAGTTGGTATGATTATGATTACACTAGGATGTATAAGTTGGTATGATTGATTGCACTAGGATGTATGAGTTGGTATGATTGATTGCACTAGGATGTATGAGTTGGTATGATTATGATTACAATGGGATGTATGAGTTGGTATGATTATGATTACACTAGGATGTATGAGTTGGTATGATTATGATTACACTAGGATGTATGAGTTGGTATGATTGATTACACTAGGATGTATGAGTTGTATGATTATGATTACACTAGGGTGTATGAGTTGGTATGATTATGATTGCACTAGGATGTATGAGTTCGTATGATTATGATTACACTAGGATGTATGAGTTGGTATGATTATGATTACACGAGGATGTATGAGTTGGTATGATTATGATTGCACTAGGATGTATGAGTTGGTATGATTATGATTACACTCGGATGCATGAGTTGGTATGATTATGCTTACACTAGGATGTATGAGTTGGTATGATTGATTACACTAGGATGTATGAGTTGGTAAGATTATGATTACACTAGGATGTATGAGTTGGTATGATTATGATTATACCAGGATGTATGAGTTGGTATGATTGATTACACTAGAATGTATGAGGTGGTATGATTATGATTACACTAGGATGTATGAGTTGGTATGATTATGATTGCACTAGGATGTATGAGTTGGTATGGTTATGATTACACTAGGATGCATGAGTTGGTATGATTATGATTACACAAGGATGTATGAGTTGGTATGATTATGATTGCACTAGGATGTATGAGTTGGTATGATTATGATTACACTAGGATGTATAAGTTGGTATGATTGATTGCAGTAGGATGTATGAGTTGCTATGATTATGATTACATTAGGTTGTATGAATTGGAATGTTTATGATTCAACTAGGATGTATGAGTTGGTATGATTATGATTACACTAGGATTTATGAGTTGGTATGATTGATTGCACTAGGATGTATGAGTTGGTATTATTATGATAACACTAGGATGTATGAGTTGGTATGATTTTGATTACACTAGGATGTATGAGTTGGTATGATTATGAATACACTAGAATGTATGAGTTGGTATGATTATGATTGCACTAGGATGTATGAGTTGGTATGATTATGATTGCACTAGGATGTATGAGTTGGTATGATTATGATTCCACTAGGATGTATGAGTTGGTATGATTGATTGCACTAGGATGTATGAGTTGGTATGATTATGATTACACTGGGATGTATGAGTTGGTATGATTATGATTACACTAGGATGTATGAGGTGGTATGATTGATTACACGAGGATGTATGAGTTGGTATGATTATGATTACACTAGGATGTATGAGTTGGTATAATTATGATTAAACAAGGATGTATGAGTTGTGTGATTGATTACACTAGGATGTATGAGTTGGTATGATTATGAATACACTAGGATGTATGAGTTGGTATGATTGATTACACTAGGATGTATGAGTTGGTATGATTATGATTACATTGGGATCTATCAGTTGGTATGATTGATTACACTAGGATGTATGAGTTGGTATGATTATGATTACACTAGGATGTATGAGGTGGTATGATTGATTACACTAGGATGTATGAGTTGGTATGATTATGATTACACTAGGATGTATGAGTTGGTATGATTATGATTGCACTAGGATGTATGAGTTGGTATGATTATGGTTGCACTAGGATGTATGAGTTGGTATGATTATGATTACACTAGGATGCATGAGTTGGTATGATTATGATTACACTAGGATGTATGAGTTGGTATGATTGATTGCACTAGGATGTCTGAGTTGGTATGATTATGATTACACTAGGATGTATGAGTTGGTATGATTATGATTACACTAGGATGTATGAGGTGGTATGATTGATTACACTAGGATGTATGAGTTGGTATGATTATGATTACACTAGGATGTATGAGTTGGTATGATTATGATTACACAAGGATGTATGAGGTGGTATGATTATGATTACACGAGGATGTATGAGTTGGTATGATTATGATTGCACTAGGATGTATGAGTTGGTATGATTATGATTACACTAGGATGTATGAGTTGGTATGATTATGATTACACTAGGATGTATGAGGTGGTATGATTGATTACACTAGGATGTATGAGTTGGTATGATTATGATTACACTAGGATGTATGAGTTGGTATGATTATGATTACAATAGGGTGTATGAGTTGGTATGATTATGATTGCACTAGGATGTATGAGTTGGTATGATTATGATTACACTAGGATGTATGAGTTGGTATGATTATGATTACACAAGAATGTATGAGGTGGTATGATTATGATTACACGAGGATGTATGAGTTGGTATGATTATGATTGCACTAGGATGTATGAGTTGGTATGATTATGATTACACTAGGATGCATGAGTTGGTATGATTATGATTACACAAGGATGTATGAGTTGGTATGATTATGATTGCACTAGGATGTATGAGTTGGTATGATTATGAATACACTAGGATGTATGAGTTGGTATGATTATGATTGCACTAGGATGTATGAGTTGGTATGATTATGATTACACTAGGGTGTATGAGTTGGTATGATTATGATTACACTAGGATGTATGAGTTGGTATGATTGATTGCACTAGGATGTATGAGTTGGTATGATTATGATTACAATGGGATGTATGAGTTGGTATGATTATGATTACACTAGGATGTATGAGTTGGTATGATTATGATTACACTAGGATGTATGAGTTGGCATGATTGATTACACTAGGATGTATGAGTTGTATGATTATGATTACACTAGGGTGTATGAGTTGGTATGATTATGATTGCACTAGGATGTATGAGTTCGTATGATTATGATTACACTAGGATGTATGAGTTGGTATGATTATGATTACACGAGGATGTATGAGTTGGTATGATTATGATTGCACTAGGATGTATGAGTTGGTATGATTATGATTACACTCGGATGCATGAGTTGGTATGATTATGCTTACACTAGGATGTATGAGTTGGTATGATTGATTACACTAGGATGTATGAGTTGGTAAGATTATGATTACACTAGGATGTATGAGTTGGTATGATTATGATTATACTAGGATGTATGAGTTGGTATGATTGATTACACTAGAATGTATGAGGTGGTATGATTATGATTACACTAGGATGTATGAGTTGGTATGATTATGATTGCACTAGGATGTATGAGTTGGTATGGTTATGATTACACTAGGATGCATGAGTTGGTATGATTCTGATTACACAAGGATGTATGAGTTGGTATGATTATGATTGCACGAGGATGTATGAGTTGGTATGATTATGATTACACTAGGATGTATAAGTTGGTATGATTGATTGCAGTAGGATGTATGAGTTGCTATGATTATGATTACATTAGGTTGTATGAATTGGAATGTTTATGATTCAACTAGGATGTATGAGTTGGTATGATTATGATTACACTAGGATTTATGAGTTGGTATGATTGATTGCACTAGGATGTATGAGTTGGTATTATTATGATAACACTAGGATGTATGAGTTGGTATGATTTTGATTACACTAGGATGTATGAGTTGGTATGATTATGAATACACTAGAATGCATGAGTTGGTATGATTATGATTGCACTAGGATGTATGAGTTGGTATGATTATGATTGCACTAGGATGTATGAGTTGGTATGATTATGATTCCACTAGGATGTATGAGTTGGTATGATTGATTGCACTAGGATGTATGAGTTGGTATGATTATGATTACACTGGGATGTATGAGTTGGTATGATTATGATTACACTAGGATGTATGAGGTGGTATGATTGATTTCACGAGGATGTATGAGTTGGTATGATTATGATTACACTAGGATGTATGAGTTGGTATAATTATGATTAAACAAGGATGTATGAGTTGTATGATTGATTACACTAGGATGTATGAGTTGGTATGATTATGAATACACTAGGATGTATGAGTTGGTATGATTGATTACACTAGGATGTATGAGTTGGTATGATTATGATTACATTGGGATCTATCAGTTGGTATGATTGATTACACTAGGATGTATGAGTTGGTATGATTATGATTACACTAGGATGCATGAGTTGGTATGATTATGATTACACAAGGATGTATGAGTTGGTATGATTATGATTGCACTAGGATGTATGAGTTGGTATGATTATGAATACACTAGGATGTATGAGTTGGAATGATTATGCTTACACTAGGATGTATGAGTTGGTATGATTGATTACACTAGGATGAATGAGTTGGTATGATTATGATTAAACTATGATGTATGATTTGGTATAATTATGATGAAACTCGGATGTATGAGTTGGTATGATTGATTACACTAGGATGTATGAGTTGGTATGATTATGATTATACTAGGATGTATGAGTTGGTATGATTGATTACACTAGAATGTATGAGGTGGTATGATTATGATTACACTAGGATGTATGAGTTGGTATGATTATGATTGCACTAGGATGTATGAGTTGGTATGGTTATGATTACACTAGGATGCATGAGTTGGTATGATTATGATTACACAAGGATGTATGAGTTGGTATGATTATGATTGCACTAGGATGTATGAGTTGGTATGATTATGATTACACTAGGATGTATAAGTTGGTATGATTGATTGCAGTAGGATGTATGAGTTGCTATGATTATGATTACATTAGGTTGTATGAATTGGAATGTTTATGATTCAACTAGGATGTATGAGTTGGTATGATTATGATTACACTAGGATTTATGAGTTGGTATGATTGATTGCACTAGGATGTATGAGTTGGTATTATTATGATAACACTAGGATGTATGAGTTGGTATGATTTTGATTACACTAGGATGTATGAGTTGGTATGATTATGAATACACTAGAATGTATGAGTTGGTATGATTATGATTGCACTAGGATGTATGAGTTGGTATGATTATGATTGCACTAGGATGTATGAGTTGGTATGATTATGATTCCACTAGGATGTATGAGTTGGTATGATTGATTGCACTAGGATGTATGAGTTGGTATGATTATGATTACACTGGGATGTATGAGTTGGTATGATTATGATTACACTAGGATGTATGAGGTGGTATGATTGATTACACGAGGATGTATGAGTTGGTATGATTATGATTACACTAGGATGTATGAGTTGGTATAATTATGATTAAACAAGGATGTATGAGTTGTATGATTGATTACACTAGGATGTATGAGTTGGTATGATTATGAATACACTAGGATGTATGAGTTGGTATGATTGATTACACTAGGATGTATGAGTTGGTATGATTATGATTACATTGGGATCTATCAGTTGGTATGATTGATTACACTAGGATGTATGAGTTGGTATGATTATGATTACACTAGGATGCATGAGTTGGTATGATTATGATTACACAAGGATGTATGAGTTGGTATGATTATGATTGCACTAGGATGTATGAGTTGGTATGATTATGAATACACTAGGATGTATGAGTTGGAATGATTATGCTTACACTAGGATGTATGAGTTGGTATGATTGATTACACTAGGATGAATGAGTTGGTATGATTATGATTAAACTATGATGTATGATTTGGTATAATTATGATGAAACTCGGATGTATGAGTTGGTATGATTGATTACACTTGGATGTATGAGTTGCTTTGATTATGATTACACGAGGATGTATGAGTTGGTATGATTACGATTACACAAGGATGTATGAGTTGGTATAATTATGATGACACCAGGATGTATGAGTTGGTATGTTTATGATTACACTAGGATGTCTGAGTTGGTATGATTGATTACAGTAGGATGTATGAGTTGGTATGATTATGATTACACTAGGATTTATGAATTGGAATGATTATGATTCAACTAGGATGTATGAGTTGGTATGATTATGATTACACTAGGATTTATGAGTTGGTATGATTGATTGCACTAGGATGTATGAGTTGGTATTATTATGATAACACTAGGCTGTATGAGTTGGTATGATTTTGATTACACTAGGATGTATGAGTTGGTATGATTATGATTACACTAGGATGTATGAGTTGGTGTGATTATGTTTGCACTAGGATGTATGAGTTGGTATGATTATGGTTGCACTAGGATGTATGAGTTGGTATGATTATGATTACACTAGGATGCATGAGTTGGTATGATAATGATTACACTAGGATGTATGAGTTGGTATGATTGATTGCACTAGGATGTATGAGTTGGTATGATTATGATTACACTAGGATGTATGAGTTGGTATGATTATGATTACACTAGGATATATGAGGTGGTATGATTGATTACACTCGGATGTATGAGTTGGTATGATTATGATTACACTAGGATGTATGAGTTGGTATGATTATGATTACACAAAGATGTATGAGGTGGTATGATTATGATTACACGAGGATGTATGAGTTGGTATGATTATGATTGCACTAGGATGTATGAGTTGGTATGATTATGATTACACTAGGATGTATGAGTTGGTATGATTATGATTACACTAGGATGTATGAGTTGGTATGATTCATTACAGTAGGATGTATGAGTTGGTATGATTATGTTTCCACTAGGATGTATGAATTCGAATGATTATGATTCAACTAGGATGTATGAGTTGGTATGATTATGATTACACTAGGATTGATGAGTTGGTATGATTGATTGCACTAGGATGTATGAGTTGGTATTATTATGATAACACTGGGATGTATGAGTTGGTATGATTTTGATTACACTAGGATGTATGAGTTGGTATGATTATGATTACACTAGGATGTATGAGTTGGTATGATTATGATTGCACTAGGATGTATGAGTTGTAATGATTATGCTTACACTAGGATGTATGAGTTGGTATTATTATGATTACACTAGGATGTATGAGTTGGTATGATTATGATTACACTAGGATGTATGAGTTGGTATGATTGATTACACTAGGATGTATGAGTTGGTATGATTTTGATTACACTAGGGTGTATGAGTTGGTATGTTTATGATTGCACGAGGATGTATGAGTTCGTATGATTATGATTACACTAGGATGTATGAGTTGGTATGATTATGATTACACGAGGATGTATGAGTTGGTATGATTATGATTGCACTAGGATGTATGAGTTGGTATGATTATGAGTACACTAGGATGCATGAGTTGGTATGATTATGCTTACACTAGGATGTATGAGTTGGTATGATTGATTACACTACGATGTATGAGTTGGTATGATTATGATTATACTAGGATGTATGAGTTGTAATGATTATGCTTACACTAGGATGTATGAGTTGGTATGATTGATTACACTAGAATGTATGAGGTGGTATGATTATGATTACACTAGGATGTATGAGTTGGTATGATTATGATTGGACTAGGATGTATGAGTTGGTATGGTTATGATTACACTAGGATGCATGAGTTGGTATGATTATGATTGCACTAGGATGTATGAGTTGGTATGATTATGATTACACTGGGATGTATGAGTTGGTATGATTGATTACAGTAGGATGTATGAGTTGCTATGATTATGATTACATTAGGATGTATGAATTGGAATGATTATGATTCAACTAGGATGTATGAGTTGGTATGATTATGATTACACTAGGATTTATGAGTTGGTATGATTTTGATTACACTCGGATGTATGAGTTGGTATGATTATGAATACACTAGGATGTATGAGTTGGTATGATTATGATTGCACTAGGATGTATGAGTTGGTATGATTATGATTGCACTAGGATGTATGAGTTGGTATGATTATGATTACACTAGGGTGTATGAGTTGATATGATTATGATTACACTAGGATGTATGAGTTGGTATGATTGATTGCACTAGGATGTATGAGTTGGTATGATTATGATTACACTGGGATGTATGAGTTGGTATGATTATGATTACACTAGGATGTATGAGGTGGTATGATTATGATTACACTGGGATGTATGAGTTGGTATGATTATGATTACACTGGGATGTATGAGTTGGTATGATTATGATTACACGAGGATGTATGAGTTGGTATGATTATGATTACACTAGAATGTATGAGTTGGTATGATTGACTACACTAGGATGTATGAGTTGGTATGATTATGATTACACTAGGATGTATGAGTTGGTATGATTAAGAGGCGGGAGTCGAGAGAGGCAGCGGCCTACAAAAGGCTCAGCAGTCCGGAGAGCGTCGAGAGAGGCGGGAGTCGAGAGAGGCAGCGGCTTATAAAAGGCTCAGCAGTCCGGGGAGCGTCGAGAGAGGCGGGAGTCGAGAGAGGCAGCGGCCTACAAAAGGCTCAGCAGTCCGGGGAGCGTCGAGAGAGGCGGGAGTCGAGAGAGGCAGCGGCCTACAAAAGGCTCAGCAGTCCGGGGAGCGTCGAGAGAGGCGGGAGTCGAGAGAGGCAGCGGCCTACAAAAGGCTCAGCAGTCCGGGGAGCGTCGAGAGAGGCGGGAGTCGAGAGAGGCAGCGGCCTATAAAAGGCTCAGCAGTCCGGGGAGCGTCGAGAGAGGCGTACCGGTGCAGCTCCAGCTGGGAGAGAAGGCAAAAAAGAAGTAGAAAGAAATCAAAAGGTGATGTCACAGCCAACGTGGTAAGTGATTGGCTGCTGATTGGTGAGTAATTTTTCTTTTTCTTTATTAGTCAGTAACTTTTAACATTGTTGTCGGCAATTTAAGTGTATCTAAGGGTTAAGTCATGGCAGTACAGCTCGGTCACGTGATATGCTCCTCCTGTACCATGTGGGAACACAGGGACAACACCAGTGTCCCTGACGACTACATGTGCGGGAAGTGTGTCCACCTCCGGCTACTGACGGTCCGCGTTGCGGAGTTGGAGCTGAAGGTGGATTCACTCTGGAGCATCCACGATGCTGAGAATGACGTGAGTATCACGTGTAGCGAGTTGGTCTTACTGCAGGAGAAGGGTCCACAGCCAGCGAGGGAATGGAAGACCAGCAGGAAGAGTAGTGCAAGGAAGGTAGTGCAGGGGTCCCCTGTGGTCATCCCCCTGCAAAACAGATACACCGCTTTGAGTACTGTTGAGGGGGATGACTCATCAGGGGAGGGCAGCAGCAGCCAAGTTCATGGCACCGTGGCTGGCTCTGTTGCACATCAGGGCAGGAAAAAGAGTGGAAGAGCGATAGTGATAGGGGATTCAATTGTAAGGGGAATAGATAGGCGTTTCTGCGGCCGCAACCGAGACTCCAGGATGGTATGTTGCCTCCCTGGTGCAAGGGTCAAGGATGTCTCGGAGCGGGTGGAGGACATTCTAAAAAGGGAGGGAGAACAGCCAGTTGTCGTGGTGCACGTTGGTACCAATGACATAGGTAAAAAAAGGGATGAGTTCCTACAAAATGAATTTAAGGAGCTAGGAGCTAAATTAAAAAGTAGGACCTCAAAAGTAGTAATCTCGGGATTGCTACCAGTGCCACGTGCTAGTCAGAGTAGGAATCGCAGGATAGCTCAGATGAATACGTGGCTTGAGCAATGGTGCAGCAGGGAGGGATTCAAATTCCTGGGGCATTGGAACCGGTTCTGGGGGAGGTGGGACCAGTACAATCCGGACGGTCTGCACCTGGGCAGAATCGGAACCAATGTCCTCGGGGGAGTGTTTGCTAGTGCTGTTGGGGAGGAGTTAAACTAATATGGCAGGGGGATGGGAACCAATGCAGGGAGATAGAGGGAAACAAAAAGGAGGCAAAAACAAAAGACAGAAAGAAGATGAGGAAAAGTGGAGGGCAGAGAAACCCAAGGCAAAGAACAAAAAGGGCCATTGTACAGCAAAATTCTAAAAGGACAGAGGGTGTTAAAAAAACAAGCCTAAAGGCTTTGTGTCTTAATGCAAGGAGTATCCGCAATAAGGTGGATGAATTAACTGTGCAAATAGATGTTAACAAATATGATGTGATTGGGATTACGGAGACGTGGCTCCAGGATGAGCAGGGCTGGGAACTCAACATCCAGGGGTATTCAACATTCAGGAAGGATAGAATAAAAGGAAAAGGAGGTGGGGTAGCATTGCTGGTTAAGGAGGAGATTAAGGCAATAGTTAGGAAGGACATTAGCTTGGATGATGTGGAATCTATATGGGTAGAGCTGCAGAACACCAAAGGGCAAAAAACGTTAGTGGGAGTTGTGTACAGACCTCCAAACAGTAGTAGTGATGTTGGGGAGGGCATCAAACAGGAAATTAGGGGTGCGTGCAATAAAGGTGCAGCAGTTATAATGGGTGACTTTAATATGCACATAGATTGGGCTAACCAAACTGGAAGCAATACGGTGGAGGAGGATTTTCTGGAGTGCATAAGGGATGGTTTTTTAGACCAATATGTCGAGGAACCAACTAGGGGGGAGGCCATCTTAGACTGGGTGTTATGTAATGAGAAAGGATTAATTAGCAATCTCGTTGTGCGAGGCCCCTTGGGGAAGAGTGACCATAATATGGTGGAATTCTGCATTAGGATGGAGAATGAAACAGTTAATTCAGAGACCATGGTCCAGAACTTAAAGAAGGCTAACTTTGAAGGTATGAGGCGTGAATTGGCTGAGATGGATTGGCGAATGATACTTAAGGGGTTGACTGTGGATGGGCAATGGCAGACATTTAGAGACCGCATGGATGAACTACAACAATTGTACATTCCTGTCTGGCATAGAAATAAAAAAGGGAAGGTGGCTCAACCGTGGCTATCAAGGGAAATCAGGGATAGTATTAAAGCCAAGGAAGTGGCATACAAATTGGCCAGAAATAGCAGCGAACCTGGGGACTGGGAGAAATTTAGAACTCAGCAGAGGAGGACAAAGGGTTTGATTAGGGCAGGGAAAATGGAGTATGAGAAGAAGCTTGCAGGGAACATTAAGACGGATTGCAAAAGTTTCTATAGATATGTAAAGAGAAAAAGGTTAGTAAAGACAAATGTAGGTCCTCTGCAGTCAGAATCAGGGGAAGTCATAACGGGGAACAAAGAAATGGCGGACCAATTGAACAAGTACTTTGGTTCGGTATTCACGAAGGAGGACACGAACAACCTTCCGGTTATAAAAGGGGTCGGGGGGTCTAGTAAGGAGGAGGAACTGAGGGAAATCCTTATTAGCCGGGAAATTGTGTTGGGGAAATTGATGGGATTGAAGGCCGATAAATCCCCAGGGCCTGATGGACTGCATCCCAGAGTACTTAAGGAGGTGGCCTTGGAAATAGTGGATGCGTTGACAGTCATTTTCCAACATTCCATTGACTCTGGATCAGTTCCTATGGAGTGGAGGGTAGCCAATGTAACCCCACTTTTTAAAAAAGGAGGGAGAGAGAAAACAGGGAATTATAGACCGGTCAGCCTGACATCGGTAGTGGGTAAAATGATGGAATCAATTATTAAGGATGTCATAGCAGTGCATTTGGAAAGAGGTGACATGATAGGTCCAAGTCAGCATGGATTTGTGAAAGGGAAATCATGCTTGACAAATCTTCTGGAATTTTTTGAGGATGTTTCCAGTAGAGTGGATAAGGGAGAACCAGTTGATGTGGTATATTTGGACTTTCAGAAGGCGTTCGACAAGGTCCCACACAAGAGATTGATGTGCAAAGTTAGAGCACATGGGATTGGGGGTAGTGTACTGACATGGATTGAGAACTGGTTGTCAGACAGGAAGCAAAGAGTAGGAGTAAATGGGTACTTTTCAGAATGGCAGGCAGTGACTAGTGGGGTACCGCAAGGTTCTGTGCTGGGGCCCCAGCTGTTTACACTGTACATTAATGATTTAGATGAGGGGATTAAATGTAGTATCTCCAAATTTGCGGATGACACTAAGTTGGGTGGCAGTGTGAGCTGCGAGGAGGATGCTGTGAGGCTGCAGAGCGACTTGGATAGGTTAGGTGAGTGGGCAAATGCATGGCAGATGAAGTATAATGTGGATAAATGTGAGGTTATCCACTTTGGTGGTAAAAACAGAGAGACAGACTATTATCTGAATGGTGACAGATTAGGAAAAGGGGAGGTGCAAAGAGACCTGGGTGTCATGGTACATCAGTCATTGAAGGTTGGCATGCAGGTGCAGCAGGCGGTTAAGAAAGCAAATGGCATGTTGGCCTTCATAGCAAGGGGATTTGAGTACAGGGGCAGGGAGGTGTTGCTACAGTTGTACAGGGCATTGGTGAGGCCACACCTGGAGTATTGTGTACAGTTTTGGTCTCCTAACCTGAGGAAGGACATTCTTGCTATTGAGGGAGTGCAGCGAAGGTTCACCAAACTGATTCCCGGGATGGCGGGACTGACCTATCAAGAAAGACTGGATCAACTGGGCTTGTATTCACTGGAGTTCAGAAGAATGAGAGGGGACCTCATAGAAACATATAAAATTCTGACGGGGTTAGACAGGTTAGATGCAGGAAGAATGTTCCCAATGTTGGGGAAGTCCAGAACCAGGGGTCACAGTCTAAGGATAAGGGGTAAGCCATTTAGGACCGAGATGCGGAGGAACTTCTTCACCCAGAGAGTGGTGAACCTGTGGAATTCTCTACCACAGAAAGTTGTTGAGGCCAATTCACTAAATATATTCAAAAAGGAGTTAGACGAGGTCCTTACTGTTAGGGGGATCATGGGGTATGGCGAGAAAGCAGGAATGGGGTACTGAAGTTGAATGTTCAGCCATGAACTCATTGAATGGCGGTGCAGGCTAGAAGGGCCGAATGGCCTACTCCTGCACCTATTTTCTATGTTTCTATTACACAAGGATGTATGAGGTGGTATGATTGATTGCACTAGGATGTATGAGTTGGTATGATTATGATTACACTAGGGTGTATGTGTTGGTATGATTTTGATTACACTAGGATGTATGAGTTGGTATGATTATGATTACACTAGGATGTATGAGTTGGTATGATTATGATTGCACTAGGATGTATGAGTTGGTATGATTATGGTTGCACTAGGATGTATGAGTTGGTATGATTATGATTACACTAGGATGCATGAGTTGGTATGATTATGATTACACTATGATGTATGAGTTGGTATGATTGATTGCACTAGGATGTATGAGTTGGTATGATTATGATTACACTAGGATGTATGAGTTGGTATGATTATGATTACACTAGGATGTATGAGGTGGTATGATTGATTACACTAGGATGTATGAGTTGGTATGATTATGATTACACTAGGATGTATGAGTTGGTATGATTATGATTACACAAGGATGTATGAGGTGGTATGATTATGATTACACGAGGATGTATGAGTTGGTATGATTATGAATACACTAGGATGTATGAGTTGGTATGATTATGATTGCACTAGGATGTATGAGTTGGTATGATAATGATTACACTAGGATGTATGAGTTGCTATGATTATGATTACACAAGGATGTATGAGGTGGTATGATTATGATTACACGAAGATGTATGAGTTGGTATGATTATGATTGCACTAGGATGTATGAGTTGGTATGATTATGAATACACTAGGATGCATGAGTTGGTATGATTATGATTACACAAGGATGTATGAGTTGGTATGATTATGATTGCACTAGGATGTATGAGTTGGTATGATTATGAATACACTAGGATGTATGAGTTGGAATGATTATGCTTACACTAGGATGTATGAGTAGGTATGATTGATTACACTAGGATGTATGAGTTGGTAAGATTTTGATTGCATTGGGATGTATGAGTTGGTATGATTATGATTACACTAGGATGTATGAGTTGGTATGATTGATTACACTAGGATGAATGAGTTGGTATGATTATGATTACACTATGATGTATGAGTTGGTATGATTATGATGAAACTCGGATGTATGAGTTGGTATGATTGATTACACTAGGATGTATGAGTTGCTTTGATTATGATTACACGAGGATGTATGAGTTGGTATGATTACGATTACACAAGGATGTATGAGTTGGTATAATTATGATGACACCAGGATGTATGAGTTGGTATGATTATGATTACACTAGGATGTCTGAATTGGTATGATTGATTACAGTAGGATGTATGAGTTGGTATAATTATGATTACACTCGGATTTATGAATTGGAATGATTATGATTCAACTAGGATGTATGAGTTGGTATGATTATGATTACACTAGGATTTATGAGTTGGTATGATTGATTGCACTAGGATGTATGAGTTGGTATTATTATGATAACACTAGGATGTATGAGTTGGTATGATTTTGATTACACTAGGATGTATGAGTTGGTATGATTATGATTACACTAGGATGTATGAGTTGGTATGATTATGATTGCACTAGGATGTATGAGTTGGTATGATTATGGTTGCACTAGGATGTATGAGTTGGTATGATTATGATTACACTAGGATGCATGAGTTGGTATGATTATGATTACACTAGGATGTATGAGTTGGTATGATTGATTGCACTAGGATGTATGAGTTGGTATGATTATGATTACACTAGGATGTATGAGTTGGTATGATTATGATTACACTAGGATATATGAGGTGGTATGATTGATTACACTAGGATGTATGAGTTGGTATGATTATGATTACACAAGGATGTATGAGGTGGTATGATTATGATTACACGAGGATGTATGAGTTGGTATGATTATGATTGCACTAGGATGTATGAGTTGGTATGATTATGATGACACTAGGATGTATGAGTTGGTATGATTATGATTACACTAGGATGTATGAGTTGGTATGATTATGAATACACTAGGATGTATGAGTTGGAATGATTATGCTTACACTAGGATGTATGAGTAGGTATGATTGATTACACTAGGATGTATGAGTTGGTAAGATTTTGATTGCATTGGGATGTATGAGTTGGTATGATTATGATTACACTAGGATGTATGAGTTGGTATGATTGATTACACTAGGATGAATGAGTTGGTATGATTATGATTACACTATGATGTATGAGTTGGTATGATTATGATGAAACTCGGATGTATGAGTTGGTATGATTGATTACACTAGGATGTATGAGTTGCTTTGATTATGATTACACGAGGATGTATGAGTTGGTATGATTACGATTACACAAGGATGTATGAGTTGGTATAATTATGATGACACCAGGATGTATGAGTTGGTATGATTATGATTACACTAGGATGTCTGAATTGGTATGATTGATTACAGTAGGATGTATGAGTTGGTATAATTATGATTACACTCGGATTTATGAATTGGAATGATTATGATTCAACTAGGATGTATGAGTTGGTATGATTATGATTACACTAGGATTTATGAGTTGGTATGATTGATTGCACTAGGATGTATGAGTTGGTATTATTATGATAACACTAGGATGTATGAGTTGGTATGATTTTGATTACACTAGGATGTATGAGTTGGTATGATTATGATTACACTAGGATGTATGAGTTGGTATGATTATGATTGCACTAGGATGTATGAGTTGGTATGATTATGGTTGCACTAGGATGTATGAGTTGGTATGATTATGATTACACTAGGATGCATGAGTTGGTATGATTATGATTACACTAGGATGTATGAGTTGGTATGATTGATTGCACTAGGATGTATGAGTTGGTATGATTATGATTACACTAGGATGTATGAGTTGGTATGATTATGATTACACTAGGATATATGAGGTGGTATGATTGATTACACTAGGATGTATGAGTTGGTATGATTATGATTACACAAGGATGTATGAGGTGGTATGATTATGATTACACGAGGATGTATGAGTTGGTATGATTATGATTGCACTAGGATGTATGAGTTGGTATGATTATGATTACACTAGGATGTATGAGTTGGTATGATTATGATTACACTAGGATGTATGAGGTGGTATGATTGATTACACTAGGATGTATGAGTTGGTATGATTATGATTACACTAGGATGTATGAGTTGGTATGATGATGATTACAATAGGGTATATGAGTTGGTATGATTATGATTGCACTAGGATGTATGAGTTGGTATGATTATGATTACACTAGGATGTATGAGTTGGTATGATTATGATTACACAAGGATGTATGAGGTGGTATGATTATGATTACACGAGGATGTATGAGTTGGTATGATTATGAATACACTAGGATGTATGAGTTGATATAATTATGATTACACTAGGATGCATGAGTTGGTATGATTATGATTACACAAGGATGTATGAGTTGGTATGATTATGATTGCACTAGGATGTATGAGTTGGTATGATTATGAATACACTAGGATGTATGAGTTGGTATGATTATGATTACACTAGGATGTATGAGTTGGTATGATTATGATTACACTAGGATGTATGAGGTGGTATGATTGATTACACTAGGATGTATGAGTTGGTATGATTATGATTACACTAGGATGTATGAGTTGGTATGATTATGATTACACAAGGATGTATGAGGTGGTATGATTATGATTACACGAGGATGTATGAGTTGGTATGATTATGAATACACTAGGATGTATGAGTTGGTATGATTATGATTGCACTAGGATGTATGAGTTGGTATGATAATGATTACACTAGGATGTATGAGTTGCTATGATTATGATTACACAAGGATGTATGAGGTGGTATGATTATGATTACACGAAGATGTATGAGTTGGTATGATTATGATTGCACTAGGATGTATGAGTTGGTATGATTATGAATACACTAGGATGCATGAGTTGGTATGATTATGATTACACAAGGATGTATGAGTTGGTATGATTATGATTGCACTAGGATGTATGAGTTGGTATGATTATGAATACACTAGGATGTATGAGTTGGAATGATTATGCTTACACTAGGATGTATGAGTAGGTATGATTGATTACACTAGGATGTATGAGTTGGTAAGATTTTGATTGCATTGGGATGTATGAGTTGGTATGATTATGATTACACTAGGATGTATGAGTTGGTATGATTGATTACACTAGGATGAATGAGTTGGTATGATTATGATTACACTATGATGTATGAGTTGGTATGATTATGATGAAACTCGGATGTATGAGTTGGTATGATTGATTACACTAGGATGTATGAGTTGCTTTGATTATGATTACACGAGGATGTATGAGTTGGTATGATTACGATTACACAAGGATGTATGAGTTGGTATAATTATGATGACACCAGGATGTATGAGTTGGTATGATTATGATTACACTAGGATGTCTGAATTGGTATGATTGATTACAGTAGGATGTATGAGTTGGTATAATTATGATTACACTCGGATTTATGAATTGGAATGATTATGATTCAACTAGGATGTATGAGTTGGTATGATTATGATTACACTAGGATTTATGAGTTGGTATGATTGATTGCACTAGGATGTATGAGTTGGTATGATTATGATTGCACTAGGATGTATGAGTTGGTATGATTATGGTTGCACTAGGATGTATGAGTTGGTATGATTATGATTACACTAGGATGCATGAGTTGGTATGATTATGATTACACTAGGATGTATGAGTTGGTATGATTGATTGCACTAGGATGTATGAGTTGGTATGATTATGATTACACTAGGATGTATGAGTTGGTATGATTATGATTACACTAGGATATATGAGGTGGTATGATTGATTACACTAGGATGTATGAGTTGGTATGATTATGATTACACAAGGATGTATGAGGTGGTATGATTATGATTACACGAGGATGTATGAGTTGGTATGATTATGATTGCACTAGGATGTATGAGTTGGTATGATTATGATTACACTAGGATGTATGAGTTGGTATGATTATGATTACACTAGGATGTATGAGGTGGTATGATTGATTACACTAGGATGTATGAGTTGGTATGATTATGATTACACTAGGATGTATGAGTTGGTATGATGATGATTACAATAGGGTATATGAGTTGGTATGATTATGATTGCACTAGGATGTATGAGTTGGTATGATTATGATTACACTAGGATGTATGAGTTGGTATGATTATGATTACACAAGGATGTATGAGGTGGTATGATTATGATTACACGAGGATGTATGAGTTGGTATGATTATGAATACACTAGGATGTATGAGTTGATATAATTATGATTACACTAGGATGCATGAGTTGGTATGATTATGATTACACAAGGATGTATGAGTTGGTATGATTATGATTGCACTAGGATGTATGAGTTGGTATGATTATGAATACACTAGGATGTATGAGTTGGTATGATTATGATTACACTAGGATGTATGAGTTGGTATGATTATGATTACACTAGGATGTATGAGTTGGTATGATTGATTACACTAGGATGTATGAGTTGGTATGATTATGATTACACTAGGATGTATGATTTGGTATGATTGATTACACTAGGAAGTATGAGTTGGTCTGATTATGATTACACTAGTCTGTATGAGTTGGAATGATTATGATTACACTAGGATGTATGAGTTGGTATGATTGATTACACGAGGATGTATGAGTTGGTATGATTATGATTACACTAGGATGTATGAGTTGGTATGATTGATTACACTAGGATGTATGAGTTGGTATGATTGATTACACTAGGATGTATGAGTTGGTATGATTATGATTACACTAGGATGTATGAATTGGTATAATTATGATTACACTAGGATGTATGAGTTGTATGATTGATTACACTCGGAAGTATGAGGTGGTATGATTATGATTCCACTAGGCTGTATGAGTTGGCATGATTTATTACACTAGGATGTATGAGTTGGTATAATTATGATTACACTAGATGTATCAGTTGGTATGATTGATTACACTAGGATGTATGAGATGGTATGATTATGATTACACTAGGATGTATGAGTTGGTATGATTATGATTACACTAGGATGTATGAGTTGGTATGATTGATTACACTAGGATGTATGAGTTGGTATGATTATGATTACACTAGGATGTATGAGTTGGTATGATTGATTACACTAGAATGTATGAGGTGGTATGATTATGATTACACTAGGATGTATGAGTTGGTATGATTATGATTGCACTAGGATGTATGAGTTGGTATGGTTATGATTACACTAGGATGCATGAGTTGGTATGTTTATTATTACACAAGGATGTATGAGTTGGTATGATTATGATTACACGAGGATGTATGAGTTGGTATGATTATGATTACACTAGGATGTGTGAGTTGGTATGATTAAGATTACAATAGGGTGTATGAGTTGGTATGATTATGATTGCACTAGGATGTATGAGTTGGTATGATTATGATTACACTAGGATGTATGAGTTGCTATGATTATGATTACACAAGGATGTATGAGGTGGTATGATTATGATTACACGAAGATGTATGAGTTGGTATGATTATGATTGCACTAGGATGTATGAGTTGGTATGATTATGATTACACTAGGATGCATGAGTTGGTATGATTATGATTACACAAGGATGTATGAGTTGGTATGATTATGATTACACTAGGATGTATGAGTTGGTATGATTATGAATACACTAGGATGTATGAGTTGGAATGATTATGCTTACACTAGGATGTATGAGTTGGTATGATTGATTACACTAGGATGTATGAGTTGGTAAGATTTTGATTGCATTGGGATGTATGAGTTGGTATGATTATGGTTACACTAGGATGTATGAGTTGGTATGATTGATTACACTAGGATGAATGAGTTGGAATGATTATGATTACACTATGATGTATGAGTTGGTATGATTATGATGAAACTCGGATGTATGAGTTGGTATGATTGATTACACTAGGATGTATGAGTTGCTTTGATTATGATTACACGAGGATGTATGAGTTGGTATGATTACGATAACACAAGGATGTATGAGTTGGTATAATTATGATGACACCAGGATGTATGAGTTGGTATGATTATGATTACACTAGGATGTCTGAATTGGTATGATTGATTACAATAGGATGTATGAGTTGGTACGATTATGATTACACTAGGATTTATGAATTGGAATGATTATGATTCAACTAGGATGTATGAGTTGGTATGATTATGATTACACTAGGATTTATGAGTTGGTATGATTGATTGCACTAGGATGTATGAGTTGGTATTATTATGATAACACTAGGAAGTATGAGTTGGTATGATTATGATTACACTAGTCTGTATGAGTTGGTATGATTATGATTACACCAGGATGTATGAGTTGGTATGATTGATTACACGAGGATGTATGAGTTGGTATGATTATGATTACACTAGGATGTATGAGTTGGTATGATTGATTACACTAGCATGTATGAGTTGGTATGATTGATTACACTAGGATGTATGAGTTGGTATGATTATGATTACACTAGGATGTATGAATTGGTATAATTATGATTACACTAGGATGTATGAGTTGTATGATTGATTGCCCAAGATGAATGAGTTGGTATGATTATGATTACACTAGGATGTATGAGTTGGCATGATTGATTACACTAGGATGTATGAGTTGGTATAATTATGAATACACTAGGATGTATCAGTTGGTATGATTGATTACACTAGGATGTATGAGATGGTATGATTATGATTACACTAGGATGTATGAGTTGGTATGATTATGATTATACTAGGATGTATGAGCTGGTATGATTATGATTACACTAGGATGTATGAGTTGGTATGATTATGATTACACTAGGATGTATGAGTTGGTATGATTGATTACACTAGAATGTATGAGGTGGCATGATTATGATTACACTAGGATGTATGAGTTGGTATGATTATGATTGCACTAGGATGTATGAGTTGGTATGGTTATGATTACACTAGGATGCATGAGTTGGTATGTTTATGATTACACAAGGATGTATGAGTTGGTATGATTATGATTGCACTAGGATGTATGAGTTGGTATGATTATGATTACACTAGGATGCATGAGTTGGTATGATTATCATTACACAAGGATGTATGAGTTGGTATGATTATGATTGCACTAGGATGTATGAGTTGGTATGATTATGAATACACTAGGATATATGAGTTGGAATGATTGTGCTTACACTAGGATGTATGAGTTGGTATGATTGATTACACTAGGATGTATGAGTTGGTATGATTATGATTACACTAGGATGTATGAGTTGGTATGATTGATTACACTAGGATGTATGAGTTGGTATGATTATGATTACACTAGGGTGTATGAGTTGGTATGATTATGATTGCACGAGGATGTATGAGTTCGTATGATTATGATTACACTAGGATGTATGAGTTGGTATGATTATGATTACACGAGGATGTATGAGTTGGTATGATTATGATTGCACTAGGATGTATGAGTTGGTATGATTATGATTACACTAGGATGCATGATTTGGTATGATTATGCTTACAATAGGATGTATGAGTTGGTATGATTGATTACACTACGATGTATGAGTTGGTATGGTTATGATTATACTAGGATGCATGAGTTGGTATGATTATGATTATACTAGAATGTATGAGTTGGTATGATTGATTACACTCGAATGTATGAGGTGGTATGATTATGATTACACTAGGATGTATGAGTTGGTATGATTATGATTGGACTAGGATGTATGAGTTGGTATGGTTATGATTACACTAGGATGCATGAGTTGGTATGATTATGATTACACAAGGATGTATGAGTTGGTATGATTATGATTGCACTAGGATGTATGAGTTGGTATGATTATGATTACACTAGGATGTATGAGTTGGTATGATTGATTACAGTAGGATGTATGAGTTGCTATGATTATGATTACATTAGGATGTATGAATTGGAATGATTATGATTCAACTAGGATGTATGAGTTGGTATGATTATGATTACACTAGGATGTATGAGTTGGTATGATTGATTACACTAGGATGTATGAGTTGGTATGATTATGATTACACTAGGGTGTATGAGTTGGTATGTTTATGATTGCACGAGGATGTATGAGTTCGTATGATTATGATTACACTAGGATGCATGAGTTGGTATGATTATGCTTACACTAGGATGTATGAGTTGGTATGATTGATTACACTACGATGTATGAGTTGGTATGATTATGATTATACTAGGATGTATGAGTTGTAATGATTATGCTTACACTAGGATGTATGAGTTGGTATGATTGATTACACTAGAATGTATGAGGTGGTATGATTATGATTACACTAGGATGTATGAGTTGGTATGATTATGATTGGACTAGGATGTATGAGTTGGTATGGTTATGATTACACTCGGATGCATGAGTTGGTATGATTATGATTGCACTAGGATGTATGAGTTGGTATGATTATGATTACACTAGGATGTATGAGTTGGTATGATTGATTACAGTAGGATGTATGAGTTGGTATGATTATGATTACACTAGGATGTATGAGTTGGTATGATGATGATTACAATAGGGTATATGAGTTGGTATGATTATGATTGCACTAGGATGTATGAGTTGGTATGATTATGATTACACTAGGATGTATGAGTTGGTATGATTATGATTACACAAGGATGTATGAGGTGGTATGATTATGATTACACGAGGATGTATGAGTTGGTATGATTATGAATACACTAGGATGTATGAGTTGATATAATTATGATTACACTAGGATGCATGAGTTGGTATGATTATGATTACACAAGGATGTATGAGTTGGTATGATTATGATTGCACTAGGATGTATGAGTTGGTATGATTATGAATACACTAGGATGTATGAGTTGGTATGATTATGATTACACTAGGATGTATGAGTTGGTATGATTATGATTACACTAGGATGTATGAGTTGGTATGATTGATTACACTAGGATGTATGAGTTGGTATGATTATGATTACACTAGGATGTATGATTTGGTATGATTGATTACACTAGGAAGTATGAGTTGGTCTGATTATGATTACACTAGTCTGTATGAGTTGGAATGATTATGATTACACTAGGATGTATGAGTTGGTATGATTGATTACACGAGGATGTATGAGTTGGTATGATTATGATTACACTAGGATGTGTGAGTTGGTATGATTGATTACACTAGGATGTATGAGTTGGTATGATTGATTACACTAGGATGTATGAGTTGGTATGATTATGATTACACTAGGATGTATGAATTGGTATAATTATGATTACACTAGGATGTATGAGTTGTATGATTGATTACACTCGGAAGTATGAGGTGGTATGATTATGATTCCACTAGGCTGTATGAGTTGGCATGATTTATTACACTAGGATGTATGAGTTGGTATAATTATGATTACACTAGATGTATCAGTTGGTATGATTGATTACACTAGGATGTATGAGATGGTATGATTATGATTACACTAGGATGTATGAGTTGGTATGATTATGATTACACTAGGATGTATGAGTTGGTATGATTGATTACACTAGGATGTATGAGTTGGTATGATTATGATTACACTAGGATGTATGAGTTGGTATGATTGATTACACTAGAATGTATGAGGTGGTATGATTATGATTACACTAGGATGTATGAGTTGGTATGATTATGATTGCACTAGGATGTATGAGTTGGTATGGTTATGATTACACTAGGATGCATGAGTTGGTATGTTTATGATTACACAAGGATGTATGAGTTGGTATGATTATGATTACACGAGGATGTATGAGTTGGTATGATTATGATTACACTAGGATGTGTGAGTTGGTATGATTAAGATTACAATAGGGTGTATGAGTTGGTATGATTATGATTGCACTAGGATGTATGAGTTGGTATGATTATGATTACACTAGGATGTATGAGTTGCTATGATTATGATTACACAAGGATGTATGAGGTGGTATGATTATGATTACACGAAGATGTATGAGTTGGTATGATTATGATTGCACTAGGATGTATGAGTTGGTATGATTATGATTACACTAGGATGCATGAGTTGGTATGATTATGATTACACAAGGATGTATGAGTTGGTATGATTATGATTACACTAGGATGTATGAGTTGGTATGATTATGAATACACTAGGATGTATGAGTTGGAATGATTATGCTTACACTAGGATGTATGAGTTGGTATGATTGATTACACTAGGATGTATGAGTTGGTAAGATTTTGATTGCATTGGGATGTATGAGTTGGTATGATTATGGTTACACTAGGATGTATGAGTTGGTATGATTGATTACACTAGGATGAATGAGTTGGAATGATTATGATTACACTATGATGTATGAGTTGGTATGATTATGATGAAACTCGGATGTATGAGTTGGTATGATTGATTACACTAGGATGTATGAGTTGCTTTGATTATGATTACACGAGGATGTATGAGTTGGTATGATTACGATAACACAAGGATGTATGAGTTGGTATAATTATGATGACACCAGGATGTATGAGTTGGTATGATTATGATTACACTAGGATGTCTGAATTGGTATGATTGATTACAATAGGATGTATGAGTTGGTACGATTATGATTACACTAGGATTTATGAATTGGAATGATTATGATTCAACTAGGATGTATGAGTTGGTATGATTATGATTACACTAGGATTTATGAGTTGGTATGATTGATTGCACTAGGATGTATGAGTTGGTATTATTATGATAACACTAGGAAGTATGAGTTGGTATGATTATGATTACACTAGTCTGTATGAGTTGGTATGATTATGATTACACCAGGATGTATGAGTTGGTATGATTGATTACACGAGGATGTATGAGTTGGTATGATTATGATTACACTAGGATGTATGAGTTGGTATGATTGATTACACTAGCATGTATGAGTTGGTATGATTGATTACACTAGGATGTATGAGTTGGTATGATTATGATTACACTAGGATGTATGAATTGGTATAATTATGATTACACTAGGATGTATGAGTTGTATGATTGATTGCCCAAGATGAATGAGTTGGTATGATTATGATTACACTAGGATGTATGAGTTGGCATGATTGATTACACTAGGATGTATGAGTTGGTATAATTATGATTACACTAGGATGTATCAGTTGGTATGATTGATTACACTAGGATGTATGAGATGGTATGATTATGATTACACTAGGATGTATGAGTTGGTATGATTATGATTATACTAGGATGTATGAGCTGGTATGATTATGATTACACTAGGATGTATGAGTTGGTATGATTATGATTACACTAGGATGTATGAGTTGGTATGATTGATTACACTAGAATGTATGAGGTGGCATGATTATGATTACACTAGGATGTATGAGTTGGTATGATTATGATTGCACTAGGATGTATGAGTTGGTATGGTTATGATTACACTAGGATGCATGAGTTGGTATGTTTATGATTACACAAGGATGTATGAGTTGGTATGATTATGATTGCACTAGGATGTATGAGTTGGTATGATTATGATTACACTAGGATGCATGAGTTGGTATGATTATCATTACACAAGGATGTATGAGTTGGTATGATTATGATTGCACTAGGATGTATGAGTTGGTATGATTATGAATACACTAGGATATATGAGTTGGAATGATTGTGCTTACACTAGGATGTATGAGTTGGTATGATTGATTACACTAGGATGTATGAGTTGGTATGATTATGATTACACTAGGATGTATGAGTTGGTATGATTGATTACACTAGGATGTATGAGTTGGTATGATTATGATTACACTAGGGTGTATGAGTTGGTATGATTATGATTGCACGAGGATGTATGAGTTCGTATGATTATGATTACACTAGGATGTATGAGTTGGTATGATTATGATTACACGAGGATGTATGAGTTGGTATGATTATGATTGCACTAGGATGTATGAGTTGGTATGATTATGATTACACTAGGATGCATGATTTGGTATGATTATGCTTACAATAGGATGTATGAGTTGGTATGATTGATTACACTACGATGTATGAGTTGGTATGGTTATGATTATACTAGGATGCATGAGTTGGTATGATTATGATTATACTAGAATGTATGAGTTGGTATGATTGATTACACTAGAATGTATGAGGTGGTATGATTATGATTACACTAGGATGTATGAGTTGGTATGATTATGATTGGACTAGGATGTATGAGTTGGTATGGTTATGATTACACTAGGATGCATGAGTTGGTATGATTATGATTACACAAGGATGTATGAGTTGGTATGATTATGATTGCACTAGGATGTATGAGTTGGTATGATTATGATTACACTAGGATGTATGAGTTGGTATGATTGATTACAGTAGGATGTATGAGTTGCTATGATTATGATTACATTAGGATGTATGAATTGGAATGATTATGATTCAACTAGGATGTATGAGTTGGTATGATTATGATTACACTAGGATGTATGAGTTGGTATGATTGATTACACTAGGATGTATGAGTTGGTATGATTATGATTACACTAGGGTGTATGAGTTGGTATGTTTATGATTGCACGAGGATGTATGAGTTCGTATGATTATGATTACACTAGGATGCATGAGTTGGTATGATTATGCTTACACTAGGATGTATGAGTTGGTATGATTGATTACACTACGATGTATGAGTTGGTATGATTATGATTATACTAGGATGTATGAGTTGTAATGATTATGCTTACACTAGGATGTATGAGTTGGTATGATTGATTACACTAGAATGTATGAGGTGGTATGATTATGATTACACTAGGATGTATGAGTTGGTATGATTATGATTGGACTAGGATGTATGAGTTGGTATGGTTATGATTACACTCGGATGCATGAGTTGGTATGATTATGATTGCACTAGGATGTATGAGTTGGTATGATTATGATTACACTAGGATGTATGAGTTGGTATGATTGATTACAGTAGGATGTATGAGTTGCTATGATTATGATTACATTAGGATGTATGAATTGGAATGATTATGATTCAACTAGGATGTATGAGTTGGTATGATTATGATTACACTAGGATTTATGAGTTGGTATGATTTTGATTACACTCGGATGTATGAGTTGGTATGATTATGAATACACTAGGATGTATGAGTTGGTATGATTATGATTGCACTAGGATGTATGAGTTGGTATGATTATGATTGCACTAGGATGTATGAGTTGGTATGATTATGATTACACTAGGGTGTATGAGTTGATATGATTATGATTACACTAGGATGTATGAGTTGGTATGATTGATTGCACTAGGATGTATGAGTTGGTATGATTATGATTACACTGGGATGTATGAGTTGGTATGATTATGATTACACTAGGATGTATGAGGTGGTATGATTATGATTACACTGGGATGTATGAGTTGGTATGATTATGATTACACTGGGATGCATGAGTTGGTATGATTATGATTACACGAGGATGTATGAGTTGGTATGATTATGATTACACTAGAATGTATGAGTTGGTATGATTGACTACACTAGGATGTATGAGTTGGTATGATTATGATTACACTAGGATGTATGAGTTGGTATGATTAAGAGGCGGGAGTCGAGAGAGGCAGCGGCCTACAAAAGGCTCAGCAGTCCGGGGAGCGTCGAGAGAGGCGGGAGTCGAGAGAGGCAGCGGCTTATAAAAGGCTCAGCAGTCCGGGGAGCGTCGAGAGAGGCGGGAGTCGAGAGAGGCAGCGGCCTATAAAAGGCTCAGCAGTCCGGGGAGCGTCGAGAGAGGCGGGAGTCGAGAGAGGCAGCGGCCTATAAAAGGCTCAGCAGTCCGGGGAGCGTCGAGAGAGGCGGGAGTCGAGAGAGGCAGCGGCCTACAAAAGGCTCAGCAGTCCGGGGAGCGTCGAGAGAGGCGGGAGTCGAGAGAGGCAGCGGCCTACAAAAGGCTCAGCAGTCCGGGGAGCGTCGAGAGAGGCGGGAGTCGAGAGAGGCAGCGGCCTATAAAAGGCTCAGCAGTCCGGGGAGCGTCGAGAGAGGCGTACCGGTGCAGCTTCAGCTGGGAGAGAAGGCAAAAAAGAAGTAGAAAGAAATCAAAAGGTGACGTCACAGCCAACGTGGTAAGTGATTGGCTGCTGATTGGTGAGTAATTTTTCTTTTTCTTTATTAGTCAGTAACTTTTAACATTGTTGTCGGCAATTTAAGTGTATCTAAGGGTTAAGTCATGGCAGGACAGCTCGGTCACGTGATATGCTCCTCCTGTACCATGTGGGAACACAGGGACAACACCAGTGTCCCTGACGACTACATGTGCGGGAAGTGTGTCCACCTCCGGCTACTGACGGTCCGCGTTGCGGAGTTGGAGCTGACGGTGGATTCACTCTGGAGCATCCACGATGCTGAGAATGACGTGAGTATCACGTGTAGCGAGTTGGTCTTACTGCAGGAGAAGGGTCCACAGCCAGCGAGGGAATGGAAGACCAGCAGGAAGAGTAGTGCAAGGAAGGTAGTGCAGGGGTCCTTTGTGGTCATCCTCCTGCAAAACAGATACACCGCTTTGAGTACTGTTGAGGGGGATGACTCATCAGGGGAGGGCAGCAGCAGCCAAGTTCATGGCACCGTGGCTGGCTCTGTTGCACATCAGGGCAGGAAAAAGAGTGGAAGAGCGATAGTGATAGGGGATTCAATTGTAAGGGGAATAGATAGGCGTTTCTGCGGCCGCAACCGAGACTCCAGGATGGTATGTTGCCTCCCTGGTGCAAGGGTCAAGGATGTCTCGGAGCGGGTGGAGGACATTCTAAAAAGGGAGGGAGAACAGCCAGTTGTCGTGGTGCACGTTGGTACCAATGACATAGGTAAAAAAAGGGATGAGTTCCTACAAAATGAATTTAAGGAGCTAGGAGCTAAATTAAAAAGTAGGACCTCAAAAGTAGTAATCTCGGGATTGCTACCAGTGCCACGTGCTAGTCAGAGTAGGAATCGCAGGATAGCTCAGATGAATACGTGGCTTGAGCAATGGTGCAGCAGGGAGGGATTCAAATTCCTGGGGCATTGGAACCGGTTCTGGGGGAGGTGGGACCAGTACAATCCGGACGGTCTGCACCTGGGCAGAATCGGAACCAATGTCCTCGGGGGAGTGTTTGCTAGTGCTGTTGGGGAGGAGTTAAACTAATATGGCAGGGGGATGGGAACCAATGCAGGGAGATAGAGGGAAACAAAAAGGAGGCAAAAACAAAAGACAGAAAGAAGATGAGGAAAAGTGGAGGGCAGAGAAACCCAAGGCAAAG
Organism: Pristiophorus japonicus; assembly: GCF_044704955.1. NCBI lineage: Eukaryota > Metazoa > Chordata > Chondrichthyes > Pristiophoridae > Pristiophorus > Pristiophorus japonicus. The sequence continues at coordinate 194,183,389 of NC_091987.1, read as the reverse complement.
AACAAAAAGGGCCATTGTACAGCAAAATTCTAAAAGGACAGAGGGTGTTAAAAAAACAAGCCTAAAGGCTTTGTGTCTTAATGCAAGGAGTATCCGCAATAAGGTGGATGAATTAACTGTGCAAATAGATGTTAACAAATATGATGTGATTGGGATTACGGAGACGTGGCTCCAGGATGAGCAGGGCTGGGAACTCAACATCCAGGGGTATTCAACATTCAGGAAGGATAGAATAAAAGGAAAAGGAGGTGGGGTAGCATTGCTGGTTAAGGAGGAGATTAAGGCAATAGTTAGGAAGGACATTAGCTTGGATGATGTGGAATCTATATGGGTAGAGCTGCAGAACACCAAAGGGCAAAAAACGTTAGTGGGAGTTGTGTACAGACCTCCAAACAGTAGTAGTGATGTTGGGGAGGGCATCAAACAGGAAATTAGGGGTGCGTGCAATAAAGGTGCAGCAGTTATAATGGGTGACTTTAATATGCACATAGATTGGGCTAACCAAACTGGAAGCAATACGGTGGAGGAGGATTTTCTGGAGTGCATAAGGGATGGTTTTTTAGACCAATATGTCGAGGAACCAACTAGGGGGGAGGCCATCTTAGACTGGGTGTTATGTAATGAGAAAGGATTAATTAGCAATCTCGTTGTGCGAGGCCCCTTGGGGAAGAGTGACCATAATATGGTGGAATTCTGCATTAGGATGGAGAATGAAACAGTTAATTCAGAGACCATGGTCCAGAACTTAAAGAAGGCTAACTTTGAAGGTATGAGGCGTGAATTGGCTGAGATGGATTGGCGAATGATACTTAAGGGGTTGACTGTGGATGGGCAATGGCAGACATTTAGAGACCGCATGGATGAACTACAACAATTGTACATTCCTGTCTGGCATAGAAATAAAAAAGGGAAGGTGGCTCAACCGTGGCTATCAAGGGAAATCAGGGATAGTATTAAAGCCAAGGAAGTGGCATACAAATTGGCCAGAAATAGCAGCGAACCTGGGGACTGGGAGAAATTTAGAACTCAGCAGAGGAGGACAAAGGGTTTGATTAGGGCAGGGAAAATGGAGTATGAGAAGAAGCTTGCAGGGAACATTAAGACGGATTGCAAAAGTTTCTATAGATATGTAAAGAGAAAAAGGTTAGTAAAGACAAATGTAGGTCCCCTGCAGTCAGAATCAGGGGAAGTCATAACGGGGAACAAAGAAATGGCGGACCAATTGAACAAGTACTTTGGTTCGGTATTCACGAAGGAGGACACGAACAACCTTCCGGTTATAAAAGGGGTCGGGGGGTCTAGTAAGGAGGAGGAACTGAGGGAAATCCTTATTAGCCGGGAAATTGTGTTGGGGAAATTGATGGGATTGAAGGCCGATAAATCCCCAGGGCCTGATGGACTGCATCCCAGAGTACTTAAGGAGGTGGCCTTGGAAATAGTGGATGCGTTGACAGTCATTTTCCAACATTCCATTGACTCTGGATCAGTTCCTATGGAGTGGAGGGTAGCCAATGTAACCCCACTTTTTAAAAAAGGAGGGAGAGAGAAAACAGGGAATTATAGACCGGTCAGCCTGACATCGGTAGTGGGTAAAATGATGGAATCAATTATTAAGGATGTCATAGCAGTGCATTTGGAAAGAGGTGACATGATAGGTCCAAGTCAGCATGGATTTGTGAAAGGGAAATCATGCTTGACAAATCTTCTGGAATTTTTTGAGGATGTTTCCAGTAGAGTGGATAAGGGAGAACCAGTTGATGTGGTATATTTGGACTTTCAGAAGGCGTTCGACAAGGTCCCACACAAGAGATTGATGTGCAAAGTTAGAGCACATGGGATTGGGGGTAGTGTACTGACATGGATTGAGAACTGGTTGTCAGACAGGAAGCAAAGAGTAGGAGTAAATGGGTACTTTTCAGAATGGCAGGCAGTGACTAGTGGGGTACCGCAAGGTTCTGTGCTGGGGCCCCAGCTGTTTACACTGTACATTAATGATTTAGATGAGGGGATTAAATGTAGTATCTCCAAATTTGCGGATGACACTAAGTTGGGTGGCAGTGTGAGCTGCGAGGAGGATGCTGTGAGGCTGCAGAGCGACTTGGATAGGTTAGGTGAGTGGGCAAATGCATGGCAGATGAAGTATAATGTGGATAAATGTGAGGTTATCCACTTTGGTGGTAAAAACAGAGAGACAGACTATTATCTGAATGGTGACAGATTAGGAAAAGGGGAGGTGCAAAGAGACCTGGGTGTCATGGTACATCAGTCATTGAAGGTTGGCATGCAGGTGCAGCAGGCGGTTAAGAAAGCAAATGGCATGTTGGCCTTCATAGCAAGGGGATTTGAGTACAGGGGCAGGGAGGTGTTGCTACAGTTGTACAGGGCATTGGTGAGGCCACACCTGGAGTATTGTGTACAGTTTTGGTCTCCTAACCTGAGGAAGGACATTCTTGCTATTGAGGGAGTGCAGCGAAGGTTCACCAAACTGATTCCCGGGATGGCGGGACTGACCTATCAAGAAAGACTGGATCAACTGGGCTTGTATTCACTGGAGTTCAGAAGAATGAGAGGGGACCTCATAGAAACATATAAAATTCTGACGGGGTTAGACAGGTTAGATGCAGGAAGAATGTTCCCAATGTTGGGGAAGTCCAGAACCAGGGGTCACAGTCTAAGGATAAGGGGTAAGCCATTTAGGACCGAGATGCGGAGGAACTTCTTCACCCAGAGAGTGGTGAACCTGTGGAATTCTCTACCACAGAAAGTTGTTGAGGCCAATTCACTAAATATATTCAAAAAGGAGTTAGATGAGGTCCTTACTGTTAGGGGGATCAAGGGGTATGGCGAGAAAGCAGGAATGGGGTACTGAAGTTGAATGTTCAGCCATGAACTCATTGAATGGCGGTGCAGGCTAGAAGGGCCGATTGGCCTACTCCTGCACCTATTTTCTATGTTTCTATTACACAAGGATGTATGAGGTGCTATGATTATGATTACACTAGGATGTATGAGTTGGTATGATTATGATTACACTAGGATGTATGAGTTGGTATTATTATGATTACACTAGGATGTATGAGTTGGTATGATTATGATTACACTAGGATGTATGAGTTGGTATGATTGATTACTCTAGGATGTATGAGTTGGTATGATTATGATTACACTAGGGTGTATGTGTTGGTATGATTATGAATACACTAGGATGTATGAGTTGGAATGATTATGCTTACACTAGGATGTTAGAGTTGGTATGATTGATTACACTAGGATGTATGAGTTGGTATGATTATGATTACACTAAGATGTATGAGTTGGTATGATTATGATTACACTAGGATGAATGAGTTGGTATAATTATGATTAAACTAGGATGTATGAGTTGTATGATTGATTACACTAGGATGTATGAGTTGGTATGATTATGATTACACTAGGATGTATGAGTTGGTATGATTGATTACACTAGGATGTATGAGTTGGTATGATTATGATTACACTGGGATGTATCAGTTGGTATGATTGATTACACTAGGATGTATGAGTTGGTATGATTATGATTACACTAGGATTTATGAGTTGGTATGATTATGATTACACTAGGATGTATGAGTTCGTATGATTATGATTACACTAGGATGTATGAGTTGGTATGATTGATTACACTAGGATGTATGAGTTGGTATGATTATGAATACTCTAGGATGTATGAGTTGGAATGATTATGCTTACACTAGGATGTATGAGTTTGTATGATTGATTACACTAGGATGTATGAGTTGGTATGATTATGATTACACTGGGATGTATCAGTTGGTATGATTGATTACACTAGGATGTATGAGTTGGTATGATTATGATTACACTAGGATGCATGAGTTGGTATAATTGATTACACTAGGATATATGAGTTGGTATGATTATGATTACACTGGGATGTATGAGTTGATATGATTGATTACACTAGGATGTATGAGTTGGTATGATTATGATAACACTAGGATGTATGAGTTGGTATGATTATGATTACACGAGGTTGTATGAGTTGGTATGATTATGATTAAACGCGGATGTATGAGTTGGTATGATTATGATTACACTAGGATGTATGAGTTGGTATGATGATGATTGATTACACTAGGATGTATGAGTTGGTATGATTATGATTACACTAGGATGTATGAGTTGGTATGATTATGATTGCACTCGGATGTATGAGTTGCTATGATTATGATTAAACTCGGATGTATGAGTTGGTATGATTATGATTACACTAGGATGTATGAGTTGGTATGATTATGATTACACAAGGATGTATGAGGTGGTATGATTATGATTACAATAGGATATGTGAGTTGGTATGATTATGATTACACTAGGATGTATGAGTTGGTATGATTGATTACACTAGAATGTATGAGTTGGTATGATTGACTACACTAGGATGTATGAGTTGGTATGATTATGATTACACTAGGATGTATGAGTTGGTATTATTATGATTACACTAGGATGTATGAGTTGGTATGATTATGATTACACTAGGATGTATGAGTTGGTATGATTGATTACACTAGGATGTATGAGTTGGTATGATTATGATTACACTAGGGTGTATGTGTTGGTATGATTATGAATACACTAGGATGTATGAGTTGGAATGATTATGCTTACACTAGGATGTATGAGTTGGTATGATTGATTACACTAGGATGTATGAGTTGGTATGATTATGATTACACTAAGATGTATGAGTTGGTATGATTATGATTACACTAGGATGAATGAGTTGGTATAATTATGATTAAACTAGGATGTATGAGTTGTATGATTGATTACACTAGGATGTATGAGTTGGTATGATTATGATTACACTAGGATGTATGAGTTGGTATGATTGATTACACTAGGATGTATGAGTTGGTATGATTATGATTACACTGGGATGTATCAGTTGGTATGATTGATTACACTAGGATGTATGAGTTGGTATGATTATGATTACACTAGGATGTATGAGTTGGTATGATTATGATTACACTAGGATGTATGAGTTGGTATGATTATGATTACACTAGGATGTATGAGTTGGTATGATTGATTACACTAGGATGTATGAGTTGGTATGATTATGAATACTCTAGGATGTATGAGTTGGAATGATTATGCTTACACTAGGATGTATGAGTTTGTATGATTGATTACACTAGGATGTATGAGTTGGTATGATTATGATTACACTGGGATGTATCAGTTGGTATGATTGATTACACTAGGATGTATGAGTTGGTATGATTATGATTACACTAGGATGCATGAGTTGGTATAATTGATTACACTAGGATATATGAGTTGGTATGATTATGATTACACTAGGATGTATCAGTTGGTATGATTATGATTGCACTCGGATGTATAAGTTGGTATGATTATGTTTGCACTAGGATGTATGAGTTGGTATGATTATAATTACACTAGGATGTATGAGTTGGTATGATTGATTACACTAGATTGTATGAGTTGGTATGATTATGATTACACTGGGATGTATGAGTTGATATGATTGATTACACTAGGATGTATGAGTTGGTATGATTATGATAACACTAGGATGTATGAGTTGGTATGATTATGATTACACGAGGTTGTATGAGTTGGTATGATTATGATTAAACGCGGATGTATGAGTTGGTATGATTATGATTACACTAGGATGTATGAGTTGGTATGATGATGATTGATTACACTAGGATGTATGAGTTGGTATGATTATGATTACACTAGGATGTATGAGTTGGCATGATTAGGATTGCACTCGGATGTATGAGTTGCTATGATTATGATTAAACTCGGATGTATGAGTTGGTATGATTATGATTACACTAGGATGTATGAGTTGGTATGATTATGATTACACAAGGATGTATGAGGTGCTTTGATTATGATTACACGAGGATGTATGAGTTGGTATGTTTATGATTGCACTAGGATGTATGAGTTGGTATGATTGATTACACTAGGATGTATGAGTTGGAATGATTATGATTACACAAGGATGTATGAGGTGGTATGATTATGATTACACGAGGATGTATGAGTTGGTACGTTTATGATTGCACTAGGATGTATGAGTTGGTATGATTATGATTACACTAGGATGCATGAGTTGGTATAATTATGATTAAACAAGGATGTATGAGTTGGTATGTTTATGATTACACTGGGATGTATGAGTTGATATGATTGATTACACTAGGATGTATGAGTTGGTATGATTATGATAACACTAGGATGTATGAGTTGGTATGATTATGATTACACGAGGTTGTATGAGTTGGTATGATTATGATTAAACGCGGATGTATGAGTTGGTATGATTATGATTACACTAGGATGTATGAGTTGGTATGATGATGATTGATTACACTAGGATGTATGAGTTGGTATGATTATGATTACACTAGGATGTATGAGTTGGTATGATTATGATTGCACTCGGATGTATGAGTTGCTATGATTATGATTAAACTCGGATGTATGAGTTGGTATGATTATGATTACACTAGGATGTATGAGTTGGTATGATTATGATTACACAAGGATGTATGAGGTGGTATGATTATGATTACACGAGGATGTATGAGTTGGTACGTTTATGATTGCACTAGGATGTATGAGTTGGTATGATTATGATTACACTAGGATGCATGAGTTGGTATAATTATGATTAAACAAGGATGTATGAGTTGGTATGTTTATGATTGCACTAGAATGTATGTGTTGGTATGATTATGAATACACTAGGATGTATGAGTTGGAATGATTATGCTTACACTAGGATGTATGAGTTGGTATGATTGATTACACTAGGATGTATGAGTTGGTATGATTATGATTACACTAAGATGTATGAGTTGGTATGATTATGATTACACTAGGATGAATGAGTTGGTATAATTATGATTAAACTAGGATGTATGAGTTGTATGATTGATTACACTAGGATGTATGAGTTGGTATGATTATGATTACACTAGGATGTATGAGTTGGTATGATTGATTACACTAGGATGTATGAGTTGGTATGATTATGATTACACTGGGATGTATCAGTTGGTATGATTGATTACACTTGGATGTATGAGTTGGTATGATTATGATTACACTAGGATGTATGAGTTGGTATAATTGATTACACTAGGTTGTATGAGTTGGTATGATTATGATTACACTAGTATGTATGAGTTGGTATGATTATGATTAAAATAGGATGTATGAGTTGGTATGATTGATTACACTAGGATGTATGAGTTGGTATGTTTATGATTACACTAGGATGTATGAGTTGGTATGATTATGATTACACTGGGATGTATGATTTGGTATGATTATGATTACACTAGGATGTATGAGTTGGTATAATTAGGATTAAACTAGGATGTATGAGTTGTATAAATGATTACACTAGGATGTATGAGTTGGTATGATTATGATTACACTAGGATGTATGAGTTGGTATGATTGATTACACTAGGATGTATGAGTTGGTATGATTATGATTACACTGGGATGTATCAGTTGGTATGATTGATTACACTAGGATGTATGAGTTGGTATGATTATGATTACACTGGGATGTATGAGTTGATATGATTGATTACACTAGGATGTATGAGTTGGTATGATTATGATAACACTAGGATGTATGAGTTGGTATGATTATGATTACACGAGGTTGTATGAGTTGGTATGATTATGATTAAACGCGGATGTATGAGTTGGTATGATTATGATTACACTAGGATGTATGAGTTGGTATGATGATGATTGATTACACTAGGATGTATGAGTTGGTATGATTATGATTACACTAGGATGTATGAGTTGGTATGATTATGATTGCACTCGGATGTATGAGTTGCTATGATTATGATTAAACTCGGATGTATGAGTTGGTATGATTATGATTACACTAGGATGTATGAGTTGGTATGATTATGATTACACAAGGATGTATGAGGTGGTATGATTATGATTACAATAGGATATGTGAGTTGGTATGATTATGATTACACTAGGATGTATGAGTTGGTATGATTGATTACACTAGAATGTATGAGTTGGTATGATTGACTACACTAGGATGTATGAGTTGGTATGATTATGATTACACTAGGATGTATGAGTTGGTATTATTATGATTACACTAGGATGTATGAGTTGGTATGATTATGATTACACTAGGATGTATGAGTTGGTATGATTGATTACACTAGGATGTATGAGTTGGTATGATTATGATTACACTAGGGTGTATGTGTTGGTATGATTATGAATACACTAGGATGTATGAGTTGGAATGATTATGCTTACACTAGGATGTATGAGTTGGTATGATTGATTACACTAGGATGTATGAGTTGGTATGATTATGATTACACTAAGATGTATGAGTTGGTATGATTATGATTACACTAGGATGAATGAGTTGGTATAATTATGATTAAACTAGGATGTATGAGTTGTATGATTGATTACACTAGGATGTATGAGTTGGTATGATTATGATTACACTAGGATGTATGAGTTGGTATGATTGATTACACTAGGATGTATGAGTTGGTATGATTATGATTACACTGGGATGTATCAGTTGGTATGATTGATTACACTAGGATGTATGAGTTGGTATGATTATGATTACACTAGGATGTATGAGTTGGTATGATTATGATTACACTAGGATGTATGAGTTGGTATGATTATGATTACACTAGGATGTATGAGTTGGTACGATTGATTACACTAGGATGTATGAGTTGGTATGATTATGAATACTCTAGGATGTATGAGTTGGAATGATTATGCTTACACTAGGATGTATGAGTTTGTATGATTGATTACACTAGGATGTATGAGTTGGTATGATTATGATTACACTGGGATGTATCAGTTGGTATGATTGATTACACTAGGATGTATGAGTTGGTATGATTATGATTACACTAGGATGCATGAGTTGGTATAATTGATTACACTAGGATATATGAGTTGGTATGATTATGATTACACTAGGATGTATCAGTTGGTATGATTATGATTGCACTCGGATGTATAAGTTGGTATGATTATGTTTGCACTAGGATGTATGAGTTGGTATGATTATAATTACACTAGGATGTATGAGTTGGTATGATTGATTACACTAGATTGTATGAGTTGGTATGATTATGATTACACTGGGATGTATGAGTTGATATGATTGATTACACTAGGATGTATGAGTTGGTATGATTATGATAACACTAGGATGTATGAGTTGGTATGATTATGATTACACGAGGTTGTATGAGTTGGTATGATTATGATTAAACGCGGATGTATGAGTTGGTATGATTATGATTACACTAGGATGTATGAGTTGGTATGATGATGATTGATTACACTAGGATGTATGAGTTGGTATGATTATGATTACACTAGGATGTATGAGTTGGTATGATTAGGATTGCACTCGGATGTATGAGTTGCTATGATTATGATTAAACTCGGATGTATGAGTTGGTATGATTATGATTACACTAGGATGTATGAGTTGGTATGATTATGATTACACAAGGATGTATGAGGTGCTTTGATTATGATTACACGAGGATGTATGAGTTGGTATGTTTATGATTGCACTAGGATGTATGAGTTGGTATGATTGATTACACTAGGATGTATGAGTTGGAATGATTATGATTACACAAGGATGTATGAGGTGGTATGATTATGATTACACGAGGATGTACGAGTTGGTACGTTTATGATTGCACTAGGATGTATGAGTTGGTATGATTATGATTACACTAGGATGCATGAGTTGGTATAATTATGATTAAACAAGGATGTATGAGTTGGTATGTTTATGATTACACTGGGATGTATGAGTTGATATGATTGATTACACTAGGATGTATGAGTTGGTATGATTATGATAACACTAGGATGTATGAGTTGGTATGATTATGATTACACGAGGTTGTATGAGTTGGTATGATTATGATTAAACGCGGATGTATGAGTTGGTATGATTATGATTACACTAGGATGTATGAGTTGGTATGATGATGATTGATTACACTAGGATGTATGAGTTGGTATGATTATGATTACACTAGGATGTATGAGTTGGTATGATTATGATTGCACTCGGATGTATGAGTTGCTATGATTATGATTAAACTCGGATGTATGAGTTGGTATGATTATGATTACACTAGGATGTATGAGTTGGTATGATTATGATTACACAAGGATGTATGAGGTGGTATGATTATGATTACACGAGGATGTATGAGTTGGTACGTTTATGATTGCACTAGGATGTATGAGTTGGTATGATTATGATTACACTAGGATGCATGAGTTGGTATAATTATGATTAAACAAGGATGTATGAGTTGGTATGTTTATGATTGCACTAGAATGTATGTGTTGGTATGATTATGAATACACTAGGATGTATGAGTTGGAATGATTATGCTTACACTAGGATGTATGAGTTGGTATGATTGATTACACTAGGATGTATGAGTTGGTATGATTATGATTACACTAAGATGTATGAGTTGGTATGATTATGATTACACTAGGATGAATGAGTTGGTATAATTATGATTAAACTAGGATGTATGAGTTGTATGATTGATTACACTAGGATGTATGAGTTGGTATGATTATGATTACACTAGGATGTATGAGTTGGTATGATTGATTACACTAGGATGTATGAGTTGGTATGATTATGATTACACTGGGATGTATCAGTTGGTATGATTGATTACACTTGGATGTATGAGTTGGTATGATTATGATTACACTAGGATGTATGAGTTGGTATAATTGATTACACTAGGTTGTATGAGTTGGTATGATTATGATTACACTAGTATGTATGAGTTGGTATGATTATGATTAAAATAGGATGTATGAGTTGGTATGATTGATTACACTAGGATGTATGAGTTGGTATGTTTATGATTACACTAGGATGTATGAGTTGGTATGATTATGATTACACTGGGATGTATGATTTGGTATGATTATGATTACACTAGGATGTATGAGTTGGTATAATTAGGATTAAACTAGGATGTATGAGTTGTATAAATGATTACACTAGGATGTATGAGTTGGTATGATTATGATTACACTAGGATGTATGAGTTGGTATGATTGATTACACTAGGATGTATGAGTTGGTATGATTATGATTACACTGGGATGTATCAGTTGGTATGATTGATTACACTAGGATGTATGAGTTGGTATGATTATGATTACACTAGGATGCATGAGTTGGTATAATTGATTACACTAGGATGTATGAGTTGGTATTATTATGATTACACTAGTATGTATGAGTTGGTAAGATAATGATTACACTAGGATGTATGAGTTGGTATGATTATGATTACACTAGGATGTATGAGTTGGTATGATTATAATTACACTAGGATGTATGAGTTGGTATGATTATGATTACACTAGGATATATGAGTTGGTATGATTATGATTACACTAGGATGTATCAGTTGGTATTATTATGATTGCACTCGGATGTATAAGTTGGTATGATTATGTTTGCACTAGGATGTATGAGTTGGTATGATTATAATTACACTAGGATGTATGAGTTGGAATGATTATGCTTACACTAGGATGTATGAGTTGGTATGATTGATTACACTAGGATGTATGAGTTGGTATGATTATGATTACACTAAGATGTATGAGTTGGTATGATTATGATTACACTAGGATGAATGAGTTGGTATAATTATGATTAAACTAGGATGTATGAGTTGTATAATTGATTGCACTAGGATGTATGAGTTGGTATGATTATGATTACACTAGGATGTATGAGTTGGTATGATTGATTACACTTGGATGTATGAGTTGGTATGATTATGATTACACTCGGATGTATCAGTTGGTATGATTGATTACACTAGGATGTATGAGTTGGTATGATTATGATTACACTAGGATGTATGAGTTGGTATGATTATGATAACACTAGGATGTATGAGTTGGTATGATTATGATTACACTAGGATGTATGAGTTGGTATGATTGATTACACTAGGATGTATGAGTTGGTATGATTATGAATACTCTAGGATGTATGAGTTGGAATGATTATGCTTACACTAGGATGTATGAGTTTGTATGATTGATTACACTAGGATGTATGAGTTGGTATGATTATGATTACACTGGGATGTATCAGTTGGTATGATTGATTACACTAGGATGTATGAGTTGGTATGATTATGATTACACTAGGATGCATGAGTTGGTATAATTGATTACACTAGGATATATGAGTTGGTATGATTATGATTACACTAGGATGTATGAGTTGGTATGATTGATTACACTTGGATGTATGAGTTGGTATGATTATGATTACACTGGGATGTATCAGTTGGTATGATTGATTACACTAGGATGTATGAGTTGGTATGATTATGATTACACTAGGATGTATGAGTTGGTATGATTATGATTACACTAGGATGTATGAGTTGGTATGATTATGATTACACTAGGATGTATGAGTTGGTATGATTGATTACACTAGGATGTATGAGTTGGTATGATTATGAATACTCTAGGATGTATGAGTTGGAATGATTATGCTTACACTAGGATGTATGAGTTTGTATGATTGATTACACTAGGATGTATGAGTTGGTATGATTATGATTACACTGGGATGTATCAGTTGGTATGATTGATTACACTAGGATGTATGAGTTGGTATGATTATGATTACACTAGGATGCATGAGTTGGTATAATTGATTACACTAGGATATATGAGTTGGTATGATTATGATTACACTAGGATGTATCAGTTGGTATGATTATGATTGCACTCGGATGTATAAGTTGGTATGATTATGTTTGCACTAGGATGTATGAGTTGGTATGATTATAATTACACTAGGATGTATGAGTTGGTATGATTGATTACACTAGATTGTATGAGTTGGTATGATTATGATTACACTGGGATGTATGAGTTGATATGATTGATTACACTAGGATGTATGAGTTGGTATGATTATGATAACACTAGGATGTATGAGTTGGTATGATTATGATTACACGAGGTTGTATGAGTTGGTATGATTATGATTAAACGCGGATGTATGAGTTGGTATGATTATGATTACACTAGGATGTATGAGTTGGTATGATGATGATTGATTACACTAGGATGTATGAGTTGGTATGATTATGATTACACTAGGATGTATGAGTTGGTATGATTATGATTGCACTCGGATGTATGAATTGCTATGATTATGATTAAACTCGGATGTATGAGTTGGTATGATTATGATTACACTAGGATGTATGAGTTGGTATGATTATGATTACACAAGGATGTATGAGGTGCTTTGATTATGATTACACGAGGATGTATGAGTTGGTATGTTTATGATTGCACTAGGATGTATGAGTTGGTATGATTGATTACACTAGGATGTATGAGTTGGAATGATTATGATTACACAGGGATGTATGAGGTGGTATGATTATGATTACACGAGGATGTATGAGTTGGTACGTTTATGATTGCACTAGGATGTATGAGTTGGTATGATTATGATTACACTAGGATGCATGAGTTGGTATAATTATGATTAAACAAGGATGTATGAGTTGGTATGTTTATGATTGCACTAGAATGTATGTGTTGGTATGATTATGAATACACTAGGATGTATGAGTTGGAATGATTATGCTTACACTAGGATGTATGAGTTGGTATGATTGATTACACTAGGATGTATGAGTTGGTATGATTATGATTACACTAAGATGTATGAGTTGGTATGATTATGATTACACTAGGATGAATGAGTTGGTATAATTATGATTAAACTAGGATGTATGAGTTGTATGATTGATTACACTAGGATGTATGAGTTGGTATGATTATGATTACACTAGGATGTATGAGTTGGTATGATTGATTACACTAGGATGTATGAGTTGGTATGATTATGATTACACTGGGATGTATCAGTTGGTATGATTGATTACACTTGGATGTATGAGTTGGTATGATTATGATTACACTAGGATGTATGAGTTGGTATGATTATGATTACACTGGGATGTATGATTTGGTATGATTATGATTACACTAGGATGTATGAGTTGGTATAATTATGATTAAACTAGGATGTATGAGTTGTATAAATGATTACACTAGGATGTATGAGTTGGTATGATTATGATTACACTAGGATGTATGAGTTGGTATGATTGATTACACTAGGATGTATGAGTTGGTATGATTATGATTACACTGGGATGTATCAGTTGGTATGATTGATTACACTAGGATGTATGAGTTGGTATGATTATGATTACACTAGGATGCATGAGTTGGTATAATTGATTACACTAGGATGTATGAGTTGGTATTATTATGATTACACTAGTATGTATGAGTTGGTAAGATAATGATTACACTAGGATGTATGAGTTGGTATGATTATGATTACACTAGGATGTATGAGTTGGTATGATTATAATTACACTAGGATGTATGAGTTGGTATGATTATGATTACACTAGGATATATGAGTTGGTATGATTATGATTACACTAGGATGTATCAGTTGGTATTATTATGATTGCACTCGGATGTATAAGTTGGTATGATTATGTTTGCACTAGGATGTATGAGTTGGTATGATTATAATTACACTAGGATGTATGAGTTGGAATGATTATGCTTACACTAGGATGTATGAGTTGGTATGATTGATTACACTAGGATGTATGAGTTGGTATGATTATGATTACACTAAGATGTATAAGTTGGTATGATTATGATTACACTAGGATGAATGAGTTGGTATAATTATGATTAAACTAGGATGTATGAGTTGTATAATTGATTGCACTAGGATGTATGAGTTGGTATGATTATGATTACACTAGGATGTATGAGTTGGTATGATTGATTACACTTGGATGTATGAGTTGGTATGATTATGATTACACTCGGATGTATCAGTTGGTATGATTGATTACACTAGGATGTATGAGTTGGTATGATTATGATTACACTAGGATGTATGAGTTGGTATGATTATGATTACACTAGGATGTATGAGTTGGTATGATTATGATTACACTAGGATGTATGAGTTGGTATGATTGATTACACTAGGATGTATGAGTTGGTATGATTATGAATACTCTAGGATGTATGAGTTGGAATGATTATGCTTACACTAGGATGTATGAGTTTGTATGATTGATTACACTAGGATGTAAGAGTTGGTATGATTATGATTACACTGGGATGTATCAGTTGGTATGATTGATTACACTAGGATGTATGAGTTGGTATGATTATGATTACACTAGGATGCATGAGTTGGTATAATTGATTACACTAGGATATATGAGTTGGTATGATTATGATTACACTCGGATGTATCAGTTGGTATGATTATGATTGCACTCGGATGTA
Source organism: Pristiophorus japonicus (assembly GCF_044704955.1). Lineage (NCBI taxonomy): Eukaryota > Metazoa > Chordata > Chondrichthyes > Pristiophoridae > Pristiophorus > Pristiophorus japonicus. Next base: position 194,167,834 of record NC_091987.1, on the reverse strand, counting down.
TAAGTTGGTATGATTATGTTTGCACTAGGATGTATGAGTTGGTATGATTATAATTACACTAGGATGTATGAGTTGGTATGATTGATTACACTAGATTGTATGAGTTGGTATGATTATGATTACACTGGGATGTATGAGTTGATATGATTATGATTACACGAGGTTGTATGAGTTGGTATGATTATGATTAAACGCGGATGTATGAGTTGGTATGATTATGATTACACTAGGATGTATGAGTTGGTATGATGATGATTGATTACACTAGGATGTATGAGTTGGTATGATTATGATTACACTAGGATGTATGAGTTGGTATGATTATGATTGCACTCGGATGTATGAGTTGCTATGATTATGATTAAACTCGGATGTATGACTTGGTATGATTATGATTACACTAAGATGTATGAGTTGGTATGATTATGATTACACAAGGATGTATGAGGTGGTATGATTATGATTACACTAGGATGTGTGAGTTGGTATGATTATGATTACACTAGGATGTATGAGTTGGTATGATTGATTACACTAGAATGTATGAGTTGGTATGATTGACTACACTAGGATGTATGAGTTGGTATGATTATGATCACACTAGGATGTATGAGTTGGTATTATTATGATTACACAAGGATGTATGAGTTGGTATGATTATGATTACACTAGGATGTATGAGTTGGTATGATTGATTACACTAGGATGTATGAGTTGGTATGATTATGATTACACTAGGGTGTATGTGTTGGTATGATTATGAATACACTAGGATGTATGAGTTGGAATGATTATGCTTACACTAGGATGTATGAGTTGGTATGATTGATTACACTAGGATGTATGAGTTGGTATGATTATGATTACACTAAGATGTATGAGTTGGTATGATTATGATTACACTAGGATGAATGAGTTGGTATAATTATGATTAAACTAGGATGTATGAGTTGTATGATTGATTACACTAGGATGTATGAGTTGGTATGATTATGATTACACTAGGATGTATGAGTTGGTATGATTGATTACACTAGGATGTATGAGTTGGTATGATTATGATTACACTGGGATATATCAGTTGGTATGATTGATTACACTAGGATGTATGAGTTGGTATGATTATGATTACACTAGGATGTATGAGTTGGTATGATTATGATTACACTAGGATGTATGAGTTGGTATGATTATGATTACACTAGGATGTATGAGTTGGTATGATTGATTACACTAGGATGTATGAGTTGGTATGATTATGAATACTCTAGGATGTATGAGTTGGAATGATTATGCTTACACTAGGATGTATGAGTTTGTATGATTGATTACACTAGGATGTATGAGTTGGTATGATTATGATTACACTGGGATGTATCAGTTGGTATGATTGATTACACTAGGATGTATGAGTTGGTATGATTATGATTACACTAGGATGCATGAGTTGGTATAATTGATTACACTAGGATATATGAGTTGGTATGATTATGATTGCACTCGGATGTATAAGTTGGTATGATTATGTTTGCACTAGGATGTATGAGTTGGTATGATTATAATTACACTAGGATGTATGAGTTGGTATGATTGATAACACTAGATTGTATGAGTTGGCATGATTATGATTACACTGGGATGTATCAGTTGGTATGATTGATTACACTAGGATGTATGAGTTGGTATGATTATGATTACACTAGGATGCATGAGTTGGTATAATTGATTACACTAGGATATATGAGTTGGTATGATTATGATTACACTAGGATGTATCAGTTGGTATGATTATGATTGCACTCGGATGTATAAGTTGGTATGATTATGTTTGCACTAGGATGTATGAGTTGGTATGATTATAATTACACTAGGATGTATGAGTTGGTATGATTGATTACACTAGATTGTATGAGTTGGTATGATTATGATTACACTGGGATGTATGAGTTGATATGATTGATTACACTTGGATGTATGAGTTGGTATGATTATGATAACACTAGGATGTATGAGTTGGTATGATTATGATTACACGAGGTTGTATGAGTTGGTATGATTATGATTAAACGCGGATGTATGAGTTGGTATGATTATGATTACACTAGGATGTATGAGTTGGTATGATGATGATTGATTACACTAGGATGTATGAGTTGGTATGATTATGATTACACTAGGATGTATGAGTTGGTATGATTATGATTGCACTCGGATGTATGAGTTGCTATGATTATGATTAAACTCGGATGTATGAGTTGGTATGATTATGATTGCACTAGGATGTATGAGTTGGTATGATTATGATTACACAAGGATGTATGAGGTGGTATGATTATGATTACACGAGGATGTATGAGTTGGTATGTTTATGATTGCACTAGGATGTATGAGTTGGTATGATTGATTACACTAGGATGTATGAGTTGGAATGATTATGATTACACAAGGATGTATGAGGTGGTATGATTATGATTACACGAGGATGTATGAGTTGGTACGTTTATGATTGCACTAGGATGTATGAGTTGGTATGATTATGATTACACTAGGATGCATGAGTTGGTATAATGATGATTAAACAAGGATGTATGAGTTGGTATGATTATGATTACACTAGTATGTATGAGTTGGTATGATTATGATTAAAATAGGATGTATGAGTTGGTATGATTGATTACACTAGGATGTATGAGTTGGTATGTTTATGATTACACTAGGATGTATGAGTTGGTATGATTATGATTACACTAGGATGTATGAGTTGGTATGATTATGATTACACTAGGATGTATGAGTTGGTATAATTATGATTAAACTAGGATGTATGAGTTGTATAAATGATTACACTAGGATGTATGAGTTGGTATGATTATGATTACACTAGGATGTATGAGTTGGTATGATTGATTACACTAGGATGTATGAGTTGGTATGATTATGATTACACTTGGATGTATCAGTTGGTATGATTGATTACACTAGGATGTATGAGTTGGTATGATTATGATTACACTAGGATGCATGAGTTGGTATAATTGATTACACTAGGATGTATGAGTTGGTATGATTATGAATACTCTAGGATGTATGAGTTGGAATGATTATGCTTACACTAGGATGTATGAGTTTGTATGATTGATTACACTAGGATGTATGAGTTGGTATGATTATGATTACACTGGGATGTATCAGTTGGTATGATTGATTACACTAGGATATATGAGTTGGTATGATTATGATTACACTAGGATGTATGAGTTGGTATGATTATGATTACACTAGGATGTATGAGTTGGTATGATTATGATTACACTAGGATGTATGAGTTGGTATGATTGATTACACTAGGATGTATGAGTTGGTATGATTATGAATACTCTAGGATGTATGAGTTGGAATGATTATGCTTACACTAGGATGTATGAGTTTGTATGATTGATTACACTAGGATGTATGAGTTGGTATGATTATGATTACACTGGGATGTATCAGTTGGTATGATTGATTACACTAGGATGTATGAGTTGGTATGATTATGATTACACTAGGATGCATGAGTTGGTATAATTGATTACACTAGGATATATGAGTTGGTATGATTATGATTACACTAGGATGTATCAGTTGGTATGATTATGATTGCACTCGGATGTATAAGTTGGTATGATTATGTTTGCACTAGGATGTATGAGTTGGTATGATTATAATTACACTAGGATGTATGAGTTGGTATGATTGATTACACTAGATTGTATGAGTTGGTATGATTATGATTACACTGGGATGTATGAGTTGATATGATTGATTACACTAGGATGTATGAGTTGGTATGATTATGATAACACTAGGATGTATGAGTTGGTATGATTATGATTACACGAGGTTGTATGAGTTGGTATGATTATGATTAAACGCGGATGTATGAGTTGGTATGATTATGATTACACTAGGATGTATGAGTTGGTATGATGATGATTGATTACACTAGGATGTATGAGTTGGTATGATTATGATTACACTAGGATGTATGAGTTGGTATGATTATGATTGCACTCGGATGTATGAGTTGCTATGATTATGATTAAACTCGGATGTATGAGTTGGTATGATTATGATTACACTAGGATGTATGAGTTGGTATGATTATGATTACACAAGGATGTATGAGGTGCTTTGATTATGATTACACGAGGATGTATGAGTTGGTATGTTTATGATTGCACTAGGATGTATGAGTTGGTATGATTGATTACACTAGGATGTATGAGTTGGAATGATTATGATTACACAAGGATGTATGAGGTGGTATGATTATGATTACACGAGGATGTATGAGTTGGTACGTTTATGATTGCACTAGGATGTATGAGTTGGTATGATTATGATTACACTAGGATGCATGAGTTGGTATAATTATGATTAAACAAGGATGTATGAGTTGGTATGTTTATGATTGCACTAGAATGTATGTGTTGGTATGATTATGAATACACTAGGATGTATGAGTTGGAATGATTATGCTTACACTAGGATGTATGAGTTGGTATGATTGATTACACTAGGATGTATGAGTTGGTATGATTATGATTACACTAAGATGTATGAGTTGGTATGATTATGATTACACTAGGATGAATGAGTTGGTATAATTATGATTAAACTAGGATGTATGAGTTGTATGATTGATTACACTAGGATGTATGAGTTGGTATGATTATGATTACACTAGGATGTATGAGTTGGTATGATTGATTACACTAGGATGTATGAGTTGGTATGATTATGATTACACTGGGATGTATCAGTTGGTATGATTGATTACACTTGGATGTATGAGTTGGTATGATTATGATTACACTAGGATGTATGAGTTGGTATAATTGATTACACTAGGTTGTATGAGTTGGTATGATTATGATTACACTAGTATGTATGAGTTGGTATGATTATGATTAAAATAGGATGTATGAGTTGGTATGATTGATTACACTAGGATGTATGAGTTGGTATGTTTATGATTACACTAGGATGTATGAGTTGGTATGATTATGATTACACTGGGATGTATGATTTGGTATGATTATGATTACACTAGGATGTATGAGTTGGTATAATTATGATTAAACTAGGATGTATGAGTTGTATAAATGATTACACTAGGATGTATGAGTTGGTATGATTATGATTACACTAGGATGTATGAGTTGGTATGATTGATTACACTAGGATGTATGAGTTGGTATGATTATGATTACACTGGGATGTATCAGTTGGTATGATTGATTACACTAGGATGTATGAGTTGGTATGATTATGATTACACTAGGATGCATGAGTTGGTATAATTGATTACACTAGGATGTATGAGTTGGTATTATTATGATTACACTAGTATGTATGAGTTGGTAAGATAATGATTACACTAGGATGTATGAGTTGGTATGATTATGATTACACTAGGATGTATGAGTTGGTATGATTATAATTACACTAGGATGTATGAGTTGGTATGATTATGATTACACTAGGATATATGAGTTGGTATGATTATGATTACACTAGGATGTATCAGTTGGTATTATTATGATTGCACTCGGATGTATAAGTTGGTATGATTATGTTTGCACTAGGATGTATGAGTTGGTATGATTATAATTACACTAGGATGTATGAGTTGGAATGATTATGCTTACACTAGGATGTATGAGTTGGTATGATTGATTACACTAGGATGTATGAGTTGGTATGATTATGATTACACTAAGATGTATGAGTTGGTATGATTATGATTACACTAGGATGAATGAGTTGGTATAATTATGATTAAACTAGGATGTATGAGTTGTATAATTGATTGCACTAGGATGTATGAGTTGGTATGATTATGATTACACTAGGATGTATGAGTTGGTATGATTGATTACACTTGGATGTATGAGTTGGTATGATTATGATTACACTCGGATGTATCAGTTGGTATGATTGATTACACTAGGATGTATGAGTTGGTATGATTATGATTACACTAGGATGTATGAGTTGGTATGATTATGATTACACTAGGATGTATGAGTTGGTATGATTATGATTACACTAGGATGTATGAGTTGGTATGATTGATTACACTAGGATGTATGAGTTGGTATGATTATGAATACTCTAGGATGTATGAGTTGGAATGATTATGCTTACACTAGGATGTATGAGTTTGTATGATTGATTACACTAGGATGTATGAGTTGGTATGATTATGATTACACTGGGATGTATCAGTTGGTATGATTGATTACACTAGGATGTATGAGTTGGTATGATTATGATTACACTAGGATGCATGAGTTGGTATAATTGATTACACTAGGATATATGAGTTGGTATGATTATGATTACACTAGGATGTATGAGTTGGTATGTTTGATTACACTTGGATGTATGAGTTGGTATGATTATGATTACACTGGGATGTATCAGTTGGTATGATTGATTACACTAGGATGTATGAGTTGGTATGATTATGATTACACTAGGATGTATGAGTTGGTATCATTATGATTACACTAGGATGTATGAGTTGGTATGATTATGATTACACTAGGATGTATGAGTTGGTATGATTGATTACACTAGGATGTATGAGTTGGTATGATTATGAATACTCTAGGATGTATGAGTTGGAATGATTATGCTTACACTAGGATGTATGAGTTTGTATGATTGATTACACTAGGATGTATGAGTTGGTATGATTATGATTACACTGGGATGTATCAGTTGGTATGATTGATTACACTAGGATGTATGAGTTGGTATGATTATGATTACACTAGGATGCATGAGTTGGTATAATTGATTACACTAGGATATATGAGTTGGTATGATTATGATTACACTAGGATGTATCAGTTGGTATGATTATGATTGCACTCGGATGTATAAGTTGGTATGATTATGTTTGCACTAGGATGTATGAGTTGGTATGATTATAATTACACTAGGATGTATGAGTTGGTATGATTGATTACACTAGATTGTATGAGTTGGTATGATTATGATTACACTGGGATGTATGAGTTGATATGATTGATTACACTAGGATGTATGAGTTGGTATGATTATGATAACACTAGGATGTATGAGTTGGTATGATTATGATTACACGAGGTTGTATGAGTTGGTATGATTATGATTAAACGCGGATGTATGAGTTGGTATGATTATGATTACACTAGGATGTATGAGTTGGTATGATGATGATTGATTACACTAGGATGTATGAGTTGGTATGATTATGATTACACTAGGATGTATGAGTTGGTATGATTATGATTGCACTCGGATGTATGAGTTGCTATGATTATGATTAAACTCGGATGTATGAGTTGGTATGATTATGATTACACTAGGATGTATGAGTTGGTATGATTATGATTACACAAGGATGTATGAGGTGCTTTGATTATGATTACACGAGGATGTATGAGTTGGTATGTTTATGATTGCACTAGGATGTATGAGTTGGTATGATTGATTACACTAGGATGTATGAGTTGGAATGATTATGATTACACAAGGTCGTATGAGGTGGTATGATTATGATTACACGAGGATGTATGAGTTGGTACGTTTATGATTGCACTAGGATGTATGAGTTGGTATGATTATGATTACACTAGGATGCATGAGTTGGTATAATTATGATTAAACAAGGATGTATGAGTTGGTATGTTTATGATTGCACTAGAATGTATGTGTTGGTATGATTATGAATACACTAGGATGTATGAGTTGGAATGATTATGCTTACACTAGGATGTATGAGTTGGTATGATTGATTACACTAGGATGTATGAGTTGGTATGATTATGATTACACTAAGATGTATGAGTTGGTATGATTATGATTACACTAGGATGAATGAGTTGGTATAATTATGATTAAACTAGGATGTATGAGTTGTATGATTGATTACACTAGGATGTATGAGTTGGTATGATTATGATTACACTAGGATGTATGAGTTGGTATGATTGATTACACTAGGATGTATGAGTTGGTATGATTATGATTACACTGGGATGTATCAGTTGGTATGATTGATTACACTTGGATGTATGAGTTGGTATGATTATGATTACACTAGGATGTATGAGTTGGTATGATTATGATTACACTGGGATGTATGATTTGGTATGATTATGATTACACTAGGATGTATGAGTTGGTATAATTATGATTAAACTAGGATGTATGAGTTGTATAAATGATTACACTAGGATGTATGAGTTGGTATGATTATGATTACACTAGGATGTATGAGTTGGTATGATTGATTACACTAGGATGTATGAGTTGGTATGATTATGATTACACTGGGATGTATCAGTTGGTATGATTGATTACACTAGGATGTATGAGTTGGTATGATTATGATTACACTAGGATGCATGAGTTGGTATAATTGATTACACTAGGATGTATGAGTTGGTATTATTATGATTACACTAGTATGTATGAGTTGGTAAGATAATGATTACACTAGGATGTATGAGTTGGTATGATTATGATTACACTAGGATGTATGAGTTGGTATGATTATAATTACACTAGGATGTATGAGTTGGTATGATTATGATTACACTAGGATATATGAGTTGGTATGATTATGATTACACTAGGATGTATCAGTTGGTATTATTATGATTGCACTCGGATGTATAAGTTGGTATGATTATGTTTGCACTAGGATGTATGAGTTGGTATGATTATAATTACACTAGGATGTATGAGTTGGAATGATTATGCTTACACTAGGATGTATGAGTTGGTATGATTGATTACACTAGGATGTATGAGTTGGTATGATTATGATTACACTAAGATGTATGAGTTGGTATGATTATGATTACACTAGGATGAATGAGTTGGTATAATTATGATTAAACTAGGATGTATGAGTTGTATAATTGATTGCACTAGGATGTATGAGTTGGTATGATTATGATTACACTAGGATGTATGAGTTGGTATGATTGATTACACTTGGATGTATGAGTTGGTATGATTATGATTACACTCGGATGTATCAGTTGGTATGATTGATTACACTAGGATGTATGAGTTGGTATGATTATGATTACACTAGGATGTATGAGTTGGTATGATTATGATTACACTAGGATGTATGAGTTGGTATGATTATGATTACACTAGGATGTATGAGTTGGTATGATTGATTACACTAGGATGTATGAGTTGGTATGATTATGAATACTCTAGGATGTATGAGTTGGAATGATTATGCTTACACTAGGATGTATGAGTTTGTATGATTGATTACACTAGGATGTAAGAGTTGGTATGATTATGATTACACTGGGATGTATCAGTTGGTATGATTGATTACACTAGGATATTTGAGTTGGTATGATTATGATTACACTAGGATGCATGAGTTGGTATAATTGATTACACTAGGATATATGATTTGGTATGATTATGATTACACTCGGATGTATCAGTTGGTATGATTATGATTGCACTCGGATGTATAAGTTGGTATGATTATGTTTGCACTAGGATGTATGAGTTGGTATGATTATAATTACACTAGGATGTATGAGTTGGTATGATTGATTACACTAGATTGTATGAGTTGGTATGATTATGATTACACTGGGATGTATGAGTTGATATGATTATGATTACACGAGGTTGTATGAGTTGGTATGATTATGATTAAACGCGGATGTATGAGTTGGTATGATTATGATTACACTAGGATGTATGAGTTGGTATGATGATGATTGATTACACTAGGATGTATGAGTTGGTATGATTATGATTACACTAGGATGTATGAGTTGGTATGATTATGATTGCACTCGGATGTATGAGTTGCTATGATTATGATTAAACTCGGATGTATGACTTGGTATGATTATGATTACACTAGGATGTATGAGTTGGTATGATTATGATTACACAAGGATGTATGAGGTGGTATGATTATGATTACACTAGGATGTGTGAGTTGGTATGATTATGATTACACTAGGATGTATGAGTTGGTATGATTGATTACACTAGAATGTATGAGTTGGTATGATTGACTACACTAGGATGTATGAGTTGGTATGATTATGATCACACTAGGATGTATGAGTTGGTATTATTATGATTACACAAGGATGTATGAGTTGGTATGATTATGATTACACTAGGATGTATGAGTTGGTATGATTGATTACACTAGGATGTATGAGTTGGTATGATTATGATTACACTAGGGTGTATGTGTTGGTATGATTATGAATACACTAGGATGTATGAGTTGGAATGATTATGCTTACACTAGGATGTATGAGTTGGTATGATTGATTACACTAGGATGTATGAGTTGGTATGATTATGATTACACTAAGATGTATGAGTTGGTATGATTATGATTACACTAGGATGAATGAGTTGGTATAATTATGATTAAACTAGGATGTATGAGTTGTATGATTGATTACACTAGGATGTATGAGTTGGTATGATTATGATTACACTAGCATGTATGAGTTGGTATGATTGATTACACTAGGATGTATGAGTTGGTATGATTATGATTACACTGGGATATATCAGTTGGTATGATTGATTACACTAGGATGTATGAGTTGGTATGATTATGATTACACTAGGATGTATGAGTTGGTATGATTATGATTACACTAGGATGTATGAGTTGGTATGATTATGATTACACTAGGATGTATGAGTTGGTATGATTGATTACACTAGGATGTATGAGTTGGTATGATTATGAATACTCTAGGATGTATGAGTTGGAATGATTATGCTTACACTAGGATGTATGAGTTTGTATGATTGATTACACTAGGATGTATGAGTTGGTATGATTATGATTACACTGGGATGTATCAGTTGGTATGATTGATTACACTAGGATGTATGAGTTGGTATGATTATGATTACACTAGGATGCATGAGTTGGTATAATTGATTACACTAGGATATATGAGTTGGTATGATTATGATTGCACTCGGATGTATAAGTTGGTATGATTATGTTTGCACTAGGATGTATGAGTTGGTATGATTATAATTACACTAGGATGTATGAGTTGGTATGATTGATAACACTAGATTGTATGAGTTGGCATGATTATGATTACACTGGGATGTATCAGTTGGTATGATTGATTACACTAGGATGTATGAGTTGGTATGATTATGATTACACTAGGATGCATGAGTTGGTATAATTGATTACACTAGGATATATGAGTTGGTATGATTATGATTACACTAGGTTGTATCAGTTGGTATGATTATGATTGCACTCGGATGTATAAGTTGGTATGATTATGTTTGCACTAGGATGTATGAGTTGGTATGATTATAATTACACTAGGATGTATGAGTTGGTATGATTGATTACACTAGATTGTATGAGTTGGTATGATTATGATTACACTGGGATGTATGAGTTGATATGATTGATTACACTAGGATGTATGAGTTGGTATGATTATGATAACACTAGGATGTATGAGTTGGTATGATTATGATTACACGAGGTTGTATGAGTTGGTATGATTATGATTAAACGCGGATGTATGAGTTGGTATGATTATGATTACACTAGGATGTATGAGTTGGTATGATGATGATTGATTACACTAGGATGTATGAGTTGGTATGATTATGATTACACTAGGATGTATGAGTTGGTATGATTATGATTGCACTCGGATGTATGAGTTGCTATGATTATGATTAAACTCGGATGTATGAGTTGGTATGATTATGATTACACTAGGATGTATGAGTTGGTATGATTATGATTACACAAGGATGTATGAGGTGGTATGATTATGATTACACGAGGATGTATGAGTTGGTATGTTTATGATTGCACTAGGATGTATGAGTTGGTATGATTGATTACACTAGGATGTATGAGTTGGAATGATTATGATTACACAAGGATGTATGAGGTGGTATGATTATGATTACACGAGAATGTATGAGTTGGTACGTTTATGATTGCACTAGGATGTATGAGTTGGTATGATTATGATTACACTAGGATGCATGAGTTGGTATAATTATGATTAAACAAGGATGTATGAGTTGGTATGATTATGATTACACTAGTATGTATGAGTTGGTATGATTATGATTAAAATAGGATGTATGAGTTGGTATGATTGATTACACTAGGATGTATGAGTTGGTATGTTTATGATTACACTAGGATGTATGAGTTGGTATGATTATGATTACACTAGGATGTATGAGTTGGTATGATTATGATTACACTAGGATGTATGAGTTGGTATAATTATGATTAAACTAGGATGTATGAGTTGTATAAATGATTACACTAGGATGTATGAGTTGGTATGATTATGATTACACTAGGATGTATGAGTTGGTATGATTGATTACACTAGGATGTATGAGTTGGTATGATTATGATTACACTGGGATGTATCAGTTGGTATGATTGATTACACTAGGATGTATGAGTTGGTATGATTATGATTACACTAGGATGCATGAGTTGGTATAATTGATTACACTAGGATGTATGAGTTGGTATGATTATGAATACTCTAGGATGTATGAGTTGGAATGATTATGCTTACACTAGGATGTATGAGTTTGTATGATTGATTACACTAGGATGTATGAGTTGGTATGATTATGATTACACTGGGATGTATCAGTTGGTATGATTGATTACACTAGGATATATGAGTTGGTATGATTATGATTACACTAGGATGTATCAGTTGGTATGATTATGTTTGCACTAGGATGTATGAGTTGGTATGATTATAATTACACTAGGATGTATGAGTTGGTATGATTGATAACACTAGATTGTATGAGTTGGTATGATTATGATTACACTGGGATGTATCAGTTGGTATGATTGATTACACTAGGATGTATGAGTTGGTATGATTATGATTACACTAGGATGCATGAGTTGGTATAATTGATTACACTAGGATATATGAGTTGATATGATTAAAATTACACTAGGATGTATGAGTTGGTATGATTGATTACACTAGATTGTATGAGTTGGTATGATTATGATTACACTGGGATGTATGAGTTGATATGATTGATTACACTAGGATGTATGAGTTGGTATGATTATGATAACACAAGGATGTATGAGTTGGTATAATTATGATTACACGAGGTTGTATGAGTTGGTATGATTATGATTAAACGCGGATGTATGAGTTGGTATGATTATGATTACACTAGGATGTATGAGTTGGTATGATGATGATTGATTACACTAGGATGTATGAGTTGGTATGATTATGATTACACTAGGATGTATGAGTTGGTATGATTATGATTGCACTCGGATGTATGAGTTGCTATGATTATGATTAAACTCGGATGTATGAGTTGGTATGATTATGATTACACTAGGATGTATGAGTTGGTATGATTATGATTACACAAGGATGTATGAGGTGGTATGATTATGATTACACTAGGATGTGTGAGTTGGTATGATTATGATTACACTAGGATGTATGAGTTGGTATGATTGATTACACTAGAATGTATGAGTTGGTATGATTGACTACACTAGGATGTATGAGTTGGTATGATTATGATTACACTAGGATGTATGAGTTGGTATTATTATGATTACACTAGGATGTATGAGTTGGTATGTTTATGATTACACTAGGATGTATGAGTTGGTATGATTGATTACACTAGGATGTATGAGTTGGTATGATTATGCTTACACTAGGATGTATGAGTTTGTATGATTGATTACACTAGGATGTATGAGTTGGTATGATTATGATTACACTGGGATGTATCAGTTGGTATGATTGATTACACTAGGATGTATGAGTTGGTATGATTATGATTACACTAGGATGCATGAGTTGGTATAATTGATTACACTAGGATATATGAGTTGGTATGATTATGATTGCACTCGGATGTATAAGTTGGTATGATTATGTTTGCACTAGGATGTATGAGTTGGTATGATTATAATTACACTAGGATGTATGAGTTGGTATGATTGATAACACTAGATTGTATGAGTTGGCATGATTATGATTACACTGGGATGTATCAGTTGGTATGATTGATTACACTAGGATGTATGAGTTGGTATGATTATGATTACACTAGGATGCATGAGTTGGTATAATTGATTACACTAGGATATATGAGTTGGTATGATTATGATTACACTAGGATGTATGAGTTGGTATGATTGATTACACTAGATTGTATGAGTTGGTATGATTATGATTACACTGGGATGTATGAGTTGATATGATTATGATTACACGAGGTTGTATGAGTTGGTATGATTATGATTAAACGCGGATGTATGAGTTGGTATGATTATGATTACACTAGGATGTATGAGTTGGTATGATGATGATTGATTACACTAGGATGTATGAGTTGGTATGATTATAATTACACTAGGATGTATGAGTTGGTATGATTGATTACACTAGATTGTATGAGTTGGTATGATTATGATTACACTGGGATGTATGAGTTGATATGATTATGATTACACGAGGTTGTATGAGTTGGTATGATTATGATTAAACGCGGATGTATGAGTTGGTATGATTATGATTACACTAGGATGTATGAGTTGGTATGATGATGATTGATTACACTAGGATGTATGAGTTGGTATGATTATGATTACACTAGGATGTATGAGTTGGTATGATTATGATTGCACTCGGATGTATGAGTTGCTATGATTATGATTAAACTCGGATGTATGACTTGGTATGATTATGATTACACTAGGATGTATGAGTTGGTATGATTATGATTACACAAGGATGTATGAGTTGGTATGATTATGATTACACTAGGATGTATGAGTTGGTATGATTGATTACACTAGAATGTATGAGTTGGTATGATTGACTACACTAGGATGTATGAGTTGGTATGATTATGATCACACTAGGATGTATGAGTTGGTATTATTATGATTACACAAGGATGTATGAGTTGGTATGATTATGATTACACTAGGATGTATGAGTTGGTATGATTGATTACACTAGGATGTATGAGTTGGTATGATTATGATTACACTAGGGTGTATGTGTTGGTATGATTATGAATACACTAGGATGTATGAGTTGGAATGATTATGCTTACACTAGGATGTATGAGTTGGTATGATTGATTACACTAGGATGTATGAGTTGGTATGATTATGATTACACTAAGATGTATGAGTTGGTATGATTATGATTACACTAGGATGAATGAGTTGGTATAATTATGATTAAACTAGGATGTATGAGTTGTATGATTGATTACACTAGGATGTATGAGTTGGTATGATTATGATTACACTAGGATGTATGAGTTGGTATGATTGATTACACTAGGATGTATGAGTTGGTATGATTATGATTACACTGGGATATATCAGTTGGTATGATTGATTACACTAGGATGTATGAGTTGGTATGATTATGATTACACTAGGATGTATGAGTTGGTATGATTATGATTACACTAGGATGTATGAGTTGGTATGATTATGATTACACTAGGATGTATGAGTTGGTATGATTGATTACACTAGGATGTATGAGTTGGTATGATTATGAATACTCTAGGATGTATGAGTTGGAATGATTATGCTTACACTAGGATGTATGAGTTTGTATGATTGATTACACTAGGATGTATGAGTTGGTATGATTATGATTCCACTGGGATGTATCAGTTGGTATGATTGATTACACTAGGATGTATGAGTTGGTATGATTATGATTACACTAGGATGCATGAGTTGGTATAATTGATTACACTAGGATATATGTGTTGGTATGATTATGATTGCACTCGGATGTATAAGTTGGTATGATTATGTTTGCACTAGGATGTATGAGTTGGTATGATTATAATTACACTAGGATGTATGAGTTGGTATGATTGATAACACTAGATTGTATGAGTTGGCATGATTATGATTACACTGGGATGTATCAGTTGGTATGATTAATTACACTAGGATGTATGAGTTGGTATGATTATGATTACACTAGGATGCATGAGTTGGTATAATTGATTACACTAGGATATATGAGTTGGTATGATTATGATTACACTAGGATGTATCAGTTGGTATGATTATGATTGCACTCGGATGTATAAGTTGGTATGATTATGTTTGCACTAGGATGTATGAGTTGGTATGATTATAATTACACTAGGATGTATGAGTTGGTATGATTGATTACACTAGATTGTATGAGTTGGTATGATTATGATTACACTGGGATGTATGAGTTGATATGATTGATTACACTAGGATGTATGAGTTGGTATGATTATGATAACACTAGGATGTATGAGTTGGTATGATTATGATTACACGAGGTTGTATGAGTTGGTATGATTATGATTAAACGCGGATGTATGAGTTGGTATGATTATGATTACACTAGGATGTATGAGTTGGTATGATGATGATTGATTACACTAGGATGTATGAGTTGGTATGATTATGATTACACTAGGATGTATGAGTTGGTATGATTATGATTGCACTCGGATGTAAGAGTTGCTATGATTATGATTAAACTCGGATGTATGAGTTGGTATGATTATGATTACACTAGGATGTATGAGTTGGTATGATTATGATTACACAAGGATGTATGAGGTGGTATGATTATGATTACACGAGGATGTATGAGTTGGTATGTTTATGATTGCACTAGGATGTATGAGTTGGTATGATTGATTACACTAGGATGTATGAGTTGGAATGATTATGATTACACAAGGATGTATGAGGTGGTATGATTATGATTACACGAGGATGTATGAGTTGGTACGTTTATGATTGCACTAGGATGTATGAGTTGGTATGATTATGATTACACTAGGATGCATGAGTTGGTATAATTATGATTAAACAAGGATGTATGAGTTGGTATGATTATGATTACACTAGTATGTATGAGTTGGTATGATTATGATTAAAATAGGATGTATGAGTTGGTATGATTGATTACACTAGGATGTATGAGTTGGTATGTTTATGATTACACTAGGATGTATGAGTTGGTATGATTATGATTACACTAGGATGTATGAGTTGGTATGATTATGATTACACTAGGATGTATGAGTTGGTATAATTATGATTAAACTAGGATGTATGAGTTGTATAAATGATTACACTAGGATGTATGAGTTGGTATGATTATGATTACACTAGGATGTATGAGTTGGTATGATTGATTACACTAGGATGTATGAGTTGGTATGATTATGATTACACTGGGATGTATCAGTTGGTATGATTGATTACACTAGGATGTATGAGTTGGTATGATTATGATTACACTAGGATGCATGAGTTGGTATAATTGATTACACTAGGATGTATGAGTTGGTATGATTATGAATACTCTAGGATGTATGAGTTGGAATGATTATGCTTACACTAGGATGTATGAGTTTGTATGATTGATTACACTAGGATGTATGAGTTGGTATGATTATGATTACACTGGGATGTATCAGTTGGTATGATTGATTACACTAGGATATATGAGTTGGTATGATTATGATTACACTAGGATGTATCAGTTGGTATGATTATGTTTGCACTAGGATGTATGAGTTGGTATGATTATAATTACACTAGGATGTATGAGTTGGTATGATTGATAACACTAGATTGTATGAGTTGGTATGATTATGATTACACTGGGATGTATCAGTTGGTATGATTGATTACACTAGGATGTATGAGTTGGTATGATTATGATTACACTAGGATGCATGAGTTGGTATAATTGATTACACTAGGATATATGAGTTGATATGATTAAAATTACACTAGGATGTATGAGTTGGTATGATTGATTACACTAGATTGTATGAGTTGGTATGATTATGATTACACTGGGATGTATGAGTTGATATGATTGATTACACTAGGATGTATGAGTTGGTATGATTATGATAACACAAGGATGTATGAGTTGGTATGATTATGATTACACGAGGTTGTATGAGTTGGTATGATTATGATTAAACGCGGATGTATGAGTTGGTATGATTATGATTACACTAGGATGTATGAGTTGGTATGATGATGATTGATTACACTAGGATGTATGAGTTGGTATGATTATGATTACACTAGGATGTATGAGTTGGTATGATTATGATTGCACTCGGATGTATGAGTTGCTATGATTATGATTAAACTCGGATGTATGAGTTGGTATGATTATGATTACACTAGGATGTATGAGTTGGTATGATTATGATTACACAAGGATGTATGAGGTGGTATGATTATGATTACACTAGGATGTGTGAGTTGGTATGATTATGATTACACTAGGATGTATGAGTTGGTATGATTGATTACACTAGAATGTATGAGTTGGTATGATTGACTACACTAGGATGTATGAGTTGGTATGATTATGATTACACTAGGATGTATGAGTTGGTATTATTATGATTACACTAGGATGTATGAGTTGGTATGTTTATGATTACACTAGGATGTATGAGTTGGTATGATTGATTACACTAGGATGTATGAGTTGGTATGATTATGCTTACACTAGGATGTATGAGTTTGTATGATTGATTACACTAGGATGTATGAGTTGGTATGATTATGATTACACTGGGATGTATCAGTTGGTATGATTGATTACACTAGGATGTATGAGTTGGTATGATTATGATTACACTAGGATGCATGAGTTGGTATAATTGATTACACTAGGATATATGAGTTGGTATGATTATGATTGCACTCGGATGTATAAGTTGGTATGATTATGTTTGCACTAGGATGTATGAGTTGGTATGATTATAATTACACTAGGATGTATGAGTTGGTATGATTGATAACACTAGATTGTATGAGTTGGCATGATTATGATTACACTGGGATGTATCAGTTGGTATGATTGATTACACTAGGATGTATGAGTTGGTATGATTATGATTACACTAGGATGCATGAGTTGGTATAATTGATTACACTAGGATATATGAGTTGGTATGATTATGATTACACTAGGATGTATCAGTTGGTATGATTATGATTGCACTCGGATGTATAAGTTGGTATGATTATGTTTGCACTAGGATGTATGAGTTGGTATGATTATAATTACACTAGGATGTATGAGTTGGTATGATTGATTACACTAGATTGTATGAGTTGGTATGATTATGATTACACTGGGATGTATGAGTTGATATGATTGATTACACTAGGATGTATGAGTTGGTATGATTATGATAACACTAGGATGTATGAGTTGGTATGATTATGATTACACGAGGTTGTATGAGTTGGTATGATTATGATTAAACGCGGATGTATGAGTTGGTATGATTATGATTACACTAGGATGTATGAGTTGGTATGATGATGATTGATTACACTAGGATGTATGAGTTGGTATGATTATGATTACACTAGGATGTATGAGTTGGTATGATTATGATTGCACTCGGATGTATGAGTTGCTATGATTATGATTAAACTCGGATGTATGAGTTGGTATGATTATGATTACACTAGGATGTATGAGTTGGTATGATTATGATTACACAAGGATGTATGAGGTGGTATGATTATGATTACACGAGGATGTATGAGTTGGTATGTTTATGATTGCACTAGGATGTATGAGTTGGTATGATTGATTACACTAGGATGTATGAGTTGGAATGATTATGATTACACAAGGATGTATGAGGTGGTATGATTATGATTACACGAGGATGTATGAGTTGGTACGTTTATGATTGCACTAGGATGTATGAGTTGGTATGATTATGATTACACTAGGATGCATGAGTTGGTATAATTATGATTAAACAAGGATGTATGAGTTGGTATGTTTATGATTGCACTAGAATGTATGTGTTGGTATGATTATGAATACACTAGGATGTATGAGTTGGAATGATTATGCTTACACTAGGATGTATGAGTTGGTATGATTGATTACACTAGGATGTATGAGTTGGTATGATTATGATTACACTAAGATGTATGAGTTGGTATGATTATGATTACACTAGGATGAATGAGTTGGTATAATTATGATTAAACTAGGATGTATGAGTTGTATGATTGATTACACTAGGATGTATGAGTTGGTATGATTATGATTACACTAGGATGTATGAGTTGGCATGATTGATTACACTAGGATGTATGAGTTGGTATGATTATGATTACACTGGGATGTATCAGTTGGTATGATTGATTACACTTGGATGTATGAGTTGGTATGATTATGATTACACTAGGATGTATGAGTTGGTATAATTGATTACACTAGGTTGTATGAGTTGGTATGATTATGATTACACTAGTATGTATGAGTTGGTATGATTATGATTAAAATAGGATGTATGAGTTGGTATGATTGATTACACTAGGATGTATGAGTTGGTATGTTTATGATTACACTAGGATGTATGAGTTGGTATGATTATGATTACACTAGGATGTATGAGTTGGTATGATTATGATTACACTAGGATGTATGAGTTGGTATAATTATGATTAAACTAGGATGTATGAGTTGTATAAATGATTACACTAGGATGTATGAGTTGGTATGATTATGATTACACTAGGATGTATGAGTTGGTATGATTGATTACACTAGGATGTATGAGTTGGTATGATTATGATTACACTGGGATGTATCAGTTGGTATGATTGATTACACTAGGATGTATGAGTTGGTATGATTATGATTACACTAGGATGCATGAGTTGGTATAATTGATTACACTAGGATGTATGAGTTGGTATGATTATGAATACTCTAGGATGTATGAGTTGGAATGATTATGCTTACACTAGGATGTATGAGTTTGTATGATTGATTACACTAGGATGTATGAGTTGGTATGATTATGATTACACTGGGATGTATCAGTTGGTATGATTGATTACACTAGGATATATGAGTTGGTATGATTATGATTGCACTAGGATGTATGAGTTGGTATGATTGATTACACTAGGATGTATGAGTTGGAATGATTATGATTACACAAGGATGTATGAGGTGGTATGATTATGATTACACGAGGATGTATGAGTTGGTACGTTTATGATTGCACTAGGATGTATGAGTTGGTATGATTATGATTACACTAGGATGCATGAGTTGGTATAATTATGATTAAACAAGGATGTATGAGTTGGTATGTTTATGATTGCACTAGAATGTATGTGTTGGTATGATTATGATTGCACTCGGATGTATGAGTTGCTATGATTATGATTAAACTCGGATGTATGAGTTGGTATGATTATGATTACACTAGGATGTATGAGTTGGTATGATTATGATTACACAAGGATGTATGAGGTGGTATGATTATGATTACACGAGGATGTATGGGTTGGTATGTTTATGATTGCACTAGGATGTATGAGTTGGTATGATTGATTACACTAGGATGTATGAGTTGGAATGATTATGATTACACAAGGATGTATGAGGTGGTATGATTATGATTACACGAGGATGTATGAGTTGGTACGTTTATGATTGCACTTGGATGTATGAGTTGGTATGATTATGATTACACTAGGATGCATGAGTTGGTATAATTATGATTAAACAAGGATGTATGAGTTGGTATGTTTATGATTGCACTAGAATGTATGTGTTGGTATGATTATGAATACACTAGGATGTATGAGTTGGAATGATTATGCTTACACTAGGATGTATGAGTTGGTATGATTGATTACACTAGGATGTATGAGTTGGTATGATTATGATTACACTAAGATGTATGAGTTGGTATGATTATGATTACACTAGGATGAATGAGTTGGTATAATTATGATTAAACTAGGATGTATGAGTTGTATGATTGATTACACTAGGATGTATGAGTTGGTATGATTATGATTACACTAGGATGTATGAGTTGGCATGATTGATTACACTAGGATGTATGAGTTGGTATGATTATGATTACACTGGGATGTATCAGTTGGTATGATTGATTACACTTGGATGTATGAGTTGGTATGATTATGATTACACTAGGATGTATGAGTTGGTATAATTGATTACACTAGGTTGTATGAGTTGGTATGATTATGATTACACTAGTATGTATGAGTTGGTATGATTATGATTAAAATAGGATGTATGAGTTGGTATGATTGATTACACTAGGATGTATGAGTTGGTATGTTTATGATTACACTAGGATGTATGAGTTGGTATGATTATGATTACACTAGGATGTATGAGTTGGTATGATTATGATTACACTAGGATGTATGAGTTGGTATAATTATGATTAAACTAGGATGTATGAGTTGTATAAATGATTACACTAGGATGTATGAGTTGGTATGATTATGATTACACTAGGATGTATGAGTTGGTATGATTGATTACACTAGGATGTATGAGTTGGTATGATTATGATTACACTGGGATGTATCAGTTGGTATGATTGATTACACTAGGATGTATGAGTTGGTATGATTATGATTACACTAGGATGCATGAGTTGGTATAATTGATTACACTAGGATGTATGAGTTGGTATGATTATGAATACTCTAGGATGTATGAGTTGGAATGATTATGCTTACACTAGGATGTATGAGTTTGTATGATTGATTACACTAGGATGTATGAGTTGGTATGATTATGATTACACTGGGATGTATCAGTTGGTATGATTGATTACACTAGGATATATGAGTTGGTATGATTATGATTACACTAGGATGTATCAGTTGGTATGATTATGTTTGCACTAGGATGTATGAGTTGGTATGATTATAATTACACTAGGATGTATGAGTTGGTATGATTGATAACACTAGATTGTATGAGTTGGTATGATTATGATTACACTGGGATGTATCAGTTGGTATGATTGATTACACTAGGATGTATGAGTTGGTATGATTATGATTACACTAGGATGCATGAGTTGGTATAATTGATTACACTAGGATATATGAGTTGATATGATTAAAATTACACTAGGATGTATGAGTTGGTATGATTGATTACACTAGATTGTATGAGTTGGTATGATTATGATTACACTGGGATGTATGAGTTGATATGATTGATTACACTAGGATGTATGAGTTGGTATGATTATGATAACACAAGGATGTATGAGTTGGTATGATTATGATTACACGAGGTTGTATGAGTTGGTATGATTATGATTAAACGCGGATGTATGAGTTGGTATGATTATGATTACACTAGGATGTATGAGTTGGTATGATGATGATTGATTACACTAGGATGTATGAGTTGGTATGATTATGATTACACTAGGATGTATGAGTTGGTATGATTATGATTGCACTCGGATGTATGAGTTGCTATGATTATGATTAAACTCGGATGTATGAGTTGGTATGATTATGATTACACTAGGATGTATGAGTTGGTATGATTATGATTACACAAGGATGTATGAGGTGGTATGATTATGATTACACTAGGATGTGTGAGTTGGTATGATTATGATTACACTAGGATGTATGAGTTGGTATGATTGATTACACTAGAATGTATGAGTTGGTATGATTGACTACACTAGGATGTATGAGTTGGTATGATTATGATTACACTAGGATGTATGAGTTGGTATTATTATGATTACACTAGGATGTATGAGTTGGTATGTTTATGATTACACTAGGATGTATGAGTTGGTATGATTGATTACACTAGGATGTATGAGTTGGTATGATTATGCTTACACTAGGATGTATGAGTTTGTATGATTGATTACACTAGGATGTATGAGTTGGTATGATTATGATTACACTGGGATGTATCAGTTGGTATGATTGATTACACTAGGATGTATGAGTTGGTATGATTATGATTACACTAGGATGCATGAGTTGGTATAATTGATTACACTAGGATATATGAGTTGGTATGATTATGATTGCACTCGGATGTATAAGTTGGTATGATTATGTTTGCACTAGGATGTATGAGTTGGTATGATTATAATTACACTAGGATGTATGAGTTGGTATGATTGATAACACTAGATTGTATGAGTTGGCATGATTATGATTACACTGGGATGTATCAGTTGGTATGATTGATTACACTAGGATGTATGAGTTGGTATGATTATGATTACACTAGGATGCATGAGTTGGTATAATTGATTACACTAGGATATATGAGTTGGTATGATTATGATTACACTAGGATGTATCAGTTGGTATGATTATGATTGCACTCGGATGTATAAGTTGGTATGATTATGTTTGCACTAGGATGTATGAGTTGGTATGATTATAATTACACTAGGATGTATGAGTTGGTATGATTGATTACACTAGATTGTATGAGTTGGTATGATTATGATTACACTGGGATGTATGAGTTGATATGATTGATTACACTAGGATGTATGAGTTGGTATGATTATGATAACACTAGGATGTATGAGTTGGTATGATTATGATTACACGAGGTTGTATGAGTTGGTATGATTATGATTAAACGCGGATGTATGAGTTGGTATGATTATGATTACACTAGGATGTATGAGTTGGTATGATGATGATTGATTACACTAGGATGTATGAGTTGGTATGATTATGATTACACTAGGATGTATGAGTTGGTATGATTATGATTGCACTCGGATGTATGAGTTGCTATGATTATGATTAAACTCGGATGTATGAGTTGGTATGACTATGATTACACTAGGATGTATGAGTTGGTATGATTATGATTACACAAGGATGTATGAGGTGGTATGATTATGATTACACGAGGATGTATGAGTTGGTATGTTTATGATTGCACTAGGATGTATGAGTTGGTATGATTGATTACACTAGGATGTATGAGTTGGAATGATTATGATTACACAAGGATGTATGAGGTGGTATGATTATGATTACACGAGGATGTATGAGTTGGTACGTTTATGATTGCACTAGGATGTATGAGTTGGTATGATTATGATTACACTAGGATGCATGAGTTGGTATAATTATGATTAAACAAGGATGTATGAGTTGGTATGTTTATGATTGCACTAGAATGTATGTGTTGGTATGATTATGAATACACTAGGATGTATGAGTTGGAATGATTATGCTTACACTAGGATGTATGAGTTGGTATGATTGATTACACTAGGATGTATGAGTTGGTATGATTATGATTACACTAAGATGTATGAGTTGGTATGATTATGATTACACTAGGATGAATGAGTTGGTATAATTATGATTAAACTAGGATGTATGAGTTGTATGATTGATTACACTAGGATGTATGAGTTGGTATGATTATGATTACACTAGGATGTATGAGTTGGCATGATTGATTACACTAGGATGTATGAGTTGGTATGATTATGATTACACTGGGATGTATCAGTTGGTATGATTGATTACACTTGGATGTATGAGTTGGTATGATTATGATTACACTAGGATGTATGAGTTGGTATAATTGATTACACTAGGTTGTATGAGTTGGTATGATTATGATTACACTAGTATGTATGAGTTGGTATGATTATGATTAAAATAGGATGTATGAGTTGGTATGATTGATTACACTAGGATGTATGAGTTGGTATGTTTATGATTACACTAGGATGTATGAGTTGGTATGATTATGATTACACTAGGATGTATGAGTTGGTATGATTATGATTACACTAGGATGTATGAGTTGGTATAATTATGATTAAACTAGGATGTATGAGTTGTATAAATGATTACACTAGGATGTGTGAGTTGGTATGATTATGATTACACTAGGATGTATGAGTTGGTATGATTGATTACACTAGGATGTATGAGTTGGTATGATTATGATTACACTGGGATGTATCAGTTGGTATGATTGATTACACTAGGATGTATGAGTTGGTATGATTATGATTACACTAGGATGCATGAGTTGGTATAATTGATTACACTAGGATGTATGAGTTGGTATGATTATGAATACTCTAGGATGTATGAGTTGGAATGATTATGCTTACACTAGGATGTATGAGTTTGTATGATTGATTACACTAGGATGTATGAGTTGGTATGATTATGATTACACTGGGATGTATCAGTTGGTATGATTGATTACACTAGGATATATGAGTTGGTATGATTATGATTACACTAGGATGTATCAGTTGGTATGATTATGTTTGCACTAGGATGTATGAGTTGGTATGATTATAATTACACTAGGATGTATGAGTTGGTATGATTGATAACACTAGATTGTATGAGTTGGTATGATTATGATTACACTGGGATGTATCAGTTGGTATGATTGATTACACTAGGATGTATGAGTTGGTATGATTATGATTACACTAGGATGCATGAGTTGGTATAATTGATTACACTAGGATATATGAGTTGATATGATTAAAATTACACTAGGATGTATGAGTTGGTATGATTGATTACACTAGATTGTATGAGTTGGTATGATTATGATTACACTGGGATGTATGAGTTGATATGATTGATTACACTAGGATGTATGAGTTGGTATGATTATGATAACACAAGGATGTATGAGTTGGTATGATTATGATTACACGAGGTTGTATGAGTTGGTATGATTATGATTAAACGCGGATGTATGAGTTGGTATGATTATGATTACACTAGGATGTATGAGTTGGTATGATGATGATTGATTACACTAGGATGTATGAGTTGGTATGATTATGATTACACTAGGATGTATGAGTTGGTATGATTATGATTGCACTCGGATGTATGAGTTGCTATGATTATGATTAAACTCGGATGTATGAGTTGGTATGATTATGATTACACTAGGATGTATGAGTTGGTATGATTATGATTACACAAGGATGTATGAGGTGGTATGATTATGATTACACTAGGATGTGTGAGTTGGTATGATTATGATTACACTAGGATGTATGAGTTGGTATGATTGATTACACTAGAATGTATGAGTTGGTATGATTGACTACACTAGGATGTATGAGTTGGTATGATTATGATTACACTAGGATGTATGAGTTGGTATTATTATGATTACACTAGGATGTATGAGTTGGTATGTTTATGATTACACTAGGATGTATGAGTTGGTATGATTGATTACACTAGGATGTATGAGTTGGTATGATTATGCTTACACTAGGATGTATGAGTTTGTATGATTGATTACACTAGGATGTATGAGTTGGTATGATTATGATTACACTGGGATGTATCAGTTGGTATGATTGATTACACTAGGATGTATGAGTTGGTATGATTATGATTACACTAGGATGCATGAGTTGGTATAATTGATTACACTAGGATATATGAGTTGGTATGATTATGATTACACTAGGATGTATCAGTTGGTATGATTATGATTGCACTCGGATGTATAAGTTGGTATGATTATGTTTGCACTAGGATGTATGAGTTGGTATGATTATAATTACACTAGGATGTATGAGTTGGTATGATTGATTACACTAGATTGTATGAGTTGGTATGATTATGATTACACTGGGATGTATGAGTTGATATGATTGATTACACTAGGATGTATGAGTTGGTATGATTTTGATTAAACGCGGATGTATGAGTTGGTATGATTATGATTACACTAGGATGTATGAGGTGGTATGATGATGATTGATTACACTAGGATGTATGAGTTGGTATGATTATGATTACACTAGGGTGTATGAGTTGGTATGATTATGATTGCACGAGGATGTATGAGTTCGTATGATTATGATTACACTAGGATGTATGAGTTGGTATGATTATGATTACACGAGGATGTATGAGTTGGTATGATTATGATTGCACTAGGATGTATGAGTTGGTATGATTATGATTACACTAGGATGCATGAGTTGGTATGATTATGCTTACACTAGGATGTATGAGTTGGTATGATTGATTGCACTACGATGTATGAGTTGGTATGATTATGATTATACTAGGATGTATGAGTTGGTATGATTATGATTATACTAGAATGTATGAGTTCGTATGATTGATTACACTAGAATGTATGAGGTGGTATGATTACACTAGGATGTATGAGTTGGTATGATTATGATTGGACTAGGATGTATGACTTGGTATGGTTATGATTACACTAGGATGCATGAGTTGGTATGATTATGATTACACAAGGATGTATGAGTTGGTATGATTATGATTGCACTCGGATGTATGAGTTGGTATGATTATGATTACACTAGGATGTATGAGTTGGTATGATTGATTACAGTAGGATGTATGAGTTGCTATGATTATGATTACATTAGGATGTATGAATTGGACTGATTATGATTCAACTAGGATGTATGAGTTGGTATGATTATGATTACACTAGGATTTATGAGTTGGTATGATTTTGATTACACTAGGATGTATGAGTTGGTATGATTATGAATACACTAGGATGTATGAGTTGGTATGATTATGATTGCACTCGGATGTATGAGTTGGTATGATTATGATTGCACTAGGATGTATGAGTTGGTATGATTATGATTACACTGGGATGTATGAGTTGGTATGATTATGATTACACTAGGTTGTATGAGTTGGTGTGATTATGATTACACTAGGATGTATGAGTTGGTATGATTATGATTACACTAGGATGTATGAGTTGTTATGATTGATTACACTAGGATGTATGAGTTGGTATGATAAAGATTACACTAGGATGTATGAGTTGGTATGATTTATTACACTTGGATGTATGAGTTGGTATGATTATGATTACAGTAGGATGTATGAGTTGGTATGATTTTGATTATGCTAGGTTGTATGAGTTGGTATGATTGATTACACTAGGATGTATGAGTTGGTATGATTGATTACACTAGGATGTATGAGTTGGTATGATTATGATTACATTAGGATGTTTGAGTTGGTATGATTGCAATAGGATGTATGAGTTGGTATGATTATGATTACACTAGGATGTATGAGTTGGTAGGATTATGATTACACTAGGATGTATGAGTTGGTATGATTATGATTGCACTAGGATATATGAGTTAGTATGATTAGGATTACACTAGGATGTATGAGTTGGTATGATTATGATTACACGACGATGTATGAGTTGGTATGATTATGATTACACAACGATGTATGAGTTGGTATGATTATGATCACACTGGGATGAATGAGTTGGTATGATTATGATGATTTTTACACTCGGATCTATGAGTTGGTATGATTATGATTACACTAGAATGTATGAGTTGGTATGATTATGATTGCACTAGGATGTATGAGTTGGTATGATTAGGATTACACTAGGATGTATGAGTTGGTATGATTATGATTACACTAGGCTGTATGAGTTGGTATGATTATGATTACACTACGATGTATGAGTTGGTATGATTATGATCACACTAGGATGTATGAGTTGGTATGATTATGATTACACTACGATGTATGAGTTGGTATGATTATGATCACACTAGGATGTAGGAGTTGGTATGATTATGATTACACTAGGATGTATGAGTTAGTATGATTATGATTACACTCGGATGTATGAGTTGGTATGATTGATTACACTAGGATGTATGAATTGGTATGATTTTGATTACACTGGGATGTATGAGTTGGTATGATTATGCTTACACTAGGATGTGTGAGTTGGTATGATTATGCTTGCACTAGGATGTATGAGTTGGTATGATTATGATTACACTAGGATGTATGAGTTGGTATGATTATGATTGCACTAGGATGTATGAGTTGGTATGATTGATTACACTAGGATGTATGAGTTGGTATGATTATGATTACACTAGGATGTATGATTTGATATGATTATGATGATTGATTGCACTAGGATGTATGAGTTGATATGATTATGATTACACTAGGATGTATGATTTGGTGTGATTTTGATTACACTAGGATGTATGAGTTGGTATGATTATGATGATGGATTGCACTAGGATGTATGAGTTGGTATGATTATGATTGCACTAGGATGTATGAGTTGGTATGATTATGATTACACTAGGATGTATGAGTTGGTATGATTATGATCGATTAAACTAGGATGTATGAGTTGGTATGATTATGATTACACTCAGATGTATGAGTTGGTATGATTATGATCACACTAGGATGTGTGAGTTGGTATGATTATGATTACACTAGGATGTATGAGTTGGTATGATTATGATTACGCTAGGTTGTATGAGTTGGTGTGATTATGATTACACTAGGATGCATGAGTTGGTATGATTATGATTACACTAGGATGTATGAGTTGTTATGATTGATTACACTAGGATGTATGAGTTGGTATGATAAAGATTACACTAGGATGTATGAGTTGGTATGATTTATTACACTTGGATGTATGAGTTGGTAAATTTTATGATTACAGTAGGATGTATGAGTTGGTATGATTTTGATTATACTAGGTTGTATGAGTTGGTATGATTGATTACACTAGGATATATGAGTTGGTATGATTGATTACACTCGGATGTATGAGTTGGTATGATTATGATTACATTAGTATGTTTGAGTTGGTATGATTGCAATAGGATGTATGAGTTGGTATGATTATGATTACACTATGATGTATGAGTTGGTATGATTATGATCACACTAGGATGAATGAGTTGGTATGATTATGATGATTGATTACACTCGGATCTATGAGTTGGTATGATTATGATTACACTAGAATGTATGAGTTGGCATGATTATGATTGCACTAGGATGTATGAGTTGGTATGATTAGGATTACACTAGGATGTATGAGTTGGTATGATTATGATTACACGACGATGTATGAGTTGGTATGATTGATTACACTAGGATGTATGAGTTGGTATGATTATGATTACACTAGGCTGTATGAGTTGGCATGATTCTGATTACACTACGATGTATGAGTTGGTATGATTATGATCACACTAGGATGTGTGAGTTGGTATGATTATGATTACACTAGGATGTATGAGTTGGTATGATTATGATTACACTAGGATGTATGAGTTGGTATGATTGATTACACTAGGATTTATGAATTGGTATGATTTTGATTACACTGGGATGTATGTGTTGGTATGATTATGCTTACACTAGGATGTATGAGTTGGTATGATTATGATTACGCTCGGATGTATGAGTTGGTATGATTACGATTACACGACGATGTATGAGTTGGTATGATTGATTGCACTAGGAGGTATGAGTTGGTATGATTATGATTAAACTAGGATGTATGAATTGGTATGATTATGATGATTGATTGCACTAGGATGTATGAGTTGGTATGATTGTGATTACACTAGGATGTATGAGTTCGTATGATTATGATTACAGTAGGATGTATGAGTTGGTATGATTATGATTACACTAGGATGTATGAGTTGGTATGATTGATTGCACAAGGATGTATGAGTTGGTATGATTATGATTGATTACACTAGGATGTATGAGTTGGTATGATTCTGATTACGCTAGGTTGTATGAGTTGGTACGATTGATTACACTAGGATGTATGAGTTGGTATGATTATGATTACACTAGGATGTATGCGTTGTTATGATTGATTACATTGGATGAATGAGTTGGTATGATTATGATTACACTCGGATATATGATTTGGTATGATTATGTTTACACTAGGATGTATGAATTGGTATGATTGATTATACTAGGATGTATGAGTTGGTATGATTGATTACACTAGGATGTATGAGTTGGTATGATTATGATTACACTAGGATGTGTGAGTTTGTATGATTGATTACACTAGGATGTATGAGTTGGTATGATTATGATTACAATAGAATGTATGAGTTGGTATGATTATGATTACACTAAGTTGTATGAGTTGGTGTGATTATGATTACACTAGGATGTCTGAGTTGGTATGATTATGATTACACTAGGATGTATGAGTTGTTATGATTGATTACACTAGGATGTATGACTTGGTATGATTATGCTTACACTAGGATGTATGAGTTGGTATGATTATTATTGCACTAGGGTGTATGTGTTGGTATGATTATGATTACAGTAGGATGTATGAGTTGGAATGATTTTGATTATACTAGGTTGTATGAGTTAGTATGATTGATTACACTAGGATGTATGAGTTGGTATGATTGATTACACTAGGATGTATGAGTTGGTAGGATTATGATTACACTAGGATGTATGAGTTGGTATGATTATGATTGCACTATGATGTATGAGTTGGTATGATTATGATCACACTAGGATGAATGAGTTGGTATGATTATGATGATTGATTACACTCGGATCTATGAGTTGGTATGATTATGATTACACTAGGATGTGTGAGTTTGTATGATTGATTACACTAGGATGTATGAGTTGGTATGATTATGATTACAATAGAATGTATGAGTTGGTATGATTATGATTACACTAAGTTGTATGAGTTGGTGTTATTATGATTACACTAGGATGTCTGAGTTGGTATGATTATGATTACAGTAGGATGTATGAGTTGGAATGATTTTGATTATACTAGGTTGTATGAGTTGGTATGATTGATTACACTAGGATGTATGAGTTGGTATGATTGATTACACTAGGATGTATGAGTTGGTAGGATTATGATTACACTAGGATGTATGAGTTGGTATGATTATGATTGCACTAGGATGTGCGAGTTTGTATGATTGATACACTAGGATGTATGAGTTGGTATGATTATGATTACAATAGAATGTATGAGTTGGTATGATTATGATTACACTAGGTTGTATGAGTTGGTGTGATTATGATTACACTAGGATGTATGAGTTGGTATGATTATGATTACACTAGGATGTATGAGTTGATATGATTGATTACACTAGGATGTATGACTTGGTATGATTATGATTACACTAGGATGTATGAGTTGGTATGATTATTATTGCACTAGGGTTTATGTGTTGGTGTGATTATGATTACAGTAGGATGTATGAGTTGGTATGATTTTGATTATACTAGGTTGTATGAGTTGGTATGATTGATTACACTAGGATGTATGAGTTGGTATGATTGATTACACTAGGATGTATGAGTTGGTATGATTATGATTACATTAGGATGTTTGAGTTGGTATGATTGCAATAGGATGTATGAGTTGGTATGATTATGATTACACTAGGATGTATGAGTTGGTAGGATTATGATTACACTAGGATGTATGAGTTGGTATGATTATGATTGCACTCGGATGAATGAGTTGGTATGATTATGATGATTGATTACACTCGGATCTATGAGTTGGTATGATTATGATTACACTAGAATGTATGAGTTGGTATTATTATGATTGCACTAGGATGTATGAGTTGGTATGATTAGGATTACACTAGGATGTATGAGTTGGTATGATTATGATTACACGACGATGTATGAGTTAGTATGATTGATTACACTAGGAGGTATGAGTTGGTATGATTATAATTATACTAGGATGTATGAATTGGTATGATTATGATGATTGATTGCACTAGGATGTATGAGTTGGTATGATTGTGATTACACTAGGATGTATGAGTTGGTATGATTATGATTACAGTAGGATGTATGAGTTGGTATGATTATGATTACACTAGGATGTATGAGTTGGTATGATTGATTGCACAAGGATGTATGAGTTGGTATGATTATGATTGCACTAGGATGTGCGAGTTTGTATGATTGATTACACTAGGATGTATGAGTTGGTATGATTATGATTACAATAGAATGTATGAGTTGGTATGATTATGATTACACTAGGTTGTATGAGTTGGTGTGATTATGATTACACTAGGATGTATGAGTTGGTATGATTATGATTACACTAGGATGTATGAGTTGATATGATTGATTACACTAGGATGTATGACTTGGTATGATTATGATTACACTAGGATGTATGAGTTGGTATGATTATTATTGCACTAGGGTTTATGTGTTGGTATGATTATGATTACAGTAGGATGTATGAGTTGGTATGATTTTGATTATACTAGGTTGTATGAGTTGGTATGATTGATTACACTAGGATGTATGAGTTGGTATGATTGATTACACTAGGATGTATGAGTTGGTATGATTATGATTACATTAGGATGTTTGAGTTGGTATGATTGCAATAGGATGTATGAGTTGGTATGATTATGATTACACTAGGATGTATGAGTTGGTAGGATTATGATTACACTAGGATGTATGAGTTGGTATGATTATGATCACACTCGGATGAATGAGTTGGTATGATTATGATGATTGATTACACTCGGATCTATGAGTTGGTATGATTATGATTACACTAGAATGTATGAGTTGGTATTATTATGATTGCACTAGGATGTATGAGTTGGTATGATTAGGATTACACTAGGATGTATGAGTTGGTATGATTATGATTACACGACGATGTATGAGTTAGTATGATTGATTACACTAGGAGGTATGAGTTGGTATGATTATGATTATACTAGGATGTATGAATTGGTATGATTATGATGATTGATTGCACTAGGATGTATGAGTTGGTATGATTGTGATTACACTAGGATGTATGAGTTCGTATGATTATGATTACAGTAGTATGTATGAGTTGGTATGATTATGATTACACTAGGATGTATGAGTTGGTATGATTGATTGCACAAGGATGTATGAGTTGGTATGATTATGATTGATTACACTAGGATGTATGAGTTGGTATGATTCTGATTACGCTCGGTTGTATGAGTTGGTACGATTGATTACACTAGGATGTATGAGTTGGTATGATTATGTTTACACTAGGATGTATGCGTTGTTATGATTGATTACATTGGATGAATGAGTTGGTATGATTATGATTACACTCGGATGTATGATTTGATATGATTATGTTTACACTAGGATGTATGAATTGGTATGATTGATTATACTAGGATGTATGAGTTGGTATGATTGATTACACTAGGATGTATGAGTTGGTATGATTATGATTACAATAGAATGTATGAGTTGGTATGATTATGATTACACTAGGTTGTATGAGTTGGTGTGATTATGATTACACTAGGATGTATGAGTTGGTATGATTATGATTACACTAGGATGTATGAGTTGGTATGATTATTATTGCACTAGGGTTTATGTGTTGGTATGATTATGATTACAGTAGGATGTATGAGTTGGTATGATTTTGATTATACTAGGTTGTGTGAGTTGGTATGATTGATTACACTAGGATGTATGAGTTGGTATGATTGATTACACTAGGATGTATGAGTTGGTATGATTATGATTACATTAGGATGTTTGAGTTGGTATGATTGCAATAGGATGTATGAGTTGGTATGATTATGATTACACTAGGATGTATGAGTTGGTAGGATTATGATTACACTAGGATGTATGAGTTGGTATGATTATGATTGCACTATGATGTATGAGTTGGTATGATTGCAATAGGATGTATGAGTTGGTATGATTATGATTACACTAGGATGTATGAGTTGGTATGATTATGATCACACTAGGATGAATGAGTTGGTATGATTATGATGATTGATTACACTCGGATCTATGAGTTGGTATGATTATGATTACACTAGAATCTATGAGTTGGTATGATTATGATTGCACTAGGAAGTATGAGTTGGTATGATTAGGATTACACTAGGATGTATGAGTTGGTATGATTATGATTACACGACGATGTATGAGTTGGTATGATTGATTACACTAGGATGTATGAGTTGGTATGATTATGATTACACTAGCCTGTATGAGTTGGTATGATTATGATTACACTCGGCTGTATTAGT
The DNA here is from genome assembly GCF_044704955.1 of Pristiophorus japonicus. NCBI lineage: Eukaryota > Metazoa > Chordata > Chondrichthyes > Pristiophoridae > Pristiophorus > Pristiophorus japonicus. The sequence continues at coordinate 194,131,903 of NC_091987.1, read as the reverse complement.
TGGTATGATTATGATTACACTAGGATGTATGAGTTGGTATGATTATGATCGATTAAACTAGGATGTATGAGTTGGTATGATTATGATTACACTAGGAGGTATGAGTTAGTATGATTATGATTACACTACGATGTATGAGTTGGTATGATTATGATCATACTAGGATGTGTGAGTTTGTATGATTATGATTACACTAGGATGTATGAGTTGGTATGATTTTGATTACACTAGGTTGTATGAGTTGGTGTGATTATGATTACACTAGGATGTATGAGTTGGTATGATTATGATTACACTAGGATGTATGAGTTGTTATGATTGATTACACTAGGATGTATGAGTTGTTATGATAAAGATTACACTAGGATGTATGAGTTGGTATGATTTATTACACTTGGATGTATGAGTTGGTAAATTTTATGATTACAGTAGGATGTATGAGTTGGTATGATTTTGATTATACTGGGTTGTATGAGTTGGTATGATTGATTACACTAGGATATATGAGTTGGTATGATTGATTACACTCGGATGTATGAGTTGGTATGATTATGATTACATTAGTATGTTTGAGTTGGTATGATTGCAATAGGATGTATGAGTTGGTATGATTATGATTACACTATGATGTATGAGTTGGTATGATTATGATCACACTAGGATGAATGAGTTGGTATGATTATGATGATTGATTACACTCGGATCTATGAGTTGGTATGATTATGATTACACTAGAATGTATGAGTTGGCATGATTATGATTGCACTAGGATGTATGAGTTGGTATGATTAGGATTACACTAGGATGTATGAGTTGGTATGATTATGATTACACGACGATGTATGAGTTGGTATGATTGATTACACTAGGATGTATGAGTTGGTATGATTATGATTACACTAGGCTGTATGAGTTGGCATGATTCTGATTACACTACGATGTATGAGTTGGTATGATTATGATCACACTAGGATGTGTGAGTTGGTATGATTATGATTACACTAGGATGTATGAGTTGGTATGATTATGATTACACTAGGATGTATGAGTTGGTATGATTGATTACACTAGGATTTATGAATTGGTATGATTTTGATTACACTGGGATGTATGTGTTGGTATGATTATGCTTACACTAGGATGTATGAGTTGGTATGATTATGATTACGCTCGGATGTATGAGTTGGTATGATTACGATTACACGACGATGTATGAGTTGGTATGATTGATTGCACTAGGAGGTATGAGTTGGTATGATTATGATTAAACTAGGATGTATGAATTGGTATGATTATGATGATTGATTGCACTAGGATGTATGAGTTGGTATGATTGTGATTACACTAGGATGTATGAGTTCGTATGATTATGATTACAGTAGGATGTATGAGTTGGTATGATTATGATTACACTAGGATGTATGAGTTGGTATGATTGATTGCACAAGGATGTATGAGTTGGTATGATTATGATTGATTACACTAGGATGTATGAGTTGGTATGATTCTGATTACGCTAGGTTGTATGAGTTGGTACGATTGATTACACTAGGATGTATGAGTTGGTATGATTATGATTACACTAGGATGTATGCGTTGTTATGATTGATTACATTGGATGAATGAGTTGGTATGATTATGATTACACTCGGATGTATGATTTGGTATGATTATGTTTACACTAGGATGTATGAATTGGTATGATTGATTATACTAGGATGTATGAGTTGGTATGATTGATTACACTAGGATGTATGAGTTGGTATGATTATGATTACACTAGGATGTGTGAGTTTGTATGATTGATTACACTAGGATGTATGAGTTGGTATGATTATGATTACAATAGAATGTATGAGTTGGTATGATTATGATTACACTAAGTTGTATGAGTTGGTGTGATTATGATTACACTAGGATGTCTGAGTTGGTATGATTATGATTACACTAGGATGTATGAGTTGTTATGATTGATTACACTAGGATGTATGACTTGGTATGATTATGCTTACACTAGGATGTATGAGTTGGTATGATTATTATTGCACTAGGGTGTATGTGTTGGTATGATTATGATTACAGTAGGATGTATGAGTTGGAATGATTTTGATTATACTAGGTTGTATGAGTTAGTATGATTGATTACACTAGGATGTATGAGTTGGTATGATTGATTACACTAGGATGTATGAGTTGGTAGGATTATGATTACACTAGGATGTATGAGTTGGTATGATTATGATTGCACTATGATGTATGAGTTGGTATGATTATGATCACACTAGGATGAATGAGTTGGTATGATTATGATGATTGATTACACTCGGATCTATGAGTTGGTATGATTATGATTACACTAGGATGTGTGAGTTTGTATGATTGATTACACTAGGATGTATGAGTTGGTATGATTATGATTACAATAGAATGTATGAGTTGGTATGATTATGATTACACTAAGTTGTATGAGTTGGTGTTATTATGATTACACTAGGATGTCTGAGTTGGTATGATTATGATTACAGTAGGATGTATGAGTTGGAATGATTTTGATTATACTAGGTTGTATGAGTTGGTATGATTGATTACACTAGGATGTATGAGTTGGTATGATTGATTACACTAGGATGTATGAGTTGGTAGGATTATGATTACACTAGGATGTATGAGTTGGTATGATTATGATTGCACTAGGATGTGCGAGTTTGTATGATTGATACACTAGGATGTATGAGTTGGTATGATTATGATTACAATAGAATGTATGAGTTGGTATGATTATGATTACACTAGGTTGTATGAGTTGGTGTGATTATGATTACACTAGGATGTATGAGTTGGTATGATTATGATTACACTAGGATGTATGAGTTGATATGATTGATTACACTAGGATGTATGACTTGGTATGATTATGATTACACTAGGATGTATGAGTTGGTATGATTATTATTGCACTAGGGTTTATGTGTTGGTGTGATTATGATTACAGTAGGATGTATGAGTTGGTATGATTTTGATTATACTAGGTTGTATGAGTTGGTATGATTGATTACACTAGGATGTATGAGTTGGTATGATTGATTACACTAGGATGTATGAGTTGGTATGATTATGATTACATTAGGATGTTTGAGTTGGTATGATTGCAATAGGATGTATGAGTTGGTATGATTATGATTACACTAGGATGTATGAGTTGGTAGGATTATGATTACACTAGGATGTATGAGTTGGTATGATTATGATTGCACTCGGATGAATGAGTTGGTATGATTATGATGATTGATTACACTCGGATCTATGAGTTGGTATGATTATGATTACACTAGAATGTATGAGTTGGTATTATTATGATTGCACTAGGATGTATGAGTTGGTATGATTAGGATTACACTAGGATGTATGAGTTGGTATGATTATGATTACACGACGATGTATGAGTTAGTATGATTGATTACACTAGGAGGTATGAGTTGGTATGATTATAATTATACTAGGATGTATGAATTGGTATGATTATGATGATTGATTGCACTAGGATGTATGAGTTGGTATGATTGTGATTACACTAGGATGTATGAGTTGGTATGATTATGATTACAGTAGGATGTATGAGTTGGTATGATTATGATTACACTAGGATGTATGAGTTGGTATGATTGATTGCACAAGGATGTATGAGTTGGTATGATTATGATTGCACTAGGATGTGCGAGTTTGTATGATTGATTACACTAGGATGTATGAGTTGGTATGATTATGATTACAATAGAATGTATGAGTTGGTATGATTATGATTACACTAGGTTGTATGAGTTGGTGTGATTATGATTACACTAGGATGTATGAGTTGGTATGATTATGATTACACTAGGATGTATGAGTTGATATGATTGATTACACTAGGATGTATGACTTGGTATGATTATGATTACACTAGGATGTATGAGTTGGTATGATTATTATTGCACTAGGGTTTATGTGTTGGTATGATTATGATTACAGTAGGATGTATGAGTTGGTATGATTTTGATTATACTAGGTTGTATGAGTTGGTATGATTGATTACACTAGGATGTATGAATTGGTATGATTGATTACACTAGGATGTATGAGTTGGTATGATTATGATTACATTAGGATGTTTGAGTTGGTATGATTGCAATAGGATGTATGAGTTGGTATGATTATGATTACACTAGGATGTATGAGTTGGTAGGATTATGATTACACTAGGATGTATGAGTTGGTATGATTATGATCACACTCGGATGAATGAGTTGGTATGATTATGATGATTGATTACACTCGGATCTATGAGTTGGTATGATTATGATTACACTAGAATGTATGAGTTGGTATTATTATGATTGCACTAGGATGTATGAGTTGGTATGATTAGGATTACACTAGGATGTATGAGTTGGTATGATTATGATTACACGACGATGTATGAGTTAGTATGATTGATTACACTAGGAGGTATGAGTTGGTATGATTATGATTATACTAGGATGTATGAATTGGTATGATTATGATGATTGATTGCACTAGGATGTATGAGTTGGTATGATTGTGATTACACTAGGATGTATGAGTTCGTATGATTATGATTACAGTAGGATGTATGAGTTGGTATGATTATGATTACACTAGGATGTATGAGTTGGTATGATTGATTGCACAAGGATGTATGAGTTGGTATGATTATGATTGATTACACTAGGATGTATGAGTTGGTATGATTCTGATTACGCTCGGTTGTATGAGTTGGTACGATTGATTACACTAGGATGTATGAGTTGGTATGATTATGATTACACTAGGATGTATGCGTTGTTATGATTGATTACATTGGATGAATGAGTTGGTATGATTATGATTACACTCGGATGTATGATTTGATATGATTATGTTTACACTAGGATGTATGAATTGGTATGATTGATTATACTAGGATGTATGAGTTGGTATGATTGATTACACTAGGATGTATGAGTTGGTATGATTATGATTACACTAGGATGTGTGAGTTTGTATGATTGATTACACTAGGATGTATGAGTTGGTATGATTATGATTACAATAGAATGTATGAGTTGGTATGATTATGATTACACTAGGTTGTATGAGTTGGTGTGATTATGATTACACTAGGATGTATGAGTTGGTATGATTATGATTACACTAGGATGTATGAGTTGGTATGATTATTATTGCACTAGGGTTTATGTGTTGGTATGATTATGATTACAGTAGGATGTATGAGTTGGTATGATTTTGATTATACTAGGTTGTGTGAGTTGGTATGATTGATTACACTAGGATGTATGAGTTGGTATGATTGATTACACTAGGATGTATGAGTTGGTATGATTATGATTACATTAGGATGTTTGAGTTGGTATGATTGCAATAGGATGTATGAGTTGGTATGATTATGATTACACTAGGATGTATGAGTTGGTAGGATTATGATTACACTAGGATGTATGAGTTGGTATGATTATGATTGCACTATGATGTATGAGTTGGTATGATTGCAATAGGATGTATGAGTTGGTATGATTATGATTACACTAGGATGTATGAGTTGGTATGATTATGATCACACTAGGATGAATGAGTTGGTATGATTATGATGATTGATTACACTCGGATCTATGAGTTGGTATGATTATGATTACACTAGAATCTATGAGTTGGTATGATTATGATTGCACTAGGAAGTATGAGTTGGTATGATTAGGATTACACTAGGATGTATGAGTTGGTATGATTATGATTACACGACGATGTATGAGTTGGTATGATTGATTACACTAGGATGTATGAGTTGGTATGATTATGATTACACTAGCCTGTATGAGTTGGTATGATTATGATTACACTCGGCTGTATTAGTTGGTATGATTATGATTACACTAGGATGTATGAGTTGGTATGATTATGATCGATTAAACTAGGATGTATGAGTTGGTATGATTATGATTACACTAGGAGGTATGAGTTAGTATGATTATGATTACACTACGATGTATGAGTTGGTATGATTATGATCATACTAGGATGTGTGAGTTTGTATGATTATGATTACACTAGGATGTATGAGTTGGTATGATTATGATTACACTAGGTTGTATGAGTTGGTGTGATTATGATTACACTAGGATGTATGAGTTGGTATGATTATGATTACACTAGGATGTATGAGTTGTTATGATAAAGATTACACTAGGATGTATGAGTTGGTATGATTTATTACACTTGGATGTATGAGTTGGTATGATTATGATTACAGTAGGATGTATGAGTTGGTATGATTTTGATTATACTAGGTTGTATGAGTTGGTATGATTGATTACACTAGGATGTATGAGTTGGTATGATTGATTACACTAGGATGTATGAGTTGGTATGATTATGATTACATTAGGATGTTTGAGTTGGTATGATTGCAATAGGATGTATGAGTTGGTATGATTATGATTACACTAGGATGTATGAGTTGGTAGGATTATGATTACACTAGGATGTATGAGTTGGTATGATTATGATTTCACTATGATGTATGAGTTGGTATGATTATGATCACACTAGGATGAATGCGTTGGTATGATTATGATGATTGATTACACTCGTATCTATGAGTTGGTATGATTATGATTACACTAGAATGTATGAGTTGGTATGATTATGATTGCACTAGGATGTATGAGTTGGTATGATTAGGATTACACTAGGATGTATGAGTTGGTATGATTATGATTACACGACGATGTATGAGTTGGTATGATTGATTACACTAGGATGTATGAGTTGGTATGATTATGATTACACTAGGCTGTATGAGTTGGTATGATTATGATTACACTACGATGTATGAGTTGGTATGATTATGATCACACTAGGATGTGTGAGTTGGTGTGATTATGATTACACTAGGATGTATGAGTTGGTATGATTATGATTACACTCGGATGTATGAGTTGGTATGATTGATTACACTAGGATGTATGAATTGGTATGATTTTGATTACACTGGGATGTATGAGTTGGTATGATTATGCTTACACTAGGATGTATGAGTTGGTATGATTATGATTGCACTAGGATGTATGAGTTGGTATGATTATGATTACACTAGGATGTATGAGTTGGTATGATTATGATTACACTAGGATGTATGATTTGGTATGATTATGATTGATTGCACTAGGATGTATGAGTTGGTATGATTATGATTACACTAGGATGTATGAGTTGGTATGATTATGATTACACTAGGATGAATGAGTTGGTATGATTATGATGATTGATTGCACTAGGATGTATGAGTTGGTATGATTATGATTACACTAGGATGTATGAGTTGGTATGATTATGATTGCACTAGCATGTATGAGTTGGTATGTTTATGATTACACTGGGATGTATGAGTTGGTATGATTATGATTATACTAGGATGTATGAGTTGGTATTATTGATTACACTAGGATGTATGAGTTGGTATGATTATGATTACACTAGGATGTATGAGTTGGTATGATTGTGATTACACTAGGATTTATGAGTTGGTATGATTGATTACACTAGGATGTATGAGTTGGTATGATTATGATTACACTAGGATGTATGAGTTGGTATGATTGATTACACTAGGATGTATGAGTTGGTATGATTATGATTACACTAGGATGTATGAGTTGGTATGATTGATTACACTAGGATGTATGATTATGATTATGATTATGATGATTGATTACACTAGGATGAGGGTGAGTGTGGTTGGTGGCAAGTGAGATGGGGATGCGATAACGTAAGGAAGAAAGAAAGACTTGCATTTATATAGCGCCTTTCATGACCACTGGACATCTCAAAGCTCTTTACAGCCAATGAAGTACTTTTGAAGTGTAGTCACTGATGTAATGTAGGAAACGCAACAGCCAATTTGCACACAGCAAGGTCCCACAAACAGCAATCCAATAATGACGAGATCATATGTTTTTGTTATGTTGATTGAGGGATAAATATTAGCCAGGAATACCTGGGCTAACTCCTCTGCTCTTCTTTGAAATAGTGCCAGGGCATCTTTTACGTCCACTTGAGAGAACAGACGGGGCTTCGGTTTAACGTCTCATCCAAAAGACAGATAGAGACAGAGGGATGGGTGGAGCTGCAAGATATGTTGGTGTGAGCAAGGATGTGCAGGAGTAGGGTAGGGAAGGCAGAGTGATGGGGATGTGATGAGCAGGATGGAGTTGAGTGCGGCTCTATACTAACATTTCCTGATCTTATGAGACCATTGAAACATTTGCAGCACTGCACCCAGGTCCCCCATTTGTAACCTCCTCTGCAATCTGTAAACAGGCTGTTTTGGTCTCCTATCGGAAGGGAAGAGGACCTCACTGCATGCTCTGATTTTCTCCGTATGCATATGGAGGGAGTCATCGGAGAACCTGGGTACAGTCCTCTGCCTCTGTGCAGTCATTGTTAGTGTTTGCTGCACTCCAATGCTCTAGTGCACTGACAGCACTACGTTAGATTAAACATCAACTGTAATGTGGCCATGGTCCCTTTAAAGATCCCAGCTGAAAATGCATCATGAATGATGTCACCAGACCCACTCCATTTAATTGGGCCGGTAGCGTGCTGGACGGGCTGAATAGGCCCCATTAAGTTAAGTTTTTCAGCAGCGGGATGGAGCCAGCAACGGGGTCGCGACCCGCCTCACTGACTGCCCGCACCGAGGTAGGCAAAATTCCGGATTATGTTCAGAAAATAAATCTGCCATTTTGTTTCTTTGGTCAAGCTTGCGAGGGTCTGGATGTAAATCTCTCTGAAAACAGACTATCTAAAATCGAAGTAAACACAATTTCATTAGAGATACAATTCCAAAACATTACAAACATTTTGATGTGTTTCATTTATAATATAATACAAGTTGAGAGGATGGGTGTGACCTCCTGCCAAGCTGTGCTCTAATCAATCACTCGGAAACGCGTAATAATAGTCTTTATTAATGAATCATAGAATTATACGCATAGAAAGGAGCTACTTGGTCCATCGTTGAAAGAGCTATCCAATTAGTCCCATTCTCCTGCTCTTTCCCCAGGGCCCTGCAAATATTACTTGATCAAGTACAAGTCCGATTCCCAAATGGTATCATAAAGATGACTTGCCCTTAGATTTTTTTTCCTTCTTCATAGTGAAGAAGTGCCTGGATTTTCATGAAGGCACAGTATAGATGGAAATCCAAATGCTGCCTCTTCTTGCCATAGAGTGTTGGATCTGTGCTGGCAGCGTAGCCAAAGTGAGTGCTTGATGCAACATGCTGTGATGTACCAAAGTCCATGTTGTCATTTAGTCTCACCTCATATTGAGAATAACCTATAGAAGGAGAAAGGGAAAAGGAAGTAAAGTTTCCGCTTTTGCGCAATCGGTGATTCTGGTACAAATTGCGCCCCAAATTGCGCTCATTTTGAAAAGTGTTTTTTTTCTCGAGTTTCCACTCAAACTCTTTTGCATATTGCAGAATGCAAAATCTACCATGAACCAGCGCAATCGAGAACCATTTTAAAACATAATTTGAAAAAAAATTGTTGCTTTAAAAAATATTCCTTGATATATTTAACACTAGGTACTGTTTAATTAATACATCCAAAAATGGGTTTATCATAAAAAATAAGCATTTTTAATCACAGCGTAACTCACTTTTAATCGACTGAAAATGATTTTTAAAATACAGAAGTATTTTCTAATTAGATTTGGCTCCAGTAGTTCTTTAAACTTTTCAAAATGTGCATATTAGTTAAGACCTAGTTTAATTTTTGGAGCCTTCTCAGAGGCCTGCAAACGAACGTAATTAGTGGAAACTCCCAACAATAATTAATTCACCCTGGGGGCGTGGCTAGTTTTGTGGGACGACGTTTTTAAAACTAGTGCAAAAGAGGGCGAAAACTCGAGTTGTACTGAACGCAACTTTCAATTAAAATTCCACGATCTTTTGCGGCCGTTACAGCGATGTCAAACAAATTGCGCTGACAAAACCAGCGCAACTGAGCATAAACTCCAGGCCGATCTATTATGTATCCCCAAGCAAATACCTTCAAAGAGGAACAACACGAAAAGACATTTTGTGTGTCATGCAACTATTGCAACCCCAGCAGGCAGGATTAAGACAGTAAATGTGGGAAGGATCAAAATTAATTGGAGAACGCTTGCTGGGTGGTGACAAGGTGCTTGCTTTCTCACCCTTGCCAATCCATTTCACAGCTTCTCTGCCGAGAAGGGCAAGGACTATTGTCATATTCAGTGAGCTGTTTTAGTATGTTGTGTGAAGTCTTGGATTATAAGAAGCCTATTAGAGGAAAAAACAGCCCGCTTCATTGGCACCCCATCCATCACATTCAACATTCACTCCCTCCACCACCGGCGCACCATGGCTGCAGCGTGTACCGTGCACCGCAGCAACTCACCAAGGCTTCTTCGGCAGCACCTCCCAAACCCGTGACCTCTACCACCTAGAAGAACAAGGGCAGCAGGCACATGGCAGCACCATCCCATGCCAGTTCCCCTCTAAGTTACACAGCACCCTGACTTGGAAATATATCGTCATTCCTTCACCATCGCTGGGTCAAAAGTCTGGAACTTCCTCCATAACAAACTCTGAGAGTATCTTCACTACACGGACTGCAGTGGTTCAAGAAGGTGGCTCACCACCAAAAGGAAGGCAGAATATTATCTGAATGGTGACAGATTAGGAAAAGGGGAGGTGCAACGAGACCTGGGTATCATGGTACAACAGTCATTGAAAGCTGGCATGCAGGTACAGCAGGCGGGGTGAAGAAGGCAAATGGCATGTTGGCCTTCATAGCGAGAGGAATTGAGTATAGGAGCAGGGAAGTCTTACTGCAGTTGTACAGGGCCTTGGTGAGGCCACACCTTGAATATTGTGTACAGTTTTGGTCTCCTAATCTGAGGAAGGACATTCTTGCTATTGAGGGAGTGCAGCGAAGGTTCACCAGACTGATTCCCGGGATGGCAGGACTGACATATGAAGAAAGAATACATCAACTAGGCTTATATTCACTGGAGTTTAGAAGAATGAGAGGGGATCTCATCGAAACATATAAAATTCTGACGAGATTAGACAGGTTAGATGCAGGAAGAATGTTCCTGATGTTGGGGAAGCCCAGAACCAGGGGTCAGAGTCTGAGGATAAGGGGTAAGCCATTTAGGCCCGAGATGAGGAAAAACTTCTTCACTCAGAGAGTGGTGAACCTGTGGAATTTTCTACCACAGAAAGTTGTTGAGGCCAGTTCATTAGATATATTCAAAAGGGAGTTAGATGTGGCCCTTACAGCTAAAGGGATCAACGGGTATGGAGAGAAAGCAGGAATGGGGTACTGAAGTTGTACGATCAGCCATGATCATATTGAATGGTGGTGCAGGCTCGAAGGGCCGAATGGCCTCCTTCTGCATGTATTTTCTATGTTTCTATGTTTCTCAAGGGCAATTAGGGATGGGCAATAAATTTGGCCTTGCCAGCAATGCCCACATCCCAGGAACGAATAAAAAAAAATGTAGGAATCTGATAGGAACTACCTGAGGACCCAAGTGCCACTGGGCCCACAAACACCCTTTGCAAATGAACTAGCCTGGTGTTTCTGCTGGTACAACTCTATGTGAACTAAAGTTTGAACTGCTATGTGCGTGACTGGATTTATGCCCTGCACCTTCTGTTGTATGAAGTGTTGCAAGAAAGATGAGAATTCTCCACATGCTATCTCCCTGAGGGTGCAAGAAAGAAGTGTTTTCACTGGGGTCACATCCTTCATGGACAAAGAGCAAACATTTATCAAGTGGAGGGTGTTGTGTATGGAGAAAGAGTCAGACTGAATACTGTGAGCTCAAAGTAAAGTGTGACCTTAGTCTTTTATTGCAGTTCTCCAGAGTGCCTCTCCAACCTGTGAGGCCTTCTTAAATACCTGTGCTCCGAAGGGATTATGGGATCCCTTGGGACTCCACGGGATGAGCCCTCTGGTGGCAGTACAGAGTATATACAAGTTTACATATATAACAAACTCCCCCCCAAAGTCAATAATGTAACTATTTACAATGTGAGTCGATCTGGGGCCCTTCTTGCCCTGGTTAATCGTATCGGTGTGAAAGCTGGTGTTGTTGAATCAATTGTTGGGCCGTCGCTGGGCTGCTGTGCAGCTGGCCTTGCTGGGCTGCCTAGTGTGTTGGGCCCTGCAGGGATGCTGTGGATGATGGGTTCTGCTTCGTGGTCAACTGTGGTGCCGGTAGCCACTGGTGTGTATGTTCGGGGATCAAAAAAGGTAGGGTCCAAGGTGGGTTGCTCAGGATAGTCCGTGAATCTGAGTTTGATTTGGTCCAAGTGTTTCCGGTGAATGAGTCCATTTGAAAGTTTGACCCGAAACACCCTGCTCCCCTCTTTGGCCATGATAGTGCCGGGAAGCCACTTGGGACCTTGTCCATAATTTAACACAAATACAGGATCATTGATTTCAATCTCGCATGACACATTTGTGCTATCATGGTATGCACTTTGTTGAAGTCGCCTGCTCTCTACCTGTTCATGTAGATCAGGGTGAACTAACGAGAACCTTGTCTAAAGTTCTCTTTTCATGAGCAGTTCAGCAGATGGGATCCCATTGAGCGAGTGGGGTCTCGTGCGGTAGCTAAGCAGGACTCGAGATAGGTGAGTCTGCAGTGAGCCTTCCATTACCCTCTTCAAGCCTTGCTTGATGGTTTGTACCTCTCTCTCTGCCAGATCATTGGACGCTGGTTTAAACGGGGCAGATGTGACATGTTTGTTCCTGTTACGGGTCATGAATTCTTTGAACTCAGCACTGGTAAAACATCACCCGTTGTCGCTCACCAGGACATCAGGTAGGCCGTGTGTGGCAAACATGGCCAGCAGGCTTTCAGTGGTGGCAGCGGACATGCTAGCCGACATTATCTCACATTCAATCCACTTGGAGTACGCATCTACAACCACAAGGAACATTTTACCCAAGAACGGGCATGCATAGTCGACGTGTACCCTAGACAACGGTCTGGAGGGCCAAGACCATAAACTTAGCTGCGCCTCCCTGGGTACATTGCTTAACTGCGAGCATGTATTACATCTGTGAAAGCAGGAATCTAAGTCCGCATCGTTACCGGGCCACCACACGTGGGATCTGGCTATCGCATTCATCATTACGATGCCTGGGTGGATACTGTGGAGGTCACTGATGAAGGTGTCTCTGCCCTTCTTGGGAACCACTACTCGATTGCCTCACAGAAGGCAGTCTGTCTGTATAGGCATTTCATCTTTGCGCCGCTGTAATAGCTTTATCTCTTCCTGCATTTCCACTGGGACACTGGACCAGCTCCCGTGAAGCACACAGCTTTTGACTAGAGATAATAAGGGGTCCTGGCTCGTCCAGGTTTTGATCTGCCAGGCAGTGACGGTTGATTGCTCACTCTTAAATGCTTCCATAACCATGGCTAAATCTGCAGGCTGCGCCATTTCCACTCCCGTGGAGTTTTCTGTGCCTGGCCTGTGGGGGATGGTGTAATTGTATGCGGACAATATGAGCGCCCATCTCTGGATGCACTGGTATTTATCCCTTTACTCTCGGAAAATATAGAAACATAGACAATAGGTGCAGGAATAGGCCATTCGGTTCTTTGGGCCTGCACAGCCCTTCAATAAGATCATGGCTGATCATTCCCTCAGTACCCCTTTCCTGCTTTCTCTCTATACCCCTTGATCTCCTTAGCCGTAAGGGCCATATCTAACTCCCTCTTGAATATATCCAATGAACTGGCATCAACAACTCTCTGCGGCAGGGAATTCCACGGATTAGCAACTCTCTGAGTGAAGAAGTTTCTCCTCATCTCAGTCCTAAATGGCCTACCCCTTATCCTAAAACTGCGTCCCCTGGTTCTGGACTTCCCCATCATCGGGAACATTCTTCCGGCATCTAACCTGTCCAGTCCCGTCAGAATCTTATAAGTTTCTATGAGATCCCCTCTCATCCTTCCAAACTCCAATGTATAAAGGCCCAGTTGATCCAGTCTCTCCTCATATGTCAGTCCATCCATCCCGGGAATCAGTCTGGTGAACCTTCGCTGCACTCCCTCAATAGCAAGAACATCCTTCCTCAGATTAGGAGACCAAAACTGAACACAATATTCCAGGTGAGGCTTCACCAAGGCCCTGTACAACTGCAGTAAGACATCCCTGCTCCTATACTCAAATCCCCTAGCTATGAAGGCCAACATACCATTTGCCTTCTTCACACCGCCTGCTGTACCTGTATGCCAACTTTCAATGAATGATGAACCATGACACCCAGGTCTCATTGCACCTCCCCTTTTCCTAATCTGCCGCCATTCAGATAATATTCTGTCTTCGCGTTTTTGCCCCAAAATGGATAACCTCACATTTATCTACATTATACTGCATCTGCCATGCATTTGCCCACTCACCTAACCTGTCCAAGTCACTCTGCAGACTCTTAGCGTCCCCCTCACAGCTCACACCACTACCCAGTTTAGTGTCATCTGCAAACTTGGAGATATTACACTCAATTCCTTCATCTAAATCATTGATGTATATTGTAAAGAGCTGGGGTCCCAGCACTGAGCCCTGCGGCACTCCACTATTCACTGCCTGCCATTCTGAAAAGGATCCCGACTCTTTGCTTCCTGTCTGCCAACCAGTTCTCTATCCACGTCAGTACATTACCCCCGATACCATGTGCTTTAATTTTGCACACCAATCTCTTGTGTGGGACCTTGTCAAAAGCCTTTTGAAAGTCCAAATACACCACATCCACTGGTTCTCCCTTGTCCACTCTACTAGTTACATCCTCAAAAAATTCCAGAAGATTTGACAAAACATGATTTCCCCTTCATAAATCCATGTTGACTGGGACCAATCCTGTCACTGCTTTCCAAATGCGCTGCTATTTCATCCTTAATAATTGATTCCAACATTTTCCCCACTATTGATGTCAGGCTAACCGGTCTATAATTACCCGCTTTCTCTCTCCCTCCCTTTTTAAAAAGTGGTGTTACATTAGCTACCCGCCAGTCCATAGGAACTGATCCAGACCGATAGACTGTTGGAAAATGATCACCAATGCATCCACTATTTCTCGGGCCACTTCCTTATGTACTCTGGGATGCAGACTATCAGGCCCCGGGGATTTATCGGCCTTCAATCCTATCAATTTCCCTAACACAATTTTCCACCTAATAAGGATATTCTTCAGTTCCTCCTTCTCACTAGACCCTCGGTCCCCTCGTACTTCCGGAAGGTTATTTGTGTCTTCCTTCGTGAAGACAGAACCAAAGTATTTGTTCAATTGGTCTGCCATTTCTTTGTTCCCCATTATAAATTCACCTGAATCAGACTGCAAGGGACCTATGTTTGTCTTCACTAATCTTTTTCTCTTCACATATCTACAGAAGCTTTTGCAGTAAATTTTTATGTTCCCGGCAAGCTTCTTCTCGTACTCTATTTTCCCCTCTTAATTAAACCCATTGTCTTCCTCTGCTGAATTCTAAATTTCTCCCAGTCCTCAGGTTTTCTGCTTTTTCTGACCAATTTATAAGCCTCTTCCTTGGATTTAACACTATCCTTAATTTCCCTTGTTAGCCACGGTTGAGCCACCTTCCCCATTTTATTTTTACTCCAGACAGGGATGTACAATTGCTGAAGTTCATCCATGTGATCTTTAAATATTTGCCATTGCTTATCCACCGTCAACCCTTTAAGTATCATTTGCCAGTCTATTCTAGCCAATTCACGCCTCAAACCATCGAAGTTACCTTTCCTTCAGTTCAGGACCCTAGTTTCTGAATTAACTGTGTCACTTTCCATCTTAATAAAGAATTCTACCATATTATGGTCACTCTTCCCCAAGGGGCCACGCACAACAAGATTGCTTATTAGTCCTTTCTCATTACACATCACCCAGTATAGGATGGCCAGCTCTCTCGTTGGTTCCTCGACATATTGGTCGAGAAAACCATCTCTAATACACTCCAGGAAATCTTCCTCCATCGCATTGCTACCAGTTTGGTTAGCCCAATCAATATGTAGATTAAAGTCACCCATGATAACTGCTGTTCCTTTATTGCATGCATCCCTAATTTCTTGTTTGATGCTGTCCCCAACCTCACTACTACTGTTTGGTGGTCTGTACACAACTCCCACTAGCGTTTTCTGCTCTTTGGTATTCCGTAGCTCCACCCATACTGTAAAGTCCTGACCCTGTAGTACAGACTTACACGAGGCATATGCTGAATCAAGGTCACTCTGAACCTGCACCTTTATTTCACAGCTCTCGTTTGCCCCACTTGCTTGAGACCTGCCTTTATATACCTGTGTGGAATAGGTATGCAGTGTCTCCTGCAAATGCACCCCTGGTGGTAAAGTATGCTTGTGGTTACAGGTCATATCTAGTTACAGTCATGTATAGCATGGTAAGATACAGTTATATACAGTAGTGTGAGATACATGACATCACCCTCCGCCAAGGTCTTATTGTTTTTATAGATTCAGTCTCTCACGTGATCTACGTTCTCGCGTGGAGCGTCTTAGTTGTGGTTCAGTTGTTTGCCTTGGTGCCTGTTTTTCTTTCGATGTGATTGCTGGTATCTCGCCTGGGCTGTCTGTTTCGTTCAGTATGATTGCTGGTATCTCGCCTGGGCTGTCTGTTGAGACTGCCCTTTCCTCAGTTTGTTCCCTCTGTCTGTCCACCAGGTGTGGTGTGATTTCCACATTGTAGTCTGCCTCTGGTTCTGCAGTGTTGTTGGTGAATCTACTTTTTACTTGGTCTACATGCCTCCAACAGGTTTGGCTATTATCCATTTGTGCAACCAGTAGCCTGTTTCCTTCCTTGCCTGTTACTGTCCCTGCAAGCCATTTGGGACCCCTGCCATAGTTTAGCACAAACACTTTGTCCCCTATCTCATTCCACCTCCCCCTCGAATTTCGGTCATGGTACTCAGTTAGCTTCCGGCACTTTGCCTCAACAATTTCATTCATGTCTGGGAGGATTAATGAGAGCCTAGTCCGTTTCATCAATAGTTGCGCGGGGGGAACCCCAGTCAACGAATGCGGACGAGATCTGTATGCCAGCAGCAGTCGCGACAGGCGGCTCTGCAGTGTGGGACCTTGGATTTTTAGCATGCCTTGTTTAACGATTTGCATTGCTCACTCCGCCTGGCCATTGGAGGCCGGCTTGAATGGTGCCGTCTTAACGTGATTTACGCCGTGGTCAACTATCAAATCTTGAAATTCTGCGCTGGTGAAGCACGGACCATTATCACTGACCAATATGTCAGTAATTCCGTGCGTTGCAAACATGGTTCTAAGGCTCTCCACAGTGGTGGAGGTGGTGCTCGAGTTTAAAATGGTGCATTCAATCCACTTTGAAAATGCATCGACGACTACGAGGAACATTTTGCCCATGAATGGGCCCGCATAGTCTACATGCACCCGCAACCACGGTGTGGTGGGCCAGAGCCAGGGGCTTAGGGGGGCCTCCCTGGGGTCATTACTGAGTTGGGCACAAATGGTGCACCGACGGACGCAGAGCTTCAAGTCCGCGTCAATGCCAGACCACCAGACATGAGATCTGGCTATGGCCTTCATAAGGACGATCCCCGGGTGCTCGCGGCGGAGCTCCCGGGCAAAAGCCTCTCTGCCTCGCAAGGACATAACTACTCGGCTGCCCCACATCAGGCAGTCTGCCTGTCGTGATAGTTCATGCATGCGCCTATGGAAAGGTTTGATCTCCTCGGGGCAGGCATTGCGAGCCTCTGCCCAGTCACCAGTTAAAACACATCTTTTGACTAAGGATAACGTGGGGTCGCTGGTCATCCAGGCTCTGATTTGGCAAGCCGTCATGAGCGAACCTGTGGATTCAAAGGCATTGATTGCCATGACCATCTCACAGTCCTGTTCGTCGGACCCTTCTGTGGTCGCCAGGGGTAGCCTGCTAAGCGCGTCGGCACAGTTGTCTGTGCCTTATTGTGTAGTCGTAAGACATCATCATGAGTGCCCACCGCTGAATGCGCGCCGAGGCGTTAGCGTTTATTGCCTTGCACTCGGATAGCAGGGATGTGAGGGGTTTGTGGTTGGTTTCTAACGCGAACTTGGCCCCGAAAAGGTATTGGTGCATCTTTTTGACACCGTACACGCACGCGAGCGCCTCCTTCTCAACCATACCGTACCCGCGCTCCGCCCGCGAAAGTGACCTGGAGGCATAAGCAATGGGTTGTAATTTACCCGCATTATTGACATGCTGTAAAACGCACCCAACCCTGTATGCTGACGCATCACATGTAAGAACTAGCTTTTTACCTGGGTCAAAAAAGGCTAAAACACTGTTGGAACATAGAACGTTGCGTGCCTTATTGAAGGCGCGTTCTTGGGCGTCCCCCCAAAACCAATCGCACCCCTTTCTGATTCACACATGGAGAGGCTCCAGCAGCATGCTTAAGTTCTGCATAAAGTTCCCAAAGTAATTTAGTAGCCCGAGAAAGACGCGCAGTTCTGAGACATTCCGGGGCCTGGGTGCCAGGCGAATCGCTTCGGTTTTGGATTCGGTTGGGCGGATTCCATCAGCGGCAATCCTACTGCCCAAAAATTTTACCTCGGGCGCAAGAAACAGACACTTGGATTTCTTAACTCTTAGGCCTACCCGATCCAATTGACTTAGTACTTCCTCAAAATTGCGGAGATGGGACTCGGTATCCCTGCTCGTGATGAGTATGTCACCTTGAAACACAACCGTCCCCGGGATGGACTTGAGCAGACTCTCCATGTTGCACTGGAATATAGCTGCTGCTGACCTGATGTCGAATGGGCATCGATTGTACATAAAAAGGTCTCGATGTGTTATGATGGTGGTGAGTAGCTTAGACTCTTCGGTCAGTTCTTGCGTCATATACGCAGATGTGAGATCTAGTTTTGAGAAAAGATTTCCTCCAGCCAATGTGGCAAATAGGTCCTCCGCTCTGGGCAGCGGGTATTGGTCCTGTAGGGAGACTCTGTTTATGGTAGACTTGTAATCCCCACAGATTCGTATGGATCCATCAGGCTTCATGACGGGGACGATGGGACTTGCCCAGTCGCTAAATTCCACGGATGAGATAATGCCTTCCCGCAGAAGCCAGTCCAGTTCGTGTTCAATCTTTTCCCTCATCACATAGGGCACAGCTCTAGCCTTGTGATGGACCGGTCTGGCATCCTGCGTGATGTAGATTTTAACTTTAGCCCCTTTGAAGGTGCCCACACCTGGCTGAAAAAGATGTTCAAAATGACTTAGAACTGTTGAGCAGGAGGTCTGTTCCTCTGACGACATGGCGTGAACATCATCCCATTTCCAATTTAGTTTTGCCAGCCAGCTTCTCCCCAACAGTGCTGGGAGATCTCCGGGGACAACCCACAGGGGAAGTCGGTTCACCGTTCCTTTGTGTGTGACTGAGAGCATGGCGCTGCCAAGGACTGGGATGATTTATTTGGTATACGTCCTTAGTTTGGTGTCGTTTTGTTCTGTTGCTTTTGTGCGGCCACAGATGTTCAAATTGTTGGACGCTCATGAGAGATTGACTAGCTCCCGTGTCCAGTTCCATGTTGACTGGTATCCCGTTGAGTAGGACCCTCATCATTATTGGAGGCGTCTTGTTGTAAGAACAGTGGACATTGATCGTGTTGACCCGCTGTACCCCGGCATCCCGGGCACTGTCCCCACTGTCTTCTGGTCCGCCTTCCGACCCTTCTGATTCGTATACCAGTCGACCTGCTGTTTTTCTGCACATGCGAGCCGGATGCCCTGTTTAGTTTCAGTTTCTGCAAACAGCATGCTGAAATCGACACCCCCTTGTTGAGTGCCTTCCCCCACATCTCCAGCACAGCCCGCTTCCTTTGTTTCTGAAGGATGAGCTGCATCTGGCTGATCTCTCTTGAGCTTCTCTCAGTCTATTGTTGATTGCTCGCATTGTGGGTTGATGAGGTGTGAACGGCCGTTCATGTGGCCCTTGATGGCTTCTGGTGCCACTGTCTGCTGTTGAAGGCCTGCTCTCCTGCCTTTGTCTGTGTGTGGGAGTAGCGGCTCATTTCACGCTGTGATCCCCTTGTTCCGATGTTTCGTTAGTTGTCGTACCCGCATTATAGATCAGCCTCGTTTCTTCTTCTCCTGCCAAGAATGTCTGTGCGACCAGTGCTGCTGCCTCTAGGGTCAAGCTCTTGGTCTCTATAAGCTTTCGGAATATGCCTGCGTGGCCTATTCCTTCAATAAAAAAAGTCTCTCAGTACTTCTCTCCTTAGTTCATTGGAGAACTCACATAAACTAGCCAGTCTCCGAAGTTCCGCCACGAAGTCGGGTATGCTCTGGCCCACACAGCATCTGTAGTTGTACAACCTGTGTCTGGCCATGTGTAGGCTGCTCGCTGGCTTCAGGTGGTCTCTCACCAGTGTGCTCAACTCCTCAAACGACTTGCTTGCTGGTTTCTCGGGTGCCAGCAGGTCCTTCATTAAGGCGTATGTTTTCGAGCCACAGCTGGTCAAGAGATGGGCTCTTCTCTTGTCTGCCTTATCGGCGTCCAACCAGTCTTTGGTTACAAAGCTTTGCTGGAACTTTTCTATAAAGTCCTCCCAATTGTCTCCAGCATTGTATTTCTCATCTGAGCCATTGGTAGCCATTCTGTGGATTCTGTGATCCCGTAACTCATCGCCACTGTAAAGTCCTGACCCTGCAGTACAGACTTTCATGAGGCACATGCTGAAGTCAAGGTCACTCTGGACCTGCACCTTTATTTCACAGCTCTCGAGTGCCCCACTTGCCTGAGACCTGCCTTTATATATCTGTGTGGACCAGGTATGCAGTGTCTCCTGAAAGTGCACCCCTGGTGGTAAAGTATGCTTGTGGTTACAGGTCATACCTAGTTACAGTCATGTATAGCATGGTAAGATACAGTGATATGCAGTAGTGTGAGATACATGACACATACCGATTCCACATCATCCAAGCTGATGTCCTTTCTTACTATTGCATTAATTTCCTCTTTAACCAGCAATGCCACCCCGCCTCCTTTTCCTTTCTGTCTATCCTTCATAAATGTTGACTACCCTTGGATGTTGAGTTCCCAGCCTTGGTCACCCTGGAGCCATGTCTCCGTGATGCCAATTACATCATATCCGTTAACTGCTATCTGCGCAGTTAATTCGTCCACCTTTTTCCGAATACTCCTCGCGTTGAGGCAAGAGTCTTCAGGCTAATCTTTCTAACACACTTTTCCCCTTTAGAATTTTGCTGTAATGTGGTCCTTTTTGCTTTTTGCCTTGGATTTCTCTGCCCTCCACTTTTACTTTTCTTCTTTCTATCCTTTGCTTCTGCCCCCATCCTACTTCTCTCTGTCTCCCTACATAGGTTCCCACCCCCCCCCCCCTGCCATATTAGTTTAACTCCTCCCCAACAGCACTTGCAAACACTCCTCCTAGGACATTGGTTCCAGTCCTGCCCAGGTGCAGACCGTCCGGTTTGTACTGGTCCCACCTCCCCCAGAACTGGTTCCAATGTCCCAGGAATTTGAATCCCTCCCTTCTGCACCACTCCTCAAGCCACGTATTGATCTGAGCTATCCTGCGATTCCTACTCTGACTAGCACGTGGCACTGGTAGCAATCCTGAGATTACTACATTTGAGGTCCTACTTTTTAATGTAGCTCCCTAAATTCGTCTTGTAGGACCTCATCCCATTTTTTACCAATATTGTTGGTACCTATATGCACCACGACAACTGGCTGTTCACCCTCCCTTTTCAGAATGCCCTGCACCCGCTCCGAGACATCCTTGAACCTTGCACCAGGGAGGCAACATACCATCCTGGAGTCTCGGTTGCAGTCGCAGAAATGTCCATATATTCCCCTTACAATTGAATCCCCTATCACTATAGCTCTCCCACTCTTTTTCCTGCCCTCCTGTGCAGCAGAGCCACCCACGGTGCCATGAACTTGGCTGCTGCTGCCCTCCCCTGATAAATCATCCCCCACAACAGTACCCAAAGCGGTGTATCTAGTTTGCAGGGGGATAACCACAGCGGATCCCTGCACTACCTTCCTTGCACTGCTCTTCCTGTTGGTCACCCATTCCCTAGCTGGCTGTGGACCCTTTACCTGCGGTAAGACCAACTCACTAAACGTGCTATTCACGTCATTCTCAGCATTGTGGATGCTCCAGAGTGAATCCACCTGCAGCACCAGTGTCGCAATGCGGTCCGTCAGGAGCTGGAGGCGGATGCACTTCCCGCACACGTAGTTGTCAGGGACACCGGAAGTGTCTCTGACTTCCCACATAGTACAGAGGAGCATAACACGTGTCCGAGCTCTCCTACCATGACTTAACCGCTAGATAAACTTAATTTGGCAAGAACAATGCTAAATGTTACTTACTGATAAAGAAAAGAAAAAGAAAAACTACTTCCCAATCACCAGCCAATCAACCTCTTGGCTGTGATGTCACCTTTCGATTTCTTTCTACTTCTTTTTTGCCTCCCTGCTGCAGCTGCACTGGCTGGGCCTCCCGAACTCCCACCTCTCGACCCTCCCCGGACTGCTCGCTGACGGGCCTTTTGTTGGCCGCTCGCTTCCTGAACTCCCGCCTCTCGATGCTCCCCGGACGGCTCGCTGACGGGCCTTTTGCAGGCCGCTCGCTTCCTGAACTCCCACCTCTCGACCCTCCCCGGACTGCTCGCTGACGGGCCTTTTGCAGGCCGCTCGCCTCCTGAATTCCCACCTCTCGACGCTCCCCGGACTGCTTGCTGACAGGCCTTTTGTAGGCCGCTCGCTTCCTGAACTCCCGCCTCTCGATGCTCCCCGGACTGCTCGCTGACGGGCCTTTTGTAGGCCACTTGCCTCCCGGACTCCCGCCTCTCGACGCAGGAATATGAGTGGCTTATGTTCAGTTTCCAATTCAAATTTTAGCCCAAACAGGTATTAATGCATTTTCTTTACCCCATAGACACATGCTAACGCTTCTTTTTCAATCATGCTGTAGGCTCTCTCAGCCTTAGACAGACTCCTGGATGTATAAGCAACCTGTTGCAGTCTCCCAAAATCATTAGCTTGTTGCAATACACACCCGACGCCATATGATGATGCATCACATGCTAGTACCAAACGCTTACATGGATCATACAACACAAGCAATTTGTTTGAGCATAACAATTTTCTCACTTTTACAAAGGCATTTTCTTGGCCTTTGCCCCAAACCCATTCGTCCCCTTTTCGGAGTAAGACATGCAGTGGTTCTAACAGGGTGCTGAGACCCGGTAAGAAGTTACCAAAGTAGTTCAGGAGTCCCAGAAATGACTGCAGCTCTGTCACATTTTGTGGCCTCGGTGAGTTCTCGATTGCCTCCGTCTTTGCGTTGGTGGCCTGATGCCGTCCGCCGCAATCCTCCTTCCCAAGAACTCCACTTCAGGCGCCAGGAAAACGCACTTTGAGCATTTTAACCTGAGCCCCACGTGGTTGAGTCGACTAAGAACCTCCTCCAGGTTTTGCAGATGCTTGCCTGTGTCCTGATCTGTGACCATGATGTCGTCCTGGAAGACGACGGTGCGCGGTATCGACTTCAGTAAGCTTTCCATGTTTCTATGGAATATCGCCGCCGCTGATCGAATTCCAAATGGGCACCTGTTATAAATTAAAAGACCTTTGTGCGTGTTGATGCAGGTGAGGCCCTTCGATGATTCTTCCAGTTCCTGCGTCATGTAGGCTGAAGTCAAATCCAGCTTCGTGAGCGTCTTTCCACCCGCCAGGGTTGCAAAGAGGTCATCGGCCTTTGATAGTGGATATTGGTCCTGCAGGGAGAAACGATTGATAGTTACTTTGTAATCGCCACAGATTCTGACGGTGCCGTCTCCCTTGAGGACAGGAACGATTGGGCTGGCCCACTCGTTGAACTCGATCGGTGAAATGATGCCCTCTCGTTGCAGCCGGTCAAGCTCGAACTCCACCCTCTCTCTCATCATGTACAGTACTGCTCTCGCCTTGTGATGAATGGGTTGCACCTCCGGAATTAGGTGGATCTGCACTTTTGCTCCTTGGAATTTCCCGATGCCTGGTTCAAACAGCAAAAGGAACTTGTTTAAGACCTGGGCACACGAAGTGTCGTTAGCGGGCGATAACGCTCGGACGACATCCCAGTTCCTGCATATCTTTCCCAGTCAGCTCCTGCCGAGCAGCGTGGGACCATCGTCCGGTACCACACAGAGTGGTAGCTTG
Source organism: Pristiophorus japonicus (assembly GCF_044704955.1). Classification (NCBI taxonomy): domain Eukaryota; kingdom Metazoa; phylum Chordata; class Chondrichthyes; family Pristiophoridae; genus Pristiophorus; species Pristiophorus japonicus. The sequence goes on along the minus strand of NC_091987.1, from coordinate 194,107,579 downwards.
TGCACCGCTCCATCATTGGAGACCTTTACGGTACACTGCCGATTACGGGAATCAGTTCTTTTGTGTAAGTTCTTAGTTTCTTATGAACTGGAGTTAAGACTTGAAGTCTTGAGGCCTTGCTGCACCACAATCTTTCGCAAGTCTTTTTGCCGTGATGGACTGACTCGTGCCCGTGTCCAGCTCCATTGACACCGGGAGTCCATTTAGTTCAACATTCAGCATTATCGGGGGACAATTCGTGGTGAATGTGTGCATGTACCTCTGCCTCCTCGGTCTGAGGCTCTGGTTCATCATGATCCTCCGTGAATCTGTCCTCCTCTGCAAAATGGTGCTTTGCAGGTTTAACAGGATTTGCAGCTCGCCTGCACATACATTGGAGGTGTCCCATTGTTCCACAACCCTTGCAAATGTACCCTTTGAATTGGCATGAATGGAAATTATGATCGCCCCCGCAGCGCCAACAAGCTGTTAATGGCCTTGCAATCATCACCCTTGATGGTGGACTATGAGACATCTGCGGACGTGCAGCTGCAGGCATGTGGGACCTGCCCTGCACGTTGCGATTTGAAAACAACATCACTTTGTTCACAATACTTGTAGCAGCACTCATGTGCTGAGAGATTTGCTTCGTATTGTCACTGGTGGCAATGAATGCCTGGGCTATCGCTGTGGCTTACTCAAGGTTGGGGTCTCTACAGTCAAAAGTTTGCGAATTATGGTTTCGTGGCCAATGCCAAATACGAAAAGGTCTCTGAGCATATGCTCCAAATATCCTTCAAATTCGCAATGTCCTGAAAGGCGTCTTAGCTCAGCGACTTAACTCGCCACTTCCTGGCCTTCAGACCTTTTGCAGTTGCAGAACCGGTACCTCGCCATTAGAATGCTTTCCTTCAGGTTCAAATGCTCTCGGACCAGTGTGCACAAATCATCGTACAATTTCTTTGTGGGTTTCATTGGAGTTAGCAGATTCTTCATGAGGCCATACGTTGGTGCCCCACAGACGGTGAGGAGGATCGCCCTTCGTTTGGCAACATTCTCTTCCCAATCTAGCTCATTGGCCACAAAGTATTGGTCGAGTCGCTCCACAAAAGTTTCCCAATCATCTCCCTCTGAGAATTTCTCCAGGATGCCCACTGTTCTCTGCATCTTTGGGTTCGCTATCTGTATCTCGTTGCCAGTTATTGTGTATGGAGAAAGAGTCAGACTGAACACTGTGAGCTCAAAGTAAAATGTGACCTTAGTCTTTTATTGCAGATCTTCAGAGTGTCTCTCCAACCTGTGAGGCCTCCTTAAATACCTGTGCTCCCAAGGGATTATGGGATCCCTTGGGGCTCCAGGGTATGAGCCCTCTGGTGGCTATACAGAGCATATACAAGTTTACATATAAAACAGAGGGTACACTTACCCTGGAAACTCTCATGATGCCAGCAAACATCTTCCTCATTTGCCCCAAGCTCCAATAGATCTGGGCATCTGCATTCACTTACTCAGCCACTTCCATCCATTCTGCTTTTATCTCAGGTTTCAAAGAACACTGGTCTTCTGCCCAAATAGAGCCAGCCTCCTTTGTGGCACTGATAGAGAAACTATTTCCTCTTGTGGGGGGGAATCAAGAACAAGGGGAACGTAATCTTATAATTAGAGCTGTGCCATTCAGGAACAAAATCAGGGTGCACTTGTCACGCAAAGCGAAGTAGAATTCTGAACTCTCTCCCCCAAAAGACTTTGGGTGCTTGGTCAATTGAAATTTTCAAGACTGAGAGTGATAGGTTTTTTCAGGAAAAGGGATCATGGGATTTTAAAAAATTCATTCATTGGATGTGAGCGTCGCTGGCATGCCCAGCATTTATTGCCCATCCCTAATTGCTCTTGAGAAGGTGGTGGTGAGCTGTCTTCTTAAACCGCTGCAGTCTGTGAGGTGAAGGTACTCCCACAGTGCTGTTGGGGAGGGAGTTCCACGTTTTTGGCCCAACAGCGATGAAGGAATATACTTATAAGTCAGGATGGTGTGTGACTTGGAGGGGAACGTGGAGGTGGTGGAGTTCCCATGCGCCTGCTGCCCTTGTCCTTCTAAGTGGTAAAGGTCGCCAGTTTGGGAGGTGCTGATGAAGAGCCCTGGAGAGCTGTTGCAGTGCATCTTGTAGATGGTGCCACGGTGCACTGGTGGTGGAGGGAGTGAATCTCTAAGGTGGAGGATGGGGTGCCAATCAAGCGGGTTGCTTTCTCCTGGATGGTGTTGAGTTTTCTTGAGTGTTGTTGGAGCAGCAACTCATCCAGGCAAGTGGAGAGTTTTCCATCACACTCCTGACTTGTGCCTTGTAGATGGTGGAAAGGCTTTGGGTCGTCAGGAGGTGAGTCACTCACCACAGAATACCCAGCCTCTGACCTGCTCTTATAGTCACAGTATTTATATGGCTGGTCCTGTTGAGTTTCTGCTCAATGGTGACCCCACGATGTTGATGGTGGGGGTTCAGCGATGGTAATGCTGTTGTATGACAACGAGAGGTGGTTAGACTCGCTCCTTTCTTTTGTTGTGTGGTTCGAATATTACTTGCCACTTATCAGCCTAACCTTGATTGTCATTCAGGTCTTGCTGCATGCGGGCACGGAATGCTTCGTTATCTGAGGAGTTGCGATTGGAATTGAACACTGTACAATCATCAGGGAACATTCCCACTTCTGACCTTATGATGGAGGGAAGGTCATTGATGAAGCAGCTGAAGATAGCTGGGTTTAGGACACTGCCCTGAGGAACTCCTGCAGCAATGTCCTGTGGTTGGGATGTTTGGCCTCGAACAACTACAACCATCTTCCTTTGTGCTCGGTATGACTCCAGCCAGGGGAGAGTTTTCCTCCTGATTCCCATTGACTTCAATTTTACTCGGGCTCCATGATGCCACATTCGGTCAAATGCTGCCTTGATGTCAAGGGCAGTCACTCTCACCTCACCTCTGGAATTCGGTTCATCCCTCATCATAGGTAGTCCCTCGAAATCAGTTAGGACCAAGGCTGTAATGAGGTCTGGAGCCGAACCGTCGTGGCGGAATGCAAACTGAGCATCGGTGAGCAGGTTATTGGTGAGTAAGTGCCGTGTGATAATAATATTGATGACACCTTCCATCATTGGAGCAAAGGCGGGAAAATGGAATTTGAGGTACAGATCAGCCATGATCTAACTGAATGGCAGAGCAGGCTTGAAGAGCTGAACGGCCTAATCCTGAACCTAAAGTTGCTATGTTCCTGCAGCAGAACCTCCAAGAATGTCATTCATGAATGGGGTATAGTTGCACTCATCTCTCCTTACAGCCATTTGTTTCAGCTCTAAAGGATTACGTTGCACTACAAAAACTGATCTCCACATTAACGCCATCTGCTGCTCCTTGAGTGCTGTTGGCTGGCTTGCTCAAGTTCCAATCAATAGCATTTCTGGCCAGACTCCCTGCACATGTTTCCCATGGACAGAGAGATTAATTAAACAAAAGGGGAGGTCTTGCCTCACAACGTTTGATGAGTCCAGCCCTCCTCACAATTAGGTGCACCGAGTTCCACTTTGGCAGAGTCGGTGCTGATGTCTAAATGTTTGACAAATCATCAGCAACTCCACAGTCGCTGATGAGAACTTATTTTGGGTTTTGACCCCAGTTGTATTTTATTTGCACCAATGCATTGTCGTGAGTCAGACTGGCCTTGCTGAGGTAAGTGGGCATGGCCTTCAAGTGATGGTAATGACCTCAGTGTGACTAAACTCTGGCCTAAGCAAGGAGGCAACAGCAGCTTCACAAAAGGTTAGATATCACTTCATGAGGGAATCTAGCCAATTTTCCATCCATTTAAATTACATACTCCCATTTTCCAAGAACTTCACATTTAAGAGCACTGTAACGCCACCTAACAGCATGTTGTAGAGTTCCTTCATCACACTCATGCTGAACGATAGCTTCGTGCAGCTCTCCTTCGACTTATAATATTTCGGGACCGCTTGCATGATGAGATGGCATCTGATACAAGGACTGGAGGAGGGCTCAGAAATGACAAATCCTTGGCTAATTTCTAGAAGGAACCCCACACACCCGAGCCTGTAAGACAATCAAGAGATTAAAAAAAATTGAAGCCACCCCCAAGCTCTAGCCTATTATCTTGCAGTTTTAGGGGGCAAAATTGCCCTTTTTTATAGCTCCGTTAGCACCTCCAGGGGCACTAATGGGGTGCAATGGCGTTTTTGCCTGCCTCCTGGGAAATTGCCTTGGAGATTTAGCGGCCTGGGCCAGCGCGCAACCAACGATGATGTCATCGCCGTGCGCGCCGACCCCTTTGCGTCCCACGGGGGAAGTTGACCCGCAGGCCGCGAGGCTGGTGGTGGCGGATGTCAATGCTTGGTGGAAATCCGCTGGCAGGGCACCTCTTAAAGGGGAGGCCTTTAGCGCCTCGGATCGCCATCTTTATTTGTCGGCCAACTCTTGGGTCAGCCCAACAATGGCGGCCCTCGCATCGAACAGGCCGCTATTGCTGCCCGACATTCCGCTTTGAGTGCCGGGCTGCTGGCCCAGTGGTGGCCACCAAAGGGCCTGCAGAGTGCACAGCGGCCATCCTCTTTAATTGAAGGAGAGGGGCATTGCAGCGTGTCAGCGCGACGCGGATGTTCTGCGTAGCACCGGCCTCCTCAGCGTGACGCTGGGCTCAACGCTCCACTTCCGTTCAGGGGAGCTCGGTCCAATCCCACTTCAGAGGTGGGACTTCTGGGCCAGGGGCAATTTCGCCCCCTTAATGTCTTGGTCGCTTTCACTCACTCCCACACACGCATAGACATAACCACACAAATGTATAGGATTTGATCTTAACCCCACCGCCACACCACAAAGATGGGCGGGAGGGCGGGAGAGGGTTGGGGGGGGGGGGCGGTTAAGAATTAAAAAGCGCGAAATGCGACTCGAACCTGCCGTGAATGCGCCTACTGGCATTTTTGCGGTGGAGGATTGCGAGGCATGTCTGAGTCCCATCTTAGACAAGCAGGAACTTCATTATAATATTTAAATCAGGCTCCCACGTGGGAGCCAGCCGAGTTTCCCAGGGCTCGGGAAACCTGGCAGCTAAATGGAGAGTGGAGCTGCTGGATACAGAAGGTCAGGCCAGAAGGAAGGCAGAGCCAAATGTGTTGAGCAAATTGGTTAACTTGCCTGCCACAGGTGTCCTTGCAACACTGTTCGAGCCCCCTGAGTAATCTTTACAGATATTGATCCTCCGCCTTGTCCAGGTAAGTCTCTGTGCCTCTAGAAGCAGTTCAGCAGGTGATGGCAAGTCAACGCACTTCTTTTCTGATATAATCTCGCCTGCCTGGCATCCCTTTCTTCCTCCTTCTCTTCCTGCAGATAACGTAAATGTAACAGATACCCACAGAGTAACCCATTATCACACATTTCAGCATCTAATCTAAATATTTGGCAGTGTCACAACCCGTGGCACTAAATCTGTTGGCTAACTCAGTGGGCCAGGAGAAATATTTCACAAAATCATTCCTCAACCTTCATAATGCCTGCCAGCAATGTACCTTATGGGGACTAGTATCCGAGATAAAACTAAACGAAATCCCTTCCAAGTTTCTGAGTATGCCCATTTATAGCGTGTGAAAGAGGCAAAGATTAGCCATATCGTATTCTCATTTTAAAGTGCTTTTGAAATATTAGTCAATGCAGTCACATGCTCCATCAGGGATGCCTTACTACAGGGCAAGACTTAAGATCTCGGCCTGAGAAGGTTAGTGGAGATGAGGTGCTACTGAGGGAAGGAAATCGAAGGGTGAGTCAAGCTGTTCCACCCCCAGGTATCACTGAATGACTGTTTCGAGAGCAAAAGGCCTGCGGGTCAGGCCAGCCATTTATCCTCTTAGTACAATTCAAAATATCTATCAGAATAAAACAGGTTAAAAACAGGTAATCTTGTTGTGTTTTTAGATTTTGATGGAAAAATGCTGCCAGAGTCTTCAAAAGGGTTAATAGCCAGTCTTCTGCAGAAATATATTCCCCACAAATTTCCATACAAGAAGCAAAGTATTTATTCCTAAATGTATTTTACATTGATTTTTCATTGGAATGGTTGAGAAGTAAAGGGATAATTTAATATTTTGTATAAAATCATGGGGTACAGCTGCAGTTGGCAGCAACAGCTTCATTAGTGAATCTGTGTCATAGCCAGCGATTTGTCTTCTGTGCGGCTGACCAAAATATGAATTGAACTGTGCTGGGAATAGAATGACTTAATAGACCAGGCAAATTTGTGCTGCTGTGGATTTAATGAGATTCGAATCATGACAATGCTCAGCTCGAAAGTCAAGATAGGTATGTTTGCCATCTTCTTGTGTTGAGCCAGTTAACGCCTTCCTTCCCAGGCTCTGTGGGCTGGAAATTCAGTTGGAGGCTAATTCGGGCAGCGGGGGGGTAAATTTTGCGCCAGGAAATGGTTTGTGTCTGCAGCCACAAAATTCAGCAGCTGGGCCCTGAGTGTGGAGCGGAGCGCTAAGGGAGGCTTCTCTTAGGGCACTAGGCCGGCTGAGCAACTGAAAATCCCGAGATAAAGAACCGGCCTCGGAGCGCCTGAAGAGAAGCTTCCCATGGAAAAATAGTCATCAAAAATAGTCCCAAAACGTTGCTCACCCCACATAAACATAAATCGCAAAAAAAAAACCCTAAAAAAGCCATCACACTTACCTCATGTATTCATTCCGCCCCTCACCGCGGCCAGAACAGCTCAGACCGCCCGTTTTCCCAGGCAGTCCCACCGGGGCGCGCTACGGGCTGCTACGGGTCCCCCTGCAGCCAAATCACAGGACGGTGTTGCAACTGGGGCATTGCACACCGGCTCGACTCCCCCGGGCAGTACTGCTCCACTCCCCCGCAAAACCGGCACCGAATGTCCCGGCAGGGCGCTGCAGGCTGGCCGCCCGCCTGGAAATCACCACCACCACCATTACCGTCCCTCCAGGGCGTGAGCAGAGGTGGCTACAAACCGAATTTCCACCCCCCCAAGTGTTTTAGAAGTGATGCCTAAAAACAAAGTGGAGTATATTTGCGTCAGATCAGCCATTTTGCTGTGCACTGCTCTATAAGGGAAGTTGTCAATGCAGCTTAATTTATACAATTATACAATTATGACTGAGAGAGCTATTACATTTCTCAGTATTATCGGATAGCAGATTTGTCAGGGCTGCGCCTATGTGGCATTGCATGCCCCAAATGTAAACGCCCATATTTATGAAGCGCAAAGCCTTCCAATCGCTAAATATGCAACTCAGTTGCAATACTTTAGACTTTGTCAGTCCAATGCCTCAGCTCTATTTAAAACTGCAGAGGCAAGGGCCAGGATGGCTGCTGAGTGACAAGTGATGCGACTCCCATGACTCATGACGCCTCTTCATAGAACCATCAGTGCTTCAGAGGACCATTCCAGTGAACTGCACACGAAGACCAGGATAAATTATGTGCAAGCCATTGGGATGCCCATTGGAAGACCTGGTGTCTGGATAGGTACAGGGGTGCCACGCAGTATGCAGCCAGCACTGATTGTGCTAGCATGTAGCATGGTTTCACATTCAGGAAAGGACTGAGGGCGGATAGGCCAGAGAGCCTGATGATGACGCTGTTGATGCTGTAGAGACAGCCCTTGAAGAGAGGACGTAGGTGCAGTGGCAATGGCTGCTCAACAACTGAGACAAACTCATTCAGCACACCCTCACAGATGAATAGAGCATTCTCAGCCCATCAAAGATGTGCCTCCTCTCACCAAATTCTCCACGGCCAATTAAAATCCTTGCTTCTCACAGCTAGCCATTGTATCCTAAAGCTTAGCCTCAACATTAGAACATGACCAACGTTCCCTTTAAGCTGCACAGCTGCGCAGCGCTCTAGCGAATGGCTTTACAATGTAAAAACCGCGCATGCGCTGTATTTTCTTTGGTCCGAACAGCCCCTTAAAAGGGCCACACGGCGTCGAAAAAAATCAGAGGGAACATTGAACATGACCTGTTCCCCATTGTCATACAAGAGAACCAAATACCAAGCAGTCTTTACATCAAATATTCCAGTAGTTTATTACAACTATTTCCAAAAACAATTTGGTTTTTACGACCGCCCTCATCCCTTGTGGCTGCAGTGTTATTCTCAGCCTTATTCTAACATTTGCCACCTGGGGTCTGAGCTATCGCTGGCTGGTGCCTATTGTGAGCCTTTTGGGATGGAGGTGGCCTTTCGCTCAGGATCCTCAGGTCCCGGGATGGACATGGGACAGACTAACTGAGCACCTCGAGTCTCATCGCCGAGAGCATGCAGAAACCAAGCACAGGCAGCGGAAAGAGCGTGCGGCAAACCAGTCTCACCCATCCCTTCCCTCAAAGACTATCTGTCCCACCTGTGTCAGGGACTGTGCTTCTAGTATTGGACTGTTCAGCCACCTAAGGACTCATTTTTAGAGTGGAAGCAAATCTTCCTCGATTCCGAGGGACTGCCTATGATGATGATGGCATCCAGGTCCTACAAAGAGGAAGGCTTCTGTCGGAGCTACTGGGGTGGGCCTCCGTGCTGCTGCCATGAAGGGAAGCAGCCTCTAAGGATGCACACCAGCTTCTCCAGTGGGACTGGGAACAGGATCCTGACTGCTGGTGATGATTGGGAGAACAGATCTCATGGAATCAGAAAGATCCTTAAATCCCTGGGAGGGAATCAACCTAATATCCTATCGGCTCTCCAACATGACTTGCCCTGTGTACTTCGCAATCTTATTGGCATTAACTTCCTGTCGCCCAACAACCTGTATTCCTTCATTTCACACTTCCACATCGAGTTGACTGACTTGCCTAGATCTTTCACGAAGCAGGGGAAGGTTTGCAAATGGTCCCACCGCTGTTACTTTCTCCAAACTTCCCTACAGTGAGATGGACCCCTCTCGGATGTAAGTGCACAGTGAGGCAACTGGACCTCATTAATATCCCAACCATTTGCCACACATCTTGGGAGAGGCCACGCAGAGCCTTTATATACGTTGCTCCTCGCGCATCTTTATCGCAGCATGTTTGAGATCATCATCCGTCGCTTTGCAGCCAGAGACTGACATGTCTTATGCCTCCATTCAACTACATTAGGCTCCACTTCTGCATCCTCTGGCTCATCACTAAATGTGGGTCAATGTCGTCGAATTGTGTCAGAGGCTGAGTGGACTGCACCAGTCTTCCCTTATGGCTTTCAGCCTCTGGAGGAATTACAATACTGTCAACCTTGGTGTGCTTGACCTGCATTCTATATGCACTGGCTACTTTATAGATTTCTTATGAGGAAGTGATAGTTGGTGAAGAGTTTGAAGAATAAATCAAACCATTAAATAAGATAAAGTAGACGTTCTCATGTACCCGTTGATGACCCAAAGATTCCGCCATTTCCACCCCCACCTGCCAGGCCAGAGTGGAAGCCAATTATAGCCATTGCTTTCTTTTCTAATGGTGTCAAATGCCAGATGTTGGCACATCCTCCTCCAGTAGGTTATCGTTCCCTGGCACTCTGTGCTGTTTTCTTCTGCAGGAAGAATACATAGTGTTAATTGGCTGCTGCAGCCTCCAGTTCCTGCAAAATCACATGCAGAATTCATGGAATGGGTGATAGTAAGGGTACATGTCAGGGAGTAGGATTGTGAGGCTTTTTAGTATGCTACCATTCATCACAGGATGTGAGACAATTCACATAAGCGCTGCCAAATGACATTGGTTCTGGGACAAGATGGCGTAAAGGGCAATGCTTGACTATTGTTCCAGGGAATAGCAATGTGCTTCTTTGTGATTCTGTTACATACCCTGTTATTTATTTGAAAGCACTCTAACCTTTGCTGACCTTGGAAGGTCATTAAACTTCTTCTGATGCTGCAAGGGGTTCCTTGGGGTTAGAGAGGTCCCGATCGCAGCCACGGCCACTTCTTCCCATAAAGCTCTTGGCAGCTGGTGTTCCAAATAATGACATCCCTCTGCTCTCTAATTTGGGATATCAGCACTTCCACATCAACCACTAGAAACTTAGAACCTCGCTTTTTTAATTATATCTTTACCTCCTGCCACTTCAGTCCCTTTTCCTGCCTAGCTCCTTAACCTCCTTTTAAATAGGGAAGTTGTACCCTTGTTCTGCCCCCTTCCCAGATGTTCTAGACTCTTCCAGTATAACATTATTTAAATTTGTAGATCCTGGAATTTCTGACAGGGTCAACCTCTTCCGATTTCAGCAGGCATTAGTCCGACTCCTCCGCACTTACACCAGCACAGTGGGACCTCAGGGATTTCCAACCATCAGGATACACACAGACACATTTTATATACACATAGATTGTATACACGCACACATGTATGTACATATATATACATACATATACAGATTGTATATATACATACATACACACACATATATATATATACATACACAGATTATACACGCATATATATAAACACACACATATATATGATTATATATATATATATATATATATATGTATATATGATTATATATATATACATACTTGGAAGAAGGGACGAAGTGTAATGTAACCAAGTTTGCTGATGATACAAAGATGGGAGGAAAAGCAATGTGTGAGGAGAACACAAAAAATCTGCAAAAGGACATAGACAGGCTAAGTGAATGGGCAAACATTTGGCAGATGGAATATAATGTTGGAAAGTGTGAGGTCATGCACTTTGGCAGAAAAAAATCAAAGAGCAAGTTATTATTTAAATGGGGAAAGATTGGAAAGTGCCGCAGTACAGCGGGATCTGGGAGTACTTGTGCATGAAACACAAAAGGATAGTGTCATGTATCCTACATGGTTACTGCTTGTACTATTACAAGGTGTGCCACCAGAGGGCACCGCAGTGGGAGACTTGTGGGTTACCTGTAAAGGTGTGCCAGGCCTAGTATAAAAGGCAGGCCACCATGTGTGATCCTCACTCTGGAGTTACATTAAATGGACTAAGATCACTACAGTTCAAGTACAACACACTGTCTCATGGAGTCATTATCAGAACATCTAAAGATATAACAATTGGCGACGAGATTATGGACCATCACGTGAAAATGACTAACCTTGGTACTTTGCAGCAGTTCACCGATGGTGATGATTCAGAAGCCTTTGTGGAGAGGCGCGACCATTTCTTCACAGCAAATGATCTGGCAGGCAACAATCCGGCCATACTGGCTGATAAGCACAGAGCTATCCTGCTAACCAGATGTGGGCCCGCCGTCTATGGCCTCATCAGGAACTTGCTGACACCAGCGAAGACAATGACCAAGATGTATGAGGAGCTTGTAACGCTGATGCAAGAACAACTCGAGCCTAAAGAGAGCATCCTCAAAGCCAGACACCGGTTTTACACACACCGACAGCCCGAGGGCCAAGGGATCGCGAAATATGCTGCAGACTTCAGGAGGCTGACAGCACCATGTGATTTCAGCAACCACCTCACCGAAGTGCTGCGGGATATCTTTGTCATTGGAATCGGCCATGAGGGTCTTCTTCATAAACTACTATCTACGAATACCACAGTCACACTGCAGAAGGCCATCTCCGTGAGCCAAGCATTCATGACCTCATCCTGCAGCTCTAGGCGGATGACTCATCCTCAGGACTCAAACCCGGCAAGTACTGTGCACAGAGTGGCGCCTTTTAGAGGCTGAACGTGAATATTCTCAGGGGAGAGAGAACAGGCCCCCCGAGTCCCTTAACTCAGAGTCCGCCAAGGGGGGCTAATTGAGTAGCACCATGCTGGTGTTACGGAGGGAATCTCAGGGCTCACCAGTGCCGTTTTAAAGACTATGTATGTAAAGGCTGCAGCACAAAGGGCCACCTCCAGCGAATGTATAAAAGAAATATGACTCACTGTGTTGATGAAGAGTCTGGAGATGGCCATGAGTCCAGTGCGGATTATTTAGCGATAGTCAGAGAGGCAGCTCAGCCCCATGATGAGGTATATGGCATGTTTACCTGCACCACACGAATGTTCTCTGTTAGGGATGGAAGTCGAGATAAATGGCATTCTAGTCTTCATGGAAGTGGACACGGGACGAGCCAGTCAGTAATGAATCAAGAAGCCTTTGAGAGGCTATGGGACAATCAGGCAGAACGACCCAAGTTGGTCCCGGTTCAGGCAAAGCTGTGCACCTACACCAATGAACTTATCCCAGTCGTCGGTAGTGCGGATGTAAAGGTATGCCATGACGGCGCGGTGCACAAGTTACCCCTGTGGATTGTTGCAGGTAATGGACCAACGCTACTTGGAAGAAGGTGGACGGAGACGATCTATTGGAGCTAGGAAGATTTCATTCCTCCAGCGATCGACGTCCCCCGCGCTCAGAGGCAAAGCAAACCCCCACCTGAGGTTGGATCCGGCACCAGAGAGCAGGCCAGCACAGCACCCGAGACACAGACCGCTCAGCACGACTGCGTGGAGATGACCCAGCTGAGACGACCTGAACGCACCTTCCAGGCTCCAGTGGCAGGACTCCGGAGGAAGAGAATCAGACCCAGAGGCAAGTTCCCAGCTTCGGTGGAGGAACCCGGGGAGAAGAGGATCACAGCAGTCGACATCGTGGATAAAAAAAAGATGGCGCCCAAACCACGAGGTGAGGCGCTGAAGAAAAAGATGGCGGCGGCCGGACCACGTGGTTCAGCGCTGATGGAGCAACACGTGGCACCAACCAAAGAAGAGGATTGGGATAAAGATAGCAAGGCTCTCTTAAAGGAGGCCTGCAACTCACCACACTTAAAGGGACAGTTCCACACTCTCTATCAATGTAACAGCGACTGTGAGTTAGATGTAAAATGTGTAATTGCTGATCAGAGTTGTGTACATGCAATAAGCAAGGTAAAGTCGCACGATTACGATCGGAGCTACAGCTTATGTACAATAAGTAATGAAACGTTGTGTGATGTAGAATTTCAGTTGCATACAGTCAATGCAGCGGGCAAACACCCATCGGGAGCACACAGGTCTAGCGAGCTAGCCAATGCTGTAGCCTGCGCCTCTGGGACCAGAGTGATGCACCATGGAGTGTGGCCATAAGCAGCTAATATATACAAGCTGCAGAGCAAGCGATCTCAGGAGGGCAACAGCAACGGTATCGATACCATGCCCCGATCGGCTCCACCTTTCAGGCACCCGATGGCACCAACTGCCACGAGCCTGAAAGAGCAAACTGCGCTAAGGCGCAGCCCCCAGACCTTATCGCCACCAAGGCTACAACCAGGAACGAAGGGACTGGGACCAGCCAGGATCTCCAACCAAATAACGTCCAGGCAAGCGAGTCAGCAGTTCCCTGTGCACTGCTAGACGACCCTCAGGGAGCAGCAGTGACCCGGGGCGCAAGCAGAGGACAGGGAGGTCACAGGCATCTGTGAACCTGCCCGACGCTAGAAGTAACGGCAAAAGCCCCAAGAGCAGACAACTTGAACCAATCGGGTTCCCACTGCCAGCACTGGGCACCGCGCCACCATCAGACTACCTAGACACCATCCAGCAGTCCTGGCACTAGTTTGTCCTCATGTACTGTCGCTGACCCCAGCACCGACTCCAAGAATATTCCAAGCATGTACCATGAATGCAATGCTGTAAATGCAAACATTTTTTTTTGCACTTGAATGTATATGAATGTAATGAGCCAACGGCACAATCTGTTTGTGGGGGGGGGTGGAGGGGGCGGCGGCTGGGGGTGGAGAGAATGGAGTGGTCATGGACACACAAACAGAAACCACCAGAAACTCTACTACCAACGAAACACCACCTACTCACCCAAGATGGAAACGACCCGCCAAGGGTCAACCAGATAGAGCTAAGCCCAGAACACAGTCAATGCAAAGGCGATTTGCACTAAAGGCTTGGGGGAGAGTGATGTCATGTATCCTACATGGTTACTGCTTATACTATTACAAGGTGTGCCACCAGAGGGCACCGCAGTGCGAGACATGTGGGTTACCTGTACAGATGTGCCAGGCCTAGTATAAATGGCAGGCCACCATGTGTGATCTTCACTCTGGAGTTACATTAAATGGACTAAGGTCACTACAGTTCAAGCACAACATACTGTCTCGTGGAGTCATTATTAGAGCATCAGAAGACATGACAGATAATATGCAGGTACAGCAAGTGATCAGGAAGGCCAATGGTATCTTGGCCTTTATTGCAAAGGGGATGGAGTATAAAAGCAGGGAAGTCTTACTACAGCTATATAAGGTATTGGTGAGGCCACACCTGGAATACTGCATGCAGTTTTGGTTTTCATATTTACGAAAGGATATACTTGCTTTGGAGGCAGTTCAGAGAAGGTTCACGAGGTTGATTCCGGGGATGAGAGGGTTGACTTATGAGGATAGGTTGAGTAGGTTGGGCCTCTGTTCATTGGAATTCAGAAGAATGAGGTGATCTTATCAAAATGTATAAGATTATGAGGTGGCTTGACGAGGATGATGCAGAGAGGAAGTTTCCACTGATGGAAGAGACTAAAACTAGAGGGCACGATCTTAGAATAAGGGGCTGCCCATTTAAAGCAGAGATGAGGAGAAATTTCTTCTCTGAGGGTTGTAAATCTGCGGAATTCGCTGCCTCAGAGAGCTGTGGAAGCTGGGACATTGAATAAATTTAAGACAGAAATAGACAGTTTCTTAAATGATAAGGGGTTATGAGGAATGGGCGGGGAAGTGGAGCTGAGTCCATGATCAGATCAGCCATGATCTTATTGAATGGTGGAGCAGGCTCAAGTGGCTGTATGGCCTACTCCTGCTCCTATTTCTTATGTTCTTATATACACTTGTATATATACACATGGAGATATATATATAATATATATATATTTATACATACACAGATTATATACATACATACACACATGTATTGCAATACATATATTACTATGGGGCCAAGTTTCGGCCTGAGTTGCTCCTGTTTTTTTGGAGCAACTGGTTTAGAATGGAGTATCTTAGAAATTGCAATTCTCGGCAATTAGTTTGCTCCAGTTCGAGTCAGTTAGAACAGTTTCAGTTTGGAACAGATTTTCTTTTTTCAAAAGGGGCCGTGTCCAGTCATTTACATCCGTTTTGAAAGTTTAGGCAGTGAAAACTTACTCCAAACTAACTTAGAATGGAGTAAGTGTAGATTTTTGTACGCTCAGAAAAACCTTGCCCACACTTAGAAAATCAGGCGTCGGTTACAAATCAGGCGTAGGGAATGGGAGAGGGGGGGGTTAAAGGGAAGTTTACAAACATTAAACACTTCAGTTTTACAAATAAAGAGCCATCATCAATAATAAATGATAAATACATCAATAAATCAACCAATAAATCAATCAAAAAAAATTAATAAAAAATTAAAAACATTAAAAAATCAATAAATAAAAAATGTTCTACTCACCGACTGCAGCACCAGGAGCCCTCCAACAGCATGCTGGTACGCCCCCCCCCCAACCCCCCCCCCCCCAGTGTGTTTCTCTCTCTCGCTCTCTCTCTGTCTGTGTGTCTCTCTCTCGCTCTCTCTCTGTCTGTGTGTCTCTCTCTCACTCTCCGTCCGTCAGTGTCTATGTGTTTCTGACGGGGGGGGGGAGAGGAGAGGGGCGGGGGGGAGAGGGGAGGAAAAGGAGGATGGGGGAGAGGGAGGGGGAGTGAGAGGGGGGGAGAGAGAGAAGGGGGGGAGAGAGAGAGAGGGGGGGAAGAGAGAGAGGGGGGGAGAGAGAGAGAGAGAGAGGAGGGGAGAGAGAGAGGGGGGGGAAGAGAGAGAGGGGGGGAGAGAGAGAGAGAGGGGGGGAAGAGAGAGAGGGGGGAAGAGAGAGAGGGGGGGAAGAGAGAGAGAGGGGGAGAGAGAGAGAGAGAGAGAGAGGAGGGGAGAGAGAAAGGGGGGGAAGAGAGAGAGGGGGAAGAGAGAGAGGGGGGAGAGAGAGAGAGAGAGAGAGAGAGGGAGGGAAGAGAGAGAGAGAGAGGGGGGAAGAGAGAGGGGGGAGAGAGAGAGAGAGGGGAGAGGAGAGAGAGAGAGAGAGAGGGGGAAGAGAGAGAGAGAGGGGGGGGAAGAGAGAGGGGGGAGAGAGAGGCGGGGAGCGGGGAGGGGAGAGAGCGGGGGGGAGAGAGCGAGGAGGGGGGAGGCCAAGGGGGAGAAGGAGGGGGAGGGAGAGGAGGGTGAGGGAGAGGGAGGGAAGAGAGGGAGGGGGGAGCGGAGAGGGAGGGAAGAGATGGAGGGGGGAGCGGGGGGAGAGAGCGGGGGGGGGAGGAGAGGAGGGAGGGGGGAGAGAGGAAGGAGAGAGGAGGGGGGAGGGGGGTAGAGAGCGAAGAGGGGGGAGGAGGGGAGGGAGAGAGGGAGGGAGGGGGAGAGTGAGGGGGAGAGTAGGGAGAGGGAGAGGGAAGGAGGGGGGAAGAGGGAGGGAGGGGGGGAAGAGAGGGAGGGAGAGAGGGAGGGAGGGAGAGGGAGGGAGGCGCGAGAGGGAGGGGAGGGGGAGAGGAGAGAGAGGGAGGGAGGGGGAAAGGAGAGGGAGGGGGAGAGGAGAGGGGGGAAGAGAGGGAGGAGGGGGGAAGGGAGAGAGGGAGGGGGAGAGGAGAGGGAGGGGGAGAGGAGGGGGAAGGAGAGAGAGAGGAGGGGGGAGAGTGGTGGAGAGGCGGGGGAGGGAGCGAGAGAGGAGGGGGAGGGAGGGAGGGGGAGAGGGGAGGGAGGGGGAAAGGAGAGGGAGGGGGAGAGGAGAGGGAGGATGGGGGGAAGAGAGGGAGGGAGGGGGTAGAGGTAGGGGGAGGGGAGAGAGAGGGCGAGAGGAGGGGGAGGGAGGGAGAGAGGAGGGGGAGAGAGGGAGAGAGGAGGGGGAGGGAGAGAAGAGAGAGAGGGAGGGAGGGAGAGAGGAGGGGGAGGGAGGGAGGGGGAGAGGGGAGGGAGGGGGAGAGGAGAGGGGGAAGAGAGGGGGGAGGAGGGGAGGGAGAGAGGGAGGGAGGGGGAGAGTGAGGGGGAGAGTAGGGAGAGGGAGAGGGAAGGAGGGGGGAAGAGGGAGGGAGGGGGGGAAGAGAGGGAGGGAGAGAGGGAGGGAGGGAGAGGGAGGGAGGCGCGAGAGGGAGGGGAGGGGGAGAGGAGAGAGAGGGAGGGAGGGGGAAAGGAGAGGGAGGGGGAGAGGAGAGGGGGGAAGAGAGGGAGGAGGGGGGAAGGGAGAGAGGGAGGGGGAGAGGAGAGGGAGGGGGAGAGGAGGGGGAAGGAGAGAGAGAGGAGGGGGGAGAGTGGTGGAGAGGCGGGGGAGGGAGCGAGAGAGGAGGGGGAGGGAGGGAGGGGGAGAGGGGAGGGAGGGGGAAAGGAGAGGGAGGGGGAGAGGAGAGGGAGGATGGGGGGAAGAGAGGGAGGGAGGGGGTAGAGGTAGGGGGAGGGGGAGAGAGAGGGCGAGAGGAGGGGGAGGGAGGGAGAGAGGAGGGGGAGAGAGGGAGAGAGGAGGGGGAGGGAGAGAAGAGAGAGAGGGAGGGAGGGAGAGAGGAGAGAGAGGGAGGGAGGGGGAAAGGAGAGAGAGGGAGGGAGGGGGAAAGGAGAGGGAGGAGGAGAGGAGAGGGAGGAGGCTTCGGACGGGGCCTGCCCCCAGCAAGGTAGGTGGCCAGGGGGAGCCGGAGCTGGGGGGGCGGGGGGTCGTCGTTGGAGCGGGAGCTGGGAGGGGGGGGGTCAGCGGAGCGGGAGCTGGGGGGGAGCGGAGCAGGAGCTGGGGGTGGGGGGTCGGAGCGGGAGCTGGGGGGTGGGTCTGGGGGGTGAGTCTGGGGGGTGGTCGGAGCGGGAGCTGGGGGGGGTCCGGGGGAGGGAGCGGGCGCTGGGGGGGGAGCTGGGGGGGAACAGGATCTGGGGGGGGAGCTGGCAGGGGATTGAGAGAGCCAGCTGGAGCCAGAGCAGGAGCTGGACCAGGGAGGTGCAGCCTGATCCTCGCAGCCCCAGTGAGGCCATTCGGCCAGGGTTAGGGGCAGCGTGCTTCGGGCCCCTCCCACACAGTTTCGGGCGCCTGGAGCCACTGTAGCGCGCCTGTGCAGAGGTCCCGGCACTGATTTCAGCGCAGGGACCTGGCTCCGCCCCTAACAGCTCATGCTGCGCTGCACTGAGCTACAAAGGACCTGCAGGGTGCCAGAGAAGGTGCAGGTATTTTTTTGGCGCACTTTCAGGTGCAAAAAACGGGCGTCCAGGTCGGGGCTGCGCCGTTCTAGGCTCGGCCCGAAACTTGCGCCCATAGCATTATATTTTACTTAACTTGGATGCTTTTTAAAAAAATCTTTTGGGGGAGTCCGTGTTTCAGGGCACTTATGTTCCCATAAATATGATTTATCACATCAGTACGACAGTACAATCAGATACAATCATTTGTAATCGCAAGTATTTTACTGGAGAGGAGACATTTAATTAGGAAACGATAAATTATGGTGCGTAAAGCCCGTTCTCCTACAACAAATGTAGCAGGTCAAAAGCTGCAACGCATAACAGCTTAAACTGCCACTATTGCTTGGTGCTTGCTTTTCTCCATTTTGACTCTCAGTGATAGCTGGTGAGTTGTACATCCTGCATTCTTGTCTCGAAATCAGACATCTTGACATACTCCACACAGTGGATATTGTAGTCCAATTATAGGGGGACAGACAATGTGTCACATGCCTCTGTGTCATCCTAGAAGATAAGAGCATCTGCCCACTATAATGACTCAGCTCTGGAGGAAGAACTACAGCTGTTTACTTATAAGTTCCAAATGCCACAACCTACAGAAGTAATATTTTCTCAGCTCTGCCCTGACGGCCATTGTGCTTGCTGCCCGGCATTGAGACACTGTTCTCTTCAGGTTTATTAGCAATGCATTCAAGGTCAGCTCTGCTGCAATAAATAAGGAAATGTAAACTTCAGCCACAATGTACAGTATAATAAACTAATGTGTCTAAGTACACTCAGAAATATCTTTATAAATGATAACTTTTTCTGCTTTTGGATATCTGTAGAATAATAATGTTCGTAAAATAGTTTGATTATGTTACTGCAGGAAGTTGTGAATTTATACTGTAATATTCTGAGGCGTAATACCATTTTCCTCCTCCTTTCTTACTCTCTTGTCCTGAGCCCCAGAGATTACACAGGATATACGGCACAGTAACAGGCCATTCGGCCCAAGCTGGCGTTTTGCTCCACTTGAGCCTCCTCCCATCTTTCCTCATCTAACTCTATCAGCATAACTACACACATACACATATGATGATGGACAATGACATTTCATTTCATTCTTCATCAATCAAACATCAGAGAACCAACTTCATGAGCAGAGCCGGATTAAGAATCTTTGGATCCCTGGGCACCAGGAACACTCAGGGCCCCTCTGCACCTCCTGATCCCCAATTTATTGAATCACAAACACAAACTGTGACAGCAGATGTCAGTATTTACATGGGACCACAAATTTCTGTCAAAATATGGGTGAGGCCAATGGTGCCCGCCAATATTTATGCGCAAATGGTACAGCAACTTCAGGCGAGAGGAAGACACATGGTAGAACACAAATATCCAACAGTTGCTGTCTGAGTTGCACCGCTCCATCATTAGCTTCGTGAAAACAGCATCTCACTGTCTGCAGCACTACGGAAATGCATTAAATGGTGAGAAGTTGCTGTATTTGTGTGATAGATGGGAACTAAACTCACCACAAAGAGTTAAGTCTTGTCATTTCAAGTGTCAGTATATTTTAACAATGTGATAATTGTTAATTATTGCCAATTAACCTCTCTGGCACTGAAAATTAACTGTTACAATTGTGGAGTCTCATTCCTTCAGGTTTTAATTGTTGATTTAAATTTTTTTTTAATGAAATACATTTTTTTTTCTTTTCTCTCTCCTTTCTTTCTCTTGATCCAATCTTTCCTTCCCTCTATTTATTTCACTTTCTGCACCTGATTTGACATTGCATTCACATACTCTAATTTACATTTCCTTCTCGGTCCTTGTGCTGTTAATTTCACAATCCTTCAATCTGATTGGTTAAGGAGACACACAGTTGCTTTCCCTGTTCACTCAGGTCCCAGATATCCAGTTTCCCTCGCTGCGCTGTTATCAGCTCGCACTTTCAGCAAATTAGTGGGCAAAACATCATCGCGATTAAACAGGCGAAGGCAAGTGTAAGTAACGATGGACGTGGGTTCATAGCCCTGCTACAGCAAATTATGGCCCATTGTAACAAATTTACAGATTTTGCCTCACCCCTTCTAATGGTATTTTTATCCAGCAGTTGTATACAGTTTTTCTACATTGCGGTGAGATTTACTGGAGGACCCTAGCTACTGGCCTCATAGGCCTGTGCGTTAATCCACCCCAGCATGATCGTCAGCAAGGCTTGACATTAAGGCTAATGTACTTCTGCAGTAGAAGTATTTTGGGGTCTGTGGAAATGATAAATGGCTCCAGATAATATAGCCTACATGAGGCAAACTCGGTCTGTGGAATACTTCCATTGTAAGAATGCATGGGTCTCAAATTCTAGGTATTTTCATAACGAAAAAGGGAAATTTTCAGCAAGTCACTTTCTAAAGAAGCTTTTTTAAAATTCATACATGGGACGTGAGTGTTGCTGGCAAAGCCAGCATTTATTCCCATCCTTAATTGCCCTTGAGAAGTAGGTGGATGAGCCGCTTTTTTGAACCGCTGCAGTCCGTGTGGTGAAGGTACTCCCACAGTGCTGTTAGGGAGCGAGTTTCAGGATTTTGACCCGGTGACGATGAAGGAACAGCGATATATTTCCAAGTCAGGATGGTGGGTGACTTGGAGGGGATCTTGGAGATGATGGTGCTCCCATGAGCCTGATGCCCTTGTTCTTCTAGCTGGTTGAGATTGCGGGTTTGGGAGGTGCAGCCGAAGAAGGCTTGGCGACTTGCTGCGGAGCATCTTTATAGATGTTATCCCTATTTTACCTTTAATTTATTCATTGCATTGCAATAGTTTAGAATTTAACGATGATTAAAAAGCAGCAGACTTTCAGAAGTGAGCACACTGATATACCTTTAAAATGTTCAATGCCTCGAGTGCAAGCTTCACACTGCTAACCTTGGAGGCTGTCAGTGGAAGTGGATACATGGTCCCCAGGTGCTTACTTGCAAGGTGGGAGGGGAAATAAAAGGTAAAATACTCCATGCTTCTGATCTGCAACTTGTACTGGCCAGTTCCAGAAAAGCATTGGCAAATGTCTGGGAGCAGATCACCATGACTGATGTCATTCCAAGCTGAATAAATGGAAAAGGTAGAAAATGATAAATATCTTCTGATAAAACTAATTTATCCCAGAGGCACATTACATCTATTAAAATCTTTTCATTGGCATGTGCTTTTTATAAAAAATATTAGCCAATACATTTGAAGCCTTTGGGTGATCTTGTCCTACTAAATAGGTCCTGCTACAAATTTACCAAAATTACATTATTCATATTATTTTATCATCTTTTTTCATACAATATGACACGCCAGTATTACCTGAGTGCAGATTATTACTGTCTGACTCTGGAGAAATAAATTGAAATAAACACCTTTAATACCTTTCTGTCGGCATCCTTGTTGACAGTCAGTGCAACACGGTTTCAAACCCAGAGTGGGCTAAAGAAACGGTAACCATTTACTGTGCAGCACTTTTAAATGGGGAAATGTTAAGACACCAAAGGGAGAGCGGTTAAGAAGATGCCCATGTGATGAAGCCCAGCATTTTCTACAGTTAGTTTTCTGTCATACTCTTCCACAAATACCAGCTACCTGGAAATAAATATAGTGATGGATTGTAAATACTTCCCGTGCAGAGCTGTTGAATTCATACTTGGCTTGAGACTTGTCCAAGGTCCTGAAATAGCACTGCATTTCAATGCAACACATGGAAGTGACACAATGATCATTAATCAACTCACATCAGAACCTAGTGTCATGCTACACATCAATACCACTATTAATATCATTGGTAAAACTCCAATCTCTTGAGACAGCCATTGATGTGTCTGTAGATAAGCATAATGTGACAAACAGAATATTTTGTCTCTCCCCCCCACCCTCCACCACACACAGCTTACAGTGCTACTGTGCAAGTGTAGACAAGTATGCAATACATTACAGAGTGTACACAGTTTTGTGTAGGTGGTGGTGCGTCAATTTTTAGAGTGCCCACTGTGTGCAGCCAGAATATCCTCACTAGAATAACCAATACAGACTGAATGATGTTATCAGTCTTGGCTCAGTGGGTAGCACCCTTGCCTCTGAGTCAGAAAATTGTGGGCTCAAGTCCCATACCAGAGACTTGAGTGCAAAAATCTAGGCTGACACTCCAGTGCAGTACTAAGGGAGAGCTGTCACAAGTGCCATCTTTCGGATGAGACTTTAAACCGAGGCCCCATCTGTTCTCTCAGATGGATGTAAAAGATCTCATGACACTATTTTGAAGAAGAGCAGGGGAGTTATCCCCAATGTCCTGGTCAATATTTATCCCTCAGTCAACACCATTAAAGCAGATTATCTGGTCATTATCACATTGCTGTTTGTGAGAGCTTGCCGTGCACATATTGGCTGCCGCGTTTCCTACAATACAACAGTGACTGCTCTTCAAAAAGTATTTCTGGCTGTAAAGCGCTTAGGGACATTGGTGGTCGTGAAAGGCAAGTCTTTCTTTAAGAATCTTTCTTTAAAATGAAAATCTTTCTTTAAGAATTGATGAAACTGTGTGAGGCAGAACACCAACCTCCACACTGTCAAACATAGAAACCATCCACAGCTTCCATTAACTGTTGTTTCACAAGAAACATTAAAAATAGGCAAAAAATTGCAGTTACGAAATGTGCACAGCTTCCTTACCTCACCACACACAGCTTTCTCTTTTAACACAGCTCTCTGATATAGAGCTTCCTCACCTCACAGAGATTTCTCACCTTCACATGACACATTTTTTGATTGAGAAATCTAGGTGAAAGACAGCTATCAATTGTATCGGCCAATGGCAAAGTTGAAGGGAAAAGAAGAGACGATGTGGCCTGAAAAAGAATGCGCTCAGGTACGAGAGGTGCAGTGAGCCTTGATTTTAACAGTACACGTGCTAACTTGAGGAAAAATAATGTAGAGGAATTTCCTGAGTTGTTACCATTCCAGCATCGTAACTTTGCCAGAAGTTTATGCCTGTAAGTGAGCTTTGTGCCGCACCTCTGGTAGAGTTATGGCATTGGAGCAAGAGCAGAATCGAGGAAATTACAGGCCATTACATAATCTAAAGGCTGTGATTTCAAGTCTTTAATCTAATCGGAGGACTCGGATAGCATCAACACCACTTGTCTGTCACTCTTGCTATCCTTGATGTCATCTTTATCCCTGCATTAGATTATAATCCAATAAGGGCTCGTTGATATCCATTATTCTGTGGTGTATCAGAACCTTATGAACGGATTCTACTGTACATAGATTTCAACAAATTGCCTCAAGTGCAGCATAAACCTAGATGTAGGTTTACTCTTCTCTTTTGAACATTTCTTCACCCAAGGACATTTCTCATTTGTGTGACATTCTAAAGGAACATTGCACAATCCAGCTGTAAATTTTGGCGCATTTATTTGTGAAGGAACTGGTCTAGTCTCTTGCAGAAATAGTACATGTATCAAAATATTAACAAGCTCGCACTGAGCTTTTCCTAAACCTTCAGCAGCCAATATTAAACGATGCCGCCTCTCATGTCTGCAGGGTGAGCCTGCCCATAATGATGGCACTTCATGTTTTGTTTCTAAAACCTGGAGAGTCACTGCACAGGTAAAGGTGGCTGTGTGTCTGCAATGGTGCCTTTAGCTTTGTTTGAATCTGGAGTACCCAGTATGTGTGGTCGACTTCAACCAATTACACACACGCAACATGCCTGTGCTCGTCTTGGAGGGGGAGGGATGGGGGTGAAGGGAGATTGAGGGTCTAACTGCTGTTGGTAAGATTCACTGATTACAATGCGCAATGAGATAATGTAGCCAAGATTTTCTTCATTTGGCATTATTACCACCCAGAATGGCTATTGGTGGATTTCAGACAAACTGAAGTGGAAATGGGATGTTCACACTGAATTTTCCCAGATCAGCTCCCGAACATAACTCCAAGTGTACATTCAGATGCATCTAAAGGGCAGACAAGTGATGGGAGGGGAAGTTGCATGTAAAGCATTTTTAAAGGGGTGGAGACAATTAAAGAACAGTGTCACAACAAGGGGACAAAAGTTCTGAAAGCCTTTGAAGACATCTCGGCCTATTATGAACCATTGTCAAGGCTGAAGGGACAAGCCACTGAGAAGAGACGATGGCACGCGCCGGTCCTAGACTGCACAGGTGCTGCCAATACCTTTCGAACAGATCACATAAGAAAGATTTGTATTTATATAGCGTCTTTCATAACCACTGGATGTCTCAAAGCACATTATAGCCAATGAAATACTTTTGGAGTGTAGTCACTGTTGTAATGTAGCAGACAAATTGTGCACAAGCAAGCTCCCACAAATAGCAATGTGATAATGACAAGATCATCTGTTTTGGTTATGTTGATTGAGGGATAAATATTGGCCAGAACACCCAGGTTAACTCCTCTGCTCTTCTTCGAAATACAGGCAGTGCCATGGGATTTTTTACATACACCTGAGAGAGCAGAGGGGGCCTTGGTTTAATGTCTCATCCGAAAGACAGCACCTCCGACAGTGCAGTGCAGCCTGGAATTATATGCTCAAGTCACTGGAGTGGGATTTGAACCCACAACCTTCTGACTCAGAGGTGAGTGTGCTACCCACTGAGCCACAGCTGACACTAACAAGGCATTTGCTGACCCAGACCCTGAGAAGACTGTCATTGCCAGATAGATGTGCGAGAGCCTGCAAGAATGGGTGGTAGCTTTTGCTGGCTAATCAGACCAGGCTGTCTCTTGATCACCCTGGCATATCATCTTTCTTCCACTGAAAGCAGGACACACTGTAATTGAGCTGTTTCTGAGGAAGCCTCCAACATTACAGTTAGTCGAGTGTTCATATATCCTATTGATGCCATTCCTTGGGAATGGGTGCTTCCACCAACACTACAGTTTCAAAGCTAGGTGTTTTCACCTCTGTCTACAGATGCTGGTCTGCAGACACTGGTAGATGAGCCAGGCTTGCTCCCAAGTAGTCTGACCTGCCTGGCACCATTAGTTTTCCTCCTTTTCCAGATATGCCAGATAAAGGGAATCCCAGTTGTGCCAGTAATGGCCCTGGGGGCACTTCTAATACCACTGGTCCCACCGCCGGAAAATGCATTGGAACACAAGCCGAGTGTCCCACATCCAGGCACATTCAGGCAAATGTAACGCCCCTATTTAAAAAAGGAGGGAGACAGAAAGCAGGCAACTATAGACCAGTTAGCCTAACATCTGTCATTGGGAAAATGCTGGAGTCCATTATTAAGGAAGCAGTAGCAGGACATTTGGAAAATCATAATGCAGTCAAGCAGAATCAGCCTGGTTTTTTGAAAGGGAAATCATGTTTGACAAATTTGCTGAAGTTCTTTGAGGATGTAACAAACAGGGTGCATAAGGGGGAAACCAGTGGATGTGGTGTATTTGTATTTTCAGGTGCCACAAAAAAGATTACTGCACCAAGATAATAGTTCATGCGGTTGGGGGTAATATATCAGAATGGTTAGAGGTTTGGCTAACTAACAGAAAACAGAGGGTTGGGATAAATATGTCATTTTCCATTTGGCAAACTGTAACTAACGGGGTGCGACAGGGATTGGTGCTGGGGCCTCAACTATTTACAATCTATATTAATGATTTGGATGAAGGAACCGAGTGTAACGTAACCAAGTTTGCTGATGATACAAAGATGGGTGGGAAAGCAAGTTGTGAGGAGGACACAAATAATCTGCAAAGGGATATAGACAGGTTATGTGAGTATAATGTGGAAAAGTGTGAGGTTATCAACTTTGGTAGGAAAAATAAAAAAGCAAATTATTATTTAAATGGAGAGAGATTACAAAATGCTGCAGTACAGAGGGACCTTGTGCATGAAACACAAAAAGTTAGTACGCAAGTACAGCAAGTAATCAGGAAGACAAAGGTACAGGGTATTGGTGAGATCACACTTAGAGTACTGTGTACAGTTTTGGCCTCCTTATTTAAGGAGGGATATACTTGCATTGGAGGCAGTTCAGAGAAGGTTTACTAGTCTGATTCCTGAGATGAAGGCGTTGGCTTATGAAGAAAGGTTGAGCAGGTTGGGCCTATACTCATTGGAATTTAGAAGGATGAGGGGTGACCTTATTGAAACATATAAGATACTGAGGAGGCTCAACAAGGTCGATGCAGAGAGGATATTTCCACTCGTGGGGGAATCTAGAACAACGGGGCATTGTTAAAAATCAGGGGTCACCCATTTCTTCTCTCAGAAGGTCGTAAATCTGTGGAATTCTCTGCCCCAGAGAGCTGTGGAGGCTAGGTCATTGGATATATTTAAGGTGGAGATATACATATTTTTGAATGATAAGTGGGTGAAGGGTTATGGGGAGCGGGTGGGGAAGTGGAGCTGAGCCCAAGATCAGATCAGCCATGATCTTATTGAATGGCGCAGCACGTTCGAGGAGCCAAATGACCAACTCCTGCTTCTATTTCTTGTATTCTTATCACTGCCTTGTGACAGAGGCCAGATTCTACACTGTGATGTCAAGGCAGTCTTTCATAATGAGCCGCCACAATGTAAATGAAGAGTCAGACCAGCACTTTTCAATGATCTAACCCGCAGTCAGTGGAGTTGCATCATTTTAAATCACAGAGCTGTTGTACTGCCAGTGCAGTGCTAAAATGACATTGATGTCAGTATTAATTTAATACGAACTTTAGATGGTCTTCACATTAAATGTAAAGGAGCTTTGCTTTTGAAAATGCACAGATATAAAAATAAACAGTGGACGATAAGCATGTGTGTGAACATAAATAAGGATCTGCACTTGATTTGTTTCAATTGTGCAATTGTTATAAAAGCGTTTCTTGATGCAAGGAGAAGTATACACAAGAAGTTAGATTTATTCCAGCTTCCTGTCCTTACATGTTGTATAACATTCTTGCTGGATGTTCTGATTCATTGCCCTCCAGCATTCCTTGGCTAGTGAGTGGGTTTCAATCATATGCCTGATTTAGTTATCCATTTAATAAACTCCACCTGTACATGATCACTCATGTGATGAACTGTACTTTTCCAATGTATTTTATATATATATATATATATATATAAAATAATGATATCTAGTCATGTTGTGGATGGTGTGTGGAACACTCGTCCCAATTGAGATGCAAATAGTCCCTTTGGACAGAACCTATTGGGATCAAAGTATAGAAACATAGAAACATAGAAAATAGGTGCAGGAGTAGGCCATTCGGCCCTTCTAGCCTGCACCGCCATTCAATGAGTTCATGGCTGAACATGCAACTTCAGTACCCCATTCCTGCTTTCTCACCATACCCCTTGATTCCCCTAGTAGTAAGGACTTCATCTAACTCCTTTTTGAATATATTTAGTGAATTGGCCTCAACAACTTTCTGTGGTAGAGAATTCCACAGGTTCACCACTCTCTGGGTGAAGAAATTCCTCCTCATCTCGGTCCTAAATGGCTTCCCCCTTATCCTTAGACTGTGTCCCCTGGTTCTGGACTTCCCCAACATTGGGAACATTCTTCCTGCATCTAACCTGTCTAACCCCGTCAGAATTTTAAACGTTTCTATGAGGTCCCCTCTCATTCTTCTGAACTCCAGTGAATACAAGCCCAGTTGATCCAGTCTTTCTTGATAGGTCAGTCCCGCCATCCCGGGAATCAGTCTGGTGAACCTTCGCTGCACTCCCTCAATAGCAAGAATGTCCTTCCTCAGGTTAGGAGACCAAAACTGTACACAATACTCCAGGTGTGGCCTCACCAAGGCCCTGTACAATTGTAGCAACACCTCCCTGCCCTTGTACTCAAATCCCCTCGCTATGAAGGCCAACATGCCATTTGCTTTCTTAACCGCCTGCTGTACCTGCATGCCAACCTTCAATGACTGATGTACCATGACAGCCAGGTCTCTTTGCACCTCCCCTTTTCCTAATCTGTCACCATTCAGATAATAGTCTGTCTCTCTGTTTTTACCACCAAAGTGGATAATCTCACATTTATCCACATTATACTTCATCTGCCATGCATTTGCCCACTCACCTAACCTATCCAAGTCGCTCTGCAGCCTCATAGAATCCTCCTTGCAGCTCACACTGCCACACAACTTAGTGTCATCCGCAAATTTGGAGATACTACATTTAATCCCCTCGTCTAAATCATTAATGTACAGTGTAAACAGCTGGGGCCCCAGCACAGAACCTTGCGGTACCCCAGTAGTCACTGCCTGCCATTCTGAAAAGTCCACATTTACTCCTACTCTTTGCTTCCTGTTGTCACACTGCCTGTCTTGATATTGTAAACGTTTCTGATTTAAATCTGTGACCCTTTACTTTGCTTTCCTATCTATCCTCCTTGAGTGAATTTTGTTTTGTTTCATGTTTTTCTTTTTTCCGAATTTTGGCTCCCTTGATATATTTTTGGGGGAGTTTCAGCAGGTGTTTTAGGAGAATCTTATTCGATTTTCTTCTGATTGGGACATTGTTTTGTCACTATCCATAGGATTTTCCTCTTGTTTTTACTTTTCAGCGTGTAATAGGATAGAAAATGGGATGAGAGCCCGTACCGACAGAGCCAACTTCTCAGCTGATTTATTAGTGTTACTTCTCCAAATGATAGAAGTGGGGGGTGTTGCACAAAGTGGTCCCGTGCAATAAATACTTAAGTAGATTCACGGACTCTCAAACCGCCTCTAATTTCTGCGGCCTGGAAGAATCCGTGATTTTTGTATACTTGGAGTGTGAGAAGTTGCAGCCCCTTTTCCACTATTTGAAGGGACTGCTTCGCAATGTTTGGCTACAATTTAGTCCCATGCTCCTGATCTTTGGCCACCCGGTGCAGAGGGGAGCTGGCAGATTGGAGGATCTCCTTGTAGGATTACTCCTGCGCCTGGCCAAGGTGGCCACCAATAGGTCTAGGCAGTGGGAGGTCGAGGGGTTCGTTCGGCCTGACTGCCTGCCTCTTTTCTGCGGATATGTTCGAGCCCGGGTGACCCGTGAGATGGAGCACGTGGTGTCCACCCACGAATGGAGAGATTCATCATCACCCGGGAACAACATTTTAATTTAATTTGTTAAGTTTCCTTTAAAAGCTTTTGTTTAATTTACAGTTTATAGGTTGTGCCCCTTTAAGAATGGGGCTCTTTCTACCTATAAATTGGTGATGACATCAGCCATCAATCATCGTTGATTAACATAAAAGATAAAAGTGCCTGGCTGACCAAAAGTGGGTGCATTCCAATGAAACGGCAATGACAGTGTGATGTCATACGCTGTATCTCTATATCAGTAACATTGGATGCTGGGAGCACATACATGCCACAGGTCTTCAGACAGAGAGAGAGAGATAGAGACAGAGCCCTAAGCTCTGGATTTAGCTCTCTGCCTCGCTGCCTCTCTCTCCTCCTTTAAGACATTTCTTAAAACCTACCTCTTTGACCAAGCTTTTATTGTTATTGTTGCGAGATGTTGCAGATCATGGTAGAACATTTAAATGGCCATAGCAGACACTTCCATGGACCATCAACAGACCATCAATGGAGCTTTGCTCTTGAAAATGCACAGATATAAAAGTGAACATGAATAAGGATTAGCACTTGATTTGTTTCAATTGTGCAATTGTTGTAAAAGTGTTACTTGATTTATAATTCTGCTTCACTTGGGGTTAATTAGGATTGGGCTGTGCTGAGCTGGGTCAGGTAGGGCTGCAGAGTTGTGTTTGGCAGGAAACTGGCCATCGCTGAATTGAGTCTGGCAGGGAGCTGGACATTAACATAGAAATAAGATTGAGTGGTGTAAGCCTTTGCCTCAAACAAGAGAACACCATCACTCAAAAACCTGGAGAAACTCCAGGAAAAGTTCAAAGAAACTCAGTTAGCTCTGCTGTTAGAAAAAAATGACATCTCACTTTAATATTTTTGTAGCTCAATTGAAAAGTTTCTAGTGCGGTCAGTGTCCAATCCAATTCAATCCCTGTGGTGTCCTCTCTCTCCACCAAAGACTAGCCCATCCCATCAAGCAGAGAGCAATGCAGAATGGTGGTGCATGCAAAGGAGAAATGAGCCATGGTGGCATATGGGCCAACTGAAGAAGAGGATGGGAAGGTTAGATCCCTGTTGACCATTATTGATAAACACAGGGCATATGTCCAAGATGCTGATTACGTGAAATGTGGTTCGCTGTCATGGCCGTCAAGGTTGCGGGCTGGAATATATGGCCGATGAGGAACCTCCTTGAGATATCAAACAGAGTGAGCACTGAAAGAACCTTGGATACAAGCCAGAAAGGAGCTCAACAACCTGCTGTCATCAGTTGCTCAAAGCCCAGAAAATGTCAGGCCAGGATACCAGCATGCATTGGAACAGGGTTAGAATATTTGCATCAGGTTGGGAGGTCTGCACATTATGTCAAAATGCAAAGACTGCTTGAAGGTGCTTCTTGGGTCCAGAACTTTTACTGACATTCCTGTCCTATTTTTGTAGCCCTGGAGGAGTAGGCAGGCAGCACAGTTAATGTCCCCAAGCAAGCAAGCCAGTGCCTCACAATACCCTGCGGCACATGCACCACCTTTGCCAAACACAAACACAACTACACACATCCCAGAAGATGTTGATGGTGAGCTTGAAAGAAAGAAAGACTTGCATTTATACAGCACCTTCCTCGACCACTGAATGTCCCAAAGCACTTTACAGCCAATGAAGTACTTTTGAAGTGTTGTCACTGTTGCAATGTAGGAAATGTGAGAGCCAATTTGTGCTCAGCAAGCTCCCACAAACAGCAATGAACAGGTAATCTGTTTTAATGCTGTTGATTGAGGGATAAATATTGGCCAGGAGATCAGGGATAACTCCCCTGCTCTTCTTTGAAATAGTGCCATGGGACCTTTTATGTCCACCTGAGAGAGCAGACAGGGCCTCGGTTTAACGTTGCATCTGAAAGTGTCATCCTAGATTTTTGTGCTCAAGTTTCTGGAGTGGGACTTGAACCCACAACCTTCTGACTCACAGGCAAGTGTGCTACTCATTGAGCCACAGCTGACAAAAGCACAGATTGGGTCACAGTTCATGGATGAAGAGGAGTGAATGGCAGTGGAAGATGATCCCCAAGTATCAGCTGTCTGGAGGCCCAACACAATTCATGCCTGTGCTGCAGGAAATCTGACCCCACAAGGCCTTGTCGCAGCGTAAGCATAAGGAAAACGCACTCCAAGGCAGGAAGGGAGAGACTAAGGGCTAGACTTTCCACTAGGTGGCCATCGCCCCCAAAAATGGGCCTTGTTCCAGTGATGAAGGACGTCTCAGCCTTACTGATCGCTGGTACATGGCCCATTTTTTTTTGTTGCGATTTTCCACTCGGCCTTAGGCCGGCGATGTGGAATGGGCGATTTGATTTTTCACCGAAGTCACATTCGCCCACTAAAAGAGGAAGTCAAAAGCTTCCCTAGCAACGGCCTTCTGTGCATGTGTGAGATTTTCTTTTCCGGCTGACTGGTTTTACCGCGTTTCTGGAGGTCAGGGATCATCACACATGCTCAGAAGGTAGAGGGAGGGGTAGAGATAGAGAGAGAGAGAGAGAGGAAATTGATAGAGGAGGAAGCAGGAAGGTTAGACTCAATATATTTGCAGTGATTCCAATTGAAAAATCAAATTTAAATCTAAATAATTGTATCTAAATAATTGTATAATAGTATATACATTCTGAAAATGATTTTGGTGACTGAATCAGAGAGGAAAAGGCGTAAACCCTTTCGTGATGAGGCAAACGAGGCCCTGGTTGATGAGGTGCATCCCAGGTGGGCCAATTTGACACGGGGTGTGCATGAGAAACCGCCACCCTGTGTCAACCGAAAAATTTGGATGGAGATTGCAGCCATGGTTTGGTCTGCATTACATGAGGCGAGGGGGGCTGACCAGTGCGGAAAACACTGGAATAGCTTGGTGGCTGCAGAAAGAGTAAGTTGCATTTTATATTTTATATTTTACTGATGCATGCAAATTTTTATTAGAACAATGAATCTCCTGCACTGAATCTAATTCTTGAATGTATTAGTTAAACCATGTTAACAGTAATTTTCACTTAATATTTTATAATTTATATGTAATTTTTTACTTTTGTGTGGAAATTTGTATTAGAGCAATGAATGTCTTGCATTTAATTCAAGTTGGACATTCTTTATTGTGTTAATGAAACCATGTTAACAGTAAGTTGCATTTTCTATTTCAAATTTTATATTTAATATTTTACTGATGCATGCATGCAAATTTTTATTATAACAATGAATCTCCTGCATTGAATTTAAGATTGTCATTCTTAAATGTGTAAATGTAAACCATGTTAAGATCTGGACAGTGATCTGAACCAACATCATATAACATTTTAAACATTTTAAACTGTTGTGACCTCAAGATACTATCTAGTCCATTAGTTTATGCCATGCCATGTTCTTTTCTCATTTGCAAAAGAAGATATCTATCAACCATGCCGAGCAACAGCGGACGGGGGTGGTGGGGGCACTGCTCAGCTGCAGCCATTATCTGAAATCGAATAGCATGTGGCTGTGTGGCTGCACAGGTTGGCCATGAAAGACGTTTGGCCACCACCTGTGGTCTGGCCGAACCCAGCCATGCGTCTCGTGGGTAATTTGTAATTTGTCGAACTGTACTAAAAACAGTATTAAAAACTTAAGTATGTAACTTATCTAATGTCCTGTAATTATAATGCAAAATGCAATATACTTGTAATGTGCTTATGATGTACGAATGATGACATGTCATTTCATACATACATAAGAATCAGGGCATAAGAAGCAGGGATTGTAGCAGCTACAGCTTTCTGGGGTAGTGTAAAGTATTGATATGTTTCATCTCTTGGTAATGTTCACTGTTATGTTCTAATAAGGTGTGTAAACATGTCATCGTATGAGTTTTTAAGGTAAACCTGATACACTGGTTCAGATGCAGTCGGGACCAGCACCTTCACCTTCTCAATCGATGGAGCAGGAGGAACTAGAGGAGCTGGAGGAACCTGAGCACTTTCCTCGCCTAGAGGAGGAGGAGGAGTAGGAGGAGGATGAAGAAGGGCTGGAACTCCTGCACGAGGAGACTGTTGATGTGGGGTGGGAAGAACCTGCGATCATCTCAATTGAGAGCGATGAGGCACCGGGACCAAGCGGTGTGCAGCTGGCGACGCCAAGGCGTGACATATTGCACACGCCGACCCCACAGAGGTCGGGTCAGCGAGGTGAGCAATCGCCTACCTCGGAAGGGCAGACGGAGTGCTTGATCCCCATGTGCAGGGAGACGGTCGCAATAGGTGGCGAACTTATCCAGGGGTTCCATCAGTTCTGCACAAACTTCTCCAACTGGTCTGTCATGTAAACTGAGTTAGCATGACAGGCCTTGGCGGGGATCAGAGAGCAGACCGCTGCAACCAATGCACTTCGGCATGCGTTGCTGGCTGGACACGGCGCTGCACCCCAAGGTGTCGTGTTGGGTCCAAGTGCGACCCCTAGCACACAAGCGAGTATGGAGGATACAGTTCCTCCTGACTCGGAAGACAAACATCATCATGCTTTGTCTCCCACTCCCACACCACCACCATGGCAGGAAGTCTTGTCGTTGCCCGCTGCACGCCAACTTCGTGTCTCGGTCTGCGGGGACCAAAACGGGCGGGTGGTGTTAAAACACGGAGTGGGAAAGGATCTGGAGGGAAATGTGGCCGCAGGTAGGGAGGGGATTTTTTTTTTCATAATAATTGTTAATTTTTTTAAAGTTTGTTCGTTCTTTGTTGTTTGGGGTGGGGGTTGGGGGGGGCGCGGAGAGGGTGTTGATTAAATATTTAAAATAATTAGTTGTGTAAAATAGTTTTTTGAGCTGAACAATTGTGCATTCTCTCAGTTACGTTAAGCATAACATTTTAAGAATTGTTCTGCATAACTTGAGCATTGTATTATTGTAACAAAAGTTTACTTAATTTAAGCATTAATGAAAATGCCAGGCCACTGCAGGCGAGGCAGAAGCGTAACTCTACGCAAATGCAACTTTTGCTTAACTGTAAATGTAAATGTGACTATCCACAATGAAAGGTCATGAAAAGCGTTCATAAATGAGCTGCTGACGCAACAGCTTAGCAGCCGCGTAACTACCACTTGGTACTGGTCTTCGGGGGGTGGGGTGGGACCATGGCTAGATTGCCAGGCTGATTGCCTTCTCCTAGGTCCTCACCAGCCTCCGCCTCTTCCTCCTCTTGCTCCTCGCTGGCTAGCTCTTCCGTCTCCCCTCCTTCTGGAGCTGGACCTGCAGCCCCATCTGGCATTGTCCTCTCCTTATAGCTAGGTTATGCAGCGTGCAACACACCACAATAAACTCAGCGACCTGGTCAGGGTGGTACTGTAGGCTGCCACCAGAGTGGTCCAGTCATCTGAAGCGCTGCTTTAGGACTCCAATTGTCTTTTCAACAATGTTGCGTGTCGCTATGTGGCTTTCATTGTAACGTTTCTCTGCTTCAGTGATGGGATTACACAGTGGGGTCATCAGCCAACTGGTAAGACTATATCCTTTATCCCCAAGCATCTAACTGTGACCTTCTGGCTGATTGAGAAACATAGGATGTAGCATTTACTGTCATGATTATTTGTTTGTGGTCGACAACAAGCTGCACATTTAGGGAGTGGAATCCCTTTCTGTTACGAAACACCTCGTTTTTAAGGGGGCTTTCAGGGCAATGTACGTGCAATCTTTTGCTCCCTGCACCTTGGGGAAGTCTGTTATTCTCAAGAATCCCAAAGCCCTCCAGGTCTGTGCCTCCCTGGTCATAGGGAAGCTTATAAAGTCCATTCTGCGAGTGTAAAGGGCTTCAGTCACCTGCCGAATACAGCAGTGTGGGGCGTGCTGAGAGATATGACAGATGTCGCCAGCTGAAGCCTGAAAAGATCCCGAAACGTAGAAGGCTAGGGCTGCAGTAACCTTCACCTCAATGGACAGTGCAGTTCTGATGGTGCTGGAAGGCTGAAGATCCCCCTTGATGAGCTGGCAGATCTCATCAATGACCTCCTTCCGGAAGCGCAGCCTCCTAAGACACGTATTTTCAGACAAGTTGAGGTAAGATCGCGTTTCTTTGTAGCTTCGTTGGCTGTACACTCACCTCCTCTGTCTCCTCTGTCTCCTCTGTCTCTGTCTCTACATTTCTCTGACACGTCTTCGATTGATCCTTTCAGAAACCAACTTGTGAGCAGTTCCGAGTAATGGCGCAGAAAGCATAAGCCCCATCACTATCAATAATTATTTTCAATTGCTATAAATGCACTTTTCACTAAAGAATGTAAATCTATTAAACTACTCTATCTATACAAGCCCCAGTTTGTATACCAATCTCAGTCTATAATACTCTCTCTATTCCAGCCCCAGTCTAACACTCGGCCCCATCACTTTCAATAATTATTTTCACTTGGTATAAATGCACTTTTCATTAAAAAGTGCCTAATCCACTAGGCTATTATTATTAAAATTAAATATAATTAATTATCTCAGTAGATCTATCTCTACAGCTCCCTTAAATAACTCACAACTATCGAAGCACGATTTTTTAGCTGCTCCTACACTTCCTCCGATCTTCAAGATGGCGTCGTAGTGGCCATTTCCTTCTGTAAAGCCCGGCAAAAGCAACTATTACCCAGCCATGTTCTCAGTGAGCAATCAGCCTGGCGAAGTGCCGGCGATTTGCCGAAAGCTGGGATGGGCAATGTGCGGGCGATCAGCTCGGCGATCAGTTCGGTGAAGTGAGCCGAAACTTGGGGGCTTATTTTTCCAGTGATCTTTCTGGCCTAGTTTCCATTTTTTCCTCAAAATGGGTGATAGAGGTCCGTTTTGGGTGATATATGGGCCATAGATGGGTGACGTGAAGTGGAAAGTCTAGCCCAAGAGCTGGGTTTTTAAAGGAAATGGGAAAGGTGAAAAGGTTTCAGAGATTAGTCGGGAAATTGTGTTGGGGAAATTGATGGGATTGAAGGCCGATAAATCCCCAGGGCCTGATGGACTGCATCCCAGAGTACTTAAGGAGTTGGCCTTGGAAATAGTGGATGCATTGACAGTCATTTTCCAACATTCCATTGACTCTGGATCAGTTCCTATCGAGTGGAGGGTAGCCAATGTAACCCCACTTTTTAAAAAAGGAGGGAGAGAGATAACAGAGAATTATAGACCGGTCAGCCTGACATCGGTAGTGGGTAAAATGATGGAATCAATTATTAAGGATGTCATAGCAGCTCATTTGGAAAGAGGTGATATGATAGGTCCAAGTCAGCATGGATTTGTGAAAGGGAAATCATGCTTGACAAATCTTCTGGAATTTTTTGAGGATGTTTCCAGTAGAGTGGACAAGGGAGAACCAGTTGATGTGGTATATTTGGACTTTCAGAAGGCTTTCGACAAGGTCCCACACAAGAGATTAATGTGCAAAGTTAAAGCACATGGGATTGGGGGTAGTGTGCTGACATGGATTGAGAACTGGTTGTCAGACAGGAAGCAAAGAGTAGGAGTAAATGGGGACTTTTCAGAATGGCAGGCAGTGACTACTGGGGTACCGCAAGGTTCTGTGCTGGGGCCCCAGCTGTTTACACTGTATATTAATGATTTAGATGAGGGGATTAAATGTAGTATCTCCAAATTTGCGGATGACACTAAGTTGGGTGGCAGTGTGAGCTGCGAGGAGGATGCTATGAGGCTGCAGAGCGACTTGGATAGGTTAGGTGAGTGGGCAAATGGATGGCAGATGAAGTATAATGTGGATAAATGTGAGGTTATCCACTTTGGTGGTAAAAACAGAGAGACAGACTATTATCTGAATGGTGACAGATTAGGAAAAGGGGAGGTGCAACGAGACCTGGGTGTCATGGTACATCAGTCATTGAAGGTTGGCATGCAGGTGCAGCAGGCGGTTAAGAAAGCAAATGGCATGTTGGCCTTCATAGCGAGGGGATTTGAGTACAGGGGCAGGGAGGTGTTGCTACAGCTGTACAGGGCATTGGTGAGGCCACACCTGGAGTATTGTGTACAGTTTTGGTCTCCTAACCTGAGGAAGGACATTCTTGCTATTGAGGGAGTGCAGCGAAGGTTCACCAGACTGATTCCCGGGATGGCGGGACTGACCTATCAAGAAAGACTGGATCAACTGGGCTTGTATTCACTGGAGTTCAGAAGAATGAGAGGGGACCTCATAGAAACATTTAAAATTCTGACGGGGTTAGACAGGTTAGATGCAGGAAGAATGTTCCCAATGTTGGGGAAGTCCAGAACCAGAGGTCACAGTCTAAGGATAAGGGGTAAGCCATTTAGGACCGAGATGCGGAGGAACTTCTTCACCCAGAGAGTGGTGAACCTGTGGAATTCTCTACCACAGAAAGTTGTTGAGGCCAATTCACTAAATATATTCAAAAAGGAGTTAGATGAAGTCCTTACTACTAGGGGGATCAAGGGGTATGGCGAGAAAGCAGGAATGGGGTACTGAAGTTGAATGTTCAGCCATGAACTCATTGAATGGCGGTGAAGGCTAGAAGGGCCGAATGGCCTACTCCTGCACCTATTTTCTATGTTTCTATGTTTCTATGTTTCTATGTTTCTCTATGTTTCTATTTCTAGATGACTGAAGGTCCTGCCATCGATGGTGAGGTGAATGAAGGGTAAGTCAGTGAAAAGCAGTGTTCAGGATGATGTGGGATGGAGGAGGCTAAAGAGTGGGGCAAGGCCATGGAGTGATTTAAAGATAAGGACTACAATTTTAAATTGAAGGTGTTGGGGATAGGCATCAGTGTAGATC
This sequence comes from Pristiophorus japonicus, assembly GCF_044704955.1. Taxonomy (NCBI): domain Eukaryota; kingdom Metazoa; phylum Chordata; class Chondrichthyes; family Pristiophoridae; genus Pristiophorus; species Pristiophorus japonicus. The sequence continues at coordinate 194,069,600 of NC_091987.1, read as the reverse complement.
AGGGAGAATGACAAGAGTAATAATGGCAAATGGAACTGAGTGCAAGACAGAATACACCCAGGATTAAACCAGTAAGAGGATGTGCTTGTGCTTTTTTTGTGATATTGTGGTAGTTAACTGAGATTAGTATTCTGTTCCACAAATATCGACGTATTAGACACTAAGAAAATGAGTCAGAAAAAAAATCCCTTTTGGATAGTTTATACAGCAATGCTCCACCTATAAATCTAATTTATTCAATTTTGATTTATAAGTCCTTTAATCAATTACAATTTTTTTCTGGCAACCCTGACTTCATTCTACGCTTGCTGAATTAAGTTAAGCTCATATTCAGCAACAAGTATCATCATTGGTTGACTCTCCTTAATAACGGTGAGGTTGTTGCTGAGGAAACGTGGCCAGCTTATTAAAAGTAGAAAAAAATTCACTTGGTATGAAAGAGAAGAGCTCGGTAATCAAGATTCTTTGAATTTGAAACAAATGTTTAATTTAAAAAATATTATTGAAATATAATTATTCATCGTAAAATCATGTATGGGACTACTTGTAAGAGCGCATAATGAAGAATAGTTTGAAAAATAGGCCTCATATGTAGCTAGTTATGTTCCTATTATAGTGCATGTTTACACTTTAATTGTCAGCTTGGCTTGGTGCTTGGTAGCGCTCTTGACTCTGCATCAGAAGGTTCCAACTCCACACCTGGTTGATTATTCAGTGCAGTACTGGGAGAATGCTGTTTTTTTCAGAGATGCCCTTTTAGCATAAGAGCGTAAGAACATAAGAAATAGGAGCAGGAGTAAGCCATATTGAGCCTGCTCCACCATTTAATACAATCATAGCTGATCCGATCATAGACTCAGCTCCACTTCCCTGCCCATTCCCCATAACCTCTTATTTCCTCATCAGTTAAGAAACTGTCTATCTCTGTCTTAAATTTATTCAATGTCCCGGCTTCCACAGCTCTCTGAGGCAGTGATTTACAACCCTCTGAGAGAAGAAATTCCTTCTCATCTCAGTTTTAAATGGGCGTCCCCTTATTCTAAGATTATGCCCTCTAGTTCTAGTCTCCACTATAAGTGGAAACATGCTCTCTGCATCCACCTTGTCAAACCCCCTCATAATCTTTCGATAAGATCACCTCTCATTCTTCTGAATTCCAATGAGTAGAGGCCCAACCTACTCAGCCTTTTCTCATAAGTCAACCCCTTCATCTCCGGAATCAACCTTGTGAATCTTCTCTGAACTGTCTCCAAAGCAAGTACCGTATATACTCGCGTATCCTACGATCTCACGTATCATGCGACCCCTAAATTTTCGTCCCCAAAACATGATTTTATCATATATCTCATGTATCATGCGAGTCACTTTTTTGAGATACCAGATGCCACTAGGCTAGGCTTTCAAACAAGTTTAACAAGTACCCAACACGTAACAAGTACTCTAACACATAACAACAATCGAATACAGACCTTAACAACCGAATCATGAAACATCGAGTGGATTCTGTTGTGAAAGCTGTTCGCGAATCGAACACCGATATAGCAATCATTCCAACTGGCTTGACTAGCGTCGTTCAGCCACAGCCTCTACTGTGTTTGCGGGTAAAAGAAGCATGGGCTGAGATAGATGGAGCCTCTAATAATGCAACAAACTTCAGAGGGAGTTGTGGGTGGCGATCTCTAGACCACAGCAAAGATACAGTACAAGTGACAATAGAGGCCTGCAATCCAGCCCAGGAGATACCTGCCGAGATTCAGCGTGGATACGGTCTGCTTAACAGCCTAACAGCCTAATCTTGGCCAGCACTTCACACCCGCAAATTTTGTATTTTGCGTATCATGCGACCCCCCAAATTTAGGTTACAATTTAGGTCTTCAAAAGTCGCATGATACGCGAGTATATACGGTATATCCTTTCGTAAATATGGAAACCAAAACTGCACACAGTATTCCAGGTGTGGCCTCACCAGTGCCCTGTATAACTGTAGCAAGACTTCTCTGCTTTTATACTCCATCACCTTTGCAATAAAGGTCAAGATTCCATTGGCCTTCCTGATCACTTGCTGTACCTGCATACTAATCTTTTGTGTTTCATGCACCAGGACCCTAAGGTCCTGCTGTACTGCAACACTTTGCAATTTTTCTCCATTTAAATAATAACTTGCTCTTTGATTTTTTTCTGCCAAAGTGCATAACCTCTTTAGGATGAGAAGGACACATCGAGGTCTTGGTCAGGTGGATGTATAACAAAAATCCATGGGGCATTATTTGGAGAAGATCAGTGATTTCTCTCATTATTCTAACACTCCAGAGTCAATTACAACAGATTAATGCGTTATTCAACTCATTTGTTATTTTGAGGATCTTGTGACACAATTGCTTGCCTACACAGTAGCGACACCACTTCAAAAATCATTCATTAGATGTGAAGTGCTTTGAAATGTCCTTAGGATACAATAAAGTGCTATTTATATGTTAATTTATTCTTTCGTGCCAAAGGCTGGTACCTTACTGATCCCCAACAGTATTCTGACCTAAACTTTTGACATGTGGTGTGAGTAAGGCTACCTCCGAGGGATTGCCTGATCTGGTGCTGAATTTCCTTTGTTATGCCCCTGAAATTGCAGCCTCTCCAGGTGTGTACGATGTGTGCACGCACTCGAAGAGGGTGCGCAAAGTGCATGCGCCGAAATCCAGCACTTGCAAACTATCAAAATTTCTTTTGACAGATCCTACGCATACAAAAGTAAAGGGCCTCTGTGGGCGGAGATTTGGGCTATTTGCCCAACTCTTGCCCAGCAACTGTCCTTAAAACTCTTACGCCTGGTAAAAGCAGATGTAAGGCTTGCTTTTACCAGCATAAGAGTTTTAGAAGATAGAAAAATTAAATTTGATCACTAATTTTTATATTAAAAACCGTGTCTATTAAGGTAAGTTTATTTTAAACATCTTTAAAACATTAAAAAAAAAAATTTTTCCTAAAACATTTAATTTAATTCAATTTCAACTAATTTTAAATATGTGAGTTTTTTTATTTATTATGTTGTGTTTCTGTGTTTTGAGGGGTATTCTCATTGATAGTAATGGGGGCTTGTACAAACGGAACTCACTAGTACATGAATAAACTCATCAATGAGAATACTCCATGTTCATTGGTGGTCCAGGCCCACATGATCCCAGGTTGCGCTTATGTTTCTGGGATGCGTGGGCCTCTGCGATGGGCTGCACATTTTTGGCCCAATGTGCTTACTTGCTGCCCCAGCAGCACATTTCAATCAAGCTGCACTTCATACCTCTCGCTCCACGAGATCCAAACTGCCAGCTCCTTATTTGCATTGCTACACAAATGGTGCCAGTACTGTACCAACTAACTCACTATAACAGGTATTAAATAGAACAGAAACTGGTTCAGGTCACCTATCACTGTTTTACACTTCCTTCTAAGCTGGGCCACAATTATAGAAGTGGGGCACATTGTGGAAAGAAAAACACAACCTTCAGCTCTCTCCTGGATTTATTTGACAATTATTAATGCTATTTGTCATTACAGTTTTAGATGTCACTATGTTAGGGTTTCTTCCCGAATACACAGGCCCTCTGTTCCGCCTGTTGAATGTGTACGTTTTGCAGACAGTTATTGCATTAACCACATACACTTACCAGGCATCTACAATGCTAAACAGTGGGCTAGAAATTCGGTATCGCCCGCAGTGAGGCTGCCGGGGCGCGACCTTTCGCAGCAGGCGATGTCTACTGCCTGAAAGTGGGATATTCAGTTGCTTGGTCCCAAGAGGAGAGTGAAGCGCTTCCTCACTCCTCATACAGCTCTAACAGAGCGATAGGGCAGGAAGCCTGCTCAATCTTTGAAAGATGAAACAAAATTCCCACTGATAATTTCAATAAAACCTCAATCCACACTTCCCCACTACTGCAATAAATAAATACAAGTTGAAAAAGTGAAATGTCATCACTTACCTTGCGCTCCAGATGATATCACCCCTGGATCGTCGCTGGACCGACTGCTTTGCCCTGCCGGTGTCAGCATCAGGCGTTAATATTAGGCAGTCCCTCGCATCGAGTAAGACCCGCTTCCACACCAAAAAGGGATGAGTTCACAGGTGTTTCAATGAGGGACCTGACATTCTTGGTCCCAAACTACATACTGAAGGGTGGAAGATGCCTGTGCATGGATTTTTTTAACGTGGGGTGGCCGTTGCACACCAGCCACCACACGGGCTTGACAGAGCTAGGTCTTAATCCAGTGGCAAGGGTTAACCAAGACGACTGGAGACCTGCTCTGCTGCACGGACCTAGTGCGCACACACATCGCAGTGTGGGCTGGCCCGTGCTGCCCCTGGGCCCTTGCCTCTCCTGGGCCCCGGTCACGATGCTCCTGGGCCCCGATCTCTCACCGTTCCTCCGCCCAGATCAAAAATAGAATTGAATTGAGCGCCAGGCGTTACAGGAGGCAAAACACTCAATTTTGCAAGAGCGGGACTGCGGAGGTGTTACACACTCGGTGACATCACCGAGTGAGCGGCGCTAGCGAGCGCAGCGCAAACTGTCAGTGCCGCCGCTAAACCTTCACTGAAGTTCGCGGCAGGGGCTGACAGCGCAGCGCTCCAGCGGGAGATACTTACTGCCCCGTGGGTAGGGCTAACCAACCGAATTTCTCCCTTGTGAATCTTAACTTTGTAAGTTAAGCCATCTGAAAAAGCATTAGTTTAAATTGGAACTGAAACAGGTGACATTTTGTAACTGTAGCTTTATAGCGCCAGGATTGGCACATCTCACATAGTTGCAGCGATGTTCTGGAGAAAAACTGTATTTTAGATCTGAATTTTTAAGCCTTTGTTCACTCCCAGCTTTCTCACATGACTGCTTGACAACACATTAATTTCTGTATAAAAATGCATCCTTTATGCATCTTCCACAAGGTGCTTCAACCTGTGTCACCTGATATTGTGTTCAATTCTAGGCACCGCACTTTAGAAGGATGTGAAGGCCTTAGAGAGGATGCAGAATAGATTTACGAGAATGATTCTAGGGATGAGGGATTTCAGTTACGTGGATAGACTGGAGAAGCTGGATTGGTCTCCTTAGGCCAGAGAAGATTGAGAGGAGATTTGATAGATGTGTTTAAAATTAAGAGGGGACTGGACAGAATATATAGAGAGAAACTGTTCCCATTGACAGAATGGTCGAGAACCAGAGGACACAGATTTAAGGTGATTGGCAAAAGGACTGAATCCTGGTTATATACCTTTGCCACCTGGGTCTTAACCTTATGTAGCAGAGGGGCCATAGGTTGGAGAACTCCCATTGAAACCAATCTCGTGGGCACAACGGGTGAACACTCTGCTCGGCCAGCTTATCGACCCAGGCAGCAAAGTTGAGAATTACCCAAATGGCCTTCAAGTCACTCCCTTTCAACAGCGATCATCCAGAATCTCAGAGCTTCCTCATCAGATTTGTGATGGGCGTTGGCCTTCAACATGTTGCAAAGTCCCCTGCAGAGCAGCGTGCAATCTGCTATCACTTAGAGATCTCCCCTTTTAAAATGGACAATACAGCAATGCTCAAACACAAACTTTGTTCCACTGAATTGTCTGTTTTAGTAAAACAACACATCAAATTAAAAGTTGCATTTCTTGATATAAAGCAACAGCATCTACTGACCAGGGAAAGCACAATCATGGTTATGCAAATCAAAGCAGTCTCTGCAGTTATGTGTTGCTGCAATTTTAAACACAATATAACATAGCCAAGAGTGAAGAAGCACAGTAACATGGCTCCCTGAGATCCTTTTTATGGCCAAATATTGAATGCAGAATTGTTTAATGTACTATTAGTGATTTACTCCATAATTTATTTCAAACAGTGGCTTTGTTTTATCTTTTTGCTGGTGACTACATAATGAGCACATCCTCTTCTTATTATGGTAAAATGTCTACTTGTTAAATTTAGTGCCCTATTGGATTCATAAATTCACCCGAGTTGGCTCAGAAATAATATTTAATCAAGTCTAAAAAACCCTTTAGACTAATGTCCTGTGTCTTTAATTGTTTACTGTGCTGTGCTTAAGTTAATTATTGTTTCTTTCTTTGAAAGAGTCCCACATTAAAACACTGAGTATAACAACAACGACTGCAATTTAAAAGTAATTCAATGGTTTCTGGAGTACTTTGTAGCATCCTGAGGATATGGTTGGCGCTATATAAGTGCAAGGATGTTATTGCTTTTAACCAATAAAAATGTCCTTTCATATCGCCACACATGACTGTTGCAACGTGTCAGAGTTGCTCCATCATCTCAGAGGAGAAATCGCGGGCCCAGAAATTGCTGGAGCAAGGCATCTCACGGAATTCCCTGTCAGTAACCTTTCAGCTCACCCTTCAGCTATAAAGAATGTTTGCGTCATAAACTGCTGGAAGTAAAACTGATAACGACACACCTGGGACCTTGGCGAATGATGGGACCAACTGTCTATCACCTTAACTCATGAGATTTAAGGACTGAGAGAGAAGTAGAGAAACAATGAGGAAGAAGATAGGGTGAATTAGAGTCAAACCAGGTACAGAAAGAAAAATAAAGAGAAGGAAAGAAAGATTGGATTAAGAGGGAGAATAAAAAGAAACAGGAAAAGTAAGGAAAAAATGTAACATTTAACATTTTAACAAAACTCTAAGAACAATTTATTACCTGCAGGAATGAGAGTACACAGTTTCAATTGTTCCCTTTCTGGGCCAGAGATGTTGAGTAGCATTGCAGGAGCATAAATCACCTCATTAAATCAGTCCTTAAGCTGTTAAGTACCAGCCCTAGCTTTCTGTGGCGAGTGTATTTTGTAATTAATCCGCAAATGCAGCAATTCCTTGAAATTCACGAGGTGGATGACAGCAAGTTGTCATTTTCATGAGGCTAACACCTGAGCGGCGCAGATCACCAAGCAACGTGGCAATTCGCAATGCCCGGGGTCTCTCCTCCTCGCCACAAATATCTGGGCAATTTAAACACTAATAATGGCGAGTGCATTAAACATGCCCTTATTTTCCCTTATTTGGCCACTTTTATGTTTTTAGTGACACTGAAACAAACACAAATAATGCAGCAATAAAGCTACTCAAAATGTCAAGGGCAACTTTATTTTTGCAATTTAACTCTAAATTACAAAATAAAATACTTTTTTGAATGAAAAGAAAGCACACACCTTACTTCTGGTCACTTGTCTTCTGTCATTCGCTCATGCGACCCTATTATTTTATTATTTTAACATTACTTTAATCTTCTTTCTAACTGATCTAATCCAATGCAGCTATAATTAATCCTTCTAGCTCTGTATTTTGGAGGTGGAAATAGCTTCAAAAATTTATATTTGATTGTCTGAAAATCAGCTTCAGAGGCTAGCGTTTCAGCCAATTGAACGTCAAAATGTAAAGATGCAGCCACATCACAGATCAATCAAGGAAGAAAACGTAAAACTAGAAAGGGCCTCCACTGAACGAAGACCCTTGACCTGTCAAGCCCAATAACTCATCTGTGGCCCAGAACCGATTAAGATTTCTTACATTCAAACATCCAGTCCTTTTTTTTTGTTAATGTCATGAACAAATATACAGTAGTGTACATAACTGAAACGTGATATCATGAATTTTGAAGAAGCTGATATTTATATTAAGTAATGAGGTGACGGTAACTGCCTCATAGTTGTAAATGTTGAAATATCGGGAAGATATTTTGCATTCCGATAAAATTTAATACGATTATTGGCTGAATTGGTTTCTTATCATTTCTACTGCAGCTTTTTCTCTCAAAATCTAGGCTGACACTCCAGTGCAGTACTGAGGGAGCGCTTCACAGTAGGGAGGTGCTGTCTTTCGGGTGAGACGTTAAACCGAGGTTCCATCTATTCTCTCAGGTGGATGTAAAAGATCCCATGGCCCTATTTCAAAGAAGAGAGGAGTTCTCCCCAGTGTCCTGGACAATATTTATCCCTCAACCAACATCACTAAAATCAAATTAGCTGGTCTTTATCACATTGCTGTTTGTGTGAGCTTGTTGAGTGCAAATTGGCTGCAGCCTTTCCTACATTACAACAGTGATTACACTTCAAAAATAGTTCATTGGCTGTAAAGCGCTTTGGCATGTCCTGAGCTTGTGCAAGGCACTTTATAAATGCAAGTCTTTCTTTCTTCCTTAATAATCTCAGCATGGAACACTAGAGGGCACGTTCCTGGGAGCAGAATGATTAAACTCTGGTGTAATGAATACTGCTTAATATAGGTCAAAGGTTATTTATTATACTGATGATCTACAGAATTCATTTCATTTGGGGTTCTTATTGTTATCTTTCAATAGTATTAATGCAGAACAGTTGACACTTAAAGCAACAAGAATGAAACTAGACAAAACTGTGTCGATTTCTATACAGGTTTTGAATAATGATATTTAATCAGTGAATGCCAATGACACTAGGAATATTCTCGGGGAGGCATGTGTGAGTCTGATGGTGTGGACAACAAATTAATCTCCATCAACACCATTATTATCTCAGGATGTTTCAGCAATTGTGTCCTCTCAGCTGTGAGTATATTAATTCAGCTCCCTCACACTGCTAGGCTTGGAAGCGCCTCAAGGTTGTATTTCTTGAACATATCAGCACTTAAGAGTTTGCACCAAATATTTAAAAGAATAAATCAGTGGAAATAGGGGAAAAAAGGTTAGTAAAGTTAGTCATGTGGAAAATTGATGGTATGTGCTCAGTGCACATGTGAACAACTGGTGCAGAGGAGGGCTTGGGGTTTGGGCTTGGGGTTGATGTTGGGGTTGGGGCTTGGGTTTGGGCTTGGGGTTGGGTTTGAGCTTGTGGTTGGGTTTGGGTTGGGGTTGGGCTTGGGATTAGGGTTGGGCTTGGGGATAGGGTTGGGTTTGGGCTTGGGGTTAAGGTTGGGGTTGTATTGCTACTCATTTCTGGGATGATGTAATGGTTTCCATAAGGAGGCTAAAGGCTGGACCGCACTGATTGTGCTTGAGGTTCTTGATGGCAGTATTAATGATGTTGGGGCTACACTACTTTCATTTTTTGTTTACCCAGAGGAGTGACAACTTCACTCTCGGTAAGTTAAAAGCAGGCGCATTTGGAGCTTCTCTTCCTCCACTTTCATAGTGAGCTTTCTTAAAAGTGCGCTGACTTGTTTTAGGGGAAACAGATTTTCGTTGTGCTTATGGCATTCTGAATTGCTTTTGTTACATTTAATAACTTGCAATTTTTTGTCAATCTATCCTTATTATTTTGCATTTTTAAAAATTATTTTTCACCTCCTGCCATTGCAGGGGGTTTAACGCTCCCACTACGTTTCACCACAATTAGTTTGAAGGAAGGGCATTCACTTGGAAATTACTCTTAGAATTGGAGGCTGAGTAGGAGCAACCTGGTGTTGCATGGTGCTGGAAAACATTATTTAATTTTTATTTCAAAAATATAGAATTTATTCATATAAAATTTTTCACAATACGTTTGAAAACAGTTCAGTACATTTGGATACTGTCAGCGATTCCATACAAAACATTTGGATGTTGAAGGCAGTTCCATAAATACATTCGGGTGCAAAGGTCATTACACTACATACAATGCAATAAAATATATAAAATACATATGATATTCATTTTATAGAATACATAGCATTCTATAGGGACTACCTACAGCCCGAGGGGGGGTTTACACATGCTAAGTTAGTGAATGATGAAGTGCCCGAGTGTGTGAAGAAATGGGGACAGACAGAGTAAGAATGTACGAGGAGCACGATCCTACACCACAACAGTTTCCAGCCCCACAATCTCCACTGTTATTTCTTGGCGTCTACTTAGCTTCAGATTGGGTGTGAGGCATCTTCGTTCTTTGCACGTCTCATCTGTTGTGGCTTTCTGTTTCGTTTAAAGGCAGAGGCCTAGAAATTGGCCTGCTTAGCACCTCCCGTTATCACCGCCGGGGAGCGAAAACGGGGCGCTAACGACTTACCGACCGTGCGCAGCGAGATGAACAACTCCCGCTAACTTCAGCGGGGGGGGGGGTTGCGGCAGCGGTAGGACGTTGCGCCCCAATTTCCTGCACCCGGAGATCGTGACATCATTGCCGTGCGCATTGCCCCGGTCGCCTCCCAGACCCGAACTTCGATTCAGCCCCCTGTGACATCGCCGGGCGACAATGCCGACAGCTGCAGGCGGCGTCGATCGGGGTGCCGGGCGCTTCGGGGGCAATTAAAGGGGAGGTCGCCGAGGTAAGTATAAAATGTAAAAAATGGTGCTGTTCAATTATTTTGGATTCCTCTTTGACCACGACCGATCAACTCTGCTGGAGGGCTTGGGGCTGATCAGACCGGATCGCGGTTGCCGTCGGGAACCAGCTCACCGGTCAAAATGCAGAGCCTGCAGCAAAGGCCCTACCCTTTAAGGGAGGGAAGGAGCCTTCTAATGTGGCAGCGCTGCATGGTCCAGTGTGCATCACTGCACAAGTACCCCCCCCACCCCCCACCCATTCTGTTGCCCTCCAGGAAGGAAGTGGAGTGCTTGTTTGGAGTAATGCAGATGCGTTTTTAAGTTCTAGCATGTTGGGGTCTGATTTAGCTCTTAACCTTGCCTTGTGCCAAAAAAGACCCTGATGTATTAAAACCCACCCAGCTTTGAATTCACTATTGAATCACAGAGCCGTTGTGAGTGATCAAGTGTTAAGAACATAGGAACAGAAGTAGACCATTTAGCCCTTATGTTAGTTTGGTAGTGAGCTCTGTATGACTTGTTAAACATGATGATGCAATATGGCTGCCATAATTCAGCTCATGCGACAACATGCCTCTTAAACAATATTTATGGGACTAGTCCCTTTCCTTATATGCGTACATCAGAATATGCGGAATACTTATATTCCAAAACAAAAGCTGTTTACCTTTTCACACGTGCATCAGAAAAATCTTTGCTGAACAAATGTTCCCGCAGCAACCATATAGTCACCACTGAATAGGCGACCACAATTAACCAATTACAATGCTCCTTATAGTGGTAATAACACAACCCATAACTTCTTTTACAAAAGCAAAATACTGCGGATGCTGGAATCTGAAATAAAAACAGAAAATTCTGGAAATCTCAGCAGGTCAGGCAGCATCTGTGAAGAGAAGCAGAGTTAACGTTTCAGGTCGATGACCGTTTCCGCCATTCACACCCTATCTCGACTATCTCTTTCTAACCTCTGCCATTACCATCTCAAGCTGGCCCATCATCCCTTTTGTCTCCTTAATCTCTCCTGCCTTCCACCCTATCACAGACCTTCCCTTTTGTTCTTTCCTCGCCTCCCCCTTTCAGTGATCCTTAAGAATCTGTTCATTTCGAACATTCGCCAGTTCTGACGAAGGTTCATCGACCTGAAACGTTAACTCTGTTTCTCTCCCCATAACTTCTTACGCTGCTTGGAGAAGATGTCCTATTTTCTGTGATGTCATTCTGTGCCATATAACCTAAATCTGCCGTAACGCTGCCCCACTTTTACACCTAGTTGCTGACCTATTCTAAGCCACAACATTTATTATGAAACCTCTATATGAAAGCTGGAAGGTTGCTTGTGATTGTGAAAGTGGATTTTTTTTTTGTTTTAAAAGCTCAAATGGGTTTTATATTCATTCATTTGATTAAATTTTAAATAGTGTAGAGCATGTTGCTGACTTTCCCACGAAACCATTAATTCCAGTTAATGGATGTACTTTATGTTTTTTAAATCCAACTTGAAAATTGTGTTTTGAGGATTGTATGCTTGAACACATGCAGACCTTTTTCTCAAGGGTGTGTATTTGTGACGGATTATAGGGCATGCTGAGAGATGCTATTGCCCCTCCCCCATCTACCTCAGTATCCAATTTTGTTGGCCTGACTGCATTTTTCAATCTTGCACACTTGCTCACTACATCAGCATGAAATTCTGCTTGTTCCCTCCGGAAAAATCAACCCTCGTTTCTTTTATAGAAAATCCCACTCCTACCCTTCCTCTTTACTTAGAGCCTCCCCCATTTTCCAACAACCCTTTCTATGTCTGAATTTGAGCAGTGCAATCGATGGCTGCTGTCTTCCTGCCCAGTAACCCAGTTTCTGGAAAGACTGGCACTTCCTGATCTCACCAGATTATAAAGTAAGCTCAAAAAATCTCGAAAGCCAGGCCATTAACGCAAGGGTTGCCCATCTCCTTCACAGGAATGTAGGACCAGAAATAGGCCTTTCAGCCTCTCGAGCCCATTCCGCCATTCAATTAGATCATGGCTGATCTATACCTCAAATCCATTTACCCAACTTTGATCTATACTTCTTAATACTCATACCAAATAAAAATCTGTCGATCATAGTCTTGAAAATTTCAATTGACCCAGCATCCACAGCCTTTTGGGTGAGAGTTTCCAGATTTCCAGTACTTTGTGTGAAGAAGTACTTCCTGATTTCACTCCTAAATGGCCAAGCTCTCATTTTAAGACCATGTGTTGCATTTCCCCACCAGAGGAAAAAGTATTTCTGGATCTTCATCCTGTCGATTCCTTTTATCATTTTAAACACCTTAACTTCATCACCCCTCAACCTTCTAAATTCAAAAGAAAATAAACCAAGTTTGTGCAAACTGTCCTCATAACTTAACCCTTTGAGCGCTGATATAAGAAGCAGCACTGTTCCCGCTCCAAAGCCAATAGATCCTTCCTGAGGTGTGGTGCCTGAAATTGTGTGCAGTACTCCAGCGGGAATGTGACCAAGGCTCTAAACAACTGAAGCATAACTTCCCCGTTGTATTTGAACCCCCTTGGGGAAAAAAAGGAAAACATTCAATTGGCCCTTTTGCACCTATATATTAGCTTTGAATGATTTGAGTACATCGTCACCCTTTGCTTCTCTGAGTCTCTCATCATTAAGAAATATTCCAATTTGTTGATCTTGGATCCAAAGTGGATGACCTCACACCCCCACGTTGAACTCTATGGGGGTTGAAATTCGGTGCGGCTGTTTTTGAGGCAGTGTCATCGCCTGAATGCTGATTTTACCGCCGGGCGTCAAACTGCCACTTGCAATTTTTACGCCCAAAGATGAGAGAGCAGTGCTAAAACGTGGCATTGCACCACTCGTCCTCGAGTGGGAGCTCAGGAGGCCGACTAGATTTCCCGACGGGAGGCTGCCGCCATGCTAGAAAAACGGGAAGAACAGGGAAGAAAGAAAAAAAAACTCAAACTTCTCCGACCCACACACACACACACACACACACACTTCCCCACTGTTACAACTAATAAAACAATGAAGAAATAAATAAAGAAAAACATTTCCCTTGTGATTCCGCTGTTTACTCACGACTTTTTTCAGACTGTAAGAATGCCTGCCGGGAATGCTGATCTTGAAACTAAATATTGTGATAGAGACGCCAAGGATGTGTTGCATGCTGGATGACATCACCACACGGGTGGCATTAGCCAGCGCAGCGTTAGCTCTTGGCGCCTCTGCCAAAAAGCCGACTGAATTTCTTACCGCCAGCAGTAACGGGTGGTGGTAGAAACAGAATTTTGACCCCTATCTGTCACAATTGTGCCCACTCGCTTAATCTCTCAGCTGTGGCTCAGTGGGCAGCAATCTCGCATTTGAGTCAGAAGCTTGTGGGTTCAAGTCTCACTCCAGGGACTTGAGCACAACAGTCTAGGCTGACACTGCAGTGCAGTGCTGAGAGAGTGGTGCAATGTCGGAGGTGCCGTCTTTCTGATGAGATGTTAAACCGAGGCCCCGTCTGTTCTCTCAGGTGGATGTAAAAGATCCCATGAGCTAGATTTTACACTTTTGTGCAGATTGCCCAAAAATGGGCGTTATTTCTGGCGTGGGCGGTAAAAATGGATTTTCAGATCGCCGGCTTGTCACCCATTCTCAAAGCCCCTAGTCTCCATTTTTGAAATTGGGCATTACCACGAGCGATATGAAATGGGCAGTAGCATTAAATCTCTCTGACCTTCTGCCGTAAAGTGTCGCCGCCCTTAGCAATGGCATGGCAACGCTCGATTCCCGCGATTCAGGAGATCAAGGGTCATCATGATATGCGCAGAAGAGGAGACAGAGAGAGAGGGAGCTAAGAGGGACTGAAGGTATGTGTGGCTCTGGTGTATGCTTTTTTGGCTGTTATGAGAGGCTCGAGGGAGATTCACTAGCAGCAAAAAGCCTACTAAGCACCAAGAACATAGTTGGCACCGAGTTTTTGTCCAACAAATAATATATAACATGGAAGGGATGGAGGAGGCCCTGGAGCTGGTAGCCAGGAACACTGGTGGCAGAGGGCTCCCAGTGGTCCCGGAGCGCGGCACTGCACTGCATTGCCAATGACACATGAGAGCCAGGAACAACAGCTTGCTTCTGGCTCGGAGCATGTTCCCACCTTGGGATCATCTTCTCCCGTATCAATCCAAGCAGCGGTTCAGCCGTCATCCCCCACCCCGCCCCCCCCCCCCCCACCCAATGAAGCATCACCTGAGGACCTCCTCGGCCAGGCAGCTTGGAGTCAGGAGGGGAAGGAGAAGGGGTTCTCAGGTAGGATGTGAGCATCATGGATGCTGCCTGGAAATTTGGCATTCACTGCCATAACGAGTTGCATATTCAGGGAGTGGAATCCCTTGCGGTTCCTGAAAACCTCAGCATCCTGAAAAGGTGCCCGCATTGTGATGTGCGTACAGTCTATTGCTCCCTGCACCTTGAGGAAGTTAGCAATTCAGTAGAATCCTAAAGCCCTCTCAGTCTGAACCTCTCTGGTCATAGGGAAGCTGATAAAGTCCATCCTGCTTGCGTACAGGGCTTCAGTGACCTGCTTAATGCAGCAATGCGTGGCATGCTGAGACAGACCACAAATGTCGCCAGCTGAGGCCTGAAAAGAACCCGATGTGTAGAACGACAGTGCCTCGTGTAAGGGGAGCTTGGGGTGTGGGTTCGAATCCACACTCCCCTGGGGTTCTGTACGTGCGATTTATGAGGATGGGTGAGTAATGAGGCACCAGACACAGTGGGTAAGAGTACAAAATGGCTAATGTTGTTTATTTAGAATAGTAAACACCAAGATAGAGGGCATAGGTAGAGGGCATAGGTAGAGGTCATAAATAGCAGTAATGGCACAATCTCACTCAACAACATGAAAAATATCGCAACAGGGAAGGGGAAAATAAGAGGTTAAAACATTCCACTCACACACAACCACACCTCCCACTTCCACCCTTCTTACCAATTCCTATCCTAAATTGAGTCTGTGAGGGGGTTTGGGCTATAGTCACAATCCTATCAACTCCGGGGTTCTGGGGGCACTTATTTCAGCTCGGGGTCCCTCTGGGGTGGGTTTTACATTGTTGGTCGGTTCGGTTTTCCTCCTCGATGTCGCGTCGGTTTCTTCTCTTTGCCTTTCGGTTGGCTCCGAATCAAAAAGCTGCTGTAGTTAAGCACACCTTCCCCAGAGCGAGGGCCCTGTGAAAAGCTGACTCAACTCCCAAAAGCTGACTCCAACCTCCAACCTCTGGTTGGTTTCCTTGCTCAGCTCAGCTGTGGGAAGTCACTGCCACTGCCTGCTGGTTTTCAGTCTCGGTGGCTTCGTCTGTGGAACTGCTGCTTCTTCATCTGGTGGAGCGAGAGTGAGAGGGAGAGAGAGCTCTCTCTAGATACAAGCTGCAAGCTGCCAGCTCCAAGCTCTCCAACTTCCAAAACCTCCCTCCTCTCCAAAACCTCCCCCACCTTCCAAAACCTCCAACCTCTCCAGCTGCTTCCACACCCTGCTGCTTCTACACCCCCGGTGGTTCTGTAGGTCCTATAACCAATTTAGTCCTGGCCTTTTTGCGCTCAAACTCAGTTGGTGGTCCATTGTGTAAGTTTGGGCAGGAGATAGCTTTGAATATTTAATCAGAAGATGTCAGACGTACCGGTAGGTGTGAGGACAGGGGTATTGTTTCAGTGCACATTGGTGCCTCAACGTCTGCTGGTCCATTGTCCACTGTCCATATTAATTAACTAGATGATGGTCCACATTCATTAGGAGTGAGTCATATTTTCAAACTGGGCCGGGTAGTCCCCATTGGTTGAGGATCTCCCCGCTTCAGGCCTGACTCGACTCCTGATTGACCTGCCAGAATGCACATTTCCCCCATTGGCCTCTGTCTCGCTTGTGAGCCAGACTCCACAATGTCTGTATCTGCCCACACGTTTTCCAGCCTGCCTGGTCCGAGGATTTTACTTGGCCAAAAATATTCATTTAAAATGTGTAAGACGATCCCATGGTATTTTTCTTGTCCTGAGGGTGTTCCAATAAAATGCGGCCGTGGATTTTCGAACCTTACACTCCCCTATTAAAACACTCTGTCTCAGGGTGTTTTTAAAATGTGAAACAAAACCTTTTCCCTCTCACAGAGCCAATCTTCCCTAAATCTTACCTAAACCCACAATAAAACTTTAAAATACACCAATGGTATTCATACATTTGGAATCAATACAATACTTAAAATGTAAAAATGCTTCTCAACCAATACCCTTCACCAAAATCATAATAGTACATGGTATCACACATCATAGTATTACAGATAGGGAGGTATGGACCTTTTACAAGGTACAGACTTTTCTTTATAGTGCAATACATTCGGCTCGTACAATCAGTCCCGTCATACTGCATAGACTTTGCTAGCCCTCCCTTTTCGTTTGGCCTTTGACTTGGCCTCTCGCATAGCTTTCTCAATTTTTAAACGACGGCCCTTCTCCTAAGCTGGCAGCAGATCGCCAGCAAATCGGCTCCAATGATCAGCTGTGCCACTACCAGGGCGTGAGAGAGGATGGGGTCCTGGGACGGGACCTCTACGTCCAACCTCCAATCCCACCAGGGCCTTGAATTTAAGTCAGCTAATTGGGTTCCCAATTTTACTGTTTTTTTGTTGTAGGGTGAAATAATGTTTCTGGGATTTTTGTGCTACTTTGAACAGATCTGTCAGGTGCTCTGGTAAAAATGGAATGTGGTATCCGAAATGTGCTACATAATTGTCCATGCTATTAATCATTGATGCCCTGGTGTTGAAACCGGTAAAAACATCATTCCAGATCCCTCTTCTGTGTCTTTTCGGTTTGACGTTGTCTTTGGGTTGTAGACGGTACAGCAAAGTCTTATTCAAA
Organism: Pristiophorus japonicus; assembly: GCF_044704955.1. Taxonomy (NCBI): domain Eukaryota; kingdom Metazoa; phylum Chordata; class Chondrichthyes; family Pristiophoridae; genus Pristiophorus; species Pristiophorus japonicus. The sequence continues at coordinate 194,052,417 of NC_091987.1, read as the reverse complement.
TAGCCAAAATCGAGCTCGTAGAATGTCCTGAACATTTCTCGAAGGTAGAGGCGTTCTGTCTCTTTTGGACACCACTCAGGTAGGTGCACCTCGGTAATGTTTAGGATGACGGAGGCCATGGCGTAGTGGACCCCCTGGTACAGCAGCTTGTCCGTGAGAACCAAAACCAAACCGTTCTCTGGTCCCTGGATGGTGGTAGGGCATCTGTCCGTGTCAGTTGGTTCGGTCAGTGGGCAGGGGCTGGCTAGGGTGTGCGCTTAACTCGGTGGCGTGGATGGAGCTGGGGTGGCTTACTATGCATGCGACCATGCTCCAGTCCCATCCCATCCCATCCCCTTCATCCCGCCACTGTCAGGGAACGCAATGGAGATGCCTGCCGGGCATATCTTCTCTGATCCCCACATGCACACATACACTTCTAACTCCGCCTCCCACCATTTATCCCAACACACACTCACTCCCCCCCGGGTGCCCGTGATGGTCCGGTAGGTGCTGTTGTCCAGTCTCTCCCAATCTGCTGTCGGGTTTCCCACGTCCTTGCTCAGCTTCCTGAGCCACCACCACCTTCCCACCGGGATGTGCCCCTTACAGGTCAGGCGAACCCTCTTCCCAATCACTACCCTAACCCGGGATGTGGTCACCTCAATGCTGGGGCGGGAGACTGATGCTTCCCCAGACGTGACCCCGGGGTGGCTGGAGTATCGAGTGGAATTGGACCCCAACCACCCTGGCCACCTTCCCCTGTGGGTGTATATTGCGGTCCCCTCTACCCCTGGTGTCCCTTCTCCTGTGGTGATAGTCGGTGCCTGCCCCCACCGAGCATCCAAAAATGATGGCTTCTTCAGTCTCTCCCCAGTAGCCGATGCACATTCTGATGTAGGTGCACAGGAGCAGGATTTTCCTCATCTCTGGTTCCTCTTCTGAAAGACAAAATCTCATTTTGTTCAAAAACCCTGAGCCCCCTGGCTCATCCCTCCCCCATTTTCCACTCTGTCTACACCTCACAGTACCCCTGCACGGGTTTAAACTGTGTGTGCCTATCGGTCTGATCGCAAACCGCAATTTTACTGTGGAAGTCAACGGGTTTTAACTAATAAACACTTGAAACAACAAACAAACCTTACACAAAAGAGGAAGTGAGAGAAAAAAAAGAAGTCCAGGCTCCCTATCCTATTGGCTCAAAAGCCTCACTGTTATACTCCCTATATTGCAGAGGCCACCTGAGCTCCACTGCACTAGAGAAATCTTTATATATATCTGTACACACCTACTGCTCTCCTTTTTAACCTGCTTGCCACCCTTCCCGGGTGGCTGTGCTAATCCCTGGGATGCTCCTTGGTTTTCCTTTTATGCGGGGGAATGTAGGGGGGAGACCATCTCCCCTTTGGCCTCTTGGGCCGGACCGACCTCCGCGGCCCCTCTGTCTCCCCTGCCAAGGTGTCCCCCGAGCTTCGGGTGGTGCTTACTGGGCTGGTACAGCCCCTCACCCCCTCCAGGGATGGCTCACTGCCCTTGGGAGCAACGAAAATTCCCCCGGCAGGCTCCTCACTGCCGGGGACTCCTGTATCCTCTGGGGGCTTTGGGTTGTACAAGGGTTCCACTCGCAGCTGATACTCTCACAGCGTTTCCTCAGTTCGTCTAGGGACCACTCACTACTGGGACCCGCCGACACCCTCTCTCCTGCAGGCTCTGGGCTGTCTGCACCAAAAGCTAGGCTATCCCCAACAGGCTCCTCACTGTCGGCGGCCCCTTCCTCCGGTACAACCCCTTCCCTGTCAGGAGACTCTCGTTCTTCCAGGGACCACTCACTACTGGGACCCGCCGCCACTATCTCGCTTGCAGGCTCTGGGCTGTCTGCACCGAAGGCTAGGCTAGCCCCGACAGGCTCCTCACTGTCGGTGGCCCCTGTCTCCGGTACAAACCCTTCCCTGTCAGGAGACCTTGGCTGCGGGGTCACGTCCAGTGACTGGCTGTCTGCCCTGCGCGGCCCTTTTCCCAGAGTACCTCTTGGGAAAGTAAAACAGGCTGCTAGGGACGGTGGCACCCTTGGCTGCGGAGTCCGAGCGGATCTCCTAATGGGTGGAGGTGAGTCCTCGTCCCATATGTAAGGTGGGAATCCCCCTTCCTGTGGGTCCCAAATCTGTGGGTAGTTTGTACCTGTGAAGCAACTCACTGCTCTCCTTGTGGTGGGATCGGTGGGGCTGCAGTGGTGAGCTGGGGGCCTGGGCTTCCCGTCGGGATTATCCCTCCGGGCTGCCCTTTCCCACGAGGTTTTGCTTTGTTGGGGTTAAACAGTTTACATTGGTTAATGTGAAACCATTTAACCCGGCGGGGCATCTTGACCATGTATACCATGGGGCTTGCCTTGTCGACAATGCTGTAAGGCCCCATGCATAGTGGCTCAAAGACTCCCTGGCAAAGTTGCGGACCATGACCTGGTTCCCCACCTGCCACTCGTGGTGTTTGCTCGGTTCCAGCAGTAATCGGTTGGTCTGATGCTGCTTCCCCATGTTAGTGGCCGCCTGCCAGTGAATCTGCTTGAGGTGCTCCAACAGACTCTTGGTAAAGCGGTCCCGATTCACCTCGATTACCTGAGCTTCCGTCAGGACCGGGGCAAGTACATGGGTGGTGGTTCGCATGGCTCTTCCGGTCACGAGCTCGTATGGGGAATACCCCATGCTTTTCGACTGGCTGGCCCGGATCTCCATCAAAACCAGGGTCAACCTCTCCACCCACTTCTGCGGAGAATCCCCAGTCTCCTTCCTGAGTTTTTCTTTCAAGTTCCTATTCATACGCTCCACTAGCCCCGAGGACTCGGGGTTGTAGGCCACGTGCCACTTCCCCTCAATCCCCAGCACCTTAAGGGTTGCCTGCATGACCTGTCCCGTGAAGTAGCTCCCCCGGTCAGACTCCACGTACTATGGAAGTCCCCACCTGGAGAACACCTCCCTAACCAATATCCTGGCGGTCCCCGCTGCTGTGGCTGTCGGGCAAAGGAAGGCTTCAACCCACTTTGTGAAAGTGTCCATCAAAACCAGGCAGTACCGGTACCCTCCCTTAGCCACAGGTAGGGGCCCTATGTAATCGATTTGTATCGATTGCCATGGTCCCTCTACCCTCCTTGCGTGTCCTAGAGACACCTTTCTTTTCTGGGGATCTGGATTATTGGTTGCACAGACAAGACAATTCGCGCAAAATTCACGTGTGTCTTCCCGGAGCTGGGGCCACCACCCGACCTGTTCCACCCGTTGCCAGGTGACCTCTGGTCCAGGGTGTCCGGCTCCAGGGCCTGCGTGGGCCAGCTGAAGGAACTCCCTCTGGTGCTGCTGCGGCACTATCCACTGCTCTCCTTTAAACAACATCTTCTCCCTAACATGGATGCCTGTGCCTCTGTACGGTCCTTCGACCTTTTCTCCCACAGTCAGCTTGTCCATGACGGACTTGAGGACGGGATCTCGCGCCTGTACCTGCTGGAGGTCCGGGGCCAAAGCCACCCCTGCGCTCCCTTGTGTCCCCTGTCCGCCCTGGATAGCTGCTATGGGGCCTGCCTCGAGCGGGTTCCACTTGGTTCCCATTCGGGCTCCCTCTTTGGCCAGTTGATCTGCCTTTTGGTTCCCTGCAGCCCTGGGCCCATGTTTGTAATGGGCCTTTACTTTGTGAATGCTAATGTCTGCCCCGGTCCCTACTGCCTTTATGATGTGCTGCAGTAGGGGTTTTATGGCCAGGGGCTTACCGTCTGCAGATGTATACCCGTGACAGGACCAGATGGCTAGGTAGTCTGTGCAGGCATTGCAGGTGAACATATTATCTGAACAGATAGTATAGGGCCGTGGGAGTTCGTCGGGATGGGTGACTACATACATGATTGCTGACAGTTCAGCATGCTTGGCGCACATGGTGGCTGGGAGCTTTATGGCCCTGGCAATGCCTGCCTGGGGATCTTAAATCCCGCACCCTGTGAGCCTTTCCCCCGCCACCACTGTGCTGGACCCATCAACATAAATCTCCCGCCCGTGGATCCCCGCCCGGAGCCCTATGTCCACGTCCCAGACCCCCTCAACGGAGCAACGGTGGGCTTTCCTGGGGTACAGCATGTTGGCTGCCAGTCGGGGCTCACACATCCCTTTTACTCTCAAATCCATCTGTGAGAGCAGGAGGGTCCAGCGAGCAATGCGTGCGCTGCTCACTGTCCCATCCTTAATCCTCCCATCCAGCAGCATCTGAGTGGGGGTGTGATGAGTGAGGAGGGTGATTGGGGACACTCCTGTAAACACCTGCGACCGCTTCACAGCCCAGTGGGTGGCCAGCAGATGCCTTTCACAGTTTAAGTAACCCCTCTCAACCTCAGTGAGGACCCTGGAGGAGTAGACCACCGGCCTCAGCTGGCCGTGACGCTGTTGCATCAGCACAGCACTTAAGCTATCCCCGCTGGCTGCTACCTCCAGGAAAAATTCCTCGCCCTCATCTACCGCTCCCAGGGCCGGAGCTTTCTGCAGGTCTCCCTTGAGGTGGGTAAACGCTGCATCACAGTCCTCATCCCACTCCCACTCCACGCCTTTGCGCAGGAGCCGGAGTAGGGGGGCTGCAATGGCTGCGTAATCCTCAATGAAGTCCCTGCAGTAACCGGTCAGACCCAGGAACGACCTCACCCCTGTAACTGTAGTCGGAGCCAGTAACTCCTGAACTGCCCTCCCCTTAGCCTCATCAATGGCTCTCTCCCCTGCCCGCACAGTCAGCCACAGGAATTTTACCTCTGTCTGGCCGATCTGTGCTTTCTTGGGGTTTACTTTAAAACCCTCCTCGTGCAGCAGTCCCAACAGCTCTGCCAGCAGGGGACCGTGCTCTTCCTCCGAATCGGAGAATAGCAGCAGGTCGTCCACGTACTGAACTAGCTGTCTGGGTCTGCTGAGCTCTTTCAGGCAGTTAGCCATACACTGATGAAAAATGCTCGGACTGTTGTGGAAGCCCTGGGGAAGACAGTTCCAGGTACACTGCTGTCCTTTGAATGTAAAGGCGAATTTGTACTGGTCCTCCCACCGCAACGAGATGGACCAGAACCCATTCGAGATGTCCAGCACCGTAAAGACGGCTGCGGACACGGGGATGGCTGCGACTAGGTCGGCTACGGCTGCCACTGTGGGAGCACAGGCAGGGATATTTTGATTGAGGACTCGGTAGTCCATCGTGGCCCTCCAAGAATTGTCCGTTTTCCTAACCGGCCAAAGTGGAGAGTTCACATGTGTGGCTATTGGTCTCAACACTCCCTGTCTGACTAGAGATCCAAATGCAACCTCTACGTCTGCCTCAGCCTCCCTGGGAAAATTATACTGCTTCTGGGGCTTAAACATGGGGTCCCCATCTACTCTGACCTCGACCCCATTTACCCGTCCACAGTCATGCTTATGCCTGGCAAATGCCGCCAGGTTGGCCCGCACAAAAGCCTGAAAGATTATCGGGGTGCCGTCTACCAGAGCGCCGAGGTCATATCCCTCCTTCGGCTTTACAGTGCAGAGGGAACCCTTCCCCTGCTTCCCCTGGATGACTGCTGTACCTTCCCCCTCCCCGGTGTCAGCTGTGCCCCACAGACAGTGGTTCCTCAGGTCGACCAGAATTTTCTGGCCGTTGAGGAAATCTGCCCCTAGGATAACTTTACCCACTCCCTCCCACGGCAGAAGGACACACTTCCACATGGTGTGGAGGGTGCCTATGTGTATCTGCAGTGGTTTGGAGAAGAAGCCCTCGCGTTCTTCTCCAGTGGAGCTGGTTAGGCAATAGGGGATCCCACTGGATAGGGGTGAGGTGGTCGGGTCGTCTACATGAACCAGGGTGCACGAGGCCCCTGTGTCCAGCAGATACTCCCCCCGGATCCCCTCAACCCCCATCATGCCACGTGATCTGTTCCACGCATCATAGGTGACCGGGCAGAGGTACACGGGTTCCTTGGGGTCTAGTCATTGGGGGCTGTTGGTCTGGGCCTGAGGGACTTCGCCCCCGGTCACGGCTGCGACTTTCCCAGTCTGGGTAAAGAGTGACTGCAGAGCCGCGAGGAGACCCTCGAGTGGGGCGGCAGGGCTGGGCACAGCTGGTTTGGGAGGGCTTGCGGCCGTGGGGACTGGGGCTGAGGTTGGGGCCTGTGGACCTCTCTTTTCCTGCCTCAGATCCCGTCATTCCCTCCTCATGTGCCCTGTCTTCCCGCACCCGTAGCAAGCCACCTCTCTGCCTGCCTGCCAATTCCCTTCTTGCCTCTACTCTCTCTTATCAGAGCCGGGGCGGATCTCACACACCTTCCCCTTGGTGGGTTTCTCCCCCCCGATTCTGCCATTGCGAAAAGAGAGGGTCAGCTGCCTCAGCACCGTCTTCTCTGTGGCTTGGGGGTCTCTGAAATCGAGCCACAGGGTTGGCATGACCACGTCAGTGTGCATCCAGCTGGGTTCGGTCCAAATTCCCCCCACTGACTTCCTCATACACTGGCCACAGTCGATCAGCGAATGCCTGGGGGGTCTCTCCGGGTCTCTGGACAGTGGCCTGTACCCAGTCGAACGGACAGCCGTCGTTCAACCCCATGGCCTCCAGGATATCCTCCTGGAGAGTGGCCACTGTTCGCTGACCCCTCTTGCTCTCAGCAGAGAGAGCCTGACACAGGGCTGGGTCCAGTGAGAACAGGAGCAGTTTGCTCCGTTCGACCTCATCGCAGTCATTTATGTCTCCTACCTGCTCTACTTCCATAAAGTGGACAGAGAGGCCTCCTTTTCAGGTAAGTTTATTCACATGGGCCATCATCTGCCATAGCTGGGTCGCAATGTGGGGAACCATGTACTGGTTCTGTAGGGGACCCTCAGCCTGACCCACTGCGGGTGGTCCGAATCTACTCTGCCTGATGGGGCACATTGGGGCTGGTCCCAGAGGTTTAGATTCCAGCCTCTCCTCCGGTACCCCCCAATGGGGCTGTGGGAGAGGGCCTGTAGGATTCTTCCTCCCTATCCTCCTCCCCACAGCCTGTTTCACTCTGCTCCCCCTTCCGTACCTCGGCTGGGCTGATAAGGCACACCACTCCTTTACTGGGTGCCTTGCTCTTAGCCCAGCCAAGGGCTTTTGCCTCAGCTTGGGCCAGAGATTTTGTGTCAGGCCGGGTGGGGATTTGAGTCTCGGGCACTTCCAGAGCTTTTGCTCCGGCTAGAACAAGGGCTGCTTTGGCTTCAGCCAGAGCCAGGGTGAGCCGATCAATTCGTCCTGAAAGGAACAATGATCTGCCTCTGCCCTGCTGTGGCACGCCTGAAACGCAGCCTGTAGCTGGAGACTCTTACCCTTTCCCAACCTTCCCTGGTTCTGAGCCTGGGCAAGTTCCTCCTGCAGACCCCTGACGTAACCTTTTCCCTCAGTTACCTGGGACTGAAGGTACTCCCTGTGGTTGCGATAGTTTTCTCCATCTCTCTCTTGTTCCTGCCTCTCTCACTTTAAATCCTGACCCAGCTTTTCCCTTTCTTTGCTGGTCTTTACCAGCTCCTCTCTCTGCTCAGCTAACTCTGTCTGCAGGGCGTCTACCTACCTGTCCAAGACCTGTATTTGCTTCTGAAAGTAAATCAGCCACACTGCCTTTTCCACTGATCTTTTATGATCTTTACTCTGGGTACACCTGACTGCTGCATCTTCAGGCCGTTCAGCCCTCAGCAGCGCCTGCACCCACTTCCTTGAGCAGTTTATCCTTGCTGTTACATACCTAGCAATCCTACCCTCCATTTTATACTCCTCTCGACCAAGACTGACTGTCTCTTCACCCTCACTCAATGCACGTCCCGTCATGGTCGCCATTGCAAGGGGAGCTTGGGGTGTGGGTTCGAATCCACACTCCCCTGAGGTTCTGTACATGCGATTTATGAGGATGGGTGAGTAATGAGGCACCAGACACAGTGGGTAAGAGTACAAAATGGCTAATGTTGTTTATTTAGAATAGTAAACACAAAGATAGAGGGCATAGGTAGAGGGCATAGGAAGAGGTCATAAATAGCAGTAATGGCACAATCTCACTCAACAATACGAAAAATCTCGCAACAGGGAAGAGGAAAATAAGAGGTTAAAACATTCCACTCACACACAACCCCTCCTCCCACTTCCACCCTTCTTACCAATTCCTATCCTAAATTGAGTCTGTGAGGGGGTTTGGGCTATAGTCACAATCCTATCAACTCCAGGGTTCTGGGGGCACTTATTTCATCTGGGGTGGGTTTTACATTGTTGGTCGGTTCGGTTTTCCTCCTCGATATTGCGTCGGTTTCTTCTCTTTGCCTTTCGGTTGGCTCCTAAGCAAAAAGCTGCTGTAGTTAAGCACACCTTCCCCAGAGCGAGGGCCCTGTGAAAAGCTGACTCAACTCCCAAAAGCTGACTCCAACCTCCAACCTCTGGTTGGTTTCCTTGCTCAGCTCAGCTGTGGGAAGTCACTGCCACTGCCTGCTGGTTTTCAGTCTCGGTGGCTTTGTCTGCGGAACTGCAGGAGCGAGAGCAAGAGGGAGAGAGCGCTCTCTCTAGATACAAGCTGCAAGCTGCCAGCTCCAAGCTCTCCAACTTCCAAAACTTCCCTCCTCTCCAAAACCTCCCCCACCTTCCAAAACCTCCAACCTCTCCAGCTGCTTCCACACCCTGCTGCTTCTACACCCCCGGTGGTTCTGTAGGTCCTATAACCAATTTAGTCCTGGCCTTTTCGTGCTCAAATTCAGTTGGTGGTCCATTGTGTAAGTTTGGGTGGGGAGATAGCTTTGAATATTTAATCAGAAGATGTCACAGGTTCCGGTAGGTGTGAGGACAAGGGTATTGTTTCAGTGCACATGGGTGCCTCAACATCTGCTGGTCCATTGTCCACTGTCCATATTAATTAGATAGATGATGGTCCACATTCATTAGGGGTGAGTCATATTTTCAAACTGGGCCGGGTAGTCCCCATTGGTTGAGGATCTCCCCGCTTCAGGCCCGACTCGACCCCTGATTGGCCTGCCAGAATGCACTTTTCCCCCATTGGCCAGTGCCTCTGTCTCGCTTGTGAGCCAGACTCCACAATGTCTGTATCCGCCCACATGTTTCCCAGCCTGCCTGGTCTGAGGATTTTACTTGGCCAAAAATGTTCATTTAAAATGTATAGGACGATCCCATGGTAGTTTTCTTGTCCTTAGGGTGTTCCACTAAAATGCGGCCGTGGATTTTCGAACCTTACACTCGGTGACTTTGACCTCGATGGACAGTGCAGTACTGATGGTGCTGGCAGGCTGAAGATCTGCCCTTATGAGCTGGCATATCTCAGTGATAACCTTTTTGTGGAAGCGCAGTCTCCAAAGGCAGGTGGTGTCGGGCAAATTGAGGTAAGACTGTTTCTCCCTGTACTGGCGAGGGGTATAACGTCTGGTCCTCCTCATCGATCTGGCACATCTTACTGTTGTAGGTATTAGGCACCCTATGGCAATGGCACCTGTAGGATAAGGTTAGAAATACACCTGTAGTATAAGGTTAGAACTAAATATGTAACTTGTACCATAAAATGGCTACCAGTGAAGCCTCAAGGGATTTCTGTTAGCTGAAATTAGACCGCATTCTTGGAGACTGATACTTGTTGTTTCCCACACAGAGGACTAGAAGCAAACTCTGCAGGTGTCTCTAAATCAGCCAGGTCTCAGGACTAAATGTTCTGTTGAAAGTAAGGACAATATGACTCTGTAGCAGGATTGAGATAAGGAGGCTACCCAAACACAGCATCCAAGGACAGTAAGATAAGGGAGGCCCAGGCCATGTTACAAGACACATGAGTCATTCCTAGCAACACACCCCTCAGCAACACAGCTCTTGGCAACACATGAGCCACTTTACGTTTAGAGACTAACTCTATCTATTGGTCTAATGTAACTGTAGTAAACTGTTGTATGTAACTGTAGTAAACTGTTGTAAAACATATAAAGATCCATGAAACCCTTTGTTCTGCAGAGAGAAGCCTGGATCCAGTCCTGTGACTTCCTCCCCGCTGGCGTTAATAAAGGCCGCATTGGCGTTGGAACCGACTCTGAGTGTTGAGTAATTCTTCTGATAAAACACTAACATTAACAGTGGCATAGTCGGCAGGATTTCCCGGAGTCGCTGGATGCCCTTGGAAAAACCCAGGTGAGTATAAAAAACGATTTTGAATTATAAAGGGTGCGGAAGGTGGAAGCCGGTTGATCGACACGAGGAGACGGTCTAATATCTCAAACGCCTAGCCTGAGCCTGAATTAAGAGGACTTTTGTCCCACGTGACGGCCAGGAACCAAGTAGGCGTAGGGAACACACTTAGACCGTGGGATCGTGATACCAAGGGACATCTTCCGGACCCAGCAGAGTAATTTGAAATATACCCCGAGGTAGAACCACGCGGTGTACAGCGGCTAACGGAATCCAAACCTGTGAACAGGGTCGGACCAATGGGCAGAGCGGTGGTAGGTAGTCATTAAGGATACGTAGAGCGCTGCGGGAATTGCTTAAACGTGTTTTAAGAATTGTATAAGTTTGTGTAACAGCAGACTTGTGACCTGACAGCAGCCCAGAGACGGTCTACTACAAGTTGTGCGAGGTAAAAGGCAAACCTCTGAGAGTAGATTCCTAACGGTTCTAGTCCTACCCAGGAATGGCCAGATAAAGTAGTAAACTCGAGTGGGGATCAGAAGGATCCCTTACCCGCCATCTGGCGGAAAAGCAAAAGAAACTAATTGAGAAAATGATTAGAGCAGGGTGGGATCCTCAGGACTGCCAGCAGCCCAACGGGAATGGTGGGTGAAGGAACAGAAAAACCAATACCGGTAGTCCACTACAAAAGTTAGGTGAGGAATTATTTAGATAAAACTACGAATTCCCTGAAAGGTCATGGATCCAAAAATAGAGCTGGCCAAAACAATTAATAGGAAAGAAGAGAGACTGTTGTAAATGTCTGGTCGTTGAGTGAGAGTCCCTGTGTGATTTTGTGACTGCGGAATAAATTTTTATGTTGTCACGTTTCTGAAAGCCTGGTTGGAAGAGGAATGCAAGTGTCTGTTTATTTTAGCTAACCCTTTGTAGTGTTGTCCTGTATGTGGGAAGTTTTAAGACATTTTAAGTTAGAAACGCAGGTGTGGATTTATTCGGATGATAAGTTACGGAGCTAGGAAATGTACAAAGGATAGGTTTGTTGAGCAAAAGATTAAAAAATACATGGTCCCGGTGGTTAAAAAAAAAGAATTTACTTGTCGAAAGAAAACATGCAATGATTGATTACATTGGATTGAAAGACATAAATTTAGTCTCGGAATGAGATAAAGAATGCCTTTTAAGAACTTCTAGCTCAAAACAAAAAAAAAGGTTTTAAATAAAGATTGAAATTACAAAGTTTGAATTGGGATTTTGAGATATTCAGAGAAGGCACAGAAAATACTGAGGTGGATTCCAAAAAAAAATTATTAAATTAAATCTGATCAGTTCAACTCCTGGGCGAGTGGCGAGCTATCTGCGAAGGTGTAAAAGGAACTTTTGGAAAATGTTAAAAACAGCAAGCTTTAGTGTTTAGAAGAGACATTTTAACAACTTTGAAACTGGAGCATTTTGAGATAACGAAAAGCAACCCTCAAACCCTCAAAGCTAGACTCCATTCCAGTTATGGAGAAAAGAAAAAGATAAAGACGCCACTTTGAAAGTAAACAAATGATTTTAAATTAACAAATGTGTTTGTGATGGAAAAAGACATAACTTGCTAAATACTAGTTGATGTTTGCTGTGAAAAAGATATTGGTTTAATTAGAAGAAAAAAAAATTGGAAGAGGTAAAAAACACTCTACATAGATTCGAATTTTAAATTATGAGAAAGTTTCAATGCAGTTTGAAAAGATTTCCAAAATGGACAGTGTTTATCAAGAAAAGTCCCGAACAGTCTAAACAAGCAGGAGGGTTTTGAAGATCTAAGCTATGCGAACTCAGCAAAAAAAAAACTGGGAATTAGAGAATCTTACTGAATTCTTAAATTCTTATAGAAAATGGAACTGGCACATAAGTTTAGATTTTGTGCTGAGAGAGAAATTAAAAAAAAAAAATTGCTATTAAAAATGTGTGGTCTCGTTTTAAATCAATTAAAAAAAAAGATTCTTTGGCAAGTACTTGAATTAGAAGTTAAGAAAACATTGGAGTTTACTCTAAAATGCCGTCATCCCTGATGAGAAGATTTTTATTATGCTGTTTAACGGATTCCTAATTTCTAAGCAAGTTTTGAAGGCACAAAGACCTTTTTTTTTCAGATAATTACGTGAAGTCACGTAATGACATCAGGTCTTCTTACAAACCTGGAAAGGAGTTAACCCTTTCCATTGACAGCCGTTTTATACTGAACATTATTAATTTGGATTTCTTAACAGAAAAAAAGACTCACCTAACAGAGGAAACAAAAATAAAAACAGAACTAGCTTATGTAATAATACTTGCCTGATACAATAAAGAAATAGATACTCAAACAAAACAAATTGAAGAGTTAAAAGCTAAGATAAACAGGCTGGAAGAGATGTTTTAAAAAAAAACGGGACTAGACGGATAGTGCAGTGCGCAGCCATAGCACCATCACCTATGGCAATAGAGCCAATGTACCCCACGGTGGGTAGGTGTAATCCACAAACCCAACCTAACGGTAAAGCAGACAGTGATGTTTGGAGGAATAATGGTGGCATTGGTGTTGATTGGAGTTTGGATAATATTTAGATGGGTCATCGTGCAGGCTCGAGCACAGCAGGCTCAAACGCAAAACCGACGGCAACCCAGACAGGGACATGAAGTGATAGAGATGGTACGACTATAAAGAATATGGTTAACCTAATCCTTACATTCGATTCCACAGAGTGACAGCGACACAAGTAGACCAGAACCTAACACCTGGTGACGACCAGGCTATCTGTTTAAAATTTTCAGATAAAACACTCACCAAGATGGGACCGCAGTGGTGACTCCGACACTGGGGACTCATGATACTGGGAACCTCAAGACCCACGCAAACACTGGATGGTACCAACGGATTGCAGCGCACTCAGGAAATAAACAACTACATGAACTATGGAGTCTTGTTTAATTTAACGGATGGAATGTGCATCCCAGCAGCCAAGGACTGGAGCAAGGACAGGACTTATTTTAATGCATGGTTACAAGTAATTCCTAATAAGAACCGGGTATGTGTACAGTGCTCCACGGGTATAAGGAGCAGCTGCATTAAACGGAGGGATGTCAAATTTGCGCGTCTCCAGGACAGTCCCAGCAATCAGTCATCCGCAAAAAGGGAGTGGGGCTGTGTGGGTACGACGAGGAAGTGGGGGCGGCTGCAATATCATTGTATGTATGCTTCTCACCCCCTCCGACACCGCACCTCATAAGAACCACTACATTGTCCGAGGAACTGCCTTGTCCCATAACTACTAAGGGACCAGAAAATGGGATTGTAATGTACAACGAAGGGGAATTATTGTATGATAATGTTAAACATGAAATTGTGCCTGTCCTGATCAATATTTCAGGCATCCAGATGCCGGAATACTGTACAGAACAGTCAAGGAAAATGTACAATGTATTAAGTAAAGTTGTAATGCAGCAGGCTGCCAATGCAATGGGTGCCAGTAGATTCCGAGGACAGGGGTCAGCCCCCAGGATAAAGAGGGAAATAGTTAATTATATTGCTATCCTTTTCAATACAGGGACCTCAGTAGTAAACTCGATAGATTAGAGAGGGTGAAAAAAAAAAACAGGAAGACCAAGCCAAACTAGGAAAGGAGGGTGCTGAAATCCAGTTGGATGCCATCTCAGTCCTGGAAGCTCACGCCAAAACCATTTGGCTCAGTTGGCAAACCAGAGGGGAACTCTGGATAACTGTACTCTGAAGGGACTGACCCGAGTATACCCAGCAATTCCAGACTGCCAGATGGGAAGGAATACTGGGATAGGGATAGTCCTGATGATCCCTATAGCCACGCCGGACACAGGACCGTTCCCCCTGTACCAACTAGAGAATATCGGAGTAATACAGGAAAATGTCTCCATACGTTACTATCTGACCACCACCTCCGCCGTTCGTCGGAACAACATACTTACCGGGATTTCCATAACAAATTGCAAGCAAAGGGGGGAGATCACAGTATGCCCTCACCCGGTAGGCCGAGGTGAGCTAGACGAGTGCGGGTTTAACCGAACTGACGGGTGCGTACTAGAAATAGCGCGAGAGCAGGCTACGGAGGGAAGGGAAGATACTACGTCTCTACCACAGAGCGTTCATACCAGTATAATGACCTGCAGTGCCCGATACCACAGCCAACTACGACCTGTCACGATCGGGCAAGCGCATATCACCCAGGTTAGGCGCCGGAAGTCCGAAGTTATTGAGGTAACCGATCAGCTCCATGATCATTTGCAGGATTATGACGAGCCAGATCAGGTCCCTATCCCACATCTAACCGAAGTATTACGAGAATTGAGGCTCAGGGTGGGTCAATCCGTAAAGCTCTACCACCAACTGCAAACTAAAATCAAAGTACTGGAAGAAGATATCGAAATAGACTTACAAAGACAGAGTTGGTGGAGAAAGGTCTGGGACTGGGGTATAAATGTGAACATCCATCCTTAGATTCGAATAATTTCACACATACTGGTCGGGATACAATTGATCTCAGCATTAACATGGGGCATAATGGCCTGCCAGGCATGCAGGCACCATGAACAACGAAGAGGGACCCATGACCGGTCCCCAAATACTAAACAATCCTATTTAATAAAGGAGAAGGAGGATTTGACCTTAGTTAATTTGATTTAGCAACCGGGACTCCTGAAACCGCATGACTGGCCAGCACGTTGAGGCAGGGAGTACCGGGCCGTGCACAAAATCCAACATAAGTAGGGCGGTCGGTTAAAGGGGGATTAGGACTAGTGCCCTTACCAAAAGGAGGGAATTGTTGTAGGTATTAGGCACCCTAGGGCAACGGCACCTGTAGGATAAGGTTAGAAATACACCTGTAGTATAAGGTTAGAACTAAATATGTAACTTGTACCATAAAATGGCTACCAGTGAAGCCTCAAGGGATTTCTGTTAGCTGAAATTAGACCGCATTCTTGGAGACTGATACTTGTTGTTTCCCACACAGAGGACTAGAAGCAAACTCTGCAGGTGTCTCTAAATCAGCCAGGCCTCAGGACTAAATGTTCTGTTGAAAGTAAGGACAATACGACTCTGTAGCAGGATTGAGATAAGGAGGCTACCCAAACACAGCATCCAAGGACAGTAAGATAAGGGAGGCCCAGGCCATGTTACAAGACACATGAGTCATTCCTAGCAACACACCCCTTAGCAACACATCTCTTGGCAACACATGAGCCACTTTACATTTAGAGACTAACTCTATCTATTGGTCTAATGTAACTGTAGTAAACTGTTGTATGTAACTGTAGTAAACTGTTGTAAAACATATAAAGATCCATGAAACCCTTTGTTCTGCGGAGTGAAGTGCCTGGATCCAGTCCTGAGGCTTCCTCCCCGCTGGCGTTAATAAAGGCCGCATTGGCGTTGGAACCGACTCTGAGTGTTGAGTGATTCTTCTGATAAAACACTAACACTAACATTACATTGGGCACATAATGCTGTGGAGCATACCTTCTGCCATCTCGAGTCTGCAGCATGCAATTGGTCATCAAGAGCGGATGAGAAAAGACAGACCGCATTGCAATAGCTATCTGTTTTCTACCGATTGGTCACAAAGAATGAATGTCCTGACGAAGACACCTATTAAATTCCAATCGTTTACAGTATGATAAAGATGTTTGTTCAGATGTTCACATCACCTCCAAAGACCTCCAGAGTACATCCGAACTCCCCCGAGATTGAAGTATAGCAGCCTTTTAAATAATGCGACATGTGATGTAGAACATGGTGTCCATAACCCTGTAAGTAGTTCCAGTTAGTTCCACTTTTTCCGGGCGGTTTTTTGGGCAAGTGATATTGTGGGCGCTATGTGTGCGAGGTGGTGAAAGTGATGCTGGGCGATCTCCTGGGCGTTAGTTTCAACAACTGTGATCTTTAGACAAATTAAAGTGGGCGGTCGGTATTATTGAATCTCGGCATTCATTCTGTGCGGAAACTAACACTGGGCGATATTATGGACGATGATTTCGCCCAGTCTGATGATTCCGCCCAGAAAAAGTGGGCGGGCGGTAGTATTTTTTCCCGGCGTTACGCACACGGGGAAAATAACGCTCGGCGATAAGTGTCCGAAAAATGTGCGTCAGTTTCCATTTTGTGGCTAAATGGGTGATATCTGGGCGTTATACATCATTTCAGCACTAAAATGGACGTTAAGTGGGTGTTAAGCACGCAAATACGTGGAAAATCTAGCCCCATGGTACTATTTGGAAGAAGTGCAGGAGGGTCAACCCTGGTGTCCTAGCCAATATTTATCCCTCAATCAATAATTTAAAAAAATTAGATTATCTGGTCATTATCACATTGC
This sequence comes from Pristiophorus japonicus, assembly GCF_044704955.1. Classification (NCBI taxonomy): domain Eukaryota; kingdom Metazoa; phylum Chordata; class Chondrichthyes; family Pristiophoridae; genus Pristiophorus; species Pristiophorus japonicus. The sequence continues at coordinate 194,035,918 of NC_091987.1, read as the reverse complement.
TGTTTGTGGGAGCTTGCTGTGTGCAAAATTGACTGCTGCATTTCCTACATTACAAAATTCCAAAAGTACTTCATTGGCTGTAAAGCGCTTTGAGATATCCAGTGGTCGTGAAAGGTGCTATATAAATGCAAGACTTTCTTTCTTTCACTATCCCTTTGTAACTTCCTGCTCCCATCTACACAATTTACTGTCCCTCCAATTTAGTCTCCTCTGCAAACTTAGATATACAACTCTCTATTCCTTCAAACAAGTATTAATATATAGGGTGAAAAGCTGAGGTCCTAGTACATATCCCTGGGGAACATCACTTGTCACACACTGCCGATCTGGGTACATTCCCTTTATCCTGACTCTCTGGGTCCTAGCTCCCAACCAATCACCAACACATGTCACATTCTAGCAATAATGAACTTTTAAATCACTTTAGCACAAAATACATACATTGTTTATATCGTGTAATAAATTGGCTGACTGTGAATTAAATATATACCCAACATTGTAGCACGGCACACATTCAGTGAATCTTACATAAAATGCTGGCGTGTTGGGAAAATACGGTTAAATCGATATAATAACCGCACTCCTTTATTTTCGAGCTCAGCCTTATCTGTGTTAGAACTGCAGTAGAATTGGTCTGTTTACAGTTGGCCAGCCATTTAATTTCTCAATGTGTCCATGCACAGGATTTCTGTTGACAATGGGGATTTTGATGAAGTGGATACAGAGAGAGGGGTCGAAATTCAGCTCCTGAATAAGGCCCGTTACCGCCAGATTGTGGCAGCCAAGCGGCAGATTCGGCGGCCGCCGGTTTCTGGTCGAATGGCCACAGCAAGCTAAATTCAGCAGGGACGTTTTTCTGGCGGTCCCCACTTCTGCCCCGCTGCTGCTGAGCAGCCGTGAGTGCGTCATCAGTGCGCGCACCGCCGGGACCCCCACCTCCCTCAAAATTCAGCCCAAAAAATCTTATGCCCGCCGAGCGGTGCCCCCACAGCCTTTTCTGACAGTGCACTTTTCATTTCCTCTGTCTGCCCTGGCTGCGCAGCGGGCAATAAAGTCAAGGGCCCACTGCCACCGCTGCCATTCAATTTTTTTTCCAGCCAACCTCCATGTCGGCCGGACTATTGTGCCCCCTGGTTCGGCCGGACCGCCAACATGCAGCCTGGCACCCCCTCCTGGGTACCAGGCCACTGGCCCGGCCGAAACCTCCCTGGTGGCCCAGTGGCCAATCCTAAATAATCACCGATTCTCTCCCCTTACGTGATGACATAGATGCACAATGACGGCACCACCGCTCCGCTGTTGAATGACAGCGGCGGAAAATCCGTCACTAGCATTTACCGCCACATTTCCGCCCCGCCATTATGACCGACTTCCTGGCCGCTTAAAAGAAAAAGACAAAGAGCTGAATTTCAGGAAAGAGGCGACCTCATTCGAAGCAGCGGTAAAACACTTTGAAAAAGGTAGGAGCACAAGGTTTCCGGCGGGGATGAATTTCGGCTCCAGAATGTTTCCACTTGTGGGGAAGAACATAACTATAGGCCATCAATATAAAATAGTCACCAAGAAATACAATAGGGAATTCAGAAAAAAATTATTTACCCAAAGAGTGGTGATAATTTGGAACGCGCTACCACAGGGAGTGGTTGAAGCGAATAGTATAGATGCATTTAAGGGGAGGCTAGACAGGCATATGAGGGAGAAGGGAATAGAGGGTTATGCTGATAGAGTTAGATGAGGAAAGACGGGAGGAGGCTCGAATGGAGCATAAACACCAGGATGGACTGTTTGGGCCAAATGGCCTGTTTCTGTGCCATATGTAATCCTATGTAATCTTATGAGATCATGATATCTCCACATGTACACATGCAATTGTGATGTTTTGCTTTGTGATACAGTTATATTTGATTTCTATTGACAGTCTTTTCAGCAGAGGGGCTTAATTGATAGAATGTAACGAATACAGCTAGATGTGATTTGTGATGTTGCATTCATAAAGCAGCATGTTGCAAATGGTGTCATATTTTACATCGAAAAAGATAAGCCCAGAAAGATTTTTTGGGATAATTGCTGAGGCTGAACATGTGATGCCATTTTGTGAAACTGCTTCCTGCAATGACTTTGTTACTAAAGTATTACTTGGGTGAGTATTGCATCTGATGGCTTCCCAAAGCCTTTCTTCTATTGATACAACAGTAGTTTATGATTTCACTAAGCCATCAGTGGAAATTTTTCTTCTGTTCCCCTCCTGAAGGTGCTGGCTCATCCTGAGCTACAGGTCCACATGTGCCTCCATAAGGCCTCTGGTACCTTGCTGGAATGGCCATTCTTTGTGTATGAAACAAGATGGTGAGCGAGGAAGACTATCGTCATGAAGGCATCACACAGTGCTCAACCCTGCCAGAGACCCAGACTTACTGAATACAGGGGCAGATTTAGCGTCGATGCAGCCACTGCCCCATTATTAATTAATGAACATTCTCCTTTAGCTTTCTCATATGTGTGTAGATAACCAAAGCTTACTTCTCATCTATCAAACAAGACAGTATGGTAATAAGCTAGCAAAGACACTATTGCACCGATAAATTTCTGTTCATTAGATTATGTAAAACAGAGTGCAAAAAAAATTGTTGAAGAAAATATATCAAACATTTGAAAGTGAAGAAATGATGAATATTTTCCTTTTGCTAACGAGAGCTGAGAATCAACTCATAAATGAAAAGACACCTCGTTGAAAGTTTGGGTCAGTCTTAATTTATTACCTTTTATTTACATGGGTAAAGCCACAACAGTTGTTAGGAAGAAAGGTCTCTGTAAATATCTGATAGCAGCGAGGGTCTCAGGTTTTCTGCCTCAAGTCAGCGACCAGGGACAAGAAGAGAACTTTGCTTAAAATAAAACTGAAGTTTCCATTTGTTAAAGCCAACATGAGTTTAAAAAGACAATGTAACCTTGAAACTACACATCTTTAATCTATTAAAATGCTTGTATATCTGCACACTTCCAATCAAGTAAAATTTAATCACATCTTCTTGTCACGCTATTTCTGTCATGCCTCCAGCTTCTCTGTCATGATTATACTTACCGCTGATTGAATCCTCCAAGCATGGTCTCCAAGGTAGATGGCGTTGTTGTCTTATTACCTCACACCTCTCAGCTACATCTCCAAGATAGGCAGCATTATAGTATTCTTTTCCACTGACCTTGGATCTCCTAACATTAAGTTTCTGGCCTGATATTGCTTACCCCATCGCTGCTGTCATTTCTAACAGCTAATGTTTTAACACCCGCTCCCCCAGCTGTCTTGCTCCTCCGCAACCACATCTGTCCTGTTGCAAACCCTGACTCAATCTTGAGCCTCAAATGCCTTTGAAAGGCAAATGCTCAACAGTATTCATGTTATATATTATAGATTTCTCCATGCCACCCAAGGAGGAACTCGATTAAGAAATCCCCCCATCACAACCATAAATCCGATCGAGGCTGCTTGTACCTTTTCACTACTCCTTGTTCCCTTTTGCTGTTGCCACACCAAAGCCCCATGCCTTTCCTACACAGCCAACCAGCTCCCTAGAAAATCACTATAAATGTAATTTATCAGTTCTCCCCTATAACCCATCCAAAATACACTCAGTTTCAGCAATACCTTACCCCAATGGTCCTACACTCCATCATCACTGTGCTGCCATACCCTAAATCCACTCTTCCACCATTATCACAATCAACCACCCCACCCTCCCAGTGTTCCCAGACCCCAATCCTACTCATTCCGTACCTCGAAAATAAGAGTGAGAACTCGGATCTTTCTTTTTCCTGCCCCAGAGGTAGAAGGACTAACATTGCTCTCAATGTCTACAATTGTAGTTCTCAATCTGTGGGTCGTATCTTGGTGGGCTACAAAGGCATGAAAAATCATGGACAAGGACAAGGAAGGAACACCTATGAACACTGTCATGTATTCTACTGTCATTGTAACCCATGTATAAACTGATCTAAGTTGTACCCTGTGAGAACATTGACCACTAGGTGGTGAACTTATGGGAGACACTCCTAACCTGGACTTTCAGGTATAAAAGGGGAAGCTCCACCCACCTTCATCACTTGAGTGCTGGCAAATAAAGGTTACTGGTCACAGAGTGACCTTCTCTCAAATATGGGCCACGTGTGCATTATACTGTATAGTAAGGATAGATTATTGGCGACGAGAAACTGGGATTTAAACCACGCGAGCATGGCTACTAGCAGCACAGATGAGAGGTAATGTGTTGGTGATGATTGCGACGATTTTATTGAGAGACTACAGAAAAGTTTCGTCACTAAGGAATGGCTGGGTCAGGATTCGGCCGACAAACGCAGGGCTTATCTCCTGACGGTTTGTGGAACCAGGACGTACTCCCTGATGAAGGACCTTCTAGCGCTAGAGAAGCCTGCGGACAAGACTTTTGAAGAGCTCAGTGAATTGATCGGGGAACACTTTAAACCGGTGAGCAGCATGCACATGTCGAGACACCGGTTTTTTCATGCACCGGCGGCGAGAAGGGCAAAGCGTTCCAGACTTCGTGGCAGACCTCCGGAGACTGGCGAGCCTATGTAAATTTCCAGATGCATGCAGAGCGGAGATGCTGCGAGACTTTTTTATTGAGGGCATCGGGCATGCTGAGGTTTTCAGGAAACTGATTGAGACCAAAGACTTGACCCTGGAAATGGCGGCTTTGATGGCCCAGACATTTATCTCAGGGGAGGAAGAGACCAGAATGATTTTTGACAAAAATCTTGGCTTAAATGCAGCAAATGGACAGGGAGTCAACATTGTTAACGTGGCACACAGCTCTCCAGGCAGGCAGGGACAATCGGACATGGCCGAGCATGTAGTTAAACCCAAAGGGGGAATTCAACAGAGACAATGGCTAGCTGAATGGCGATTCATGCCATTGCAAGGGACAATGCGGCCAGTAATGGGGCTATCAACACTGTCAATGGTGCGCTTAAGGAGAGTTACAGAGACAGTCAGAGACAATCAACTGGTAATGGAATTTTGTTTCCAACAACGGCTCATGTTGGAGGTGTGGAGGCAAACACACAGCCAGAGCTTGCAGGTATCAGCAATATACCTGCAGAAATTGCAACATCAGCGGTCACTTGGCGCGTATGTGCAGGAAGCCTGCAGCCAGGTTGATGTACGAGGAAGACGGGCCCGATGTAAGCCCTACGGGGCCAAATGGACACTGGGGGAAATCGCTGGAAGCCGAAGTTCAGCGAGTTCATGTGCAGCACATTTACAGTTCATACACCAGGACGCCACCGATAATGATGAAAGTGCTCCTCAATGGCATCCCAGTATCAATGGAGCTAGACACAGGGGCCAGCCAGTCTCTGATGAGTATCAAACAGTTCGACAAGTTGTGGGCGTCCAAGGCCAGGAGGACAAAATTATTGCCGATTGACGCACAGCTACGGACATATTCAAAGGAGATCATTCCGGTGCTAGGCAGCGCCACGGTAGTCGTGACCCACAAAGATTCGGAGAACAGGTTGCCACTTTGGATTGTCCCGGGGGACGGTCCCGCACTGCTGGGGAGGAGTTGGTTGGCTGTGGAGCGAGTATCATGCTCACAGGTCCTAGGCAAATTTGACTCACTATTTCAACCCGGCATTGGCACTTTCATGGGGACCAAGATAGTGATTCACATAAACCCGGACGCCAGGCCAGTACACCACAAGGCCAGAGCGGTACCGTACGTGATGCGGGAAAAGATAGAAGGCAAATTGGACCGTCTGCTGAGGGAAGGCATCATCTCGCCAGTCGAATTCGATGACTGGATGAGCCCAATTGTGCCGGTGCTCAAGGCGGATGGGTCGGTCAGGATATGTGGTGAATACAAGGCCACTATCAATAGGGTGTCACTCCAAGAACAGTACCCGCTACTGAGAGCGGAGGATCGCATTGCGACGCTATCCGGTGGCAAACTTTAAAAAAAATTGGACCTGACCTCAGCTTACATGACCCAGGAGCTGGCGAGTGAGTCGAAGAAGCTGACCACCATCACGACATAAAGGAGTTTTTTGAGTACAACAGATGGCCGTTTGAGGATTCGCTCGGCTGCCGTGATCTTTCAACGAAATATGTAAAACCTCCTCAAGTCGATTTCAAGGACAGTGGTTTTTCAAGATGACATCCTCATCACGGGTTGTGATACTGAAGAACACCTCCTCAACCTGGAGGAGGTGCTACGCAGTCTGGACCGTGTAGGTCTGCGACTGAAAAAGGCGAAGTGTGTCTTCCTAGCTGCAGAGGTAGAATTCCTGGGGATGAGGATAGCAGCAGACGGGATCAGACCTATTGAGTCCAAAAGAGAAGCGATCCAGAGAGCACCCAGACGGAGCTGCGTTCGTTCCTAGGGTTCCTGAACTATTTTGGTAACTTTCTTCCCAAATTGAGCACGCTGTTAGAGCCGCTGCACGTGCTCCAACGCAAAGGTCACGAATGGGTCTGGGGTGCAGCCAGGAAAGGGCTTTTGATAGAGCAAGAAATTTATTAAGCTCCAACAATCTGTTAACGCTATATGACCCATGTAAGAAACTTGTTTTAACGTGCGACGCGTCGTCCTATGGGGTCGGGTGTGTGTTGCATAGAAACATAGAAAATAGGTGCAGGAGTAGGCCATTCAGCCCTTCGAGCCTGCACCGCCATTCAATGAGTTCATGGCTGAACATGCAACTTCAGTACCCCATTCCTGCTTTCTCGCCATACCTCTTGATCCCCTAGTAGTAAGGACTACATCTAACTCCTTTTTGAATATATTTAGTGAATTGGCCTCAACAACTTTCTGTGATAGAGAATTCCACAGGTTCACCACTCTCTGGGTGAAGAAGTTTCTCCTCATCTCGGTCCTAAATGGCTTACCCCTTATCCTTAGACTGTGACCCCTGGTTCTGGACTTCCCCAACATTGGGAACATTCTTCCTGCATCTAACCTGTCTAAACCCGTCAGAATTTTCAACGTTTCTATGAGATCCCCTCTCATTCTTCTGAACTCCAGTGAATACAAGCCCAGTTGATCCAGTCTTTCTTGATATGTCAGTCCCGCCATCCCGGGAATCAGTCTGGTGAACCTTCGCTGCACTCCCTCAATAGCAAGAATGTCCTTCCTCAAGTTAGGAGACCAAAACTGTACACAATACTCCAGATGTGGCCTCAGCAAGGCCCTGTACAACTGTAGTAACACCTCCCTGCCCCTGTATTCAAATCCCCTCGCTATAAAGGCCAACATGCCATTTGCTTTCTCAACCGTCTGCTGTACCTGCATGCCAACCTTCAATGACTGATGTACCATGACACCCAGGTCTCGTTGTACCTCCCCTTTTCCTAATCTGTCACCATTCAGATAATAGTCTTTCTCTCTGTTTTTACCACCAAAGTGGATAACCTCACATTTATCCACATTATACTTCATCTGCCATGCATTTGCCCACTCACCTAACCTATCCAAGTCACTCTGCAGCCTCACAGCATCCTCCTTGCAGCTCACACTGCCACCCAACTTAGTGTCATCCACAAATTTGGAGATACTACATTTAATCCCCTCGTCTAAATCATTAATGTACAATGTAAACAGCTGGGGCTCCAGCACAGAACCTTGCGGTACCCCACTAGTCACTGCCTGCCATTCTAAAAAGTACCCATTTACTCCTACTCTTTGCTTCCTGTCTGCCAACCAGTTCTCAATCCACGTCAGCACACTACCCCCAATCCCATGTGCTTTAATTTTGCACATTAATCTCTTGTGTGGGACCTTGTCGAAAGCCTTCTGAAAGTCCAAATACACCACATCAACTGGTTCTCCCTTGTCCACTCTACTGGAAACATCCTCAAAAAATTCCAGAAGATTTGTCAAGCATGATTTCCCTTTCACAAATTCATGCTGACTTGGAACTATCATGTCACCTCTTTCCAAATGCACTGCTATGACATCCTTAATAATTGATTCTGTCATTTTACCCACTACCGATGTCAGGCTGACTGGTCCATAATTCCCTGTTTTCTCCCTCCCTCCTTTCTTAAAAAGTGGAGTTACATTGGCTAACCTCCATTCCATAGGAACTGATTCAGAGTCTATGGAATGTTGGAAAATGACTGTCAATGCATCCGCTATTTCCAAGGCCACCTCCTTAAGTACTCTGGGATGCAGTTATTCAGGCCTTGAGGATTTATTGGTCTTCAATCCCATGAATTTCCCCAACACAATTTCCCGACTAATAAGGATTTCCCTCAGTTCCTCCTTCTTACTAGACCCCCTGACCCCTTTTATATCCGGAAGGTTGTTTGTGTCCTCCTTAGTGAATACCGAACCAAAGTACTTGTTCAATTGGTCTGCCATTTCTTTGTTCCCCGTTATGACTTCCCCTGATTCTGACTGCAGGGGACCTACATTTGTCTTTACTAACCTTTTTCTCTTTACATATCTATAGAAGCTTTTGCAGTCCATCTTAATGTTCCCTGCAAGCTTCCTCTCGTACTCTATTTTCCTTGCCCTAATCAAACCCTTTGTCCTCCTCTGCTGTGTTCTAAATTTCTCCCAGTCCCCGGGTTCGCTGCTATTTCTGGCCAATATGTATGCCATTTCCTTGGCTTTAACACTATACCTGATTTCCCTTTATAGCCACGGTTGAGCCACCTTCCCTTTTTTATTTTTGCGCCAGACAGGGATGTACAATTGTTGTAGGTCATCCATGCGGTCTCTAAATGTCTGCCATTGCCCATCCACTGTCAACCCCTTAAGTATCATTCACCAATCTATCCTAGCCAATTAATGCCTCATACCTTCAAAGTTACCCTTCTTTAAGTTCTGGACCATGGTCTCTGAGTTAACTGTTTCATTCTCCATCCTAATGTAGAATTCCACCATATTATGGTCACTCTTCCCCAAGGGGCCTCGCACAACGACATTGCTAATTAATCCTCTCTCATTACACAACACTCAGGCTAAGATGGACTCCCCCCTAGTTAGTTCCTCGACATATTGGTCTAGAAAGCCATCCCTTATGCACTCCAGGAAATCCTCCTCCACCGTATTGCTTCCAGTTTGGTTAGCCCAATCTATATGCATATTAAAGTCACCCATGATAACTGCTGCACCTTTATTGCATGCACCCCTAATTTCCTGTTTGATGCCCTCCCCAACATCACTACTACTGTTTGGAGGTCTGTACACAACTCCCACTAACGTTTTTTGCCCTTTGGTGTTCTGCAGCTCTACCATATAGATTCCACATCATCCAAGCTAATGTCCTTCCTAACTATTGCATTAATCTCCTCTTTAACCAGCAATGCTACCCCACCTCCTTTTCCTTTTATTCTATCCTTCCTGAAAGTTGAATACCCTTGGATGTTGAGTTCCCAGCCCTGATCATCCTGGAGCCACGGCTCTGTAATCCCAATCACATCATATGTGTTAACATCTATTTGCACAGTTAATTCATCCACCTTATTACGGATACTCCTTGCATTAAGACATAAAGCCTTCAGGCTTGTTTTTTTAACACCCTTTGTCCTTTTAGAATTATGATGTAGTGTGGCCTTTTTTGTTTCTTGCCTTTGTTTACTTGGCCTTCCACTATTGCTTTTTACCTTTCTACCATCTGTTTCTGACTCCATATTACTTCGCCCTGTCTCGCTGCATAGATTCCCATCCCCCTGCCATATTAGTTTAAACACTCCCGAACTGTTAGCAAATGTTACCCCCAGCATGTTAATGCCAAGGGTCAGTTACAGCCGGTAGCTTATGCCCGTCAGATTAAAATCTGGGCAAATAGAGACCCGCTATGTCTTTAGCCAAGAAATGTGTCCTGAATGGGGACTGGGCAGCCATGTACGGGGCATGCCCTGAGGAATTCAAACCATTTCATAGGTGCAAGGATGAACTCTCGATTCAGGCCAATTGCCTACTATGGGGAAACCGAGTAGTCATGCCCCAGATGGGCAGAGAGATGTTCATCAGCGAACTCCACAATGAGCACCCGGGCATTGTCATGATGAAGGCAATTGCCAGGTCACACGTTTGGTGGCCAGAGATAGATGCAGACCTGGAACTTTGTGTTCGCAGGTGCAACACGTGTGCCCAGCTGGGCAATGCGCCCAGGGAAGCCCCCCTTAGCCCCTGGTCCTGGCCCGCCAAGCCATGGTCACGCATCCGTGTGGACTACGCAGGTCCATTCATGGGAAAAATGTTTTATGGTTATAGTAGATGCCTATTCCAAATGGATTGTGTGTGACATTCTCAATTCAAGCACATCCTCTGCCACCGTAGAAAGTCTATGGGCAATGTTCACCGCCCATGGTCTACCGGACGTCTTGTTCAGCAACAATGGCCCGTGCTTTACAAGCATTGAATTTCAGTACTTCATGGCAGGAAATGGTATCAACCATGTTAGAACAGCACCTTTCAAGCTGGCCTCGAATGGCCAGGCAGAACGAGCAGTGCAGATAATCAAACAGGGGATGCTCAGAATCAAAGAGGGTTCCCTACAAAGCCGCTTATCACGCCTCCTGTTGGCCAATAGATCCCGACCACATTCGCTCACAGGGGTCCCACCCGCAGAGCTGCTAATGAAAAGGATGCTCAAAACCATGTTATCCCTTTTTCATCCCACCATGAAAGAAATTGTTGAGAGCAGGTGCCAGTCACAATATGACTATCATGACGGGAATGCGAGGGCGCGATGCATTGATGTAAATGATCCTGTTTTTGACCTCAACTACGCTGCAGGGCCTAAATGGCTCACAGGCACTGTGGTTGCCAAAGAGGGAAATAGGATTCTGGTAGTTAAACTTACCAATGGACAAATCTGCCGCAAACACGTGGATCAAACAAAAAGGTGGTTCAGCAACTCCACAGAAGAAGCAGAGGAAGAACACGATGTAGAGTTCACTCCTCCACAGGTGACTGAACACCAGAACCAAGCGGAGGAGAGCCCAGTCACTGTGGGCTGTCCGGACAGGCCTGAGGCACCGCAAACAGCAGACACTCAGGCCAGCGCCCAACAACCGGAGCCCCAACTCAGGCGCTCTACAAGGGAGCGTAAACCACCAGAGATACTTAACCTGTGATCCCAATAAGACTTTGGGGGGAGAGGTGATGTCATGTATTCTACTGTCATTGTAACCCATGTATAAACTGACCTAAGTTGTCTACTGTGAAAACATTGACCACTCGGTGGTGAACTTGTGGGAGACACTCCTAACCTGGACTTTCAGGTATAAAAGGGGAAGCTGCATCCACCTTCATCACTTGAGTGCTGGCAAATAAAGGTTACTGGTCACAGAGTGACCTTCTCTCAAGTATGGGCTTCGTGTGCATTTATACTGTATAGTAAGGACATATTAAACACAGCAAGCAGCTTCCAACACCTCACTGAGTCACTGACAAAATACATGATCTAACAATGGAAATATTGGCAAAGATTCAAAAAAATGTTTTAACACTGAGAACGTTTCGGCAGGTACTCAGAAGCTGCATCATCATAATAGGCAGTCCCTCGAAATTGAGGAAGACTTGCTTCCACTCTAAAAGTGAGTTCTCAGGTGACTGTACAGTCCAATACGGGAATTACAGTCTCTTACAGTCGTTAAAGGAAAGGGTGGGTGGGATTGGATTGCTGCACGCTGCTTCCGCTGCCTGCGCTTGTTTTCTGCATGCTCTCGGCGTCGAGACTCGAGGTGCTCAGCGCCCTCCTCGATGCACTTCCTCCACTTATGGCGGTCTTTGGCAAGGGATTCCCAGGTATCAGTGGGGGTGTTGCATTTTATCAAGGAGGCTTTGAGGGTGTCCTTGAAACGTTTCCTCTGCCCACTTTCGGCTCGCTTGCCGTGTCGGAGTTCCAAGTAGAGTGCTTGCTTTGGGAGTATTGTGTCAGGTATGCAAACAATGTGGCCTGCAAAGTGGAGCTGGTCGAGTGTGGTCAGTGCTTCAATGCTGGGGATGTTGGCCTGATCGAGAACACTAACGTCTATCTTGAAAAATACTTAACTTGCTGCCTGATAATAGAAGAGTTGGTTGCTTAAATCCATGATTTGATATTGAATTAAGTATTCTAACTTACGCTCCCTGGTTTAGATTCTGCGGGGCCGAAATTGCCCCCTTCCATAAGCTCCATTACCGCCTCCAAGAGGTGGGATTGAAGCGGAGAAGCCTTACTGTCTGGGGGCAGACAGATGGGCCAACCCGATCGGAATTGCCCCCGGGCCGGAAGCGGCAGGAACGGGTTACCGCACCGCCTGTTTTCCCGCTGCATTGGGTACGCGTTGACCCCTTACTGATCAGTGGCGACCACCTTCCCGACCCCCACGTGGAACAGCTTTCCCCAGCGGGGTGGCATGTCCGGCCTTAAAGGGAGGTTGCGCTACCGGTGACTCCGTTATTTTTTATTGTCGGCCGACTGCCAGGTTGGGCCGACAATTCTGCCCACTGGTTCGGCCGGGCTGCCAACAGGCAGGCTGGCAACCCCTCTTCGCCTGGCAACCCCTCTTGGCCTGGCAAACCATCCCTGGTGGCCCAGTGGACCTAACTTAAAAGATGCAGAGCTCGCAGCAGCTCTCCCCTTTAACTGAAGGGGATATACGTTGTGACGCGTCAGCGCGATGCAGCACGTCTGCGTTGCACTGATTTTATCAGCGACGTGCTGACAAAATGGAGCGATGGCCGCTCTATCCCGCTGACGGCTGCAACCCGCTCCGACAGGAAAAAATAAGTACCATCCTGAATTTCGCCGGATTCTCCGCCCCATGTATTGGGCCGGGCAGAACACTTACAAAACGGTAAGCGCGGAGGGAAATTTCGGCCTCTGTGTGTCTTCAATCTGATTGGTTAAGGAGATGAGGAGATGCACAGTTGTTTACCCTACTGGCACAGGCCCCAGAGCCCCTGCAGAGGGTGTCGCACTGTTTCAGATTTCTAATAACTGCAAGTTTCAATACAAAAGCCCAACGAAGGTTTGTGGGCAAGTGAGAGTGTAATCAATGGCCAACACCGTTCGTTTGCCACTGTCCACAAAATCTGGGCCATTATCTATTTCTGTGCATTTATTAGTCGGGAAATTGTGTTGGGGAAATTGATGGGATTGAAGGCCGATAAATCCCCAGGGCCTGATGGACTGCATCCCAGAGTATTTAAGGAGGTGGCCTTGGAAATAGCGGATGCATTGACAGTCATTTTCCAACATTCCATTGACTCTGGATCAGTTCCTATCGAGTGGAGGGTAGCCAATGTAACCCCACTTTTTAAAAAAGGAGGGAGAGAGAAAACAGGGAATTATAGACCGGTCAGCCTGACCTCAGTAGTGGGTAAAATGATGGAATCAATTATTAAGGATGTCACAGCAGCGCTTTTGGAAAATGGTGACCTGATAGGTCCAAGTCAGCATGAATTTGTGAAAGGGAAATCATGCTTGACAAATCTTCTGGAATTTTTTGAGGATGTTTCCAGTAAAGTGGACAAGGGAGAACCAGTTGATGTGGTATATTTGGACTTTCAGAAGGCTTTCAACAAGGTCCCACACAAGAGATTAATGTGCAAAGTTAAAGCACATGGGATTGGGGGTAGTGTGCTGACGTGGATTGAGAACTGGTTGTCAGACAGGAAGCAAAGAGTAGGAGTAAATGGGTACTTTTCAGAATGGCAGGCAGTGACTAGTGGGGTACCGCAAGGTTCTGTGCTGGGGCCCCAGCTGTTTACATTGTACATTAATGATTTAGACGAGGGGATTAAATGTAGTATCTCCAAATTTGCGGATGACACTAAGTTGGGTGGCAGTGTGAGCTGCGAGGAGGATGCTATGAGGCTGCAGAGTGACTTGGGTAGGTTAGGTGAGTGGGCAAATGCATGGCAGATGAAGTATAATGTGGATAAATGTGAGGTTATCCACTTTGGTGGTAAAAACAGAGAGACAGACTATTATCTGAATGGTGACAGATTAGGAAAAGGGAAGGTGCAACGAGACCTGGGTGTCATGGTACATCAGTCATTGAAGGTTGGCATGCAGGTACAGCAGGCTGTTAAGAAAGCAAATGGCATGTTGGCCTTCATAGCGAGGGGATTTGAATACAGGGGCAGGGAGGTGTTGCTACAGTTGTACAGAGCCTTGGTGAGGCCACACCTGGAGTATTGTGTACAGTTTTGGTCTCCTAACTTGAGGAAGGACATTCTTGCTATTGAGGGAGTGCAGCGAAGATTCACCAGACTGATTCCCGGGATGGTGGGACTGACCTATCAAGAAAGACTGAATCAACTGGGCTTGTATTCACTGGAGTTCAGAAGAATGAGAGGGGACCCTCATAGAAACGTTTAAAAATCTGATGGGTTTAGACAGGTTAGATGCAGGAAGAATGTTCCCAATGTTGGGGAAGTCCAGAACCAGGGGGTCACAGTCTAAGGATAAGGGGTAAGCCATTTAGGACCGAGATGAGGAGAAACTTCTTCACCCAGAGAGTGGTGAACCTGTGGAATTCTCTACCACAGAAAGTTGTTGAGGCTAATTCACTAAATATATTCAAAAGGGAGTTAGATGAAGTCCTTACTACTAGGGGGATCAAGGGGTATGGCGAGAAAGCAGGAATGGGGTACTGAAGTTGCATGTTCAGCCATGAACTCATTGAATGGCGGTGCAGGCTCGAAGGGCTGAATGGCCTACTCCTGCACCTATTTTCTATGTTTCTATGTTTCTATTCCATCAACTAGTTCTATCATGATGTCAAGCATGGGTTCAGTTGGCAGACTGCTCAAGTCTCACTATCAATATTTCTGAAGTTCCTGGACTCTGACTATCTCTAAGTTACAACAGAATGATAAAATCATTGCACAGTTAAAAACAAAATGGTTTTATCTATTCTAGTTTTAATGGGCTCAATTTTCCCCAGTTATCTGCGCCATTTTTTTGGCACATGCCGTTGTTTTTGGTCTAAATTAAAATATTCAAGTTTACGCAAAAGTTTGTGTGCCAGCGTAACTCAGTTAGTTAGAATTTTTTTAGGTCAGTTTGTTTTGCGTTATAGGAGGGTAACCTGGTGTTTGCGCCAGTTTTTCACATTTATGCAAGTTTCTAGGACAGCTTATGTGACCACTCCCAAAAATCCTTTTGGGCACTTAAGAAAAACCAGCGCACATTAAAAAATCGTCTCAGAAAGATGCCATTGTTTCTAGGCGAAGTTTTGGAGGGAGTCAAGAACACATTAAATATGCATCATGAAGCTTAATTTTTTCAAACTATAAATCCAGAAAATGCAATTCTTTAATTTTGGATTTTCTTCAAAGCGCCACGCCACCACCGAACATCATAAACCGGGCTCGAGGGTTGGAGCGTCGGCCAGCAGAATCGGTCCGTCGCCCGGACACAGCAGCTGGGAGCTCAGCTTCAAAAGAAGCCCGGGGTGTGGGGGTGTGGGTGTGGAAGCCAAACTAAAAGGATGAGAACCATTACACTATGCAGCCGCATCAAAAGAAGTCCGGGGGGAGAGGCGGGGGGGGGTGTTCGCCGAGCTCCTGTATCTGGGCGAGGGAGCGATTCTGCCGGCCAACTCTCGAGCCCGATGAGGAGACTTTCAGTCAGTGGTCGGGAGGTACTTTGAAAAAAATCTAAAATTAAAGAATTGCATTCGACTTCATTGCCCCAAATGTCCTCATTTAAATGCCTAGCTTCCCGTTCTAAGCAAACCTACTGCGCATGCCCAGACCTGGGTATGGTCCATACTAGGGTGTCGACCTTGGGGAGAGAGAGAACAAACAAACTTTAACTCCTTTTCCTGCTGTTTTGAGCTTCTTGCAAAGGTACAATTTAATCATGGGGGCAACACTAACAATGCCATACCTCGTGTAAGCCTTCTACATGATGGTGCTGAGGAGGAGATGATTGATTCGATGTCATCGCATGAGGAACCTTGGAGCACGTAGGATGATGGGCAGGAGGCCTTACCCACATCGGGTATATCGAGACAGGCGTTCATACCTGCACCTGAATGATGCAGACTCTGTCAAAAGGCTGCGTTTCCACAAATAAGTTGTAACCGAGATCTGTGAGTTAGTAAAAGCAGACCTGCAACCTAGAAGCATCAGGAGGACTGCGTTGTCAGTTGAAGTGAAGGTTACAGCTGTACTTGCATTCTATGCATCTGGATCGTTCCAGGCTACAACTGGGGATGTGTGCACCATTTCTCATCATGCAAACCAGATCTGTTTTCAGCAGATGACTGCTGCACTATATGCCCAGAGGAATGATTACATAAAATTCCCCATGATACCCAGGCAATGCGTGACAGGGATGTGGGCTTCTCCAGGATTGCTGGCTTCCCAAAGGTACAGGGCTGCATTGATTGTACCCACATCACCTTGCGAGCAGCTTTGGATGATTCCGAGATGTACAGGAACAGAAAAGACTTCCACTTCGTTAATGTGCAGCTCGAGTGTGATGACATGCATTTCATCATGGCAGTTGATGTGAGATATCCTGGGAACACCCATGATGTGCTCATCCTACGCAAGTGCGCTATATCTGCCATGTTTCAGCAGCAGCCAGAAGGACAGAGCTGGCTGCTGGGAGACAAAGGTCCTTGCCACCTGGCTCACGATACCCCTACGCATAACCTGGATGGAAGCTGACTGGGAATACAACATGCCGCACATTGCGATGCGCAGCATAATAGAGAGGACCATTAGAATCTTGAAACAGCGTTTCCGATGCCTGGGCCATTCTGGAGGCTGTTTGCAATACTCGCCTGAGATTGTGAGTCAGTTCACTGTTATGTGCTACATGCTGCATAACTTAGCCATCATGAGGCAGCAGCAGGTGGTAGTGGAAGACCCACCTGACGTGAGAGTGGCTGATGATGAGGAGGAAGATGCAGATGACGAGGAGGAGGAGGACGAGGAAGCCATGCAACTACCTGAACCCGGAGCACGACTACGGAGGAGGGCTGGCCGTGATGCCCCTTTAACGATTGCTCGAGCCTTGTGCCAGCAGCTCATCCGTGAACACTTTGCTGCCTGAAGACTCAGTGGCAACTATTCCAAATGGACCATGTTTACTGTTTGGACCTGTTCCGTAATATTGTGTTGTGTTAATGGAACAAAGAATGCAAATGATTCTTCTTTACTTCAAAAAGTTGTGTTAATAATGGAACAAATAATGAAAATGATTCAGTTATAATTCAAAATATACTTGTTTGTACTTAACTTTAATAAAAATATTCTTGTATCAAACTTTAAAGTTTTCAGTTAAAATCACTTACAAACTCTAAGATCATTTCTAAACTTTTAAACTTATAAATTTACATAACTTACAAAAAACTTTTAATTAGATAACAGTTACAACAGTAACAGCAACAACAATAATAATAAGAACAACAGCAGCAGCAAAGAAAGGCTGCACCCATCTCTCCTGCACCTTATTCTAAGACCGCCCGCTGCGCTTGGTCTTGTTGACTCCACCCCTGCCCGCAGGCAGTGGCGCAGCGTTTCTCGGGTTGGTTCCAAGCTTATTCTTTCGAACACCTCGCACTTCCGTAATGTTGTGTTGTGTTAATGGAACAAATCATGGAAATGATTCTTCTTTACTTCAATGCGCATTTCTTGATGGGGGGGCGTGGGCAGGCGGTAATGTGGCAGGCCCGGCTTGGGCCTCTTCAGAGACTGGTCTGGGGATTAGAGTGGGATTCTGTCAATGGGCACGGGGTCTGGGCATGTTCCCTTATTGCAGCAGCTAACTCCAACATTCCCTCCGTCATGTTCACCAACAGTGTGTCAATTACCTGAAACATTCCCTCCCTCCTGTTCACTGACATTGTGTCAACTGCCTGCGACATTCCGTTCCTCATGTTCCCGGACAGTGCTCTCCTTCCCCTCCTCACCTTGGGCGTGCCTTGCTGCATCCCACTGGGCCCCACAGCCTCGGACAGTAGGGCCCTGGGTGTGCCTTGCTGCACCCCGCTGGAATCCCCAGCCTTGATCTGTGACAAATCATGGACTGTCCCAACACTCGTACCACTCGGGAAATAGCCTGGCACCTCAATGGGCGGCACCTGCACCTCCTCCACAGTGAGTACAACAGTGTGGGCTTCATCCATCCCCTCCCGCTCCCCCTCATGCTCTTGGTCTGGAAGGTGGGATTGGAAGATGTTCTCCTCTTCAGGCTCATCTGAGTCTGAATCTTCTGCTGCATCGGCTTCAGCCTCGTCAGGGTTGGCCTCAAGTTCTGCAAAATATAACAGAACAGACAAATGGTTAGCAGTAGGGGAGGAGTCAGGGTGGGTGGCATGAGTAGGCTCACACAGTGCAGGCAGCAGGCTGATATGAAGGACCATGATGAATGATAGCACATTGCATCAACCGAAGCGTAGCTTACGGAGACATCCCCAGAAACCGAAGCATGGCTAGCCCGCGCAGTACTTAACATTTAGCAAAGCCAGACTGTGGAATTTGCAGGACTTACCCTCTCCCTTGATTGTGGGCCCAGTTTGTGCAGTGGTGGTTGCTTTTCTCCAGGCAGGAGCCATCAAAGCAGTGACCCTGCTTTCCAAGCATGTCAGTGGGTGCAGATTGCCGGACCTCCTCCTGTTCGAGTTCTTTCCCGTTTGTTGTGTACCGCCTTCCTCTGCAAAGATGAAAATACAACTTTTTAGAGAGGGTGTCTTTCTGCTGGGTGGGTCATACAGATGGTCACATTTACAATTGCAATTCCAGTGAATAAATGAAAATATTACATACACTAACTACTTGACCAAGGTCCTGCCACTTCTTTGTGCACTGGCCTCCAGACCTCAGGGTGATCACCACTGCACAGTAATTTTCTGCAAGTTGGTTCCAGCGTTTCTTCATTTCTTTTGGTGAAACTTTTATGTGACCGCTGCTGGTGTCCAGCTCGTTCCAACTGGCCTTAATTACAGTAACCAGTGCCTCCACTTCATCCTGTAAGAAATTCTTGGTCCTTGAGCCACGTCGCATCTTGTATTGCAGCTCCGATTTTTCCAATGAGAATTCAAGTTCTCACACACAACAGACTCTTTAAAAATGGCTGAAAGCAGACCGGGAGCTGTACTAGGCATGCACACCCATAGCAGTCATGTCAAAAACGTCCTTTTTTTTTTGTGCATGCGCAGAATGGGGGGACATAGTTTTTTCGGCACAGACATTAGGCTTCACCTGCCGCCCCCCCCCCCACCCCCCCGCCCCCGGAAGCTGCCCAGCGCCAATTTCAAAAAATAGAATGGGGAAACTTGCTAGATATTTTTTTCGAGTAGTCGGCCAAAATAAAACGGCGCAACTCTTGCAATATGCCAAAAAATGACATTGGGGAAAATTGAGCCCATAGTTCTGAAATCTCCAGTGCAAATTAGAAGGTGAAACATAGGGAAATGGGAACACTTCACAATTCAGAGTCTACTGCAATTCCAACATTTCATCTGGAGCTATGGCTTTGAGAGCAGGACCACAGGTGGGCTTCAGTATATACAGGTTCTTGGACAGAAAACATGGGAGAATAATTTTTGAACCTACTCAGTTTAAAAAAATGAAAAAAATTCTGAGTAGAATAAGGCTTTAGAACTAGACTCAAAATTTCTGACGCATACCTACTTTGTGGGCCAGCAAACGTTTCTTAAGATAAGGTTGAAATGAAATGTTGACCACTTTGTGTGAGAAATGTGTGAGCCAGAGATTGACTCTTACAAACCTTATCACTGAAGGCTCATAAGATCTCTGTGAGTCAAGATAGCAGTGCATGTTATTTCTGCCATTGTTACAGGGAGTGTCTTGCAGTCAGTTCTGCACTGCTAAAGCGATCTTAATGCTGCACTTTATAAAGTATAATAAGTCGTTCTACTGTTATTGCTTTGCGAAACTTTGCTCTGAAGATCATCAGCTACGATTGTTACTTTGTAGAAATGTGACAATATTAACGTTATGAGATTAAAATCGAGTGTGTGAATCTTATCCACCCTGTCCCGCAATAACTTCAATTACTAGAGGGAAATGGATGTTAGTTGTTCATCAATTACTTCGCGACTATAAACCCCAAGAGCCATGGTGTTATTACTTACCAGTGCTTATGTATGGCATTGTTTTGTTAGTTCAAGGATGCGAAATGGATCAAATCTTTAAAAAGTTTTGATTAATTTTTTGAAGCATTTGAGAAAGCATTCATGCGATAATCTGGTTCAATAAAAGTCAAGAAAAATCACCTGCACATCTGAAGTGTTAAAATATTGCAAACAGCAAGTCAAGATCGCCGAGAATTTGACACGATTAGAATGAATCTTTAAAACAGTCTACGTTGACTTTTAAGGTCAGAAATTGATAAGGTCCAAGCATTGTGAGAAGCGAACACAGGTCAGAAATCGGGCAAGAACATTGTAGCCCCATTCAGCACGCTGCTCTTGTATTTGGCTTGGCTCACAGTGGCAGGATGCCTCACAGTTTCTGTTCCTTACTGTTGCTCGAGACACTATGACATCATCAGTGAAACAGAAAGAGGGTCTTTTGTGGCATCCTTAGCTTCTCCAAAGGGCATGGAGTAAGGTTGCAACATCTGAAATCCTATGGAGCAGGGCTTTTTTTAAACACTGTGTTGAGGCAAATTATTTCAGCTATTGTGTAGACTTGCTATTGAACCAGGGTGCAGTTATTTTAACGCAATTTCTTGCATTCTCCCTGTTGCAAGAGTTACTGGGGCTGAAATTGCCCCTTCCTTTAAGGCCTGTTAACACCGGAAATCGGTGGTCACACTGTGGAGTGCAATAGTCACTGATTTTTCGTGTAATGGCCGCCATTATCAAAATTCCACTCCTGTAGTATGCCGGCGGTGACCTGCACTCCCCCCCACCCCCATCGCTCTGCTGCTGCCGATCCATCCTAAGTGCGTCATCAAAGTGTGCATCGCCATTGTTCCCCGCTGATGGCGAAATTCCACCGAGAAAATCTTCCTCCTGCCGTCTGGTGCCAAAACCTGCTTTTCTCAGGCGGTCCAGTGAGGCTGTGGCCTACTAAAATAGCGGTGCGGCTCCCATTAAAAGGGAGGACACACTGCCGATGCCGCCATGTTTTTTTTTGTCGGCCAACTGCCGTGTATGCCCGATAATTATGCCTCCAGGTTTGGCCAGACGGCCAACCTCTTGGGTGCCAGGCCGCTGGCCCGACCGAAACCCCTCTCTGGTGGGCCAGTGGACCCAACTTTAAAAATCGCGCAGGCTCGCCCCTTTAAGTGAAGGGAAGAGCTGTGGTGACGCGGTGCCGTGATGATGTCATCGGCACTCCGCATCCCCCCCAACTTCCGCCTCTCAAGTGTGCTCACTGCCGCCCTCATTATGAGCGACTTCTGGTCTGCTGAAAAAAAAGCCAAAGAGTGGAATTTCGCCCAAGAGGCGACCTCATCCACCGTGGTGGTGAAACAACAGAAATGGTTTGCATGCGTCCCATTTCCAGCGGGTGGCAATTTCGGCCCCACTGGCTCTTACCTGTTTGCCAGCTTATTGATTACATAATGTGTATTTAGTTGCTGACCACGTTTCATTGCCTCCCTTATTCCACTGGAGGCACATGTGTAGTGCTGTGCTGTTTGCATAGGAGAATGATGTGAAAAATGTATATATTTTGGTTGAAAACTGTACTGGAATAAAAATTATTGCAATACCAGTGCAAAAATAGAGTGTGGATTTTAATGAGCAATGATTATTTTTGTCTAATAATATTTTGTTTTTTGAAAGCACCTGGTAAATAAACACTTGACTTAAAATGAATTAAACCAGGCATTTAACAACAATTTAATTACGGTGCTGCAAACTGCTTAATGATATGTTAACATGACAGCTGAATAACATTCAACGGCTGAGGTCCAAATAGATACAGTAATAGGTAGTTGTGAGTTTGTTATCAGACGGTTAAGGAGTCCAGGGTTTAACGAATATCGGTCTGGCAGTAGTTTATGCCATCTAGGTCCCAGATGGCAGGCTGCCTTCAACTCTCTAATTGCCACATTTTTGTCTGTAGAGAAAATAGAAAGATTTCCCTTTAAAATGTTCAAGATAAATGTTCCCTAATACTCTTTTCGAAAATAACTCTCATCACTGATGACACTTATTTTCACAAACAGATGTTTCATCTCCTCGAGCACAATCATATGGTTTCTCACTTTTCGCATTTGAATTCTAATTCTGGCTCCTATCCCTGGCAAATTTAGAACTGAACACATACTAATTCCATAGTCATAGAAATGTTGACACATCTTCACAAATAGAAAATTCAACATAGTGACTGATAGTTCAGACCAATACTAACTTACTGGTGTGAGGAATGGTCGGAGGAGAGACATGCACGTCATCAATTGCGATATTTGCGCGCACTAGGTCCGTGCAGCAGAGCAGGTCTCCAGTCGTCTTGGATAATCCTTGCCACTGGACCAAGCCCTAGTTCTGTCAAGCCTGTGTGGTGGCTGGTGTGCAACGGCCACCACACTTTAAAAAAAATCTACGCACAGGCATCTTCCACCCTTCAAGATGTAGTTCAGGACCTGGAATATTAGGTCCTTCATTGAAACACATGTGAACTCATCCTTTTTTGGCATGGAAGCAAGCCATCCTTGTTTCGAGGGACTGCCTATGATGATGATGATGACAATTTAGCTCGGCAGACCAGATACAATGGGCTAGAAATTGCCGTCGGAGGTGTACCTCTAGACTACGCCTCCGACCCGCTAAACAATTACGGAGTTACCTCCTGGCGTCTGGGCTGTGAAAAGTTGTGGTCTCAGGCCTTGAAGCGGAGGGTAGCATAACGGTCCACAGATCCCTGGGACGTAGGCAGTTCAGAAGCGTACTTGGGATCACGTGGTCCCAATCAATAAGCAGAATTCCGTTTCAATCATTTACGAAGGAAATCCCTTTGTGAAATGCAATGGAATCTCTAAATCTAATAATTATACAATGTACTGAATTGGAATTTTATTCATTCCAACAACCTCCATAAAAATGAAAATTTTTGATAATTTTTTACATCATTCAAACTGTAATCTGGGCCAATGTTTGCATAAACTCATTCAATACAGTGTATATTCAAAATTTACGATATGAAAATGTTTAATTTAAGCCTTAGATATCTCCTTGAGCTGATGCAAACAGGCCCTACACCTGTTTGCATCAACCATAAGACTTGCATGGGCAATTTCTGACCAGTCGCTGGAATTTCGCGCATGTGGAAATCCAGAACTTGCGGGCCATTTCAACGGGAATAAGATGGCATACTCTGATGGTATGCCATCACCAACACCAAAGTTAATGTATTACTGCAAAACTAATTTGCTTCATCAAATTGCTAAATCAGTGTTTGTTAATTTGTTGCTTTACTGTATTGTAATTATGGAATTTTCTTTTCACACATTTACATAAGAATCAATTAATACCATTTGTGATGAATGTTTAAGCTGTTCAAGGTGAGGGACATTGTTGCTCCAACGATGTGCCGCAACCTTACAGCTCGATCCTCACTGCCAACCCTCCCGGATTGCCCCGGACATGTAAAAAAATGGTGCGTATTTTTCACTTTTGTTTATTAGTTACAAAAATATTGAAGGATAAAAACAAAATGGCTGTTTATCTGGGTGGGGCATCATGTGATAAAACCTCCAGGAACATGTCCAACCAGAGTTGTCGACTCCATTCGATCCCCACCCCAGTGTGTCAGTGTGAATTCTTACAGACTTTCAATTCAAGCCATTCTTTTTGGCCTATTGAGTTAGCCTGGCAACTGAATACTACATTACTAGATACTACAAGAGGACATAGACAAGCTGGTGGAATGAGCAGACACGTGGTAGATGAAATTTAACGCAGAAAAGTGCAAAGTGATATATTTTGGTAGGAAGAACGAGGAGAGGCAATATAAACTAAAGGGGACAATCTAAAGCGAGTGTATGAACAGAGAGACCTGGGGGTATTTGTGCAGAAATCATTGAAGGTGGCAGGGCAGTTAAAAAAGCATACGGGATCCTGGGCTTCATAAATAGAGGCATAGGGCTAGATTTTGGGGTTTTAGCGATTTCGCCAATTTCTGGGTGATAATCGCGGAGAACATTTTTTTTTAGCAGCGGTTTAGTGTTAACGTCAGAGCGTTCAACTTTCGGCAAACGGTAAAGATCGTTAGCGTTATTCCTAACTCTGGTGTTGCATGACAGAATTTGTGCACCGGAGCCGAAAGTTGCGACCATGAGAAAAATCGAACCTACTGCGCATGCGCGTTTTTTTCCCCCCGTGATTTTGGTCTGCTTTCCGATCGCAAGCACTAATGCAGGGTGCAGCCACGCGCATGCACAGTAGGTCCGGTCTGACAATGCCTCAGTTTTAAAATCCTCATCCTTGTTTTCAAATCCCTCCATGGCATCATCCCTCCCAATCTCTGTAACCCCCTCTGTAAAGTCCTGTCCCCTCAGTACAGATTCACACGAGGCATGTAGTGAAGTCAAGGTCACTCTGGACCTGCACCTTTATTTCACAGCTCTGGAATGCTGCATTTGCCTGAGACCTCTCCTTATATACCTGTCTCTTGCAAGTGCACCCCTAGTAGTAAGGTATGCTGGTGGTTACAGGTCATATCTTATTACAGTCATGTATAGCATGTTAGGATACAGTTATATATAATAATGTAAGATACATGACACCCTCCACCCCTACAAGCCTTCGAGATCTCTGCAATTTTCCAGTTCTGGCCTACTGCTCATCCCCGATTTTAATTACTCCACCCATTGGTGGCCGTGCTTTCAGCTGCCTTGGCGCTAAACTCTGGAATTCTCTCCCTAAACCTCTCTGCCTCCTTTAAGAAGCTCCTTAAAATCTACCTCTTTGACCAAGCTTTTGCTCATCTGACCTGATATCTCCTTCTGTGGCTTGGTATCAAAAAAGTTTTTTTTAATATCTCTCTTGTTAAGCGCCTGGGACATTTTGCTATGTTAAATGCGCTATATAAATGTAAGTTGCTGATTCAAACCAGGATCACAGGGTTGAAAGGACAGATTGGACAAAGAGAATGAGTATAAGGCTATTAACAACAATATTAACTCCAAGTGCAGTGCTGAGGGAGTGCTTGTCTTTCAGATGAGACGTTAAATCAAGGCTCCATCTACCCACTCAGGTGGACATAAACAATATCATTGCAATATTTTTTAAAGGAGCAGGGGAGGCCTGGCCAATGTTTATCCCTCAACCAACATCACTAAAACAGATTATCTGCTCATCGTCACATTGATGCTTGTGGAAGCTTGCTGTGCGCCCATTGGTTGTTGTGTTTCCTACACTCCAAAAGTACTTCATTGGCTGCAAAGCACTTTGGGTCATCATGAGGTTCTGAATTGCGCAATAGGAATGCAATTAATTAATTAATTAATTCTCTCTCTCTCTTTCTTTCTTTCTTTCTTTCTTTCTTTCTTTCTTTCTTTCTTTCTTTCTTTCTTTCTTTCTTTCTTTCTTTCTTTCTTTCTTTCTTTCTTTCTTTCTTTCTTCCTTCCTTTCTTTCTTCCTTCCTTTCCTTCATTTCTTTCCTTTCTTAATTCTTTCTTGCAAAAGATTTGTAGGGCCAAAAGGAAGAATCAACACACAGATGACTTGCATTAGAGAGGGTGCAGAGGAGATTTACGAGGATGTTGCGTGGACTGGAGAATTTTAGCTATGAATAAAGATTGTATAGGCTGGGGCTGTTTTCTTTGGTACAGAGGAGGCTGAGGGAAGACCTGATTGAGGTATATAAAATTATGAGGGGCCTGGATAGAGTGGATAGGAAGGACCTATTTCCCTTAGCAGAGGGGTCAACAACCAGGGGGCATAGATTTAAAGTAATTGGTTAGAGGTATAAATGGGATTTGATGGGAAATGTTTTCACCCAGAGAGTGGTGGGGGTCTGGAACTCACTGCCTGAAAGGGTGGTGGAGGCAGAAACCCTCATCACATTTAAAAAGTACTTGGATATACAATTGAAGTGCAGTAAGCTACAAGGCTACGGACTAAGAGCTGGAAAGTGGAATTGGGCTGGATAGCTCTTTGTCGGCCAATGCGGACACAATGGGCCAAATGGCCTCCAAGGGCCCCGATATTGGTGGCCTTACTGCCCACTGCCGCCAACTGCTGCCGAGTTTTGCTGCCGGTCTCCCCTCTGTGCTGGAGCGGGCAGGTGGGGAGTCCCGCCAGAACTGCCCGCTGACGGCTGCTGGCGGCCAAGTAGCGGAAGTGACCTTCCGCCCAACGAGCTGCCAGATTGGTGCGGGCAGGAGTCGATGACAGCAGGTGGAAGGACCGCTGCGTGGAAACTGTTCTAACCCCAACGGTAAGTAGGAAGAACGGGAAAAAAAGGTTAGTGAACATATTTTTAAAAATTTTTTAACAGCGACTTACCTGGATGGGGTCCCCTGAAGGTGTTCCATTGTTTTTTTTTTTTAATTATTTTTAATTTCAGGTCTTCCATTCTCCCTGGGCCTGACCCCATCCTCGGCGGCACTTGGGCGGCAAAAGCCTTTTCCGCCGAGATTGAGAGCTCCTGCCCGCTGCCACCCAGATTGACAGCGTGAGTCATTATTTTGCCACTGGGTGGTACTGCCACCTCTTTTAGAGGAACCTTCCTGGCAAGGTCTCTTGGCGGCCATCGGCGGTCCTTTCGGCTGCACTTGGGCGGGCTTTGGCTACGACCGAGTTCTGGCCCTATGATCGCAGCTAATGCCTGATTCTTGGTACCAGTGGCTGCAGGCACCCAAAGTAATCAGAAATTCATACTATTCCAATATCTTTATTTCCAATAAAAGGAAAAGTGAATTTGCCAATATCAAAAACTTTAAAATGATTTTTTTTTACTTTAACATTGCCAACATTGTAAAAAACAGAAATGATCATGCAGGAGGCAGACAGCAGAATGTTAATGGAGATGAGCGATTAGGAGAGCCAGTTCTCAACAACGATGAGTTTGGCATGCCAAATGAAATGTGAGGTATGCTGCATCAGGAGTACGCATCAGTACCCAGCCTTTAATGTGCTAAAGAGGATAGTTATAGTTGGCATGAGATCACTTTGAACACAATTCATTTGTACAACGTATACGCCGCATATGTAGACTACAATCCTTTACTGCCCTATTCTCCTGCAGATGCTAACCCGTGTTGGGGTACAATTCAATAGGTGCTGTCAACAATTTACGACCTCAACCAATTCTTCATGTGTAACTCTGGACAATGAATGCTTACAGGCTGCTCAACCAGGGAGAAGGTTATTGCAGCCAACACAATCCTATCCGTACTCAACATCCCGACAAACACACATTTTCCAGCGACCTGATTTATTTTTTGGCCCTTCCCAGCCATGGCCTACTGAAGTCAGTCGCAGTGCTCCGACTGCCACCCGAACTGAAATGTTTAACGTAACACGGAATGGGCATCAAATATAAGATGGTGGCACAGGGCAGTGCAGTAACTTGCAGTGCAGTGTGCAGTGTCTTATGAAGAAAGGTTGAGCAGGTTTGGCCTATGCTCATTGGCATTCAGAAGAATGAGAGGTGATCTTATTGAAACATATAAGATTCTGAGGGGCCTTGATAGGGTAGATGCAGAGAGGATGTTTCCCCTCAGTGAAGAATCTAGAACTAGGGGGCATAGTTTCAGAATAAGGGGCCGCCCATTTAAAACGGAAATGAGGAGGAATTTCCTCTCTCAGAGGATCATGAATCTTTGGAATTCTCTGCCCCTGTTGAGGTTGGGTTATTGAATATATTTAAGGTGGAGATAGATTTTTTTTAAATAAGGGAGTCAAGGGTTATGGGGAACGGGTGGGGAAGTGGAGTTGAGGCCAGGATCTGATCAACCATGATCTTATTGAATGGCGGAGCAGGCTCGAGGGGCCAAATGGCCTAACCCTGCTCCTATTTCTTATGTTCTTATGTAACTCATTAATCCATTGGAGCAGCTTTTAAAAAAGGTCATTTCTATATAACATGAAAACTATGTTTGTTTTATGTCTGAATCTGAAGGCTGATATACAAAATGAAAGAAGAATGACAGAAGTCAAGTATAGTTGTGTGAATCACTGTGATATTGTTCTGACATCCAATTTGAAAGCAGTTCATACTATGTGAATCAGTTTTGATCTAACCATTTTGTTCTGAAGCCTCAGTAGGCGTTGTTAAATTGCAATTGCTACATTGGAACGAACAGGACAAGGAATTGGAAATAGTGCAAAACATCTACTTTCGTATCTGTCAGTGCATCTGACCATTAATCCTGAAGGTGACAATTCCTATGCTATTTTAATGCTTTTCAAATGAGATCTTCGCTTATTAAGTGAGATCTTCCACAACAAAGACATTCACTTCAATAGAAATCTTCCATTTTCTAGTAAGAACTAAGGACTGAGTTGACCTTTGAGTCAATTGGGACTTGACTGGCAGAAATCACAACTTTACACCAATGTTATCCCTTGGTAGGGTTTTGATTTGGACATCCAGGTCTAAAGAGCTGTACAGTTGGAGACTGGTTACTGTATCATGTTAAGTCATTTACTTTCCATTCACTTACGGGATTTGGACTAAGATCCAGTGAGATGAAGGATTCTTCTTTTTGATAACTGTTGGAAGCTTACAAGAGAAAAGCATTGAACAACTGCATGTCCATTCTATGTGCTCAAAATTCAACAATAATTCACAATAATATTCAGCAATTAGAGCCCAAAAATTACTGTTCGTGATATTACAGGCAGATACTTAATAGGTTTACAGGACATTCCTTTGTCTGATTTTATGGCGAGACATTAACCCATTAGATTCAAGGTAGTTATGGATAAGGACTAGGATAGACCAGGAATAAAAGTCCCAAATTGGTGAAAAGCTAACTTTGCTAAGTTGAGAAGTGATTTGGCCACAGTGGACCGGAAACAGCTACTTGAAGGTAAATCAGTGTTGGAACAGTGGGAGGCATTCAAGGAGGAGATCCTGAGGGCTCAGACCAAACATGTGTCCTTAAAGAAAAAGGGTGGGAATAATAATTCTAGAGCCTCTTGGTTGTCTAGTGACTTACAGAGGAGGATAAAGAAAAAAAGGGAAGCTTAGATCAGAAAACCGATGGTTAAATACTGTAGAATCTCTGGAGGAATATAGGAAGTTCAGAGGTGAAATTAAAAAGGATATTAGGAATGCTAAGAGAGAGCATGAAAAATTTGTGGCAAGTAAAATCAAGGAAAGCCCAAAGATGTTGTATAAATATATTAAGAGCAAGAGGATAACTAAAGAAAGGGTAGGGCATATTAGAGACCATGAGGGTAATCTGTGTGTGGAGTCGGAAGATGTGGGTATGTTTCTTCATGAATATTTTGCGTCTGTTTTCACAAAGGAAAGGGGCAATATAGATATGGCTATCGAGGAGGAGTGTAAAATTCTGGACGAAATAGATATAGTGAGCAAGGACGTATTGCGGGGTTTGGCAGCTTTGAAAGTAGATATTCCCTAGGCCCGGATGAAATGCATCCCAGGCTGTTGAGTGAAGCAAGAGAGGAAATAGCAAAGGCTTTGACTATCATTTTCCAGTCCTCTTTGGATTCAGGCATGGCTCCAGAGGACTGGAGGACTGCTAATGTGGTACACTTGTTTAAGAAGGGAGAAAGGGATAGGCCGAGTAATTACAGGCCTGTCAGCTTAACCTCAGTGGGAAAATTATTGGAAAAAATCCTGAAGGACAGGATTTAGAAAGGCAAGGCTTAATCAGGGACAGTGAGCACGGATTTTTAAGGGAAGATTGTGTTTGACTAACCTGATTGAATTTTTCGAGGAGTTAACCAGGAGGGTCGATGTGGGTGGTGCGTACGATGTAGTGTATCTGGACTTTAGCAAAAGATAAGGTCCCACATGGCAGACTAGTTACGTAGGTAAAAGCCTATGGGATACAGGGCAAAGTGGCAAGTTGGATCCAAAATTGAGGTAGGAAGCAAAGGGAAATGGTTGATGGATGTTTTTGTGACTGGAGGATGTTTCCAGTGGGGTTATTGCAGGGCTCAGTACTGGATCCCTTGCTTTTTGTGGTATATATCAATGATCTAGAGTTGAATATGGGGGTATGATTAAAAAGTTTGCAGATGACACTACAATTGGCTGTGTGGTTAATAATGAAGAGGAAAGTCATGGACTGCAGAAGTATATCAATCTACTGGTCAAGTGGGCAGAACAGTGGCAAATGGAATTTAATTCGGAGAAGTGTGAGGTCTTCCCAAGTGAGAACTTGGGAGGGCTAGAACAAAGGGACCTTGAAGTGGAGATCCCTGAAAGTAGCAGGCCAAATGGATAAGGTAGTTAAGAAGGCATAGGGAATGCTTGCCTTTATTGGCCGAGGCATAGAATACAAGAGCAGGGAGATTATACTTAAATTGTAAAATACACTGGTTAGGCCATAATTGGAATACAATGTGCAGTTCTGGTCGCCGTATTATGGGAAGGATGTGATTGCACTGGAGAAGGTGCAGAGGAGATTTACGAGGATGCTGCCTGGAATGGAGAATCTTAGCTATGAGGACAGATTGGATAGTCTGGGTTTGTTCTCCTTGGAACAGAGGAGGCTGAGGGGAGACCTCATTGAGGTGTATAACATTTTGAGGGGCCTGGATACAGTGGATAACAAAGGCCTATTTCCCTTAGTGGAGGGTTCAATTACGAGGGGGCATAGGTTTAAGGTGGTTGGTGGACGGTTCAGACGGGATTTGAGGGGAATCTTCTTCATGCAGTGTTGAGGGGGTCTGGAACTTGCTGCCTGGAAAGGTGTTGGAGGTAGAAACCCTCACCACATTTAAAAGGTGCTTGGATGTGCACTTGAAGTGTCGTAACCTACAGGGTTATGGACCTAGAGCTGGTAAGTTGGATTAGACTGGATAACCTCTTGTTGGCTGGTGCAGACACGATGTTAAGTAATTAATGGAATCTAATATGGCCAGAGTGACCTACTAGACTAGTTTTGATCGCCTGGATGGGTCAGAGAGGAATTTTCCCAGATTCTTTCCCCAATTGGCCTGGGTTTTTATCTGGTGTTTTGCCTCTCCCAGGAGATCGCATGGCTCCAGGTGGGGTGGAGTGTAAAATGTTGCGATACATGGGTTATCGCAGTTGTGTGGGGCGGACTGGTTGGGCCAGATGCTCTTTACCTGTCCTCCATTGTTCATAGATTTATATGTAACCTTCAGGGATGCTGATCGAGGGCCGTGTGGCTCTTTGTCGGCCAACGCGGACACGATGGGCCGAACTGGCCTCCTTCTGCGCTGTAAATTTCTATGTTTCTAAAATAAATTATGGGCCAGAATTTTCTATCCCAATAATGATGAGGCTAATGGCGCTCGGTGTTATTTATGCGCAAATAGTGCGGGCACGTCAGGCGAGGGGTAGATGCGCGGTTAAATGCGGAAATACAAAAGCAGCTCTGCCATTAACTCCGTGAAAGCAGCATCTTGCTGTTGCTTCACTATTTGAATGGCGTGAAGATGCCGTATTTGCGCGGTAGATACGAACTGAACTCACCACAGAAAGTTAGGTCAAGCTAGTTCAAGTCTAAGTAACCTTTTAACGATGTAATAATTACTGCCAAACAAAATTTTAACTTTATAAATCAACTATTATAACTGTGGAGTCCCATTCATTCAGGGTTTAAATGTTGGAGATTTCAAAAACAATTAAATATTTTTTACTTCCTTTCTGTCTCACTTTTTTTCCTCTCTCTTATTCCAATCTTCCTTTCCCTCTCTTTATTTTCCTTTCTGTACCTGACTTGGCATTGAATTTACCACTCTAATTTGCACTTCCTTCTCACTCCTTCAGCTGTTAATTTCACAATCCTTCAATCTGATTGGTTAAGGAGATACATGCTTGCTTGCCCTGTTCACTCGGGTCCTAGATGCCGTTTCTCTCACTGCGCCATTATCAGCACGCACTTTCAGCAACCACGCAAAAAATAAACTAAACGTGCAAGGGCAAATCGAACGAATGGCAGACACTGTTCGAAGCCCTACCTCGGCAAATTATGGCCGTGTTAAAATAGCTGACAGTGGAATCCCATGCAAATGTGTTGTGTTTGTCCATTTATATCTTTTGCTCCTCAAAATTACTTTGAATTTTTAGCAATTTGTAAATATCTGAAGCTATATTTAGCTAGTTTTGTTCTGCAAACACGTCTTAAATTGTACTGTCACATCACCATATGTTAGTAATGATTAATTTAGCCAATCTAGTTGACTCATATATTCATGCCATAGTCACAGTGGAAATAAAATGTACTAACAACCACTTTTAGCAGTGTAAAAATAGACCAGATTTGCTTGCTAATTTTCTTATTCCTTTGCGCTTTTGGAAAACTGAAAGATCATGTGCACCTGGATTCAGTTGTCTGATGCTAGGTCTCGCTTCCAAAGAAACTTGAGGTTTGTTGTTGTATGATGGGCTAAAGCTTCCCCGCTCATCCCATCTTTCCTGTGGCTCCTTTGCCTCCTTTCGGAATGAATTTTCCTCAGGTGTCAGTTGTGGCTCAGTGGGTAGCACTCTCACCTCTGAGTCAGAAGGTTGGGAGTCAAGTCCCACTCCAGGGACATGAGCACAAAAAAATCTAGGCTGACACTCCAAAGGCAGCACTGCACTGTCGGATGTGCCGTCTTTTGGATGCGATGTTAAACCGAGGCTCGGTCTGGTCTCTCAGGTGGACGTAAAAGGTCCCATGGCAGTATTTTGAAGAAGAGCAGGGGAGTTATCCCCGGTGTCCTTGCCAATATTTATCCCTCAATTAACATAACAAAAGAAGAAGAAGCGGAAGATCGAGAGGGCTATAAAAGTCCTGAGATTTCGGGAGTTCGGGCAGTCGGAGGAGCGGGAGATCGAGAGGCCTATAAAAGGCCCGAGAGTTTGGGAGTTCGGGCAATCGGAGGAGCCAGCTGGTACAGGGGCAGAAGGTAAACAAAGAAGTAAAAAGAAATCAAAGTGTGACGTCGCAGCCAAACGGGTAAGTGATTGGCTGGTGGATTGGTGAGTATTTTATCTTTTTCTTTTACTTTTCTGATCAGTAGAAACCTTTGGCAGGGTTGCCAAATTAAGTTAATCTAAGGGTTAAGTCATGGCAGGAGAGCCCAGACCTGTGTCATGCTCTTCCTGTGCTATGTGGGAAATCAGGGACGTTTCCAGTGTCCCTGACTACTATGTGTGCAGGAAGTGTGTCCAGCTGCAGGTCCTGACAGACTGCATTGTGGCACTGGAGCTGCACATGGATTCACTCTGGAGCATCCGTGATGCTGAGGATGTCATGAATAGCACATTTAGTGAGTTGGTCACACCGCAGGTAAAAGTTACACAGGCAGATAGAGAATGGGTGACCAGCAGGAAGAGCAGGGGAAGGAAGGTAGTGCAGGGATCCCCCGCGGTCATCTCGCTCCAAAACAGATACACCGTTTTGGGTACTGTTGGGGGAGATGGCTCATCAGGGGAAGGCAGCAGCAGCCAAGTTCATGGCACCATGGGTGACTCCGCTGCACAAGAGGGCAGGAAAAAGAGTGGGAGAGCTATAGTGATAGGGGATTCTATTGTAAGGGGAATAGATAGACATTTCTGCGGCCGCAAACGAGACTCCAGGATGGTATGTTGCCTCGCTGGTACAAGGGTCAAGGATCTCTCAGCCCAGCTGCAGCGCCTTCTGGAGGGGGAGGGTGAACAGCCAGCTGGCATGGTACATATAGGTACCAACGATGTAGGTAAAAATCGGGATGAGGTCCTACAAGCTGAATTTAGGGAGCTAGGAGTTAAATTAAAAAGTAGGATCTCAAAGGTAGTAATCTCAGGATTGCTACCAGTGCCACATGCTAGTCAGAGTAGGAATTGCAGGATAGCTCAGATGAATACGTGGCTTGAGGAATGGTGCAAGGGGGAGGGATTCAAATTCCTGGGACATTGGAACCGGTTCTGGGGGAGGTGGACAGAGTGTAGTGTAACAAAATTTGCAGATGACACAAAGATTAGTGGGAAAGCGGGTTGTGTAGACGACACAGAGAGGCTGCAAAGAGATTTAGATAGGTTAAGCGAATGGGCTAAGGTTTGGCAGATGGAATGCAATGTCGGAAAATGTGAGGTCATCCACCTTGGGAAAAAAAAACAGTAACAGGGAATATTATTTGAATGGGGAGAAATTACAACATGCTGCAGTGCAGAGGGACCTGGGGGTCCTTGTGCATGAAACTCTTTTGGAGTAAAAGTACACTAGCTCCTTCGAGCCAGAATTGAACCAGTGACCTTAGGATGACTTTGCTGAGTATTCCACTACAGTCCTCCGCTCTACCAACTGAGCTATCGAAGGGAAGCGGCTCCTTGTGCATGAATCCCAAAAAGTTAGTTTGCAGGTGCAGCAGGTAATCAGGAAGGTGAATGGAATGTTGGCTTTCATTGCGAGAGGGATGGAGTACAAAAGCAGGGAGGTCCTGCTGCAACTGTATAGGGTATTGGTGAGGCCGCACCTGGAGTACTGTGTGCAGTTTTGGTCACCTTTCTTAAGGAAGGATATACTAGTTTTGGAGGGGGTACAGAGATGATTCACTAGGCTGATTCCGGAGATGAGGGGGTTACCGTATGATGATAGATTGAGTAGACTGGGTATTTGCTCGTTAGAGTTCAGAAGGATGAGGGGTGATCTTATAGAAACATTTAAAATAATGAAAGGGATAGACAAGATAGAGGCAGAGAGGTTGTTTCCACTGGTCAGGGAGACTAGAACTAGGGGGCACAGTCTCAAAATACGGGGGAGCCAATTTAAAACCGAGTTGAGAAGGAATTTCTTCTCCCAGAGAGTTGTGAATCTGTGGAATTCTCTGCCCAAGAAAGCAGTTGAGGCTAGCTCATTGAATGTATTCAAATCACAGATAGATAGATTTTTAACCAATAAGGGAATTAAGGGTTACGGGGAGCAGGGCAGGTAAGTGGAGCTGAGTCCACGGCCAGATCAGCCATGATCTTGTTGAATGGCGGAGCAGGCTCGAGGGGCTAGATGGCCTACTCCTGTTCCTAATTCTTATGTTCTTATGTTATTATGGAACCAGTACAAAACAGACAGTCTGCACATGGGCAGGACTGGAACCGATGTCCTAGGCGGAGTGTTTGCTAGTGCTGTTGGGGAGGGTTTAAACTAATATAGCAGGGGGATGGGAATCTACACAGGGAGAGAAAGGGAAGTAAAAAGGGGTCAGAAGCAAAAAGTAGTAAGGAGACAAACAAGAGTGGAGGGCAGAGAAATCAAGGGCAAAAATCAAAAAGGGCCACATTACATAATTCTAAAAGGACAAAGAGTGTTAAAAAAAACAAGCCTGAAGGCTCTGTGTCTCAATGCGAGAAGCATTCGTAATAAGGTGGATGAATTAACTGCGCAGATAGCTGTTAATGGATATGATGCAATTGGGATTACAGAGACATGGCTCCAGGGTAACCAAGGCTGGGAACTCAACATCCAGGGGTATTCAATATTCAGGAAGGATAGACAGGAAGGAAAAGGAGGTGGGGTAGCGTTACTGGTTAAAGAGGAGATTAACGCAATAGTAAGGAATTAGCGTGGATGATGTGGAATCTATATGGGTAGAGCTGCGATACACCAAAGGGCAGAAAATGTTAGTGGGAGTTGTGTACAGCCCACCAAACAGTAATAGGGAGGTTGGGGATGCATCAAACAGGAAATTAGGGACGCGTACAATAAGGGTACAGCACTTATCATGGGTGACTTTAATCTACATATAGATTGGGCTAATCAAACTGGTAGTAGTACTGTGGCGGAGGATTTCCTGGAGTGTATAAGGGATTATTTTCTAGACCAATATGTTGAGGAACCAACTTGAGAGCAGGTCATCCTAGACTTGGTCTTGTGCAATGAGAGAGGAGTAATTAGCAATCTGGTCAAGCGAGGCCCCTTGGGGAAGAGTGACCGTAATATGGTAGCATTCTTCATTAAGATGGAGAGTGACACAGCTAATTCAGAGACTAGGGTCCTGAACTTAAAGAAAGGTAACTTTGATGGTATGAAACGTGAATTATCCAGGATAGACTGGCGAATGATACTTAAATGGTTGACTGTGGATAGGCAATGGCAGACATTTTAAGATCACATGGATGAACTACAACAATTGTACATCCCTGTCTGGCATAAAAATAAAAAGGGGAAGGTGGCTCAACTGTGGCTAACAAGGGATATTAGGGATCGTGTTAAATCCAAGAAAGAGGCATATAATTTGGCCAGAAAAAGCAGCAAACCTGAGGACTGGGAGAAATTTAGAATCCAGCAGAGGAGGACTAAAGGTTTAATTAGGAGGGGGAAAATAGCGTACGAGAGTAAGCTTGCAGGGAACATAAAAACTGACTGCAAAAGCTTCGATAGATATGTGAAGAGAAGAAGATTAGTGAAGACTAATGTAGGTCCCTTGCAGTCAGAATCAGGTGCATTCATAATGGGGAACAAGGAAATGGCAGACCAATTGAACAAATACTTTGGTTCTGTCTTCACTAAGGAAGACACGAATAACCTCCCAAAAATAATAGGGGACTGAAGGTCTAGCGAGAAGGAGGAACTGAAGGAAATCCTTATTAGTCAGGAAACTGTGTTCGGGAAATAGATGGGATTGAAGGCCGATAAATCCCCAGAGCCTGATAGTCTGCATACCAGAGTACTTAAGGAAGTGGCCCGAGAAATAGTGGATGCATTGGTGGTCATTTTCCAATCGTCTATAGCCTCTGGATGCATTCCTATGGATTGGAGGATAGCTAATGTAACTTCACTTTTTAAAAAAGAAGGGAGAGAGAAAACAGGAATTATCGACCAGTTAGTCTGACATCGGTAGGGGGGAAAATGTTGGAATCAATTATTAAAGATGTAATAGCAGCGCATTTGGAAAGCAGCGACAGGATCGGTCCAAGTTAGCATGGATTTATGAAAGGGAAATCATGCTTGACAAATCTTCTAGAATTTTTTGAGCATGTAACTAGTAGAGTGGACAAAGGAGAACCAGTGGATGTGGTGTATTTGGACTTTCAAAAGGTTTTTGACAAGGTCCCGCACAAGAGATTAGTGTGCAAAATTAAAGCACATGGTATTGGGGGTAATGTTTTGATGTGGATAGAGAACTGGTTGGCAGACAGGAAGCAAAGAGTAGGAATAAATGGGTCCTTTTCAGAATGGCAGGCAATGACTAGTCAGGTACCGCAAAGTTCAGTGCTGGGACCCCAGCTATTTGCAATATACATTAATGAATTAGATGAAGGGATTGAATGTAATATCTCCCAGTTTGCAGATGACACTAAGCTGAGTGGCAGTGTCAGCTGTGAGGAGGATGCTAAGAAGCTGCAGGGTGACATGGATAGGTTAGGTGAGTGGGCAAATGCATGGCAGATGCAGTATAATGTGGATAAATGTGAGGTTATCCACTTTGGTGCCAAAAACAGGAATACAGAATATTATTTGAATGGTGACAGATTAGGAACAGGGGAGGTGCAACGAGACCCGGGTGTCATGGTACATCAGTCACTGAAAGTTGGCATGCAGGTACAGCAGGCGGTGAACAAAGCAAATGGCATGTTGGCCTTCATAGCAAGAGGATTTGAGTATAGGAGCAGGCAGGTCTTACTGCAGTTGTACAGGGCCTTGGTGAGGCCACACCTGGAGTATTGTGTACAGTTTTGGTCTCCTAATCTGAGGAAGGACATTCTTGCTATTGAGGGAGTGCAACGAAGGTTCACCAGACTGATTCCCAGGATGACAGGACTGACATATGAAGAAAGACTGGATCGACTAGGCTTATATTCACTGGAATTTAGAAGAATGAGAGGGGATCTCATAGAAACATATAAAATTCTGACGGGATTGGACAGGTTAGATGCAGGAAGAATGTTCCCAATGTTGGGGAAGTCCAGAACCAGGGGTCACAGTCTAAGTATAAGGGGTAAGCCATTTAGGACTGAGATGAGGAGAAACTTCTTCATTCAGAGAATTGTGAACTGTGGAATTCTCTACCACAGAAAGTTGTTCAGGCCAGTTCGTTAGATATATCCAAAAGGGAATTATGGCTAAAGAGATCAAGGGGTATGGAGAGAAAGCAGGAATGGGGTACTGAAGTTGCATGATCAGCCACGTTCATTTTGGATGGTGGTGCAGGCTCGAAGGGTCGAATGGCCTACTCCTGCACCTATTTTCTATGTTAAGAACAGATTATTTGGTCATTATCACATTGCTGTTTGTGGGTGCTTGCTGTGTACAAATGGGCTTCCGCATTTCCCACATTACAACACTCCAAAAGAACTTCATTAGCTGTACAATGCTTTGGGACGTCCGGTGGTCGTGAAAGGCGCTGATAAAAATGTGAGTCTTTCTTTCTTTCAGATTACTTTAACTACTGTGTGAGGACAGGTTGAATAAATCTGAAGTTTGAGAAACAAATTTTTTTATGTTTTTGAAATCAGTGAAGCACAAATTCACCTTCGACGGGACTGAATTGGCCATCCATTATACTCCGCGCCCGATATTCAGTTCCATTGACTTCAATAGAATTGAATATCCAGCGGGGTTTGTAACAGGCGCCCGATTCGAGACTGCATGCTGAGCAGTGTTGCCCAAAGCGAATTGCTACATCAATGTACATATGAAAACAATCTGTTTTCCTCATTTAAAAAAAAAGAAAGGTTCATTTTAATGTCTGCTAATTAAAGAGATTCCAACCTACAAAACTAGTGGAGGAAATCTCCTTCCTAGAGACGAGTTCAAGTGAAGCTCACGATGACTGAGTGGATCTGCAATCCATAGGGAATAGGCAGGTATTTGATTGATCCCAATGCTTCCATTCCCGCTATTGGGAAGCACCGGGCACACATGTCAGTTCAGGTGACGATAACAGAATGGGCATCACCTGGGTATTTGGCCAAGGAACTGGGAGCTGTGCAGAAACGTACTCCGCACTCCAACAACCGGAAGCATGATGCTTCTGCTTTTTTAAAAATGATCACACTAACCAGCCCGCTCCCTTCCCGGATTTTCCACACCGGCCGCTCCCTTCCCGAATTTTTCTCACCAGCCCGCTCCCTTCCCGGCGTTTTCATACCAGCTCACTCCCTTCCCAGATTTTCCACACCAGCTCACTCCCTTCCCGGCCTTTTAAACACATTTTTAACGCGCCCGCTCCCGCGATGAACCAGCAGCGCGCATGCGCAGAACATTTGCGGTTCGTTGGCAGCAGTCGCGTCCTTCACTAAATCAGAAACAAGGAGACAGATTCAGTCAAAGAGACAGTGAGAGGGAAGAAATCACCAGAGACAGTAGGAGATATAATCAGTAAAGACCAATAGAGGGGAAAGAGAAGGGAAACAAACACAGGTGAAGGGCTGTTAAGAAAGAACAAGCCATAGATACAGCGAAAAGATTAGGGGAAAGACACATCAGCCGAAGATGTTACAAAGATAGAACTGGGGAGAGGTAAACAGATAAAGCAAGGAGACAGAAACAAAGTCATCAAACACACAGCATTGTAGCAGACAGTAGCAGCAGACCATAGATTAAGGTAAGAGATCATGGGAGAATGCAAGAC
Organism: Pristiophorus japonicus; assembly: GCF_044704955.1. Lineage (NCBI taxonomy): Eukaryota > Metazoa > Chordata > Chondrichthyes > Pristiophoridae > Pristiophorus > Pristiophorus japonicus. Next base: position 193,996,314 of record NC_091987.1, on the reverse strand, counting down.
ATTGAAAAGGGCTGGGGCGACAAATAACAGAGCAATTGCGGCAAATGGACAGAAATCAATGAAAAAATGAGAAACAGATCAGAGAGGGGAAAGGCTACTGGACACCTGTATGAGCGGGCTGATATGAAACCTGTCAAGGGAGAAAAAGATAGATCTGTGTTACAGAGGATGATTGTTGGAGAAAAAAAGAGAAAGACATGTGAAATAGACAAACATACCAAAATGAAGATGTATGTATGGGACAGCTGACACAGGAATGATGGGCCGAATGGACTCCTCCTCTGCTGGTAGATTCAATGCTCTCACTGTGAGCAATACCATTGGGTATCTTTAGCATATTGAAATTATTGACTGGCAAATTTTAATGAATATTTCCTGCCCTGCTAAAATTATAACACGATTCAATTTGTGTGCAAAGTTGGTGCTCAGTTAAAGACATTTTATCATTGATAAGGTTGACCCTGGATGGAAGATGGCATTGAACTATACATCAGCGTCATGTATTTGTAAAGGAGAGTGGTCACCACACAAGAGGATAATTAAAATCGAGTACAATAGACCGACTGCCCAGATTGTGCTGGGAAATTCCCATTATCTTGCATCGAAACTGACTGTTAGAATTCTTTTTTAAATTGCATTTCATTATTTTGCATTGAGTTTCCATCACATTGTGAAGAATTCCAGCCACATACTACAGCACACTAAAACTATGACAAATGACAATTGCTCTGTTGCACTTGAAACCTGTCAAAAGGCAATCACTGCATTTTGTGAATTGGATTTCACATAAGTGTTTATTGGTAATCTATATGTCATCATTAGTTACACATTGCAGTTATTAAGATTATGTTAAACCATTTAATTTAAATGAGAACTAAAGAATTATTCAAATATACCCAACACTATTGATCAGATATTATAACAAAGCTCTTTAAATTGGCATTTGGGAAGAAGCTTGATCGAATTTACATTTAATTTTTAAAGTTGTTATTTGCATTTTGTCACATTCAGTTAAAGAAAAAGGATTAAAAAAAAACATTGTATAATGCTAATGGGAATAATGGGAAATCTCTCATTTCCCTTTTCTTATTAACATGCTTGAACATGTAATGGTTCTGTGCTAATGGTTGTGTATCACAACCAAAATGCTATGTTTTGAAATCATTTTTGTCAAATTCAATACAAAAAATACCACTCCAGCAATAAGTAATACATTTCATTTATTTAAATAAATTTGCAATGTTTATCAAAACCATTCTATAGCTAATCCTATTCTAAAATCTCAGGTGAATGTAAAAGATCCCATGGCACTATTTCGAAGAAGAGTAGGGGAGTTATCCCTGGTGTCCTGGCCAATATTTATCCCTCAATCAACATAACAAAAACAGATGATCTGATCCTTATCATATTGCTGTCTGTGGGAGCTTGCTGTGCACAAATTGGCTGCCGTGTTTCCCGAATTACAATAGTGACTACACTCCAAAAGTACCTCATTGGCTGTAAAGCACTTTGAGACGTCCGGTGGTCATGAAAGGCGCTATATAAATGCAAATCTTTCTTTTCTTTCTTATCATACGTAAAAATATAGATATTGTTTGATGCATGCATTCAAACACACACACACAACTAGGAATAACGTTTGGATATTGTTTTAGAGTGAGAGTCAGGGTTAGGTGAGCTTAGAAAACAGATAGGATTTATTTATAACCATTTCCTACAAACCAACCAGAATTGAACTTTTACAATGTATCGGACACAGATACGCTGCACGGCACAGTTAAGAAATTATTGCCATTACAGTATTTTGGTTCTGTAATTCTGTTTCTCGAATGTACATTTCTTTAACTGTAGTGTTAAAAAGAAAGCAATGCTAAAAATACACAGCCAGTTTCTCAGTGCTTGACTACAATGGAAATAAAAATGGGGAGAGGTGTAAAGCAGGCAGTTGAATCAATATCACCTGTTTTACAATATCACCAAAGTCACAATTGCCCCTATAGATTATTGTTTTCTGTGTAGTCTCTTTGGCAGAACTGCAGCTCTGACACTGGGTCCACAGCCAAAGCATTAATCTGTCTTGTTTCTTTACAGATGTCGATGAACCTGCCGTGTTTTTCCACCATTTTCTGAATTATTTATGTAGTTACTGGATAGCAGTAGGTTTAGACTATTTTCAAAGAGTAATTCACTATCCTGATATTTACATAAATCTTAAAATTCACACTAGGCCGGTTAAAAACTCAGCTGGGTGAAATGTTTTCAGACAAAGGGTTGTGCGAATGAGAGCTGTTCTGTTCCAGAAAGATGTTGATGCAGACTCAAATGAGGTGTTTAAAAGGACAATGGATATATACTTGGCGGGTAAGGGTTTTAAAGAATATGCAGAAAAGGGAACTGGGAGAAAATAATAAAGATAAACTATGGCTGGCAAGATTCCACAGCAGGCTCAAGAAGCCAAATGGACTACTTCTCGTTCAAAGCTTCTCTATCCCTACGTGCTTCAAAATTTTGCTCGCTGCAATGTATGCACCTGTGAGTATGCTCACAGGTTTGTAGAGCTGTTGCATTGTGAGTGACTTAGCAAGTCACGTGACGCTCACAAGACTCAATAAAACCCCAGTCAGTTGAGTCTAGGTCATCCACGATGAGATATGCAGTTGTGAGTCTAGTGGATGAACTGGTAATGTGCAGTGTGATTGTTAAACCTTTGTTAATAAATCAACTAGTTCTTAATAGTAGAAAGTGCTGGAAATCTCAGCAGGTCAGGCAGCATCTGTGGAGAGATGACCCTTCATCGACCTGAAACATTAACTCTGCTTTCTCTCCACAGATGCTGCTTGACCCGCTGAGATTTCCAGAATTTTCTGTTTTTATTCCAGATTCCAGCATTCACAGTATTTTGCTTTTGTATTAGTTCTTAATAGCAATGTGTTGCTCTGAATTCTTAAGCAAAGAATCCATGAAGCAAATACATTACATCTGCGCTTCAGGTAACCAAACCCAGCTCCGAATAGAAGTTCAAGGGTCTGCCTCCCCACCCCACACACAATTGCACATGATTTTCCAAGAAAATATTGATAACAGGTAACAGTCCTTAAGCAGATTTCCTCCCCTGCTAATTTCCTTAAATCCATTTTAGCACAGGAACAAGTAGCTGTAATATTGGACATATAGGGCCCGAAATCGGTGAAAGCCAAGGCCCGCCCAAGTGCCACCCAAAGGACCGCCGATGGCCGCCGAGAGACCGGGCGGTACTTTGCCCAGCGGCAAAATAACGGCTTATGCCGTCAATCTGGGCGGCAGCGGGCAGGAGCTCTCAATCTCGGCGGCAAAGGTTCTTGCCGCCCAAGTGCCGCCGAGGATGGAGTCGGGCCCAGGCAGGATGGAAGAGCTGAAAATAAAACTCATTACAAAAAAAACAACGGAACACCTTCGGGGAACCCCATCCAGGTAAGTCGCTGTAAAAAAAATTTTTTAAATATGTTCACTAACCTTTTTTTTCTGTTCTTCATATCTACCGTCAGGGTTAGAACAGCCTCCACGCAGTGGTCCTTCCCCCTGCTGGCCCCAACTCCCGCCCGCACCAATCTGGCAGCTCGGCGGGCAGGAGTCCACTTGCGCTACTTGGCCACCAGCAGCCATCAGCGGGCGGTTCCTGGCGGTGCTCCCCTCCCACACGCTCCAGCCCAAATGGAAACTGGCACAGAGGGGAGACCGGTAGCAAATTTCGGCAGCAGCAGACGGCAGTGGGCGGTAAGGCCAACAGTGTCGGGGCCATAGTCTATCCCCACCTTTCCAGTCTTGCTATTGACCCACATCCATTCTCTCTTTAAACTTGATACCCAGAGGAAAATTTGATCCAAGATTTCTTCAGCCAATCCCTAAACATCAGGTAAGATAAGTTGGGTAAAAATTGCTGCTCAACAATGCTCACGTTACATGACAGCTCCAAATAACACCCAAGAGTTGTCAACAAAGGTATCGGATTCACAATGGAATTTGAAGTCCCTTTTGTTAGTAAATTAAGTCTACTGAGCGGCATCCATTTTGCAATAATCTTGGCCTGCACGAATACTTGAACAGCCCGGTTCAAAGAAACTTGTTTTTTTTTAAAGTTTACTAAGACCTGCAGCCAAAGTCGTAGAAATAACTTTCAGTCACCCTTTAAATTTGAGCCTATAGATCGACACTATCGTAAAATAATATGGGAGCTACTTCTGCACATATGGGTTGAAATCTGGTATTAGCAGCAGCATATCAGAGAAATGCAGAGCGAAATAAAAGGACTATTGTTTAGTATCTTGCTGAGATCCAGGTATTATAAAGTTCTGAGACAGAACGCAAGTTCACACAGGAGGTGCAGACTGCCAAGATCACAGAGGACGCAAGTTGAGATTGGTCTGGGATTTCATAGAAGAGAATGGAAAGGAAGGTATAGTAATAAAGGACAGAAAGGTTGTAGGAAAGCTGAGGGAGATCCCAATCCTCAGTGAAAGAATATAGCTCAGTTAATCGGCACACACATTGATAAGGCAGTAAAATGAGAGATACTAAGGCAGAACCATTATTTATAATATGAAAATCAAGTAAAGGAAAAGTAAAATACATTTTTACACAAGATAGGTTGGGATAATATATTAGTATGGATAGAGGATTGATGAAAGGACAGAAAACACAGAGTAGGAATAAATGAGTCTTTTTCAGGTTGGCAGGCTGTTACTAGTGGGGTGCCACAGGGATTAGTGCTGGGGCCACAGCTATTTACAATCTATATTAATTACTTGGATGAAGGGAACGAGTGTAATGTATCCAAGTTTTCTGGTGATAGGTGGGAAAGTAAGCTCTGAGGCGGACACAAAGAGCCTGCAAAAGGATATAGACAGGTTAAGTGAGTGGGCAATAAGGTGGCAGATGGAGTATAATGTGGGGAAATGTGAGGTTATTCACTTTGGTAGGAAGAATAGAAAAAACAATAATTTTTAAATGGTGAGAAACTCTTAAATGTTGGTGTTCAGAGGGATTTGGGTGTCCTCGTACACAAAACACAGAGTTAGCGTGCAGGTACAGCAAGTAATAAGGAAGGCAAATGGCATGTTGGCCTTTATTGCAAGGGATTTGGTGTATAAGTGTAAGGAAGTTTTGCTTTAATTGTACAGGACCTTGGTGAGACCACACCTGAAGTACTGTGTACAGTTTTGGTCTCCTTACCTAAGGAAGGATATACTTGCCTTAGAGGCAGTGCAACAAAGGTTCACTAGATTGATTCCTTGTCTGAGAGCATTGTCCTTTGAGGAGAGAATGAGAAGAATGGCCTATACTCTTTGGAGTTTAGAAGAATGGGAGAGATGATCTCATATAACGTATAAGATTCTGAGAGAGCCTGACAGTGCAGATGCTGAGAGGTTGTTTCCCCTGGCTGGAGAGTCTAAAACTAGGGGGCATAGTCTCAGGATAAGTGGCTGACCATTTAAGAGCGAGGTGAGGAGAAATATCTTCACTCAGGTTGTGAATCTTTGGAATTCTCTACCCCAGAGGGATGTGGATGCTCAGTCGTTGAGTATATTCAAGACTGAGATCGATAGATTTTTGGATTCTTGTGGAACAAGGGATATGAGGGTCGGGTGGGAAAATGGAGTTGAAGTCGAAGATCAGCCATGATCTTATGGAATGGTTCGAGGAGCTGAATGTCCTTATGTTCTTTAAATATATCACAAAGATTAGAGAAATAAAGGAAAATAATTCACAAGGGAAGTGAGGAGGAACAGGCGAAATCACGGAACCGAGAAAACATCAAGGTAAAAGCAAGAATGCAGAATGTACTAGGGAGCTCAGTGGGGCTCGAAGATGTGTTACAAGGACTGGCAGCAGCTCACCAAATAATAACACCTCTTTGAGCAAAACACCTGCAAGTAAACAAATGTACAGAAACAGCTTAAAAGACAAAAAGAAGAGGTTGGATTAACTGTTTTAAAAGTGCATGAAGCTGCAGGAGTTGATTTAAGACAAGCACATCATCATCATCATAGGCAGTCCCTCGGAATCGAGGAAGACTTGCTTCCACTCTTAACATGAGTTCTTAGGTGGTTGTACAGTCCAATACGAGAACCACAGTCTCTGTCACAGGTGGGGCAGATAGTCGTTGTGGGAAGGGATGGGTGCGACTGGTTTGCAGCATGCTCTTTCCACTGCCTGCACTTGGACTTGAGCCCGAATATCCATTGTAGAATGCAGGAGCATACAACTGACAACCGTTTTGTTTAGATTTCTGCATGCTCTCGGCGACAAGACCCGAGATGCTCAACACCCTCCCAGATGCGCTTCCTCCACTTAGGGCGGTCTTTGGCCAGGGTCTCCCAGGTTTCAGTGGGGATGTGGCACTTTATCAGGGAGGCTTTGAGGGTGTCTTTGTAACGTTTCTGCTGCCTACCTTTGGCTCGTTTGCAATGAAGGAGTTGCTTTGGGAGTCTCGTATCTGGCATGCAAACTATGTGGCCTGCCCAGCGGCGCTGATCAAATGCGGTCAGTGCTTCAATGCTGGGGATGTTGGCCTGGTCGAGGACGCTAATGTTGGTGCGTCTGTCCTCATTGTTGGAAGCAGTAAAATGTTGTGTGGAAAAGACTTGCATTTATATTTAAATAAATTAGAATTACTGTAATCCTAATTGACTAAAATGTATGTTAAATTGCAGCAGATCTGGAAATATTTGCATAATCTGTACTGAATTCTCAAAACAACCATTATCAATTAGCATGATGACAGTATGCAAATACTTAATTGTTCAAGCTTCAACTATGATAGATGATTGTAAGAATGTATTTTCCTGTCACAATAGTGGACATAGCAAACCAATCCTTTTGATAGTCCCTTTTATCTTCAGTGACTTTGGTTCTGTACTTCAAAGTAATTCATTGTATGTGAAGCACCTTTTATGATGTTTCTGATAGACATGATGTGGTGATTCAAAGCCAAATCTTTCTTTCTTCAAAGCTATAAATGCATAATGCCATTTAACTCCTTTTAAAAAGAAACTACGTATTTATCTGGTCAACAACAGGAGTGGAGTTTTTAAAGATAGGTTTGGAGATAGGCGATCAAATTTTGCATGGAGCACTATGGCTCCAATGCTACTGGCACCAGAAGAAAGCAGTGAAAGAAAGACTTGCATTTATATAGCACCTTTCATGACTGCTGGACATCCCAAGGTGCTTTACAATCAATGAAGTACTTTTTGAAGTGTAGTCATTGTTGTAATGTAGGAAATTCATGCATATAAAATCCATAGGGAAAGAGTTTGGTTAGATGCTAGGAAGTATTCCGTTTGCAGAGCGCTGATTGAATTTTTTGAGGAGGTAACAAGGAGAGTGGATGAAGGCGGCGCGTTTGATGCCGTCTATATGGATTTTAGCAAGGTTTTTGACAAGGTCCTAAATGGCTGGGATCCAAAGGAAAGTGGTAAATTGGATCCAAAATTGGCTCAGTGGCAGGAATCAAAGGGTAATGATTGACGGGTGTTTTTTTGACTGAAAGACTGTTTCCAGTCGGGTTCCACGGGGCTCAGTACTAGGTCCCTTGCTTTTTGTAGTAAATATATTAATGATTTAGACTTAAATGTAAGGGGCATAATAAAGTAATTTGCAGATGATAGAAAAATTGACCATGTGATTGACAGTGAGAAGGAAAGTTTTAGACTGCAGGAAGATATCGATGAAGTGGTCAGTTGGACAGAAAAGTAGAAAATGAAATTAAATCCGGAAAAGTGTGAGGTAATGCATTTAGGGAGAGGCAACAAGGCAAGGGAATGCACAATAAATGGGAGGACACTGAGAGGTATGGAGGAACAGAGGGATCTTGGAGTGTATGTCCACAGATCCTTAAAGTTAGTAGGACAGGTCGATAAGGTAGTTAAAAAGGCATACGGAATGCTTTCCTTTATTAGCCGAAGCATAGAATAGAAGAGCAGGGAAGTTATGTTAGAACTGTATACAACACTAGTTAGGCCGCAGCTTGAGTACTGCGTACAGTTCTGGTCACCACATTACAGGAAAAATGTGATTGTACTAGAGAGGGTGCAGAGATTTACGAGGATGCTGCCTGGACTGGAAAATTTTAGCTATGAGGAAAGATTGGATAGGCTGGGGTTGTTTTCTTTGGAACTGAGGAGGCTGAGGGGAGATATAATTGAGGTGTATAAAATTATGAGGGGCCGAGATAGAGTGGATAGGAAGGACCTGGTTCCCTTAGCAGAGAGGTCAACAACCAGGGGGCATAGATTTAAAGTAGTTGGTAGAAGAATTAGGGGGAGATGACGAAGATGAGGAAAATATTTTCACCCAGAGGGTGTTGGAAGTCTGGAACTCACTACCTGAAAGGGTGGTAGAGGAGGAAACCCTCATCATATTTTAAAAGTACTTGGATGTGCACTTAAAGAGGCGTAACTTACACGGCTATGGATCTAGTGCTGGAAGGTGGGATTAGGCGGTGTAGCTCTTTTTCGACCGACACGGACACAATGGGCCGAATGGCCTCCATCTGCCTCATAATTTTCTTTGATTCTATGATAGAAACATAGAAACATAGAAAAAAGGTGCAGGAGTAGGCCATTTGGCCCTTCGAACCTGCACCACCATTCAATAAGATCATGGCTGATCATTCACCTCAGTACCCCTTTCCTGCTTTCTCTCCATACCCCTTGATCCCTTTATCCGTAAGGGCCATATCTAACTCCCTCTTGAATATATCCAATGAACTGACATCAACAACTCTCTGCGGTAGGGAATTCCATAGGTCAACAACTTTCTGAGTGAAGAAGTTTCTCCTCATCTCAGTCCTAAATGGCTTACCCCTTATCATTAGTCTGTGTCCTCTGGTTCTGGACTTCCCCAACATCAGGAACATTCTTCCTGCATCTAACTTCTCCAGCCCCGTCAGAATTTTATATGTTTCTATGAGATCCCCTCTCATCCTTCTAAACTCCAGTGAATACAAGCCCAGTCGACCCAGTCTCTCCTCATATGTCAGTCTTGCCATCCCAGGAATCAGTCTGGTGAACCTTTGCTGCACTCCTTCAATAGCAAGAACGTCCTTCCTCAGATTAGGAGACCAAAACTGAACACAATATTCCAGGTGAGGCCTCACCAAGGCCCTGTGAAGTAAGACTTCCCTGCTCCTATACTCAAATCCCCTAGCTATGAAGGCCAACATGCCATTTGCCTTCTTCACTGCCTGCTGTACCTGCATGCCAACTTTCAATGACTGATGTACCATGACACCCAGGTCTCGTTGCGCCTCCCCTTTTCCTAATCTGCCGCCATTCAGATAATATTCTGCCTTCGTGTTTTTGCCCCAAAGTGGATAACATCACATTTATCCACATCTGCCATGCATTTGTCCACTCACCTAACCTGTCCAAGTCACCCTGCAGCCTCTTAGCATCCTACTCACAGCTCACACCGCCACCCAGCTTAGTGTCATCTGAAAACTTGGAGATATTACACTCAATTCCTTCATTTAAATCACTAATGTATATTGTAAATAGCTGGGGTCCCAGCACTGCGCCCTGCGGCACCCCACTAGTCACTGCCTGCCATTCTGAAAAGGACCCGTTTATCCCGACTCTCTGCTTTCTGTCTGCCAACCAGTTCTATATCCACGTCAGTACATTATCCCCAATACCATGTGCTTTAATTTTGCATACCAATCTCTTGTGTGGGACCTTGTCAAAAGCCTTTTGAAAGTCCAAATACACCACATCCACTGGTTCTCCCTTGTCCATTCTACTAGTTACATCCTCAAAAAATTCCAGAAGATTTGTCAAGCATGATTTCCCTTTCATAAATCCATGCTGACTTGGACTGATCCTGTCACTGCTTTCCAAATGCGCTGCTATTTCATCTTTACGAATTGATTCCAACATTTTCCCCACGACTGATGTCAGGCTAACCGGTCTATAATTACCTGCTTTCTCTCTCCCTCCTTTTTTAAAAAGTGGTGTTACATTAGCTACCCTCCAGTCCATAGGAACTGATCCAGAGTCGATAGGCTGTTGGAAATTGATCACCAATGCATCCACTATTTCTAGGGCCACTTCCTTAAGTACTCTGGGATGCAGACTGTCAGGCCCGGGGATTTATCAGCCTTCAATCCCATCCATTTCCCTAACACAATTTCCCGCCCTCCACAAGTGCCTAACCTTCCTCACCCTAAGTTTCTGCCTTCCCCCCCCCTGCTCAAGAGCCTGACCCTCTGGAATAAATTGGCAAGACATGTGGTGAGTAAGGGTTCACTGCAATACTTTAAAAGGAATTTGGAAAGTTCTTGCGAGAGGGGAATATTTCCAGCAATGTGGCTAAGTTGCTGGTTAGTTGTTTTTTGATTTCTGTAACTGCAGTGATGGAGTTTATGCGATTGCCTCAGGGAACTAGAGAGGAATCTCTGAGAGCTTTATTCTTGAACTAGCTGCAGGTTTTGTCTTCTCTGTTTATTCTCCTTTTGCAAGAGGAGATGGGTGAATAATATTTATGGTTGCATCATTGACTGGCTAGCTAAGGTGGGTTTTATGGGCTTGCATTTCTCACGTATCTTTTTGCAGAGTGATTATCTGCACAAATATTTCTGTGTCCTTTGGTGCATGCGCGCAGTGGACTCCACCCATTTTTGCGCATGCGCGCTCGATCCGGTCACACATGCACAGTACGATATATGAAGTGAGGCCAAACCACATTATTGAGCATGGAGCTCACTGCTGTTCGAGCCTGAGCCTGCTACTGGGGAGTTTGGGTTATCTACAGGACTTTTGCCTAGAATATCGCTGTGATTATCTACACGAACATTTTCACAGCCTTCTGAGAGAGAGAGGAAATCGGAGGTGGGAGAGAGTGGGGAGCAGAGTGAGAGAGAGTGGTTGGGCAGGGAGAGAGAGAGATAGACTGGGGAAGAGAGGGAGATTAGGGGGAAAGGGAGAGAGGGAGTGGGGGGAGAGAGAGTGGGGAGAGTGAGAGACAGCGTGGGGAGAAGGTTATGAATCCACGGGGGAGGAACTTGGACAGGGGGAGGTCAGGAATTCGGGTTGGAGGAGGAGGACAGGAGCAGGGGTGGTGGGGAGGAGGTGAGGAACTTGGGCCTGGTTGGAGGGGGGGGGGGGATGGTCAGGCTCTTGGGCGGGGGAGAAAAGCAGAAACTTCGGGTGAGGAAGGTTAGGTACTTGTGGAGGGTGGGGGCAGGAACTTGTTTGGGGTGATGGGAGAAGGTCTTAACCGTGAGGGTGAGCCCTGTCTGTTTCAAGTGAGCTCCGTTCTGTCTGGAATCGGCAATCAGAATGGCTCGAATTTCATTTTGCAAAGTCACTGACTATGTAGGCAGGCCGGTTCTAATTACACATCCCAGAGAAACTGAGGGGTGTGCCAAATCCTCCAAGGGCACCAATCAGCATTCAGGTCTTGTGATCAAGGGGACCCAATCAGAGCTTTAGGTGTTCCAAACTAATGCATCCTTCTTTTTGCGTGTTCATCTGTAAAATTATAGAAACATAGAAACATAGAAAATAGGTGCAGGAGGAGGCCATTCGGCCCTTCGAGCCTGCACCACCATTCAATATGATCATGGCTGATCATGCAACTTCAGTACCCTATTCCTGCTTTCTCTCCATACCCCTTGATCCCTTTAGCCGTAAGGGCCACATCTAACTCCCTTTTGAATATATCTAACGAACTGAGCTCAACAATTTTCTATGGTAGAGAATTCCACAGGTTCACAATTCTCAGTGAAAAAGTTTCTCCTCATCTCAGTCCTAAATGGCTTACCCCTTATCCTTAGACTGTGATCCCTGATTCTGGACTTACCCAACAGCGGGAATAGACTTCCTGCATCTAACCTGTCCAATCCCGTCAGAATTTTATATGTTTCTATGAGATCCCCTCTCAGTCTCCTAAATTTCAATGAATATAAGCCTAGTTCAATCCAGTCTTTCTTCATATGTCAATCCTGCCATCCCGAGAATCAGTCTGGTGAACCTTCGCTGCACTCCCTCAACTATCAGTAGAATGGAGCAGGTTCGGGCTCAAGAAAGAAAGTTGCAATGTTAGGTTGAGATGCTGGAGCATTTACATCATTGCCTTCAAGAGTCATGGAGAGACCTCGATTTAATTTTCTTGGAAGTTTAATCTGTAGTTATTCAACAATTTAGCTGAAGTCAGGGCACTAGAAATAGTGCAAGATGTATTGGGCAAGGAGCAGGCTTAATAGCTCAATGACCTTTACTTGTTCCATGCATTCTTAGGCGTCACTTTGGTAAGTTCATTTACTCCCATTTTATGTTTGCTATTTTAATAAGTACTTCCTGCAAGTATTGCTGAGGCTCCAATTGCTGCTCTATATTTAGGAGTGAACCATGAACAACATCTGTCTGGATTCGGAAGAGGACACCTCCAAACGGCCAGTGATGTCTCCCTTCTGTGACTGATTTGAAACTTTCCGAGTTGACTCTTCCAGATAACGTGTTGTACAGAACAGGTAGCAACTCCTCCAATTTTGTACAGTTGTATCACATGGGACTATACACTCCTTGATAAAATGCAACATTGCAACATCCCCACCGACACCTGGGAGTCCCTGGCCAAAGACCACCCTAAGTGGAGGAAGTGCATCCAGGAGGGCGCTGAGCACCTCGAGTCTCATCGCTGAGAACATGCAGAAACAGGGCGCAGGCAGCGGAAGGAGCATGTGGCAAACCAGTATTCCCACCCTTTCCTTCAACGACTGTCTGTCCCACCTGTCTGTCTCAGCTATAATTCCCATATTGGACTGTTCAGTCACCTGAGAACTCACTTTTAGAGTGGAAGCAAGTCTTCCTCGATTTCGAGGGACTGCCTATGACGATGATGATACACTTACAGGATATAATTCAGGACAGGAGAGTACAGAGAGCAAATGTGAAACATTTCCATTACACTTCACTTTTCTTGCTGGATTGCAATAAATTCGACTTCAAAACAAAAATGTCATCACGGTTAATTAATGTATTGTATTTAAAGAGAACATTAACAAAACTTCTCACATGCTCATCACATAGTGAAGTTGATATGATATTTAACCTGACTCTTATGCTACTTAATGAATATTCAATGCTCCTTTGAACTATAACATGTTTAATCTGTACTGCAGCACAAAGAGAAACTGCTGGGTACAGCACTTTCTGTAAATTTGATCCCATTTGAATCTTGACACTTCCTAGTTTAATCTTTATTTTTTACATTTCCCCATGAAATCAAATTAAACAGTTCAAAATTTCCCTATCAGTATTTTCAGAACAGAGCCAGACTGTATATGCAGGGTATTTCATTGACTGAACAGAAATTGTCAAAATATGTAATTGTTTTGTTTTTCTTTCACTTAATATAATAATCCTCAGTCTCTTTCATGTACAGAACTGTTATTTCATATCAGTCATTACCTTCTGTCCTTATATTGTGTGTCTTATACCCAAGGGTAAAAGCACTTCACTTTACCAAGGTCCAGAACCTGGAGCTCAACATTGCCCATTGAGTCACCATCTCACCGATCTCCATCCAAATTCGTCAGTATTGGGCTGGTGCCATGACCATCCCGGGTGAGGTCGTTGTACCTTCGCTCCACCTCTATCACTAACTCCTCTAATTCCTGTTCATTGAACCACGGAACTCTGGGCCTGGTTTTGCCAGTCTTCATAGAAGATTTCTGGCCACTCATCCTCGATGATGAGAGGAATGGCTGCTGAAGAGCTTGTGGGTTTAAACTTCTTAAACTCTGTAATGCCACCTCTCTGCTCTCTAACCTCCAACTCTCTCCTCTCCCCTCTCACACTCACAGGTGGAATAAAGTGGTCTGCTTTTATGCGCATGCACAGTTCCCCAATCAGCCTCCAACGGCCACGAAATGACATCATGTCGGTAGAAGAAAACTACAAAAAAAATACACGAAGTCTCGCGCACACGCAGTGGAGGCCCTCTGAAGATCCCCGAGCGGAGAGACCTCCAACTGATACACAATAGTGACGCCGGCCGGACACTGCCACTCCCGCCTGCTCCCACCCGCTCCCACCCGCCGACTGCCACTCCCACTGACACCCACACAATGGAGCCGAAGGTGGCTCCCTACGGGACCCGGCGCCAGCGGCAGCAAAATAGTAGCTCCCGCCCGGGGACCGCCGAGAAATGGCCGGTGACCAAATTCGGCCCCCTGGTATTTTGAGGTTTGTCCAGCGGAAGATGTTCCTTGGAAATGTATACTGAGTTAGCTGATGAAGAATGGCAGCTGGGGAATTATAAATGGTCTCCGTGTCCCTGGGTTACGTTCCTGATTGCTATCCAATGACCCCCTCCTAGAAAATGCAAAGCTGCAGATATCGGGTAAAGACAAGATTCTCATGTGATGTCCTTCATAGTCGTATCACCTTCCAGCACTCACTGCCTGGATTTGCACATCAAAAATAGCCACTTCGACCAATGTACTGGAGGCTTGCCCACATCCGTGAAACTATGGTGCAGTAAAGGAAAGGTCAGCGCCTTCAGGCGAGAAAAGAGGAAAAAATATCTGAAGAACGAATTGATTTACTGATTGATACTCAGTGTCGGGAGAACCAAACCGCTGAGTTTTTATAATACCAGGAGCTCTCCTGTGGTCTTCCTCATGGTATGCAGGGGAATCAGCTGTTTTATAATGACAGCATTATACCATGTAGCCTATATTATTCTATATAATGCCTATATAATTCTAAGGTAAAACTGTGTTCAATCTAGCCTGTCCCTTTAAGGGGAAGAAATTGCTTCTTTTTCAAAGTGGAAGACATTTTTCGCCCGGGGGTGGGCGGGGGGGGGGGGGCACTACTGGCTCCCATGAAATTGCACGGGAGTCTGCGGAGGCAGTGCCGCAGATAGCGCACCGGGCTGCCGTGCAACCGCAATGATGTCATTGCCGTGTACCGCAACCTCTCAGCGCCGCAACCCCTCTCTGCCCCGCAAAGTACATTGTCCTGTGGCCCGCGAGGCTGGCGTGAGTGGATGTAAATGCCAGCTTCGCGGGTCACAAAGCTGGCCGACATCTGCTCGCGGGGTAGAAGTTAAAGGAGAGGGCGCCAGCATCCTGCGCCACCATCTTAATTGTTTTGCCGACTCTCGGGTCCGCTCGAGGAACTGCTCCCTAGCATGTTCCGGGATGCCATTGTGCTGCCCGGCAGTCCCAGTCCCATGATGCCCTGGTGGCCTAGGGAAGGCCGTAAGAGGTCTTGCAGAGTGCGCAGCGGACCTCCCCTTTAAGCAAAGGGGAGGAGCATTGAAGTACATCAGTGCTACATGGAGCAACCGCGTAGAGCTGCAGTACTCGCCCCAGTAGTGCCCCAGGAACCACCCCTAAAGGAAGTGGAGTGTGCGAGATTGTGCTCCACTGCCTTTGAGGGGCGGTAAGCCCATTTCAGCGGCGGGGACGGGAAGTCCCGGCCCCAGCAGGGTACCGCCCCCAATAGGGTCGCAGGGCAATTTCACCCCGAAGGTCTAACTGCAGTTAGATACATAACAAAGACCAGGAGGTGAAATGTATTTGCTTCATGGGTTCCTTGTGTAAAAATTCATAGCAATACATTGCTGTAAAGATCTAATTAATTTATTAGCAATGGTTTAACAATCACAATACAAATTACCAGTGGCTTATAAGTGGATTGCATTCCTCTCTCTATAATTTTCTATCGAATGATCAGTTATGATTTGTTAGTGTTTTATACAAAGGATGATGTCTGAAGTGTGACAGACATATCTATAGAGTTTTACATGCACTGGCAGATCTCTCACTACATTCCTCCTAGTGCTTGGGAGGTTTAACTGTTGCAAGTCAGCATGTTGAATGTGCAAATGGAGGAGGGGTGCATATTGCTGCGGAAACGATTTGGAAAGAAAGTGTGAGAGATGTATATAGAGACAGTGCAGTACCTTTTGCTTAATGTCTAGAAAATAAAAACATACATGCAGAAACAGCATTTTCCTCATCCATTACAAGTAAGTAAATGAAGAAATAGATGTGTTCTCTCTCATACTACAATTATACAAATAAATAAATCGATGCCAGTATAGTTCAATAAATAACTCCTTCAATATAGTCACCTACATAATTTTTCCTGTCAAACGTTGCTTTAGATAAAATTCAGAGCTTCATGCTAAACCTTGTTTTTATGTTTAATACAAAAAAGTCATCGCTCCTTTCACCGCTTCCAAAGCTCTCTTTCCTCATTGGATGGAGAGGTGGCAATAACAATAACTTGAATTTTTATAGTGCCTTTAACATGGAAAAGTGCCCCAAGGCGCTCCACAGAGGGGTAATCAGACAAAAATGTATTTGCTTCATGGGTTCTTTGCTTAAGAATTCATAGCAACACATTGCTATTAAGAACTAGTTGATTTATTAGCAAAGGTTTAACAATCATACTACACATTACAGTTCATCCACCAGGCTCACAACCACCTGCCTCATCGTGGCTCCCCTGAACCCAACTGGCAGGGGTTTTATTGAGTCTTGTAAACATCATGTGACTGGCTAAGCCACTCCCAACTCAACAGCTCTACAACTATTTAGTAGAAACTTAAACAAGTGCCCTCTTTAGAACCCACAAATTAACAATTTAAAACTGTAATGAAAACCTTTAATCAAATTAAAATTTGGTTGCCGGGGGTGATAATGCACTCCAGTCCCTCCGGCGCCCACCTCTCACGGAAGGCCACGAGCGTACTGGTGGACGCCGCGTGCTCCATCTCCAAGGACACCCTGGCTCGAATGTATCCATGCAAGAGAGGCAGGCAGTCGGGCAGAACGACCCCCTCGACCGTCTGCTGCCTGGACCAGTTGATGGCCACCTTGGCCATGCCCAGGAGCAGTCCTACGAGGAGGCCTTCCGACCTGCCCGCTCCCCTCCGTACAGGGTGCCCAAAGATCAAGGACTGTGGGACTGTGGTGAAAGCTTTACAGCGTAAATATTTTAAATACAGGAAATATATATGTATATGAATTTGAAGAGCAGCCCCTCAACAGCTCTACGAACCTGTGAGCATGCTCACAGGTGCATATATTACAGGAGAGGTGACCAAAAGCTTGGTTAGAGATGTAGGTTATATAGAGGGCCTTAAAGGAGGAGAGGGAGGTGGATGGCTTACGGAAGAGAATTTTTGATCATGGGGCCTAGGTGGCTGAAAGGACAGCTGCCATGGCGGGGTGGATGGTGGGGGTCAGGGATGCATAGAAGGCCGGAATCTGGGGGTGTTGGTTGTGGTTATATGGCTAGAGGAGTTATAGAGATGGGTAGGGGAAAGGTCACAAAGGGATTAAAAGTGAGAATTTTGAATTGGAGGCATTGGGGGACTGGGAGCCAATGTAGGTCAGCAAGGACAAGAATGATGGGTGCGAGGGACTTGGTACTTCACTCTTGGTGAAGTAGGATACAGGCAGCAGAGTTGTGGGTGAGCTGGAGTTGTTGAAGGGTGGAGAGTATCGACTCATCATAATGAATAATGCAGCGTTCTGTAAATGGGAATGTGGTTTCTGCTTGAATCAGGTCCCTATACCTAGTCCAACATAAAACATCTTAGGAGGTTCATTATAAACATAATAATAGATGGCTGTGCTTTGCTGCTTATGAGATTAATGAGCTGAAAGAATGAAGACTTGGACAAAGTGTTTATATAACTAACCGAAAAGGCTTTTGTAGATCTGGGCACGAAGAGATTTTGGGGAGAAATTCAGCATCACCCCATTTCGGGACGGTAACTTTTGAAATCAGGGAAACTTAGCACCAAGCGCTAATGTACCCCTGCTCTCAAAAAATTGGCTTTAGCACTCCAGCAAGGAAGTGAGCGCTAAATCAAATGCTCCACTTCCTTCTTGGAGCGCTAAAGGAAGTGGGCGGGGCAGAAACCTCGGCAGCGCTGCACAATGGGCCGTGCAGCACTGCCGCATTCAAAGGGCCCTTCCCTCCCTTAAAGGGAAGGGCCACTGCTGCAGGTCAAGCAGAGTGCGGGGCTGAACGATTCCGGGCAGGAACCCACGAGGGAAACGGAATCAACAGAGGGAATTTTTTTTTTAAACTTACTTCAGCCCCCTCACTTTTAGTCATCACCCCGGTGGTGGCTGGCTGCCTGATCCACACCTCCTGCAGCTGCAGGTGTGTTTGCCTGGAGCTGCTGCAGGGGGCGAAAGTGAATTTGGGGTCCGGGGCGATGCGCACCCAATGACGTTCTGATCTCCAGGCACAGGAGATCGGGGCACAATGTCGTAACGTCTGCGCTAATCTCCCTCCCAATATGGCAGGAGGCGATGTCAGCACTGCACCTGGTCTCAAAGGCATTTGTGCCCCATTTGCACCTCCGGGGGGTAACGTGAGGCACAAATGCACCCAATTTTTTAGCCCTTTGACTTTATTTGCTTAAAGGGGAAGGTTAAGGAGTTTCTTTTTCTATTGGAAAAATATCTACCTTTCTACCTATCGTATATCAAAAATGATACATTTGTTCACAGTTCTTGTCCAACACACCTTATTTTCTGTCCCTCAATCTGTTAAATTTCAGTCTCCGTCACACTTCCGGCCCCACACAATGGGGCCATTTCAATTTACAGGCCTAAGTTTGTTGTAAAAAGTTCAGAATTGGTCAAATCCCACCTGAAAGGCCAAGTGTTAATAGAACCCAATTCGCCAGTGAAGCCATTTGCATAATTATTCCCAGCACCAGGTGCACATTCAGATGGGTCGAGGAAGCAGACCAGTGTTGGGAGAGCATGGTAAGTTTTAAACGATGAGGCCAATTAAAACGGAGTGTCACAATAGGGGACCAAAAATTCTGAAAATGTTTGGAGAGCCAGAAAAAGGCATCTCGTCTCTTTAGCAATCTCTATCAAAGCTGAAGAGGCAGGACATTAAGAAACGGCAGGACATTACAAGATTAATGAGCTGAACAATGGACAACAATATTGGCCAACAGTGATGTAGAACAGCAATGGGAAACATTTAAAACGAGTTCAACAGAGTCCAGGAAAAATATATTCCGCTAAAAAGCAAAAACAAGCCAAACACTAATGAGACACCGTGGATGAATAAAGCCATAACGGATAGCAGGGGAAAGCATGATAAGGGAGAATACGAGAGAAGTCAAAAAAATAATAAGGAAGGCAAAGGGAAACTATGAAATTAAATTATCAAGGAACATAAAACCAAATAGTAAAATATTTTACAGGTGCTTAAATAAAAAAAAGGATGTTCGGGATGGGAATAGGGCCACTAAGGGATGGACAGGATAATACCACAGGCAGCAATAGAGAGATGGTAGCGATATTAAATAATTACTTTGCTTCAGTATTTACCAGGGAGATAGAACAGATGGAGATGACATTGGATGATATTAAAAATTAGATAACTGCATTTAAAATAAAATGAGAAGAGAAATTAAATAAACTAATGAAACTCAAAGAGGATAAAACCCCTGGTCCGGATGGATTACATCTGCACATTTTAAAATAATCTAGGGAAGAGATAGCAGAGGCATTACTATATATATTTAATAATTTGTTAGAAAAAGGTGTAGTACCAGAGGACTGGTGGATATCTAACGTAATACCTATATTTAAGAAGGGAGATAGAACATGTCTAGGGAACAATAGACCAGTCAGCTTAACATCGGTGGTAGGAAAAATAATAGAATCCCTACTAAAGGAGAAAATAGAAGAACATCTAAAAACCAAAAATATAATAATAAATAGTCAGCATGGATTTCAAAAGGGAAAGTCTTGCTTAACCAAACTAATTGAATTTTTTTGAAGAGTTAACAGAGAGAGTAGACAAGGGTAATGTAGTAGATGTAATTTATCTAGATTTTCAAAAGGCCTTCGATAAGGTACCACATAATAGACTGATGAATAAGGTCAGAGAATGCGGAATCAGGGGACAAGTAGCAGAATGGATAGATAGCTGGCTTCAAGACAGAAAGTAGAGAGTAGGGGTAAAGGGTAGCTATGCAGAGTGGCAGAAGGTGGGAGTGATGTTCCACAAGGATCAGTGCTGGGACAACTGTTGTTCACAATTTCTATTTACAATTTAGACATTGGAATCAAAAACATAATTTCTAAATTTGCCGATGACGGCAAATTGGGGGGATTGTCAATACTCAGGAGGACTGCAATAAATTACAGGAGGACATAAATAAACTTGCAGAAAGGGCATATAATTCAACACGGATAAATGTGAGGTATTACATTTTGGTAAGAAAAATACGGAGGTCACATATTACTTGGAAAATAAGAATCTAAATGGGATCCAGAAATACAAATACACAAATCACTGAAAGTATCGACACAGGTTAACAAGGCCATAAATAATGCAAACCAAGCACTAGGGTTTGCCTCGAGAGGGATAGAATTTTAAAGTAGGGAAGTTATGCTAAACTTGTATCGAACCTTGGTTAGGCCACACTTGGAGTACTACATACAATTCTGGTCGCAATATTATAAAAAGGATATAGAGGCACTGGATAGGGTGCAGAGAATATTTACAAGGGTGATACCAAAAATGTGAGGGTACACCCATCAGGAAAGGATGAACAGGCTGGATCTCTTCTCTCTTGAAAAGAGAAGGCTAAGGGATGACCTAATAGAGGTCTTTAAAATCATGAAAGGTTTTAATAGAGTGTTTCCACTTGTGGCGAAGAGCAAAACTAGAGGCCATCAATATATGATAGTCATCAAGAAATCCAATAGGGAATTCAGAAGAAACCTCTTTATCCAGAGAGTGGTAAGAATGTGGACTCGCTACCACAGGGAGTGGTTGAAGCAAATAATATAGATGCATTTAAGGGGCAGTTAGATAATCATATGAAGGAGAAAGGAATAGAGGGTTATGCTGATAGATTTAGTTGAGGAAAGACTGGAGGAGGTTTATGTGGAGCATAAACACTGGCATGGATTGGTTGGGCTGAATGGCCTGTTTCTGTGCTGTATATCCTATGTAATCTTATGTAAAATAGCAATACATAAGCTCAATTTTCCCCAGTGAATTGCGCCGTTTTTTTTAGCACAGGCCGCTTTTTTTGGCCTAAGTTTAAAAAAAACACAAGTTTCCCCAATCAATTTGCACCAGCGTGTGATTTTTTTTAGGTTTGTTTTTTTTCAGTCAAAGGGGGCGTAACATGCCATGCGCGCGCCAGTTAGGCAAGTTTGGCCAGCTCAGAGTTACTCCAACTCTTCTTAGGCCAGCATATGTGGCCTCTGTAGAAAGACTGTCTGGTGAGTTAAGTTAAGGAAATCAGCGCAGGCAAGTAAATCAGTGCAGCAGATGCCCGGACAGCAGGAACAGGAGAGGTAAGAGGGGGGGTGGGGTAAGCCTTTTGGGTATAGTTAGGTACAGGGACCGGGAGGGAGGAGGTCATTTGGCCTGGGATAGGTGTGGGGATCAGGACCGGCACCAGCATTGGGAGGGAGGGGGACTTTAATAATTCAATGGAGGTAAGTTGCTGCAATGTTTAATATGCTTGGTAAATTGCTGCAATATATTTTAATGTGCCTGTGCAGGTTGTGAGCTGGCTGTATGTTTCACTTTTTAGCTTCAGCCTGCATTGTGTCTCTGGTTACCGTGGCAACCCGATCCTTTTGGCGCAGATCAAGGCTCCACCCCCAAAAGTAAACGACAGGCTAGGCAGCGGCAAAATGAAGAATTCAAATGGGGAAACTTGGAAGATTTATTTTTGGCGTGCTTGGGCCCCCAAAAAACGGGCGTAACTCTTCAAGTACGCCAAAAAACAGCTTTGGGGAAAATTGAGCCCAATATTTTAAAGGTAAGTGGTTTATACCATTTCTGGGCTTTAGAAATAGCCAGAGTGTTGATCTCCAGCCCGAAGAGCAACTAATCTTTGAATGAACTCACTCGCTGGCCAGTCCCACAGTTTCAGACCTACAGATACACCTGTTTTCCGTCCGTTATGAGGCACAACACCCTGTCAAGGACTGGGCCTGCACTGGTGGTATGACCAGGCTATGCAAATGACCTAGCCCACTAGATTCGGATGATCTAAGCCATGGACCAGGCAAAAGTAGAAGTAATAGAGGGACACCTGTCTTTGTACCTTCTCCCTTCCCTCCATCCAGAGCCACAAACATTCCTTCCAGGTGAAACAGCGATTTACTTGTACGTCTTGCAATTTAGTATATGGTGTTCACTGCTCATAATGTGGTCTCCTCTGCATTGGGGAGACCAAATGCAGATTGGATGACCTCCTTGTGGAACACCTCCACAGAAACATAGAAACAAAGAAAATAGGTGCAGGAGTAGGCCATTCGGCCCATAGAGCCTGCACCACCATTCAATATGATCATGGCTGATCATGCAACTTCAGTACCCCATTCCTGCTTTCTCTCCATACCACTTGATCCCTTTAGCCGTAAGGGGCACATCTAACTCCCTTTTGAATATATCTAACGAATTGGCCTCAACAACAGTCTGTGGTAAAGAATTCCACAGGTTCACAATTCTCTGAGTGAAGAAGTTTTTCCTCATCTCGGTCCTAAATGGTTTACCCCTTATCCTTAGACTGCGACCCCTGATTCTGGACTTCCCCAACATCGGGAACATTCTTCCTGAATCTAACCTGTCCAAATCCGTCAGAATTTTATGTTTCTATGAGATTCTCTCTCATTCTTCTAAATTCCAGTGAATATAAGCCTAGTCGATCCAGTCTTTCTTCATATGTCAATCCTGCCATCCCGGGAATCAATCTGGTGAACCTTCACTGCACTCTCTCAATAACAAGAATGCCCTTCCTCAGATTACGAGAACAAAACTATACACAATATTCAAGGTGTGGCCTCACCAAGGCCCTGTACAACTGCAGTAAGACCTCCCTGCTCCTTTACTCAATTCCTCTCGCTATGAAGGCCAACATGTCATTTGCCTTCTTCACCGCCTGCTATACCTGCATGCCAACTTTTAATGACTGATGTACCATGACACCCAGGTCTCCCCTTTTCCTAATCTGTCACCATTCAGATAATATTCTGCCTTCCTGTTTTTGCCACCAAAGTGGATAACCTCACATTTATCTACATTATACTGCATCTGCCAGGCATTTGCCCACTCACCTAACCTGTCCAAGTCACCCTGTAGCCTCTTAGCATCCACCTCACAGCTCACACTGCCACTCAGCTTAGTGTCATCTGCAAACTTGGAAATATTACATTCAATTCCTTTGTCTAAATCATTAATGTATATTGTAAATAGCTGGGGTCCCAGCACTGAACCTTGCAGTACCCCACTAGTCATTGCCTGCCATTCCATTTGGTCTGCAAGCGTGACCCCGAGCTTCCAGTCGCCCGTCACTTTAATTCTCCGCTCCTCTCCCACTCTGACCTCTATGTGCTTTACTTCTTACACTATTCCAACGAAGCTCAACGTAAACTCGAGGAACAGCTCCTCATCTTTCTATTGGGCACTTTACAACCTTCTTGACTCAACATCGAATTCAACAAATTCAGGCAATAGCCTCTGCCCCTATGTTTTTCAGATGGCAGCTGTTGATGATTCTGCTATACACATTTACACTGTTTCCTGCCCATCTTTTGTTTCTTTACTTGTCCCATTACCATCTCCTTTTGCTTTCTACAATCATCCCTTTTGTCTCTCTAATCTCTCCTGCCTTCCACCCTATCACAGACCCTCCCTTTTGTACTTCCCACTCCCCCCCTTTCCCTGTCCCTGCACTTGCTTAAAATCTGTTACATCTCTGACTTTTTCGAGTTCTGACGAAGGGTCATCAACCTGAAATGTTAACTCTGTTTCTCTCTCCACACATGCTTCTTGACCTGCTGAGTATTTCCTTCATTTGCGGTTTCTTTTTCAGATTGCCAGCATGCACCATATTTTGCTTTTGTAACAGAGGGAGTTATGACGGGTCCAATGTCTTTAGGAGGAATGATTTATTTTCCTTATGTTAGGCATCACAATGTATATTCTACTTATAAAAGACACATAAACTAGTATTTTTATCAAGGGTCTATCGACACCACTGTGTCAGCCAATGAGTTGGCAGCAGGGCAGGACTTACGGCTGGACTCACAGCAAACAGTCTATTTACTCAGCAAATGGAGGCTATTGAAACAATGCACGACAGCAAACAATCTACAGAGTCTATTTAAAGAGATCTAGGAACTACAGCAAGCAGAACTAATGACCAAAACTACATCAACTTCTCCTGACAAAAGTAGGGTGAGTTCTCAAGCAAAATACAGTGGGTGGAGGATAGTTAAATAATACAAATTGATTAGTTTTACAGAAAATTACAGTGAGTGGAGGATAATTATATACAAATAATTACATACAAATAATGGAGGATAATTACATCCACAATGGATAGTGGATGTACTGGTTGTAATTTACCAAAATTCCCTGGATTCTGGGGCGGTCCCAGCAAATTGGAAAACAGCAAATGTAACACCCCTATTTAAAAAAGGAGGCAGACAAAAAGCAGGAAACTATAGACCAGTTAGCCTAACATCTGTGGTTGGCAAAATGTTGAAGTCCATTATTAAAGAAGCAGTAGCAGGACATTTGGAAAAGCAAAATTTGGTCAGGCAGAGTCAGCATGGATTTATGAAGGGGAAGACATGTTTGAAAAATTTGCTGGAGTTCTTTGAGGATGTAACGAACAGGGTGAATAAAGGGGAACCAGTAGATGTGGTATATTTGGACTTCCAGAAGGTATTTGACAAGGTGCCACATAAAAGGTTACTGCACAAGATTAAAATTCACGGTGTTGGAGATAATATATTAGCATGGATAGAGGATTGGCTAACTAACAGAGAACGGAGAGTCGGGATAAATGGTTCATTCTCTGGTTAGCAATCAGTAACTAGTGGAGTACCGCAGGGATCAATGCTGGGACCCCAACTATTTACAACCTACATTAACAACTTGGAAGAAGGGACTGAGTGTAATGTAGCCAAGTTTGCTGACGATACAAAGATGGGAGGAAAAGCAATGTGTGAGGAGGACACAAAAATCTGTAAAAGGACATAGGCAGGCTATGTGAGTGGGCAAAAATGTGTGAGGAAAGTGTGAGGTCATGCACTTTGGCAGAAAAAAATCAAAGAACAAGTTATTATTCAAATGGAGAAAGATTGCAAAGTGCCGCAGTATAGCGGGACCTGGGGGTACTTGTGTATGAAACACAAAAGGATAGTATGCAGGTACAGCATGTGATCAGGAAGGCCAATGGTATCTTGACTTTTATTGCAAAGGAGATGGAGTATAAAAGCAGGGAAGTCTTGCTACAGCTATATAAGATATTGGTGAGGCCACACCTGGAATACCGCGTGCAGTTTTGGTTTCCATATTTGCTTGGAAATACTTGCTTTGGAGACAGTTTACAGAAGGTTCACTAGGTTGATTCCGGGGATGAGCGGGTTGAATTATGAGGAAAGGTTGAGTAGGTTGGGCCTCTACTCACTGGAATTCAGAAGAATGAGAGATGATCTTATCGAAACGTATAAGATTATGAGGGGGCTTGACAAGGTGGATGCAGAGAGGATATTTCCACTGATTGGGAAGACTAGAATTATAGGGCACCATCTTAGAATAAGAGGCTGCCCATTTAAAACAGAGATGAGGGGAATTTTTTCTCTCAGAGGGTTGTAAATCTGTGGAATTCGCTGCTTCAGAGAGCTGTGAAAGCTGGGACATCGAATAAATTTAAGAAAGAAATAAACAGTTTCTTAAACGATAAGGGATAAGGGGTTATGGGGAGCAGGTGGGGAAGTGGAGTTGAGTCCATGATCAGATCAGCCATGATCTTATTGAATGGCGGGGTAGGCTCAAGGGGCCGTATGGCCTACTCCTGTTCCTATTTCTTATGTTCTTATGTTCTTACGTAAATTATGTGCGTAAAATCCATCAGTCACTTACAGCAATCTCTAGGTGTGAATTACCCAATTATCTCCATTCTGGTGGGGATTAGTGGAGTGCAGCCATGCTTTTAGAAGTGGGTTGGAGTTCAAATTAAGTTCAAACACTCTTCAGCTGCCCCTAGCGTTCTGGCTATGAATTTGCACAATTGTGAGGGCATCGAATAAGATGCAGTACATCAGTTTCATCACCTGCCCGAGCCTGGGGCTCCAGGCAGTGAAGTTGATCAGCGGAACACTGAAAATCTGAGCGTAGGGCATTATCATTGTTGTTATAGTTGCATTGTGTGCATATTTTGTATTATTGCATTCACAACTTATTTGGTACATTTAGCTGTCTTGCGCTCTTTGGTAGTTAATGCATCCTAATTTTTTTTAAGTTCCAATGATTATGTGTTAGGTATAACCCATTAAGCATGAAGTAATGGTCTAGAGGTCAGCTATATTCCATAAACATTCCAACTAGCCCTGGTTTGTGATGTCGTCAACACAGCTGGTAGGTCATCTGTTATTATTTTGTACCAGAGATACTTGGCAAGAACATATTATTCAGTTGCATCAATTGGGCCAGAGCTCAAAATAAAGCAAAATTGCTACCAGAGATGATGTTAGCAATGACGGGGATGCAATTCTTTCTATCATGAGTGAAAATCATCCATCTTTGAGTCAATCTTAGTTGGACAACGGCTGATTGGATAGCGATTGCACTCGGCTCAGTGATGTTAATTTTGATGATGGTGTAAAACGGATGATAGAAAATCGACAGCCCATTTTCCATCTCTCCTGATTTTTATTTCCATTGTCAATGATTCATTACATTATAATTGGGAATTAATTCACCATTGACCGATGATCCTGCAGTCCGGGTAATCTTTAAGGCCAGTATCAATGAATAAGTGAAATGTAAACTGGAAAAGGCAATGAACAAAATGGATTTTAAAAAAAATCTATGTTATCAATTACCTTGACTGAAAAAGCACAACAAAATATGTTTTATTTAAAAATAGTAAATGAAACAATGTGCGTTAATGCTGCTGTGGTGATAACAAATTGTTACATTGCTTTAAGCCTAAGGCTACATCTGTTACCGCGCATTACTGAGTCTCATGCATCATCTCCTGACATTACGAAAAGAGGAAAATATTACATACTATTCATCCGAATATCCTCTGCTAAATGCTTTGTGACACCTTAGAACTCTATTTGGAGCAACCTTAGACTATACGCTTAAAGTATTGAAAGCAAATATGTTCCTCAGCCTGCAAGTAAATTTAAGAAACCTTGGGCTAGAATTTCCTAACAACCCACCAGCACCCGATTGCCACCCAAAAGACCGCTAAAATTCCCAAGATTATCACCGGCCCCAAAGAAAGAAAAAAATCCGCCCAGCAAAAAAAATGGGCATTGCACCCTGATTCTCGGCGAAGTAGTGGAATTTTGGGTCGATTGGGCGGTCTTAAAGAAAATGGGCAATAATTAATAAATTTACTAAAAATTTACCCCAAGGCTGCGGGTTGGGCCTAGGAGGAGAAAAACACTAAAAATATTTTTTCAGAAAACATAACATAAAAAGTCATAAAAACATTCTTCAGGACCCTTTTAACTTAAATCACTACAAGAGAATTTTAAAATAATGAGTAAAAAAACCAATTACCTTTTTCTTGCAGGGCTACTCACCTACCATCTAGCTCCGTTGATTGTCATGGGCTTTTTTTATCTACACTTACCTACGGGTCACCGCTGAGCCACATATCGCACCATGGTGATCTGTGGACAGTGAACGCCGGCGGTCCACTCCCCAACGGTGTTACACTCATAATAAAGCATGAAACTGAGTACTGTAAGCAATGAGTAAGTGTGACCTTAGTTCCTTTAATTAGACTCTAGAATGCAGGTACTGTGTGGGAGGCCTGCTTATATACAGTGCTCCCAAGGGATGCTGGGATCCCTTCGGACTCCTACAGGTAGGCCCTCTGGTGGTGGTGTGATACAGGTTGCCAAGGATTAAATACATAACATCACTCCCTCGTAAAGTCAATATTACACTTATTTACAGGGTGAGACGATCTGGGGCTTTTCGCTCCCTTATCGAGCGTCTTGGTACAAATGCAGGTGTGGGTGAGTTGGTTGGTTCTTTACTGGGCTGCTGGGCAGCTGGCCTTGCCGGGCTGCTGGGGATGGTGAGTTCGGCTTCGTGGTCAACCATGATGTTGGTTGCCACTTGTGTGTATGTTGGAGGGTCAAAATTGATGGTGTCCTCTTCGGGTTGCTTGTAGCTGTTAGTGAACCGCAATTTGGTTTGGTCCAAATGCTTTCTGCATGTTAGTCCATTGGCCAATTTGACCTGAAACACCCTACTCCCTTCTTTGGCTATGACAGTGCCAGCAAGCCATTTGGAACCATGTCCATAATTGAGTACAAACTCAGGGTCATTGACTTCAATATCGCATGCCAAATTGACGCGATCATGGTACATGCTTTGTTGATGCCGCCTGCCCTCGACGTGATCATGGAGATTGGAGTGGACAAGAGAGTCTTGTTTTGAGCGCCCTTTTCATGAGCAGCTCAGCTAGTGGAACCCCGGTGAGTGAGTAGGGTCTGGTGCGGTAGCTGAGCAGAACTCGGGACAGTTGGATATGCAGGGAGCCTTCTGATACGTGTTTCAAGTTTTTCTTGATGGTTTGAACTGCCCGTTCTGCCTGGCCATTGGATGCGGGCTTGAACGGGCAGATGTGACGTGCATGATCCCATTGCGGGTCATCAATTCCTTGAATTTAGCAATGGTGAAAGACGGCCCATTGTCGCTGACAAGGACATCAGGCAGGCCGTGTGTGGCAAACATGGCTCGTAGGCTTTCGATGGTGGCGGTGGATGTGCTTGCAGACACTATTACACATTCAATCTATTTTGAATAAGCATCCACAACAACCAAAAACATTTTGCCTAGAAATGGGCCCGCATAGTCAATGTGGATCCTAGACCACGGTTTGGAGGGCCACGACCACAAACTTAGCGGTGCCTCTCTGGGTGCATTGCTCAGTTGAGAGCAAGTGTTGCACTGGCGCACGCATGACTCTAAATCAGAGTCGATGCCAGGCCACCACACATGGGATCTGGCCAAGGCTTTCATCATTACAATACCTGGATGATAACTGTGTAGGTCACGTATGAACGTTTCTCTGCCTTTCTTGGGCAAGACCACACAATTACCCCACAAAAGACAGTCCACCTGTAAGGACATTTCGTCTTTGCGCCTGTGGAATGGCTTAATCTCTTCCTGCATCTCCGCTGGGACACTGGACCAGCTCCCATGGAGGACACAGTTTTTTATCAGGGACAGTAAAGGATCCTGGCTGGTCCAGGTCCTGATCTGGCGGGCCGTAATGGGTGACTTTTCGTTTTCGAATGCATCCATCACCATGAGCAAATCTGCAGGCTGTGCCATTTCCACCGCTGTGGTGGGCAATGGTAGCCGACTGAGAGCATCAGCTCAGTTCTGGGGTGGATTACATCCATCATCATAGGCAGTCCCTCGGGATCGAGGAAGAGTTGCTTCCACTCTTAGCATGAGTTCTTAGGTGGCTGTGCAGTCCAATATATGAACCACAGTCTCTGTCCCACGTGGGACAGATAGTCATTGAGGGAAAGGGTGGGCAGGGAGCCTGGTTTGCCGCATGCTCCTTCCGCTGCCTGCGCTTGATTTCTGTATGCTCTCGGCGACAATACACGAGGTGCTCAGCGCCCTCCTGAATGCACTTCCTCCAGTTAGGCCGGTCTATGGCCAGGGACTCCCAGGTGTCAGTGGGGATGTCGCACTTTATCAGGGAGGCTTTGAGGGTGTCCTTGTAACGTGTCCTCTGCCCGCCTTTGGCTCATTTGCTGTGGACGAGTTCCGAGTAGAGCGCTTGCTTTGGGAGTCTCGTGTCTGGCATGCGAACTACGTGGTCTGCCCAGCGGAGCTGATCAAGTGTGGTCAGTGCTTCAATGCTGGGGATGTTGGCCTGGATGAGGACGCTAATGTTTGTGCATCTGTCCTCCCAGAGGATTTGCAGGATCTTGCGGAGACATCGCTGGTGGTATTTCTCTTGAGGTGTCTACTGTACATGGTCCACGTCTCTGAGCCATAAAGGAGACGTGGGTATTACTACAGCCCTGTAGACCATGAGCTTGGTGACAGTTTTGAGGGACTGGTCTTCAAACACTCTTTTCTTCAGGCGGCCGAAGGCTGCACTGGCGCACTGGAGGTGATGTTGGATCTCGTTGCTGATGCCTGCTCTTGTTGATAGGAGGCTCCCGAGATATGGGAAGTGGTCCACATTGTCCAGGGCCACGCCGTGTATCTTGATGTCTGGGGGGCAGTGCCGTGCGGCGAGGACAGGCTGGTGGAGGACCTTTGTCTTACTAATGTTTAGCGTAAGGCCCATGCTTTCATATGCGTCGGCTCCCCGCTGAAGTGGAACTAAACTACAGAACCAGTGGGAAGCTGTTCAACCTTCGCCGTCTCCAGGCCAGATCCAAGACCACTCCAACCTCTATCATTGAGCTACAGTATGCGGACAATGCCTGCGTCAATGCTCTGTGCACACAGAGGCTGCACTCCAGGACATAGTCAGCGGATTACATAGTTGAATGCTGACAGCGTGAGTGCCCATCTTTGGATGCAGGCAGAGGCATTGGTGTTAATCCCTTTGCTCTCTGAGAATAGCGATATGAGCGATTTATGATCAGTTTCAAGCTCAAACTTGAGACCAAACAAATATTGGTGCATTTTTTTTCACCCCGTAAACGCACGCCAGAGCTTCTTTTTCAATCATACTGTAGGCCCTTTCGGCCTTCGGCATAAGCCACCAGTTGCAAAATCCCCGATTCATTAGCCTGTTGTAACACACACCCGACCCCGTATGACGACGCATCGCAAGCTAGCACTAATCGTTTACATGGGTTATACAGAACAAGCAGTTTGTTTGAACATAACAGATTTCTGGCTTTCTAAAAGGAAGCCTCTTGTGAATTCCCCCATACCCAGTCATCTCCATTGTGCAGTAACACATGTAGGGGTTCTAGCAAGGTGCTTAACCCAGTTACAAAAATAGTTGAGGAGTCCCAGGAACGACCACAGCTCCCTCACGTTCTGTGGTCTCAGCACGTTCTTGATGGCCTCTGTCTTGGCGTCGGTGGGTCTGATGCCATCTGCTGTGATTCTTCTTCCCAAGAACTCGATCTCTGGCACCAGGAAAACACACTTTGAGTGTTTCAACCTGAGTCCCACGCGATCTAGCCAACTTCGAACCTCTTCCATATTCTTCAAGTGTTCGATGGTGTCCAGACCTGTGACCAGTATGTCGTCTTGGAAAACCACAGTGAGTGGAACCGACTTTAGCAGGCTCTCCGTGTTCCGTTGGAAAATTGCCACAGCCGAACGAATCCCGGACGAGCATCTGTTATAAATGAACAGACCTTTGTGCGTGTTGATGCAGGTGAGGCCTTTCGCAGATTCCTCCAGCTCCTGCGTCACATAGGCCGAGGTCAGATCCAATTTGGTGAACGTCTTTCCTCCAGCCAGGGTCGCAAATAGGTCGTCTGCCTTGGGTAGCAGGTACTGGTCCTGTAGCGAAAAACGGTTAATCGTTACTTTATAGTGTCCACAAATTCTGAACGTGCCGTCACCTTTGAGTACCGGGACAATCGGACTGGCCCACTCGTTGAATTCCACTGGCGTGATGATGCCTTCTCGCTAAAGCCTGTCCAGCTCAATTTCCACTTTCTCTTGCATCATGTACGGTACCACCCGTGCCTTGTGGTGGATGGGTCGTGTACCGGGAACCAAGAGGATCTGCAGTTTCGCCCCCGGGAAACTTCCAATGCCTGGCTCGAACAACGATGGAAATCTGCTCAGAACCTGGGCACATGAGGCGTCAGCGACGGACGAAACTGCTCGGATGTCGTCCCAGTTCCAGCGGATTTTTCTCAGCCAGTTTCTGCCGAACAGTGTGGGGCCATCCCCTGGCACGATCCATAGTGGGAGTTTGTGCACTGCTCCATCATAGGAGACTTTGACTTCTGCGCTGCCAATTGCAGGGATCAGTTCTTTGGTGTAAGTTTTTAGTTTGGTATGAATGGGACTGAGCTTGGGCCTGTGTGCCTTATTGCATCACAGCCTGTCGAAGGCCTTTTTGCTCATTATGGACTGACTTGCACCCATATCCAGTTCCATGGATACTGGAATTCCATTCAATTCAACTTTAAACATTATTGGTGGATATTTCGTGGTGAAGGTGTGTACCCCGTACACATCTGCCTCTTCGGTTCGAGTCTCTAGTTCAGCCTGATCCACCATGGATCGATCTTCCTCTGCAACGTGGTGGTTTGTGGGGTTTGCAGGGTTTGCAGCTCGTCTGCACATTCGCTGGAGGTGTCCCCTTGTGCTGCAGCCATTGCACGCATAGTGCTTGAAGCGGCATTGATGGGCCCGATGATCACCTTCACAATGCCAACAAGGTGTTAACTGCCTCGCATTAACGATTGATGGCAGACTCTGGGTCATCTGAGGTCATGCAGCAGCCGGCATGAACGTTCTGCCATGTATATTCCTGCCAAAAATGACGTTATTTTGTGCACAATACTGGCTGAAACCTCTTTATGCTGTGGAATTTGTTTGGTGTTATCGCTGGTAGACATAAATGCCTGGGCTATCGTTATGGCTTTGCTCATATTCGGTCGGTGTTTCAACAGTCAATAGTTTGTGAAGGATTACCTTATGGCCAATGCCAAGCACAAAAAGGTCTCTCAGCATTTGTTCAAGGAATCCATCGAATTCGCAATGCCCTGCAAGGCGCCTTAGTTCGGCGACGTAGCTCGCAACTTCCTGGCCCTCCGACCGTTGACACGTGTAAAACCGATACCTTGCCATCAAATCGCTTTCCTTAGGATTTAGGTGCTCCCGGACCAGCGTATACAATTCTTCATAGGGTTTGGTTGTTGGTTTTACCGGAGCTAGAAGATTCTTCATGAGGCCATAGGTTGTTGCCCCACAGATGGTGAGGAGGATCGCCCTTTGTTTGGCAGCATTCTTCCAGCTCATTGGCCACGAAGTATTGGTCGAGTCTGTCCATGAAAGCATCCCAATCGTCCCCTTCTGAGAACTTCTCCAGGATACCGACTGTTCTTTGCATTTTTGCGCAGTTGTTCGTTACCTCATCGCCAATTGTTACACTCATTATAAAGGATGAAACTAAGTTCTGTAAGCAACGAGTAAGTGTGACCTTAGCTCCTGTAATTAAACTCCAGAGTGCAGGTACCGCGTGGGAGGCCTGCTTATATATTCAAAAGGGAGTTAGATGTCGTCCTTACTACTAGGGGGATCAAGGGGTATGGCGAGAAAGCAGGAATGGGGTACTGAAGTTGCATGTTCAGCCATGAACTCATTGAATGGCGGTGCAGGCTAGAAGGGCCGAATGGCCTACTCCTGCACCTATTTTCTATGTTTCTATGTTTCTATTATAGTGCTCCCAAGGGATGCTGGGATCCCTTGGGACTCCAACAGGTAAGCCCTTTGGTGGTGGTGTGACACAGGTTGCAAGGGGTTAAATACATAATAAACAGTACCTCGAAAATGCCGGCGTAACTCAGCTGGGGAATTTCTCACTGACCCGGTTCTTGCCCAAAATGGCCAATACCGCCGAGAAACCGGGCTGTGAACCACTAGAAATTCTAGCCCCTTAACTCTAAGAGGTAAACTGAAATAAGGTGACTTTCAGGCTTAGGAGAATATAAACATTAGGCTTAGATTCCCCTGATGGCCGAGAGGTAAAATCACCATCTCTGAGCTGTACAGACAAGAACGTCCCAGGTTTAATTCCCTGGTCTGTGCTGAGTCAGCTGATCTTGGCCAATACAGCAAGAAGACGACTACTGCTGCACCCCAGGGTAGAGAACATAAGAAATAGGAGCAGGAGTAGGCCATTCGGCCCCTTGAGTCTGCTCTGCCATTCAATAAGATCATGGCTGATCTTCTACCTCAACTCCACTTTCCTGCACTATACCCCTATCCTTTGATTCCCTGAACCTCCAAAAGTCTATCGATCTCTGTCTTGAATATACTCAACGACTGAGCATCCACAGCCCTCTGAGGTAGAGAATTCCAAAGATTCACCACCCTCTGAGTGAAGAAATTTCTCTTCATCTCAGTCCTAAATGACCGACCCCTTATTCTGAGACTGTTAACCCTGGTTCTAGACTCCTCAGCCAGGGTAAACATCCTCCCTGCATCTACCCTGTCAAGACCTGTAAGAATTTTGTATATTTCAATGAGATCACCTCTCATTTTTCTAAACTCCAGAGATTATAGGCCTAGTTTACTCAATCCTCATAGGGCAATCCCCCCATCCCAGGAATCAGTCTGGTGAACCTTCGTTGCACTCCCTCTATGGGTTTCTGTTTCCTATCCTATAGAGTGACCCTTGGTGGAAATAGATGTGTAGCCATTGGTTAAGGATAGATTGGGCTTGGTTATGAAGTTCTCCACTGCCGGACAGCCTGCCAGCACTCGGGTTGGATTTCCATGAGGATTTCTCTGATTGTTTGTTGTAACCTCAGTCGAAGATCTGCGGAAACCCCAGAGAAATGTCATTTAGGCCATTTCTCCGTGATTTCTTGAAGTCTTGGAGGACAATCGCGAGAACTCCCCAAGGAAATTCAAAACTCTCAAATGAATAATGGCCACCTGAGAGAGAGTGTAAAGTGATTGTTGTTCGTAGGACTGTCCCTCAGTAAGGGAGTCAGCATCTTGAGGTGAGGAGGGGAGAAACCCGAAGAGAAAATAAAACAAGAAAGCAAAGAAAAGATCAGCTTTGTCTGCAAATGTTTGAATGTCCATTTGAGTACACAGGATACAAAAGCCAACCCATCAAAATTCAATCCATATTTCCAGAATTTAGTGAAATTAAGTAAATTATTCAAATAGTCTTGCTGCAAATACATTTTTAAAGAAATACCTTTGTATATAAAACATGGCTTAGCTTGTTGATGAGAAACTTCACTTACCTTTCTCTATTATTTAAGTCCTAATTTCTCCTTACTCAGCCGAGATTTTTTTATCAGTAACTGTGGATATTTTGCTGTCTAGAATCATAAAAGAGAAAGTGGTCTTTGATCTCCAGGGTAGTGTAGTGGTCTAAAACATATGTGATACACATCCAGATCTGCACTGGGATCTGAAGAGCTACGTGAATGCTAAACATGATTTTTCTGATGTTACACTTATATAGAAATTGAAATAATGGTATTATTTGCAGATAATAGTCTGTGTCAATTGAATCTGAATTCAAAAAAATGTTTAAGTTGTTAATTTTTTCTTTAATGGGTGTATTTGTTACCAGTACATTTTTTTATATTAAAGGTGTATATTCATCCTGGTAAAGTACTGTTATTTTTTTTAAATAAACTTTGAAAATAAAAGCAGACAATTAAGCAATAGGTGACATCACACCACGGCGTCTCTCCTCAGTCATGGCACCTTATCTCAGTCAAGCCGCATATTCATAAGAACATAAGAAATAGGAGCAGGAGTAGGCCATTCCGCCTTCGAGCCTGCTCTGCCATTCAATTAATTCAATGGCTGATCTACTTCAACACTTTCCCGCATTATCCCCATATCCCTTGGTTTCAGTCATGCTGCCAATATGACTGAGACCAGGGACTTCAATATCCCCTGCATATTGCTGCTGTAATCTGCTATTCATCATAGGCAGTCCCTCGGAATCGAGGAAGACTTGCTTCCACTACTAAAGTGAGTTCTTTGGTGGCTGAACAGTCCAACACGAGAGCCACAGACCCTGTCACAGGTGGACAGACATTCGTCGGGGGAAGGGGGTGGGGTGGGACTGATTTGCCGCAGGCTCCTTCCGCTGCCTGCGCCTGACCTCTTCACGCTCGCAGCGTTGAGATTCGAAGAGCTCAATGCCCTCCCGGATGCATTTTCTCCACCTAGGGCGGTCTTCCACCAGGGTCTCCCAAGTGTCAGTGGTGATGTCGCACTTTACCAGGGAGGCCTTGAGGGTGTCCTTGTAACGTTTCTGCTGCCCACCTTTGGCTCGTTTGCCACGAAGGAGCTTCGCACAGAGCGCTTGCTCTGGGAGTTTCGTGTTTGGCATGTGAACTAAGTGGCCCGCCCAGTGAAGCTGACCGAGTGTGGTTAGTGCTTCAATGCTGGAATGTTAGCCTGGGCAAGGACATGATGTTGGTGCGCCTGTCCTCCCAGGGAATTTGCAGGATCTTGCGGAGACATTGTTGGTGATATATCTCCAGCGACTTGAGGTGTCTTCTGTACATCATCCATGCCTCTGATCCATACAGGAGGGCGGGTATTATTACAGCCCTATTGACCAGGAGCTTGGTGGTAGGTTTGAGGGCCTGATCTTCGAACACTCTTTTCCTCGGGCGGCCGAATCTGCTATTTTCTGCTATTATTATTAATCTGCTATTATTCATGTCTTTGTTACCTCTAGACTTGACTATTTCAATGGACTCCTGGCTGGCCTCCCTTATTCTACTCTATGTAAACTAGAGGTGATCCAAAACTCGGCTGCACGTGTTCTAACTCGCACCAAGTCTTGCTCTCCCATCACCCCTGTGCTCACTGACCTACATTGGCCTCAATTTCAAAATTCTCATCCTTATTTTCAAATCCTCCAAAGCCTCGCCCCTCCCTATCTCTGGAAACTCCTCCAGCCCCACAAGGTCAGAGATGACTGCACTCCTCTAATTCTGCCCTGTTGAGCAACCCCATTGACTAAGGCCCAAACTCTGGAACTCTCTGCCTAAACATCTCCACCTCTCTACCTCTCTTGCCTCTGACAAGACACTCCTTAAAACATACCTATTTAACCAAGCTTTTAGTCACCTGCGCTAATTTTTACTTAAGCGGCTCGGTGTCAAATTTTTGAAAATCTCATAATACTCCTCTGAAGCACCTTGGGACGTTTAACTACGTTAAAGATGCCATATAAATACAAGTTGTTGTTGTATCCTACCTTCCCACAACACAGCATCATGGAATAGTGTAATGTCTGTCAGCTTGTAATGTTTGTAACTCCACACTGTGGATGTGGACGTATTATGTACTGCAAGTGCAGGGTTAATAATAAACAGAACGAGGCAGGTTTTCGGAGACTTCCGAGAGAGCTGCCTGCCATGTTAGGAAGCTGTGTGTGCTGTGCTCTGTGAAGGTATCACATTTGACGACTGAGATGGGATTTTTCGGATGATTCAAAGCTAAAATTTTGTTGGTGAAGAATTCAGCCAGCCGACAGAGAGACTTTGGAAGTTTCTGTCTTTGGAAAAAGCTACAAAATCTGAGGTAAAATACAGCACACGGTGTTTAGCTAGAGATTAAAATGGCAGGTATATTGGGATATTTGGGAGAATATAGACATTACCGGGAATGTTTTAAAGCATATGTGGATCGGCTAGAAATGTATTTCATTGCAAATAACATAATCGAAGTTCTAGACAATGCAGTCCACAACCGCGCTGTGTTGGAACGTAAGAAAGCGATCTTCTTATCGGAGGCAGGTCCGGCATTATACGAAACCCTTGTAAATCTGCTTGTGCCTGACGAGCCAAAGGACACAACGCTTAAAGAGATTTTAACGAAGCTGGAGCAGCACTATAACCCCAAACTGTTAGAAATTGCTGAAAGCTATCATTTCAGGATTTGGAATCAAAAGGCTGATGAATGAATCAGTGATTACATCGTAGTATTAAAAAAGCTATCGATGCACTGTAATTTTGGAAACTTTCAAAACTGAGCATTAAGGGATCGTTTTGTTTGTGGGGTGAAAAATGATGTGATCATAAGGAAGTTATTGACGATGGATGACTTGACTTTTGAGATTGCTTGTCAAACAGCCTGATGGGCATGGCCGAACAATATTCCCGAGAATTAAATAATGATTTTGGTCGTCAGTCAACCGAGGTAAATCACCTGCAGGTTCAAAGTAAAAGACGATGGGGGCCCAAAGTCTCAGAAACTGGAAATTCTAACAGAGCGTTGAAGTCGTGCTATAGGTGCGTGGGACAACACATTGCTCAAAGTTATCCATACGTGAAGGCAGAGTGTTTCTTCTGCAGGAAGACTGGGCATCTTGCAAAGGCATGCCGACTGAAGGGTAAACCAGTTTTTGAAACTATGAGGCCAGCGTTCAAAGCTAAGAGTAGAAATCCCAAGAGACTACAGAGCATGGAAGAACAACAACAGGAAGAGGGGATGTTTGAGTTACCCGTCATTAGGAGCACGAGGTTAACGGACAGCAATTCAGAAAGCATCAAAATCCACATAGATGTTGTGGGATTCAAGATACCAATGGAAATTGACACGGGTGCATCCGTGAGTGTAGTACCGGAGTCACTGTACCTCGACAAATTGCGTGATTTCCAACTGGAGAAATCCAAGATAGAGCTACGAGGGAGAGAAAATTCCTGTGGTAGGTCGTATCACCGTACCGGTGAAATATAAAGATTAATTTCAGAACTTGCCTCTAATAGTAGTGAAAGGAGACAAGTCTGCCTTACTAGGAAGAAATTGGTTGAGCTCACTGAAGCTGGATTGGAGTAAGATTTTCTGTGTGGAAGCGAGATTTTCATCAGCAGATGAGGTTATCAAGCAGTATCCGAAGGTGTTATGTGAAATGGGCAGTGCGATCCAAGGCTTCAAGGCGAGTGTCAGGGTACAGAAGGACGCTAGATCGGTTTACTACAAGCCACGTTCCGTACCATATGCACCCAAGGAGAAAGTTGAGCAAGAACTCAAAAGACTAGAGAAGCATAGAGTACGAGTGTCTGCTCGTAAGTGTGAGTTATTTAACAACTCAGAGGAGTACTTAGGGTACAGAGTAGACAAAGATGGTTTACATCCAACCATGGAAAAATTGGATGCAATTAGAAATGCACCCACTTCCAGGAAAGTCATTGAACTTCGTTCATTCTTGAGTCTTTTGAACTATTATGGGAAGTTCCTACCAAATTTGGCTACAGTATTACATCCACTGAATGAACTTTTGAAAAAACAGGTCCATTGGAAGTGGTCAAAAGAATGTGATACAGCATTCAAGGAGTGTAAAAGCAAATTGGTAGAGAGCACCATGTTAGTTCACTATGACATATCTAAGGAGATTAAGCTAGCATGTGGTGCCTCTCCATATGGAGTTGTGACAGTGATCTCTCATGTATTAAGTAGTGGGGAAGAGAGACCAATTGCTTTTGCTTCACGCACTCTCAGTGCCAGTGAGAATAATTATGCACAAATTGAAAGGGAAGCTTTGGCATTAATTTTTGGGGTCAAGAAGTTTCACAAATACTTGTATGGTCGTAAGTTTATTATCGTTACGGACCATAAGCCCCTAATAGCAATCCTCCATCCAAAGTCCCCAGTTCCAACATTAGCTGCAGCCCGAATGCAGAGATGGGCTTTGATTTTGTCAGCATATACATATGATATTGAATACAGATGATCAGCTGATCACAGTAATGCTGATGCAATGTCTAGATTGCCTTCCCCATCTCAAGTTACACCCGATAGGGAAGAAGTGTTTTATTTTTCATACATTGATGAACTGCCAGTCACAGCTGAAGAGATTGGTAGAGCAACCAAACGTGATCCAGTGATGTCAAAGGTGTATGAGTATATTGCAAATGGATGGCCAAACCAGGTAACAGACAAAGATATACATCCATTCTTCATTCGTAGGAATGAATTATCAGTCGATAAAGATTGTATCATGTGGGGTGCAAGAGTGGTTATACCAAATAAATTCAGGTCCAAATTATTAGGAGACCTCAATGACCAGCAACTGGGAATGTGCTTTACCAAGAGTTTTGCACACAGTTATTTATGGTGGCCAGGTCTTGATAAAGATATAGAGTGCATTGTGAGTCAGTGTACGGTATGTCAATCGGTCAGCAAGCAACCACCACCAGTACCATTACAGCCATGGAAATGGCCTCCCAGGGTGTGGCAAAGGCTACATATTGATTTTGCTGAGTTAGAAGGACAACAATTGTTCATGGTGATTGATAGCCTTTCGAAGTGGGTTGAGGTGTTTCCAATGTGGAAAATAACAACAAGTAAAACATTGGACATTTTACGAAAATTATTTTCTTCATTTGGCCTCCCTGAAGAAATTGTTTCGGATAATGGACCACAATTTTGTTCAGAAGAATTTGCACAATTCACGAGCAAAAATGGTGTGAAACATACCAAGGTTCCACTATACCATCCTGCTTCGAATGGTGCAGCAGAGCGCACTGTATAAATTGTAAAATGTGCCCTCATAAAACAAATGTTATATCCAAATCCAAGGAAATGACAGTTGTCATTGGATCACAAATTGGCTAATTTTTTGATTACATATCGAAATACTCCTCATACAACTACTGGTAGAACACCAGCAGAGTTGTTTCTCAAACGACAGCCACGAACCAGATACTCGTTGTTAAAGCCAAATTTGGCACAGTCCGTAGAAGAGACACAATTAAGGCAGGAAGAGAATCATGATAGAGGTAGAGTAAAAGAGAGAAGTGTGAAATTAAACCAGAAGGTGAGAGTGAAGAACCATCACCATAAATGGTTAAAGTGGTTACCAGAAAGAGTGATGAAGATATGTGGTCCTCGGACATATTTGGTTAAGATGTTTGATAATGGACAAGTTAGGTTTGTTCATATTGATCATATTCAACAGACATGGAAGGAGTTGAAGGTGGGAATGATTCAATTATTTCTGACTCATCAGATAGTTTTGATATACCAGTAGCAAATCCTAAATCCAATGTACTGGAGAGAATCAAAATGAAAATCTGAGTCCGAGTCAGGAAAACATAGAGCCTGAAGTTAGAGTGAGTTCAAATGAAAATCAAGGAAATTCCGTGGAGGAAAACGTTCCTCAGGATGAGCCTCGAATGAGTGTGAAATCGACACCATGTTTTGAAGGTTCTGTTCGAGAGCGAAGGTATCCTCTTCGAAACAGAAAACAAGTGGTAAAGTTAAATTTGTAAATATGGAAAAAAAAAAGTTTATATCCTGTGTTATGTATAAACATGAAAGTTATGTATGATGTTTGTTATGATGGCTTCTTCATTAAGGAGGGAGAAGTGTAATGTCTGTAAGCTTGTAATGTTTGTAGCTCCACACTGTGGATGTGGACGCATTGTGTACTGCAAGTGCAGGGTTAATAATAAACAGAATCAGGCAGATTTCCGAAGACTTCCGAGAGAGCTGCCTGCCATGTTAGGAAGCTGTATGTGCTGTGCTCTATGAAGATATCACAAGTAGCAACTTGCAGCCCCATCCGTTTATCCCACTCGTTTTAAAATGGAGCTGATTCTACATACTGAGCCCAGTATTTTAAGAACAATATCTACTTGAAGTAGTTCTGTCATGTGAGAGACATGAGAATAAACTAAGAGCCAAGGTGCTAATCTGTATGTTATAGAAGTATACAATACTGAATAGGAAAGCTTAATCAGCCACACTATTTCAAGTTAACTCACTCAGAAGACAAGGAACAATATGTACAAACAAAAGGCAAGTTCAGAACATAAGAACATAAGAACTAGGAGCAGGAGTAGGCCATTTTCCCCCTCGAGCCTGCTCTGACATTCAATAAGACCCTGGCTGATCTGATCATGGACTCAGCTCCACTTCCATGCCCGCTCCCCATAACCCTTCACTCCCTTATCATTCAAAAATCTGTCTATCGCCACCTTAAATATATTCAATGACTCATTCTGCACAGCTCTCTGGGGCAGAGAATTCCACAGATTCACGATCGTCTGAGAGAAGAAATTCCACCTTGTCATGTATATACTTTTGGTATCACTAGCCACTAGATGGCGTCACTGTTGGAGGCCATTGAGCTGCACGCAAGTGTGTGCAGCCCAAATATAAAAGGCCAGCCATTTTGTATATTAGTCACTTTGGGCCTTAATAAAGCAGAGCTAAGGTTATACCTCTTGGAGTTAAACAGTACTCAGTCTAATGGTTATTGCATACACAACATTTGACAATGAGGCAACAAGAACCTTTTCATGCAAAAATGAGCACAATTGGATTGTTGTAGCGATTTGTAGAAGGGAAACATTGGGCAGACTTTGTGAACCGTTTGAGTCAGCTCTTCATGGCCAACAAAATGGAGGAGGTTGGCGACCCAGATTGGCATCGGGCGGTGTTCCTCGCGGTTTGCGGTCCAAAGATTTATGGTCAAATAAAAAATCTACTCCTGCCTGTGAGTCCAACAGAGAAGACGTACGAAGAATTGTGTACACTGGTACAGGACCACCTTAAGCCAGACGAAGGTACAGATTTTACACGCATGTTCGCTCACAGGGCTAGAATGCGGCGGAATTCGTTGCCAACCTGAGACGTCTAGTGGAACCATGTAAGCTCGGGGCTGTGTTGGCAGACATGCTGCGGGACTTCTTTGTAATCGGCATCAATCACGAGGTGATCCTGCGTAAACTACTGGCGGTGGAGACGTTGGACTCAGTCATGCATGACAACGGATAGAAGTCTAAAGCAGATATCAGTGAAAAATCGAAACTCGGCAAGTACTGTAAATGTGATTGATTCGGCGTTCAGCAGAGCAGCACATAGCAGGGCCTAGCGACTGTGTACACAAAACCTGTGGCTGCCCAAAGTCCGCCAGCAGGAATTCATCCGATTTCTCTGTGTTGGTGTTGTGGTGGAAATCATCGGCACCAGCAGTGCCGATTTCAGCAATATAGGTGCAAAGGCTGTCTGAGAGTGGGCCATCTCCAGCGCAAGTGTCCGCAGATGAGCAAGTGTGGAGGATGAGAGTCAGACTAGTGCGGATCCGGATACGCAATCTGAGATACCAGAGGAGGAAGTGTATGGACTAAGAGCAAACCGATAATGATCAACGTGAAATTTAATGGGGTGCCGGTATCGATGGAACTGGACACGGGGGCGAGTCAATTGATAATGAGCCAGAGGGCATTCGACAAGCTGTGGGATACTATGGCTGTGAGGCCCAGGTTGAGTCCAGTCAATTCCAAGTTGTGCACGTACACCAAAGAACTCATAACGGTGATTGGCAGTGCCACAATTAAAGTGTCGTATGATGGTGCGGTTCATGAGTTACCACTATGGATTGTCCCAGGCAATGGCCCAACGCTGTTCGGCAAGAACTGGCTTGAAAATATCAGATGCGACTGGAACGATATCAGGGCGTTGTCATCGGAGGAAGATACATGTGTCCAAGTACTGAGCAAGATCCCCTCGCTGTTCGAACCAGGCATCGGCAACTTTACGAGAGCCAAGGTGCAGATCCACATGGACTCGGATGCAAGACACGTCCATCATAAATCTCGGGCAGTTCCGTATATGATGAGGGAGAAGGTTGAAATTGGACTGGACAGACTCAAGCGTGAAGGAATCATATCACCAGTTGAATTTAATGAATGGGCCAGCCCTAATGTTCCTGTGCTGAAAAGTGATGGCACAGTCAGAATCTGTGAAGACTACAAAGCTACGATTAACAGGGTTTCGAAATAGAATCAGTACCCGTTACTGAAGGCTGATGACTTGTTTGCAACGCTATCCGGGGGG
This sequence comes from Pristiophorus japonicus, assembly GCF_044704955.1. Taxonomy (NCBI): domain Eukaryota; kingdom Metazoa; phylum Chordata; class Chondrichthyes; family Pristiophoridae; genus Pristiophorus; species Pristiophorus japonicus. The sequence goes on along the minus strand of NC_091987.1, from coordinate 193,952,749 downwards.
GGAAGTCGTTCACCAAACTGCACTTGACGACGGCCTACATGACACAGGAGCTGGTCGAGACGTCGAAGAGACTTACATCCATTAACACACATAAAGGACAGTTTATTTATCACAGGTGCCCTTTTGGAATTCACTCAGCTACAGCAATATTTCAAAGGAACATGGAGAATCTACTGAAGTCCGTTCCCAGAACCGTCGTGTTCCAAGATGACATCCTGATCACAGGTCATGACTCCGAGGAACATCTGAACAACTTGGAAGAGGTTCTACATCGTCTGGTCAAAGTGGGACTCAGACTGAAATGCTCGAAGTGCATCTTCATGGCACAAGAGGTTGAATTCCTGGGGAGGAAAATTGCTGCTGACGGCATCAGGCCCACAGACACGAAAACCAAGGCCATCAAGAATGCACCCAAGCTGTAGAATGTGATGGAGCTGTGTTCGTTCCTGGGTCTACTCAACTATTTTGGTTACTTCCGACCTAAATTGAGCACCTTATTAGAACCACTGCACATGCTGCTAAGAAAAGGCGACAACTGGGTGTGGGGTGCGTCTTAAGACAGAGCTTTTGAGAAAGCTACTAATCTGCTTTGCTCTAACAAGCTGCTGGTACATTATGACCCATGTAAACGTTTAGTATTGGCCTATCATGCTTCGTCATATGGAATTACTCCAACAAGCTAATGAGTCTGGTAATCTTCAACCAGTCATGTATGCTTCAAAAAGTTTGTCGAAAGCGGAAAGAGCCCACAGCATGGTAGATAAAGAAGCACTAGCCTGTGTGTATGGCGTTAAAAAGATGCATCAGTACCTGTTTGGTCTTCGGTTTGAACTGGAGACAGATCACAAGCCGCTCATTTCACTGTTCTCTGAAACCAATACTTCATCCTGCATCCAGAGGTGGGCGCTGAAATTATCCGCTTGTGATTTTGTCATTCGCCATAGACCTGGCACTGAGAATTGTGCCGATGCTTTGAGCCATCTGCCGTTGCCCACACCGGAGGTGGAAATGCCACAACCAGCGGACCTATTGTTAGTTATGGATGCTTTTGAGAGTGAAGGAACCCCTGTCATGGCTCAACAATTTAAGCCCTGGACCAGCAGGACCCGATTTTATCAGTGGTGAAGAATTGCATCCTCAAAGGTGATTGGTCTGCCATACCCAAGCAAATGTGCGAGGAGACCAAACCTTACATTCGTTGCAAAGACAAACTGTCTATTCAGTCGGATTGTATACTATGGGGTAATCATGTTGTTATGTCCAAGAAAGGGAGAGAGAAATTTATACGTGAGCGTCAAGCACACATCCCGGCATTGTAATGATGAAAGCTATCACTAGGTCTCATGTATGGTGACCGGGAATTGACTCTGAGCTAGAATCATGTGTGCATCAGTGCAACACTGGCATGCAATTCAGCAAAGCACCAGCAGAATCGCCGCTGAGTCTGTGGTCGTGGCCGTCCAAACCATGGTCCAGGATCCATATCGGCTTTGCAGGTCCCTTCCTGGGGAAGATGTTTTTAGTTGTGGTGGATGCATATTCAAAGTGGATAGAGTGTATAATTATGTCATCAAGCACATCCACAGCTACCATTGAGAATCTCAGTGTCATGTTCGCGACACATGGTCTGCCTGACATCGTTGTTAGCGACAATGGATCGTGCTTCACCAGTTAGGAGTTTCAAGAGTTCATGAAACTCAATGGTATCAAACGTGTAAGGTCAGCAACCTTCAAACCTTCATCCAATGAGCAAGCAGCATGTGCTGTCCAAATCATAAAGCAGAGTATGAAGCGAGTAACCCGCCTGTCATGCATACTGCTTAGTTACAGGACAAGACCACACACACTTACCGAGGTCTTGCCTACTGAACTAATGATGAAGAGAGGTCTTAAGACCAAGCTATCTTTTATACACCCTGACTTGAATAATCATGTTGAATATAGAAGATAAAATCAGCAAGGGTATCACGATCGCGCAGCTGTGTCACGCAATATTTCTGTAAATGATCCTGCATATGCTCTGAAATATGGTTAGGTTCCCAAGCAGATCACAGGGACTGTCATGGCCAAGGAGGGCAACAGAGTATTTATTGTCAAGCTCAAAAATGGGCAAACATGCAGGAAACATATGGATCAGACAAAGCTGCGGAAACAGACGAATCAGAACAGTCGGAGGAAGAGACAATCGACGACCAACCAACCTACCCCCAGTCATCAGAGGACTCAGTGGTCATGAGTGAATCGGGACTTTCAATCACTGACATGTTCAATGAAAATGGACTTTCAATCCCTGACATGGCCATTGCCACTCCCACCAGATCAGCCACCCAGCCACCAGTCACAACAGACTCTGAACACTCACCAAAGGCTGGAGTTGAACTGAGACGGTCAACCCGGGAGCGTAAAACACTGGACCGTCTCAATTTGTAAAAGACTGTGTTAATATCTCAGAGTTGGGTGTTGTCAGGTATGTACTTTTTGGATCACTAACCACTAGATGGTGTCACTGTTGGAGGCCACTGGGCTGCATGCACGTGTGTGCAGCCCAAGTATAAAAGGCCAGCCATTTTGTATATTAGTCACTTTGGGCCTTAATAAAGCAGAGCCAAGGTCATACCTCTTGGAGTTAAACAGTACTCAGTTTAACAGTTATTGCATACACAACACTCTTCATATCCATTTTAAATGGGCGACCCCTTATTCTGAAACTATGCCCCTAGTTCTAGATTCCCCCACGAGGGGTAACATCCTCTCTGCATCTAGAATGTCGAACCCCTTCAGAATAGTCTACATTTCAACAAGATCACCTCTTATTCTTCTAAACTCCAATGAGTATAGGCCCAACCTGCTCAACCTTTCTTCATAAGACAACCCCTTCATCTCAGGAATCAACGTAGTGAACCTTCTCTGAACTGCCTCCAACTGCAAGTATATCCCTCCTTAAATAAGGAGACCAAAACTGTATGGCAGTACTCCAGGTGTGGTCTGACCAATGCCTTGTACAGTTGTAGCAGGATTTCGATACTTTTATACTCCATCCCCCTTGCAATAAAGGATAACATTCCATTTGCCTTCCTAATTACTTGCTGTACCCGCATGCTAACTTTTTGTGTTACATGTACAAGGACCCCCAGATCCCTCTGTACTGCAGCATTTTATAAACTCTCTCCATTTAAATAATAATTTGCTTTTTTATTTTTCCTATCAAAGTCGATAACCTCACATTTTCCCACATTATACTCCATCTGCCAAATGTTTTCCCACTCACTTGGCCTATCTATGTCACTTTGCAGATTCTTTGTGTCCTCTTCACAACTTGCTTTCCCATCTATCTTTGTATCATCAGCAAATTTGGTTACATTACACTCGGTCCCTTAATCTAAGTCATTAATATAGATTGTAAATAGTTGAGGCCCCAGTACTGATTACCCCACTAGATACAGTTTACCAACCTGAAAATGACCCATTGATCCAGACTCTCTGCTTTCTGTTAGTTAGCCAATCCCCTATCCATGCTAATATATTACCTCCAACCCCGTGAGCTCTTATTTGTGCAGTACCTTTTATGTGGTACCTTATCGAATACCTTCTGGAAATCCAAATACACTACATCTACTGGGTCCCCTTTATCTACCCAACTCGTTACATCCTCAAACAACCCCAGCAAATTTGTCAAACTTGTTTTCCCTTTCATAAAACCATACTGACTTTACTTGACTGTATTATGATTTTCTAAATGTCCTGCTACTACTTCCTTAATAATGGACTCCAGCATTTTCCCAACGACAGGTGTCAGGCTAACTGGTCTATAGTTTCCTGATTTCTGTCTCCCTCCTTTCTTAAATAGGGGCGTTATATTTCTGTTTTTTCAATCCGCTGAGACCTCTCCAGAATCCAGGGAATTTTGGTAGATTACAACCAATGCAACCACTATCTCTGCAGTCACTTCTTTTAAGACCCTAGGATGCAGGCCATCAGGTCCAGGGGTCCTGTCCATCTCTAGTCCCATTAAGAACATAAGAACATAAGAAATAGGAACAGGAGTAGGCCATATGGCCCCTTGAGCCTGCTCCGCCATTCAATAAGATCATGGCTGATCTGATCATGGACTCAGCTCCACTTCCCTGCCCGTTCCCCATAACTCCTTATCCCCTTATCATTTAAGAAACTGTCTATTTCTGTCTTAAATTTATTCAATGTCCCAGCTTCCACAGCTCTCTGAGGCAGTGAATTCCACAGATCCACAACCCTCTGAGAGAGGAAATTCCTCCTCATCTCTGTTTTAAATGGGCGGCCCCTTATTCTAAGATCATGCCCTCTAGTTCTAGTCTCCCCCATCAGTAGAGACATCCTCTCTGCATCCACCTTGTCAAGCCCCCTCATAATTTTATATGTTTCGATAAGATCGTCTCATTCTTCTGAATTCCAATGAGTAGAAGCCCCAACCTACTCAACCTTTCCTCATAAGTCAACCCCTCATCCCCGGAATCAACCTAGTGAACCTTCTCTGAATTGCCTCCAAAGCAAGTATATCCTTTCGTAAATATGGAAACCAAAACTGCAGTATTCCAGATGCGGCCTCACCAATACCTTATCTAGCTGTAGCAAGACTTCCCTGCTTTAATACTCCATCCCCTTTGCAATAAAGGCCAAGGTACCATTGGCCTTCCTGATCATTTACTGTACCCGTATACTATCCTTTTGTGTTTCATGCACAAATACTCCCAGGTCCCGCTGTACTGCGGCACTTTGCAATCTTTCTCCATTTAAATAATAACTTGCTCTTTGATTTTTTTTTTGCCAAAGTGCATGACCTCACACTTTCCAACATTATACTCCATCTGCCACTTAGCCTGTCTATGTCCTTTTGCAGATTTTTTGTGTCCTCCTCACACATTGCTTTTCCTCCCATCTTTGTATCGTCAACAAACTTGGCTACGTTACTCTTAGTCCCTTCTCCGAAGTCGTTAATATTGATCGTAAATAGTTGGGGTCCCAGCGATGATCCCCGCGACACCCCACTAGTTACTGGTTGCCAACCAGAGAATGAACCATCCAGTTTGCCTAGTACTTTTTCTCTTGTGATAGTGAATGTTTTAAGTTCGCCCCTCCCTATAGCCCCTCGATTATCCATTATGGGATGCTTTTTGACCTTACCTTGAAGACCAATACAAAATATTTGTTCAAAGTCTCTGCCATTTCCCTGTTTCTCCAGTCTCGTCCTCCAAGGAACCAATGTTTACTTTAGCTGCTCTCTTCTGTTTTATATATCTGTAGAAACTCTTACTGTCTGGTTTTATATTTCTTGCTAATTTACTCTCATAATCTATCTTCTCGCTCTTTTTTATCGTTTTAGTCGTCCTTTGATGATTTCAAAAATGTCCCAATCCTCTGGCCTACCACTACTTTTCGCAACATTGTATGCCTTTGTTTTCAATTTGATAGCATCTTTTGCTTCCTTAGTTGGCCATGGATGGTTCATCCTTCTCTTAGAGTCTTTCTTTTTCACTGGACTATATCTTTGTTGAGAGTTATGAAATATCTCCTTAAATGTCTGCCATTGCTTATCTACTGTATTACCCTTTAATCTATTTTCCCAGTCCACTGTAGCAAATTTTACCTTCATACCTTTGTAATTGCCTTTATTTAAGTTCAGGATACAAGTTTGAGACCCAACTTTCTCACCCTCAAACTAAATTTGAAATTCTTGTGATCACTCTTCCCTAGAGGATCCTTTACTATGAGGTCATTAATTAATCCTGTCTCATTACACATTACCAGATCTAAAATAGCCTACTCCCCATGTACTGTTCGAAGAAACCATCCCAAATGCACTCTATGAATTCTTCCTCAAGGCTAACTTTGCCAATTAGATTTGTCCAATCAATATTAAAATTAAAATCGGCCATGATTATTGCAGTACCTTTCTTACAAGCCTCCATTATTTCTTGATTTATACTCTGTCCTACAGTGTAGCTATTGTTAGGGGGCCTATAGACTACTCCCACCAGTGACTGCTTTCCCTTAATATTTCCTATCTCCATCCAAACTGATTCTACATCTTGATCTGAGCCAATATTATTTCTCACTACTGCACTGATTTCATCCTTTATTAACATTTCATTTCTGCCTATCTTTCCAAAATGTCAAATACCCCTAAATATTCAGTTCCCAGCCTTGGTCACCTTGCAACCATGTCTCTGTAATGGCGATCAGATCATACTCATTTATTTGTATTTGTGCTGTCAACTCATCTACCTTGTTACAAATGCTGCATGCATTCAGATAAAGAGCTTTTAATGTTATCTTTTTACCATTTTTCCCTACTCTGACCCCACTTTCTGATGCACTCTTGTGTTTATACACTCTGCCCCTTCCTGTCACACTCTGGTTAGCATTACCCCTATCGCTGCCCTGCATTATTGCCTTCTCCTTTCTCTTTGATTTTTAAAATTTCTGCTCACCTGAACCCTCCCCCCACTATTTAGTTTGAAACCCTATCTACAGCCCGAGTTATTCGATTCGCCAGGACACTGGATCCAGCATGGTTCAAGTGAAGCCCGTCCCAACGGAACAGCTCCCTCTTATCCCAGTGGTGCCAGTGCCCCATGAATCGAAACCCATTTCTCCCACACTAATCTTTGAGCCATACATTCATCTCTGTGATCTTATTTACACTATGCAAATTTGCTCGTGGTTCAGGTAGTAATCCAGAGATTATTACTTTTGTGGTTTTGCTTTTTCATTTAGCCCCTAGCTAATCATACTCACTCAGCAGAACTTCTTTCTTTGTCCTACCTATGTCATTGGTACCTATTTGGACCACAACAACTGGATACTTCCCCTCCCACTCCAAGTTCCTCTCCAGCCCAGAGGTGATGTCCATAATCCCTGCTCCCATCCACACAGGGAGTAAGAGCCTTGTACCTGTTGGACAAGAGCAAGGGCTGAGGCTCCTCCAATGCTATCTTCTGGATCTCCATTCCTGCCTCACCCGTAGTCACACCCTCCTGTCCCCGACCACGGACCAAATTTGAATGATTTAACCTAAGGGGTGTGACTGCCTTCTGGAACACAACGTCCAGGTAACTCTCCCCCTCCCTGATGTATCGCAGTGTCTGAAGCTCGGACTCCAGCTCATCAACTCTGAGCCGAAGTTCCTCGAACCGCCAACACTTACTGCAGATGTGGTCGCCGTGGATCACACTGGTGTCCACCAGCTCCCACGTGCTACAACTGCAACACATCGCCCGCCCTGCCATCTCTATTGTGTTTTATTTAATTAATTAGGTTTTCAAGTTTTGACATTCCAATTATCTAAGTATAGTTTTTAATCTGTACCATGGCTCTTAATTTAAACCGGTGCCCAAGTTTAGAAAAAAGAAAGAAATACTCACCAACCAATCACAAACCTGCTTTCCCGTGACGTCACACTTTGATTTTTTTTTTTGCTGACTATTGTCAGCAAGTACTTCAAATAAAATATTAATGCATAGACTTCTTTAAGGTAGGGTAGAGAAGACAAAAATGCTAACAATTCAAGAGACAGTTAGACGTGCGATGGGAGACGATAGTTTCTATAGAAGAGTAATCTATTTGGGCCAGACAAACTCCATAATCAGACAATGCACAGTATTTTTAAAGACAGAAGTAATTCTATTTGCATGAATATATCAATGACAACTAATCTGTTGTTCTATTTTATTTCCTCATCTAATTGAAAACCCAATTTAGGTGTGTCACACTGTACAAAAGACATTTTCCAGATGGATCGTTTGATTGTCAGATTCAATCTACTTAATTGGACGTGTCAATAACTATGTAAATAACTTGGCAGTGATTTTGAGACTGGCACACTGTTGTGGGTAAAATAAAACCTGACCGGGGGAATCATCGCTTAATTGCGTGCAACTGCTGGCTCATTTTTAGACATCATTTCTACGCCAAATTGTTGTCACTTGAACTTTAAATAAGGTAATCTCCTGTTACATTTATGGAGTGGGGGAATTCTTTTGAATAATTCATGAAGGATCTTTGAACATTAAAAAAAAGCTAATATTCAAAAATTGTGTGATAACTGTTGCAAAATAGGGAGGACACGTGTTGTGTCCTAGTCCCCTTTGAAGCAGGACCAATCAGAGTTCATAAGAACCAGGAAGAGCCATTATCTTAGCACTGCTTTAGTGTGTTTCTTTTCTTCAATAATAACTTGAATTTATATAGCGCCTTTAATATAGTTAAACCTTCCAAGGTGGTTCTGAGGAGCGTTGTAAAGCAAAATTTGACACCGAGCCACATAAGGAGAAATTAGGGCACTTGGTCAAAGAGATAGGTTTTTAAAAGCATCCTAAATGAGAGATAGAAAGGCAGAGAGATTTAGGAAGGGAATTCCAGAGATTAGGACCTTGGCAGCTGAAGGCACCAATGGTTGAGCGATTAAAATCAGGGATGCTCAAGAGGCCAAAATTAGAGGAGTGTAGATATCTCGGAGGGCTGTGGGGCTGGAGGTGATTACAGAGATAGCGAGGGACGAGACCATGGAGGGATTTGATAACAAGGGTGAGGTTTTTTAAATCGAGATGTTGCTTAACCGGGAGCCAATGTAGGTCAGCGATCTAAATATTTTAATGAAAATCACTCTGAATGTTATGTATTTCTATTTTATATAATAAGGGTTACCTCTTTCGCACTGCTTTCCCCTTTATCTGTTGGGGTTACCTCAACCGAAGCCAAGCGATCGCTGCATAGGAAGTTGTTGATGCCAATCATTTTGTACCCCTCTATGGTGTGATGTCACAGCACGTCACAGGTAAAAGAAAGTCTTGTATTTATATAGCGCCTTTCATGACCACCGGACGTCTCAAAGCGCTTTACAGCCAATGAAATACTTTTGAAGCGTAGTCACTGTTGTAATGTGGGAAACATGGCAGCCAATTTGCACAAAGCAAGCTCCCACAGACAGCAATGTGATAATGACCAGATAATCTGTTTTTGTTATGTTGATTGAGGGATAAATATTGGCCAGGACACTGGGGAAAACTCCCCGCTCTTCTTCGAAATAGTGCCATGGGATCTTTTATGTTCATCTGGGAGAGCAGATGGGGCATCGGTTTAAAGTCTCATCTGAAAGACGGCACCTCCGACAGTGCAGCACTCCCTCAACACTGCACTGGGAATATCAGCCTAGATTTATGTGCTGAAGTCCCTTGAGTGGGACTCGAACCCACAACTTTCTGACGTAGAGGTAATTTAAGTAGATTGTATTGAAGTATTTAGTCGAGTGTATTTATGCCTCATTCCCATGAACATTTGAAAATAACATTTGTTGCAACTCAATTGTTAAATCTGTTACTAAATGGTTACATGTAAACAGCGAGATATTTATCACCTTTCAAAAACAAAAGTCTCCCGCCTCAGGACCTGAGAGCAGCTTCTTTATACTTAACCTGGCAACCTGTCCTTTTCAGCCGGGACCAAAGGCACAGCGCATGCATCAGGCTGGTAATTTAATGCAGGCACCGAATGAGGGCAACTCCAAATATAATACTGTACTAAACCCCAGGGAAACGACATACTCCCTTCGGATCATCCTGATTTAAACTGAATGCGATCTTTTCTGCAGCACAAATGGAGAATTTGTTGAAAGCTAGCACAATTGGACCTTTTAAGGTGTTCCACGTCGAGATGGAAATTATGCATTTTTTGATTTAAATGACAATTGTACACTGGCTTCTTTCATTGACGGGTTGAACTACCCACCAAATAGATGAAAGGGGTTATGTCTTCAATCACATCCAGCCTCTCTCTGCAGTCTGCCGTGTGACAGCGCACAAACTGAGCTCAACACCAGGGCTGCTGGCACGCAACCCTCTCAGGAAATGACATCAGCAGTGCGATAACCGGCCGTTCCTCCCCCTCTCCTCTCCACTACAACTATTACAAGGGCAAGATGCTCCCTGCTACGAACTGAGAGCTCTTTATATTCAATACTTAAGAAAATATCATATTTTTGAATCAATAATGCAAACAATAACATTTGCTATCAAATTGCTCGTCCCACTTGGGTCCCCGTTAATATTTGATAGATTCACGAGTTCCCCCTTAATTCTGTGAATTAATAATCCTACAGGTTCAGTAGCTATTTTTGTGTCTGTTAACTAATCAAGGTGAAGGAAGGCAGCATTGATTAATTCAACAGTTCTTTCACTTTGCAGTACGCATCTGTGGTTAGATTTAAAGCCAGATATAGAGCTGAGCTCTCCCGTGCTTGTTCTTCACATGAGCAGAAGATTTCCTCTTCACCTTAGTCTAATCTCCAGTTCCCAAATTCTCTGAAGGAGATTGCCAGAATAGTGTCAATTAGTGCCAAGCTGAAGTCGTGTTTTGCTAAGAGTTATTGTGACACTGAAAACAAATCCATTTCACTTCATGGCAGCATGGGCATTTAAGAATCACCATCCTCTGTATAATATTGAACTGGGCAAGTTTGAAGGCTGCTTTTCCAACAGTACTTATGGTGGGGTTAACTCATGCTGTGGTGGGGGGTTTAAACTGATTTGGCAGGGGGAGGGGCACCAGAATGAAGCATTAGAGCGGAGAAAAAAGGTGCATAGAGGACTGGGAGAAATAAACAGCATTAAAATAAAAAGTAGTTCAGAAATAGGAGGGATCAGACAGGCGGGAAATGCAAGGCAGACTAGGATGGTTTGGAGTTCATGTGCATAAATACATAGTCCGTGGTAAATAAGGTCAGTGAGCTTCAAGCAGAAATTGCACATGGGATTATGAAAAGTGGCAATAACTGAGATCTGGGTCAAAGAAGGGACGTGTAATGTATTTGCTTCATGGGTTCCTTGCTTAAGAATTCATAGCAACACATTGCTATTAAGAATTAGTTGGTTTATTAGCAATGGTTTAACAATCACACTTCACATTACCAGTTCATCCACTGGGCTCACAACTGCATACCTCATCGTGGATGACCTAGACCCAACTGACTCGGGTTTTATTGAGTCTTGTGAACATCATGTGACTGGCTAAGCCATTCACAATGCAACAGCTCTACAACTATTTTGAGTAAAACTTGGACCTCCTCGACCGCCCGCTGCCTGGACCGGCTGATGGCCCCCTTAGCCATGCCTAGGAGCAGTCCTATGAGGAAGCCCTCCGACCTGTCCACTGCAACTGCTCTGAAAATCTGTGAGCATACTCAGGTGCATACATTACAAAGGGGAGGATTGGGAACGTAATATTCCTGGTTACAAAGTGTTCAAGAAAAATAGGGAATGAAAAAATAAGAGGCAGGTTGGCAGTATTGATCTATGTTAGTATTACAGCACTGGAAAGGGATGATGTACTTGAGGGTTCAAATACAGAATATATTTGGTCAAATTTTAGGATCAATAAAAGAGGTATTACACTGCTGGGAATATACTATAGGCCACCAAATATTGAAAAGGAGATAGAGGAGCAAATTACTAGGCAAATTTCAGAAAGGTGCAAGAACTGTAGGGATCAATTTTCCCAAAAATATTTTTTTGGTGTACTTGAAGAGTTACGCCCGATTTTCTGTGGCCCAAGTACGCCAAAAAAAAGTGTTGTAAATTTCCCCTGAGGATCACTTTGGCATAGCCTAACCCGAGGGGAGTGGAGCCTTGACCTGCACCAAAAAGATCGGGCTGCTATGGTAACCAGGGACACAAGCATAGGTGCATTCTCCTGCCGGTGCATTCTCCCGCCCCTAGCCCTGGCCAAAAGGGCTTGCCGGTGCGTTCTCCTGCCAGTGCATTCTCTGAGTTCTCCTGCCTGCCGTTGCATTCTCCTGCCCCTATCCCCAGCCGAATGGCCTCCCGCACTGGCCCACTGACTTCCCCGGCCGAGTATGAAGGTAGGACTTAAATGTTATATTTTATTTTTTATTTATTTATTTATTATTTATTATTGATGGTTTTTATACTTCATGAATGTTGTTGTGAAGGTGTTTAGTGCTTTGCAAGGTTCTCTCCACTTTCCTTCCCCCCACCGCCCCATCTCTGGCTACCTGCGCTGATTTCTTAACTCTCCACAAGGGATTTCCGTGCGGCCATAAGTGGCCACATAAGCTGGCCTAAGTTAGTTTGGAGCAACTATTAGCTCTCCAAATTGGCTTAACTGGCCGAAACAGGAGTAGGTGGCTGGTAACGCCCCCTTTGAAAAAAAAACTAAACTAATAAAAATCCTAACTAACTCACTTACACCGGCGCAAATTAAATGAGCAGAATGGGGATTGTTAAGATACTCCAGAAAAATCAAGTTGCTCCAAAAAAAACAGAGCAATTCCTGGGCAAGTTTGGGCCCGTAGAGTGGTGATAGTGGGCTTCAATTATCCTAATACACACTGGGAAAATAACAGTGTAATGGGCAAAGAGGGGGAGAAATTCGTGAAATGTGTACAGGAGAAATAATTTTTTATTCCTCGATATATTTAAGAGTGGCAACTTGGTGCAGTTTTATTAATACAGCTGAAAATGGGTTTTATCACAAAAAATAATCATTTTTAATGTGTCAATTCATCACCTGTGTGTAACCCAATTTTAAATCATTGAAAATGGCTTTAAAAGTCTATACAGAAGCAATCCTGGCTTCATTGGTGTACACTTGTCAGTTTCTGAGTAAATTAGATATTTTTTTATATTTAAAAGGTGCCCATTAATGTCCTTGCGCCTGAAAAAAAAATTAAGAGCCTCCTCGAAACATAGAAACATAGAGAATAGGGGCAGTAGTAGGCCATTCAGCCCTTTGCGTCTGCACCGCCATTCAATATGATCATGGCTGATCCTCTATCTCAACACCATATTCCCACATTTTCCCCATACCCCTTGATGCTGTTTGAAGGCCCGCGAACGAGCACAATTAGTGGAAACTGTCCATACTGATTAATTCAGTCCGGGGGCCTGGCCAGTTTTGTGGGCGGGGCTGGCTTCCAGCACAATGATTCTTTTTAAACTAGTGCAAAAGATCAATTTGGGCCGGGCGTAATTTGCGTTTAGAATTCCTTGGTCTTTTGCGGTGGGTTGGACAATTTCGGGCGGATTGCGCTGGAATAAACCAACATATCTCAGCGGAAACTTCAGGCCAGTGTCCGTAAACAGATTGCATCTTCTTTAAACCAAAACCTTTTGTGTGCGGTGAATGAAACAGCATGCTACAGAATTGCCCTTTAATTCCTGTATAGTGCTCTGGAGAGTATGTAGAATGCCTGCCACATTCTCCTTTCTGCTGTGCAGACTAAAGTTAATGGATAATACACAGAAACAGCATGACATAGCAAGATACTATGAATACAACACTGAGACATAATAAAGATAGAAACAGTTGAGGGGGTTATGAAACTGAAATGGGACGTTTTATTTACTTATTTTGTTTCAATACTGTGGCATTGATGACACTTTCCTCTTTTCCATCCTCCACACACACACCTTCTCCCCTGGAATGTGTTTTACTTGCCTTAACAACAAGCAGATTTGAATCCCTGCTATTATGAAGTCAAGAGGAAGGTGCTCTTTTGAAAAGCAATGCCTACATTTGAATAATTACTCTCCTAGAAATAATGCAATCAATCAATCGGTCCAGTGTGCATTTTTTTTTCTTTTCTCCATTTGTATTTTATGGAACATTATTGGTGTGCACCAACATATATCCTGTGTTGTCCTGGGACTCCACCAACCTCTTTCAAATCAACCGCAATCCCACAAATACACAAGGAAGATAAGGATGCCACTTTTCCCACATTAGACAGGCCAATATCCCTCCTCAACACTGACTCCAGTGTCTGCACCAACCCTGGTACTTTCCCCTCAACATAATTCCTCTACTGAACAATCAGACAGGGCTGTTGCTGCCCCCTTTTCTTTCTTCCTGCTCTGGCAGTAGATATAACAACAACCTTAAATGTTCATGGTGTATAGGCTGAGGGAGTTGAACACATAACAGATGATATACATTGATGATATACTATTACACATGATCAATCTTCACAACATATTCCCCAGTAATTTCCAAATTATCAAGAAATTTGGTCAAGTCTCAGAAGACAAATTCTGCTAATCGAAACCAGAGGACACGACCCTCACTTAGATGATTCCTGCACCAATATGGGATTCATATGCTGCCCATGGAGAGAATGAATCTACACTGACCCAAAATGGCCAGTCTTGTTCACAGAGGTCACAAAGATAGCTCGTGTTGCAAATTAGGAAGTCATGTCTGTAGTTGATGTTAAGGTACATTGCTGGTATAGTACAGGGAAGCTTTGCTCTCCTCTATTCTAAGATCATGAGGCAAATAATGGGAGAAGGCTTCATTCCTCATCTTAATAAGTGTAAAGAAATCAATAAAATATAAAACAAACAAACGTATATAGAGCACAAAAGCAGAATACTGCGGTTTGTGGAATCTGAAATAAAAACAGAAAATGCTGGAAATCTCAGCGGGTCAGGCAGCATCTGTGGAGAGAAACAGAGTTAACGTTTTGGGTCGATGACCCTTCGTCAGAACTGGCAGAAGTTCAAAATGTAACAGATTCTTAAGGAAGTGCAAGGGTCCCTGAAAGGGGGAGGGGAGGAAAGAACAAAAGGGAGGTCTGTGATAGGGTGGAAGGCAGGAGAGATTTGAGAGACAAAAGGGATGATGGGCCAAATTGAGAAGGTAATGGCACAAGTTAGGAAACAAAAGATGAGTCTAAATAAGGTGTGAATGGCGGAATAATTATCAGCTGCCATGGGAAACAGAGAAAAAAAGAAAAAGGTGGGTGGGGGGGTATAGACAAAAACATAATTTTGAACTCGGGTTAATTTGAGGTTAAATGAAAACTGAATTTTTACTGCTAGTACTCAGTATGAAACTCAATCTCCTGTTTACACTCATGACAGCTTCTAACCATTACATATTTCCAGTGAGAAGAAGGCAGAACCATTCCAGTCAAGACTGAACAAATCCTGTGCTTGAACACAACTATGGCGTATGCGAGAGTATTTCAAAGAAAATCCGGCACATTATTTAAATGTTAATTTAATGATTCCTGTGACAATATGGTAATCCAAGCAGTCCACATTAGAATATGAATTGTTTAATCATGGATAAAGTAATTCATTTTACAGTAGGATCGGTCTTGTATAAAATAATGGGCCCAAGTTTCCACACAATAAAAAGCGGGCGCCCCTCTGAGCTGGGCGCCCGTTTTTCGCGCTTAAAACGGCGCCTAAAAAAAACCTCGCTATTCTGGAGCGTTCTGCAGCTCCTTGTCTGCCTGTTGCGGCGCCCAGGGGAGCGGAGCCTACACTCCTGCCGATTTTGTAAGTGGGAGGGGGCGGGTACTATTTAAATTAGTTTTTTTCCTGCCGGCAACGCTGCGCGTGCGCGTTGGAGCGTTCGCGCATGCTCAGTGTGAAAAAAACATTGACACTCAGCCAGTTTTGTAGTTCTTTGTAGCTGTTTAATTTTTGAACATTTTTTTAATGAAAGCACATTGCCATCAGCACATCAGCACTTGCAGCCTTCTCACTGTCTCCTTCCCCCCCCCCCCCCGCGGGCAGAACGGGCACCTCCCCCCCCGCGGGAAAGAACGGGCGCCTCCCCCCCCCCCCCGCGGGAAAGAACGGGCGCCTCCCCCACCCCCCGCGGGAAAGAAGGGGCGCCTCCCCCCCCCCCCGCGGGAAAGAACGGGCGCCTCCTCTCCCCTCCCCCCCCCACGGGCAGAACGGGCGTCTCCCCCCCCCCCCCGCGGGAAAGAACGGGCGCCTCCTCTCCCCTCCCCCCCCCACGGGCAGAACGGGCGTCTCCCCCCCCCGCTGGAAAGAACGGGCGCCTCCTCTCTCCTCCCCTCCCCCGCGGGAAAGAACGGGCGCCTCCCCCCCCCGCGGGAAAGAACGGGCGCCTCCTCTCCCCTCCCCCCCCCCACGGGCAGAACGGGCGTCTCCCCCCCCCGCTGGAAAGAACGGGCGCCTCCTCTCTCCTCCCCCCCCCGCGGGAAAGAACGGGCGCCTCCTCTCCCCTCCCCCTCCCCCGCGGGAAAGAACGGGCGCCCCCCCCCCGCGGGAAAGAACGGGTGCCTCCCCCCCCGCGGGAAAGAACGGGCGCCTCCTCTCCCCTCCCCCTCCCCCGCGGGAAAGAACGGGCGCCCCCCCCCCCGCGGGAAAGAACGGGTGCCTCCCCCCCCGCGGGAAAGAACGGGTGCCTCCCCCCCCGCGGGAAAGAACGGGCGCCTCCTCTCCCCTCCCCCGCGGGAAAGAATGGGTCCCTCCCCCTCCCCCGCGGGAAAGAACGGGTCCCTCCCCCTCCCCCGCGGGAAAGAATGGGTCCCTCCCCCTCCCCCGCGGGAAAGAACGGGCGCCTCCTCTCCCCTCCCCCGCGGGAAAGAATGGGTCCCTCCCCCTCCCCCGCGGGAAAGAACGGGTCCCTCCCCCTCCCCCGCGGGAAAGAACGGGCCCCTCCCCCCCCCCCGCGGGAAAGAACGGGCGCCTCCTCTCCTCTCCCCCGCGGGAAAGAACGGGCCCCTCCCCCCCCCCCGCGGGAAAGAACGGGCGCCTCCTCTCCCCCGCGGGAAAGAACGGGCCCCCCCACCCCCGCGGGAAAGAACGGGCCCCTCCCCCTCCCCCGCGGGAAAGAACGGGCCCCTCCCCCCCCCCCGTGGGAAAGAACGGGCCCCTCCCCCTCCCCCGCGGGAAGAACGGGCGCCTCAGGCTGACTGCAGAATTCTCCATGCCTGAAGCATTTTCACACAGGTAGGAAGATGGTTTATTTAATCTTTTCTTTGCTTATAAATGTTTATTCAGTTTGGATTTATTTGTATAATATTTGTAGAAGTATAAATAAGGATTTATTGTAGAATTTAATTACTTCCCTTCCCCCCCCCTCCCCCCCCACCTCGTTCTGGCGCCTAATTTGTAACCTGCGCCTGATTTTTTAATGTGTAGAACAGGTTTTTTCAGTTCTACAAAAATCTTCACTTGCTCCATTCTACTTTAGTGGAGTACGTTTTCACTGTGGAAACTTTGAAATCAGGCGTCAGTGGCCGGACACGCCCCCTTTTGAAGAAAAAATTCTGTTCCAAAGTCGAACTGTTCTACCTGACTAGAACTGCAGAAAAAAAAATGTGGATAATTGCGATTTCTAAGATAGTCCGTTCTCCACCAGTTGCTCCTAAAAATCAGGCGCAAATCATGTGGAAACTTGGGCCTAATATCTCAGTGAGAGTGCAATAACTATGATATTGGATGATTTTGTATCTTCAAAAACCAATACAAATTTAAATGACATAAAATGCAGCCAGTATTGTCTAATCTTCAGCCCCAAAGTGTCAGCTGTGGCTCAGTGGGTAGCACACTTGCCTCTGAGTCAGCAGGTTGTGGGTTTAAGTCCCACTTAAGCTAATAAATCTAGGCTAATACTGCAGTGCAGTGCTGAAGGAGTGCTACACTGTTGGAGGTGCCGTCTTTCAGATGAGATGTTAAACCGAGGCCCTGTCTACTGTCTCAGGTGGATGTAAAAGCTGGCACTATTTCGAAAAAGAGCAGAGCAGTTCTCCCTGATGTCCTGGCCAACATTTATCCCTCAATCAATAGACTTAAAACAGATTATCTGGTCATTATCATATTGCTGTTTGTGGGAGCTTGCTGTGTGTAAATTGGCTGTCGCATTTCCCATATTACAACTCCAAGAGTACTTCATTGTTTTGAGACATTCGGTGTTCGTGAACATGCTTTGAGACATCCGGTGGTCTTGAAAGGCGGTATATAAATGTAAATCTTTCTTTTTCTTTTCCAGTTTCATTTCACTTGACACGTTCACCAATTCAGACACAATGGCCGCGATTCCTCATATTGGGTTGGGAGCGAGGAGGGCGACTTCAAGTGCATGCTGGAACCCCGCTCCCTTCTTCATCTGCCTCTGTCCAGGTGATTTTACGAGGCTGCCCAGCAATGTTGCTTGAAATTTAATATGAAGCGGGTCTGATGGTGTCATTTGATGGCACGGCATCAGCCGGTTTCCTTAAAGTGAACATGCCCACATACATTTTCACAGTTGTGCTGTCAGTGTTCAACAGCATTGAAGTGCTACAAACCCTGACCAGCACTGCAAAGAGGGCCGCGGATGCATCGCCTCCAGGCTCTCCCATCACTGCCTCCAGATGCTTATGGAGGGAGTCACAGCACACAGAAAGATTCTCTTCCCTTTCAATGGGCGGAGAGACCTCCCCAGGACACCAACACAGTCTGGTTGCACGTTGTACAGGAGGGCACAAGCAGTGATGTTGTCAGGAGGACCTGGCTGCAGTGGCACAAACCTTTCAATGATCTCAGTGGATCACGCAAGGTTACTGCAAAGCCACACTCAACCTGCATCACATCCCCATCTTTCTGTCTTCCCTACCCTACTCCAGCACATCCTTACTCACACTAACTTACGTTGCACCTCCACCCATCCCTCTCTCTATATCTACATTATCACTTCCCCATCTCACTAGCCATGCCTCACACTCACCCTCATCTTTGTCCAATTATACCAACTAATAACACACAAGGGTAGGCACATGGGTGTTAGCGCCAATGCTGATGTAATGTTTCTGCTAATGCATTGTCAAACATTGAAATCTTTATTTTCAATACTTTGCCTTCTATGTGCATCTTTGGAAGTGGCTTAGTGAGTTGCAGTGAATGGTGAGTCATAATGGTAACCCTCCCCCTCTCCCCCAATGGTGATGAGTGTGAAAGGAATAGCTTGGGCATTGTAGGGATGCTTTATAGTGTTAGTGTGGAATGGTGCAAACCTGGTGCAACATGTGGCAGCCAAGGTGTACAGAGTCGAGTTAAGTAAATGTGGTCATGGTGAGTCCATCCAGGCGTCCTGGGCAGCAAAGTGACCAGGTACTGATGCCCTGTGTCCTGTGCAGCATCAAGTAATTGCAGAGAAGGTTGATGTTGTTGGTGGTAATGCTGGGGTGCCTAGTGATGTTGGTGTTGGGGCTGATCGTGGTGGGATTCTGAGGACAAGGTGATATTTTTTCAAGGGCACCGATGCTGCTGGAATAGATGACAGCCGAAATTGAGGTGACAGAAGCGATCTGTCACTGGTGAGAAAGGTTGCTCCAAGGAGGTGACACTGGATAGAGACTTCACTCCAAACACTTCAAACCTCCATAAAGCTGAAAAGTGTATTCCATATCATGAAGGCTCCAGATTCTACGATTGGAAATTGAAGAGTTGTGAAATGGTAGCTTTTATACCACCTCTGCAGCTGTCAACGAGTCAAACCAATCAGAGTTGTTGAGAACTCAGCATCTGACGTGATCCCCGAGGGACGGGAGCCTCGTAAAAAAACTTGATAAAATGGTTAGGACTTAAACAATCTCAATTTCCTGACACGCCACTGAGTGCTGGGTCTGCAAACTGCAGGCAGAGCCGGCACCTGGGAAATTCACACGGAGGCGGTTTCAGAGCGGACTTCCCCCCCACTGTCAATCATGGCCATTTTGGCAGCGGGCCTGCCTCCAAACCCACACTCGCAGCGCCAGGAAGATTCCGGCAAAGAATCATGGAGAAATGCCTCGATTAACGGACTATTTTAGCTGTGTACAACTGAAGCATAATCAATGCTCAGGGTCCGTGGGATGGACAGGAAAATTGACACACCTTGGGTTTGGTTAGCATCCCTCCTATTCTCAGAGCTTTATTACACATTTATTTCTGTCAGCTTCTTATCCTGCTGTGGATTTAATATGCCTCTACTCTTTTCAGTTTCGTACACTTGTCCTAAAACAAGTTAGTTTTGACAGCTGAACAAAGATAAGACAGGTGAGTAGGCCTTCCCCTTGCCGGTATGGAGTGTTCAGACAATCCAGGGCAGAAAATCAACTTGGGCAAATATGGAGGGCTGGAACCTTGTTTTGAAATTATCGTGCTGTGCACATCAGGCGTGTTCTCAGAGTAACACAAATTTATTATCATTTATGGGGTAAATTAAAAGTTACAAAAGTTAATCAAATGGTTGCAGTGATATACTGACTGCCAAAGCTGAGTATCATTGTACTTAAAAAAAATATATAACTTTAGGAGTCATGAAAACTTGTCATTTTTAAAGGCAGATGTAAAAAGCTGTCAGACAGTTTCAATTTTGGTAAATGGTTTCCATATGACTGCATTACAGAAATGCTATCCATTTTAATAATAGTTTCATTAATAAGTCTATCACAAGAATGGCTGCAACCGTGATAATGACACGCTTTCTTTCTTAATAAACGTGTTCAAGTTGATTAATGAACTAAAAAAGACTGTGAAGATAATTTTTAATTTGCACCAATCGACGTGGTGCTGCACAGTAATTAAAACGTGCAATAAAGGAGTTAATTCTCATTGCACCACATCTGACCTACTTTTAGCCTAAGAAAGACTACCTTCAAGGTAGGCCTACCGGCGGCCTACCCAAGGGTATAAGCCTGGATAGTTGCCAAGATCTGAGAGTGCTTGCTGGGTTGTAATGCAATAATTTATACAGTTCCACAGATATTGTAATTTGATGTAAAGCAGAGATTCTGAGTTCAAACCAGGCGGTTCTAATTCAAGTGCGACTATCAATGCAGAATTCAAAATCGTGAAGTTGGTCAGGTCAACTGAAAAAAAAGCATATCTTATGACAATAACCCTTTTTTGTTAATGGGACCTGTTTATTATAAGTAAACAGATGGAATATTAATACCTGCTCTGATAGTTAACTGGTTATTTCCTTTATTTAAAGTTTGGTAATTAATATAACCCTCAATTTAAATAGTCCGGGTAAATAATTATAGGCTTCCTGAGTGTGACAACGACGGCATAATTAGCAGACAGACGGGATCATTATGCAGCGCTGTAAAATGCAGGAGTTAAAGTATGGCACAGCATAATATGGGGCCCAAGTTTCCCCTCTGTTTTTTTTGGAGCAACTATATTTTTTTGGAGTAACTTAAAAATCGCAATTCTCCCCATTTAATTTACCCCAGTGTAAGTGAGTTAGTTAGGTTTTATTTTAGTTATGTTTTTTTTTTCAAAAGGGGGCGCAACCAGCCACTTACACCTGTTTTGGCCATTTAAGCAAGTTTAGCCAGCTAAAAGTTACTCTAAACTAACTTAGGCCAGCGTATGAGGCCACTTGTGTCCGCTCTGGAAAACCTTGCGGTGAAATAAGAAATCAGCGCAGGTAGCCAGAGATGGGGGGGGGGGGGGGGGGGGGGGGGGGGATGGAAGTGAGAGGATTCTGAAGCACTAAACACTTTCACAACATCAGCACCATATCACAACATCTTCATCACAACATCTTCACAATATCATCCAGATAAATGAAAAATAAATCAATCAGTAAAAAATAAAAAGTCCTAACTTGCCGACTGCAGCACGCACCAGCTAGCCCTTTGGCCAAGGCTAGGAGCGGCAGGCTCATTACTGCTGCAGCACATCGAGGCTCTCCGACTCTAAAGGCTCTCCGGATGAGGGCCGATTTGGCGGCTCTCCTCCAGATGCAATCTGTCAGGAAGGAACCGAGCAAGATGGGTCAGCAGATGAGAGTCGTGTTACAGCTGAACGGCCACCAGAAAATAGCCGCACAAAGAAGACATTTCAGTCAGCTTGAGACAGGGACGGCCCTGGCATGTTTAGTCTATTCGTTCAGCTGGTCTGTGGTTGGATGAGGGGCCTGATAAAACAAAAATCATGCCCTCGTCTTTATACTGTCTATACTGCCGCTCCACACCGCACGTCCCCGCTGCTCATTGATCCCCTGCGTGATCTTCGCCTGCGGCTCTTCTTTCGACTTCTGTCTCGTCCAGTCTGTGTGTCTATCCACGGTGAGCCGCTCTCTCTCTCTCTCTCTCCATTCTTCCCGCTGGTTTCCCCCACTGCTTGTCCGGACCGGCATTGGACTTGCCACCATCTTGCAACATTACACCGCAGTCGAATTTAAGAGGAGCTTCTGCAGGCTCGGGTGTTGCCTGGCGGTTCGTTGTCGGGACCTCGGCGAACGGCCACCGTGAGCTCCGCAGGGACTGAACCGGCGATGTACTCTCGGCTTTCTTTCCCCACGTCGTGGCATTTTGGTTGCTCTAGTCACTCTCCCTTTACTTGTGGGACAGTCTACTTTACGGGCAGTCTGCGTTTGGTGCAATAGATTTTTTAGCAATGATTACATCTTACTCTAAGGGATAAAAAAAACGCTCCCAAAATTAAACATTCAGATTTCATGAATCTAATTTTAGAGTCCACTTTCATATGTGCTCCGAGTACGCTGGTCTCCCTTGAACCACTTCATTCTTTCAGCCCATTTTTTACGGTGACAAAAGTGAACACAGGAAAATCAGGCAATTCCTTCTATACTGCTGGCTACCTTGTTAGTATTGAGTTTAATATTAAAATGAAGTGCCTGTATTTTTTGTGCAGAACTCATTGGTGATCCAGTGAGGGATCTCTGCCCAATTACCTGTTCCACCAGCCATGGCGACTGGAAAATCAACCTGTAAAATCTTTCAGGAAAAGTACATTGGAGATGCTTGGAAACTACCTGTGTAGAACTTGAATGAATAGAACATAAAAAGTACTGATGATCTTCGTAAAAGAACCAAGCGAAAAAAAATATGAAAACCAGTTCAAGAATTTTTATTGGAATGAAAAGGCAGTTAAAATTTACATTGTTTTTAAAATTTCTATTAACCAGGAGATGCTGGTTAACATTTACAGTTGATAATTACACACAAGAACATCAGACGTAAACACTAAAAATACTACCTCCTAGGACTACTTTGTCACTGGGCCACAGATGTTTTTGATCTGATAATCTGCTGCTTGTCCAACAGCATGACAGCGAACGCAATACATTACAGTTCAATCACACCTGCATCCAGAGCAGTTCTCAACTCAAGTCTAGAAAAAAGTGCACAGGATCAAGGCCACCTATGTAACTCAATGCTGCTTAATTTTGAGACACTGACTACATCAACTGAAGTGTGGCTTAGACATAGCGTCACTTTAGTGCAATAAAACAATTCTTGTCTCAAACTTTACTTTAATATGACTTCTTAAGATCACTTAAAAACTTTAAGATCACTTATAAATTTGTAAAGTTGCAAAACTTACAACACAATTTCAATTTGAAAAAAGTCACACTGTGAGATCACTTAAAAACTTTGAGATCACTTATAAAGTTGTAAAGTTACAAAACTTACTAAACAATTTCAATTTGAAAACAGTTACAACAGTAAAATCAACAACAACAACAACAACAGCAGCAAAGAAAGGCTGCACCCATCTCTCATCCGCATCTCGGTGAATGTGCACTTCCTCATGGGGGTGGTGGTGATGGGGACGTGGGGGGAGTAGGGGGGTGGGGTGGGGGGTGGGGGCTTGGGTCTCTACAGAGGCTGGTGCGGGAATTGCAGTAGGAGTGGCATTTGATTGGCCAGGCTGTGTGCCCTTATTGCAGCAGATACCTCACACAGTCCCTCCCTGATGACCTGTGCCATCATTTGCACTGCCTCTGGCATTCCCGCCTTCAGTTCCCGTGTCATTACTGCTATTTCTCCCGACAGTGCCATTACCTCATCACCCACCCCACTGACAGTGCCCATGAGTGATTGGATAAGGACACTAGTCTCCACACCCAATGCCATAACCTCAGGCACAACTGTTGCACACTGCATCTCAGGAGAGCCTGGTGGGATTCTCCTTCCCCTCGCCCTGGGTCTGCCTCGCGGCACCCCTCCAGTGCGAGGCGCAGGCTGGGACGGTGGGGCCCTGGGTGTTCCAAGCTGCATCCCACCACTACCACTGGGACCTGCTACCTCGGAACCTGTAAAACCATGGAATGTCGCACCTGAACTTACATCACTAAACGCGGATGGGTACGTGGAGAAATGATGGCATGTCACATCAGAACTTAAAGCACTACACAAGAATTGGGAGGGGATGAAAGCATGGAATGTCGGACCAGAACTCATGGAAGTGTCTGGCAGAGTGAGGCCCTGCACTATGGACTGATACATATTACGATCAACATTCTCCCCTGAACACATATCCATGCCCCCCTCCTCCCCCCCACCGCCTTGGTCTGGATCGTACGCATCTGAATCTTCTT
The DNA here is from genome assembly GCF_044704955.1 of Pristiophorus japonicus. Classification (NCBI taxonomy): domain Eukaryota; kingdom Metazoa; phylum Chordata; class Chondrichthyes; family Pristiophoridae; genus Pristiophorus; species Pristiophorus japonicus. Next base: position 193,928,617 of record NC_091987.1, on the reverse strand, counting down.
CTGGATCTCTAGGATCTTCAGGATCGGTGTCATGTTCTGCAAACTATAACAGTACAGTCAAATGGTTAGCAGGACAGGAGTGGGCAGGATGGGTGGCATGAGTAGTCTTGCACATAGCAGGCCAGGCAGCAGGTTGATTTGAAGGCTCACGATGCATTTTCAGGACTGACCCTCTCCCCCGTGTATGGGCCCATCTTGTGCAGTACAGATTGTTTTTCTCCAGGGAGGACCCATCAAAGCAGCAACCCTCTCTTCCAAGGGTGTGAGTGGGTGCAGATTTAGCAGGCCTCCTCCTGTTCGAGTTCTTTCCCTTTTGTTGTGGGCCAATTTCTTCTGCAAAGATGAAAATATAACTTTTTAGAGAGGGTGTCTTTCTGGTGGCTGGGACATATATAGATGGTCACATTTACAATTGCAATTCCATTGAAAAATGAAGATATTACTTACACTAACTACTTGACCAAGGTCCTGCCATTTCTTTTTACACTGGCCTCCAGATCTCATGGTATTCACCACTCCGCAGCAATCTTCTGCAACTAGGTTCCAGCGTTTATTCATTTTTTCGGGTGCCACTTTTGTGCGACCTCTGTTGCTGGTATCCAGCTCCTGCCATCTCTGCTCAATGACATTAACTCGTATTTCCACTTCGTCATGCAAGAAATTCTTTGTTCTTGGTGCACGTTGTTGCATTGCTGTATTGAGTTTACACTCAGTGATTTTTCAAGACACACAGTCCTTACCTTGCATGCACCTATGCAGCACTCCTTTCCACTCCTTCAGGCACCCAAAAATCACTGAGCTGACCCACTGAGCACAACTTACATTTAAATGGCCGTTTGCCAAGGTTGCTGACCCATTGCGCATGCGCACATGTTCCAACGCGCTTGCGCAACACTGCCGACGATCAAAAACACGCTGGACCCTAGCCCCGCCCCCCTGCCAGCTGTCTTGACCCAGCACGGCACTAGCTCAGCCCCCCACAGCTTTTGCTGCGCCACGCCACGGGCCTGCAAGGAACTAGGAACGGCGAGAATTACAACGTTGGTTTTCGGCGTGGTTTTAATCCTACAATGTCGGTGAGGTGCGCCATTTTAAGTGGGAGGGAAACTTGGGCCCAATGAAACTAAATACAACAACTGGTGTGAACCAGTTCTTAGTCACTATATTTTGGGTCATGTGCTTTGCAAAGCTTCAAGCAAGAACAACTGAGCAAGAAAAAAAAGTCAAGTGTGCTCTGTCAGCTCAGTTGAAAGCATCTTTACCTCTGAGTCAGAAGGTTGTGGGTTCAAGTCCCACTCCAGAGACTTGAGCACAAAATCTAGCCTGACACTCCAGTACAGTGCTGTACTGTCGGAGATGCTTTAGGATGAGACGTTAAACCGAGGCCCTGTCTGCTCTCTCAGGTGGATGTAAAAGATCCCATGGCACTATTTCGAATATTCCTGGCCAATATTTATCCTTCGGCCAACATCACTAAAAAAACAGATTATTTGGTCATTATCACATTACTGTTTGTGGGAGCTTGCTGTGTGCAAATGGCTGCCAGTTATCCTATATTACACCAGCAACTACACTTCAAAACATTCTTGATTGGCTGTAAAACGTTTTGGGACGTCCAGTGGTTGCGAAAGGCGCGATATAAATGCAAGTCTTTCTTTCTTTTGCTGTGAATCAGAGCCATCAATAGACTGAGTATTGTGTGATGATACTTGAAAAGAATGTACAAGGTTTTCTGAGAAGAAGTGTTTGGATGAGTATTGTTTGTAGATGTAACTGAATATTGTAAAGTTCTTTGCCCAGATCTTGGTACGGTCAGCCTGGGGAGAGTGTGGCAGATAGTTTTGCTGAAACTTTGGACCTGAGATGACAATTACAGAATAAAGTCGATCTGTTTTGATAAATCCTGTGGGAGAGATAGAATTATTTCCTTATGGGTTTCCTGAATAAAATCTGCATTTTATGTTATTAACACATTTTGAGACTTAGGCGAGGTCAAACGCAAGCCACCAATTCACTATCACCCGTTTCCGCCCAGGATAAAACATAAAATGACCCCTTTTGTGTCTTATTACTTTCTTAAATTAATTTTGCAGTCTTTTTCTTTCTTTCGAACAAAGACACACACTACCACACACCCTCCTCAAGCTGGTATCATCATCATCATCACTATTGTTCACATGCCAGACACGAGACTCCCAAAGCAAGCGCTCTACACAGAACTCCTTCACGGCAAACGAGCCAAAGGTGGGCAGAGGAAACATTACAGGGACACCCTCAAAGCCTCCCTGATAAAGTGCAACATCCCCACCGACACCTGGGAGTCCCTGGCCAAAGACCGCCCTAAGTGGAGGAAGAGCATACAAGAGGGCGCTGAGCACCTCGAGTCTCATCGCCGAGAGCATGCAGAAATCAAGCGCAGACAGCGGAAGGAGTGTGCAGCAAACCTGTCCCACCCACCCTTTCCCTCAACGATTATCTGTCCCACCTGCGACGGGGACTGTGGTTCTCGTATTGGACTGTTCAGCCACCTAAGGACTCATTTTTAGAGTGGAAGCAAGTCTTCCTCGATTCCGAGGGACTGCCTATGATGAAGCTAGCAGGGTGCAAATATCAAAGTTAAACCACGATCGAACAACAAGTAGTGGAATAGAAAATATTGGGGTGCTGCAGGCCGCCAGATCCAAAGAGGAACCAGTTTGGGGATAATAAACGCAGCATAATCCAGTAATAAATTGCTTCCGTTTTGAATGTTATTGAGTTTTTCTCAAGATGTAGGGTCTGTACCTGAATGGGCCCAGATTTCACAGTAAGAATAACTGTGAGGTTATCAGCACTCACTGTTATTAAAGTGTAAATTGGACAGCAACTTCTGGCAACCGTACCTGTGCAGTTAAATGTCAAAATCAGAAAATTGCTGTCTGACTTGCCCTGCTGTTCCATTATTTGCGCTACAAAAGTACCTCGTCGAGAGACTCGGCATTGAAACACATGGAACAGCATGAGGGTGCTGTACTTACTTGACAGATACTCACTAAACATTACAGCTTGTCCACTCCAGTGTAAGTAAAGTTTTAACTTGATAAGTCTTAATTACTGCCAAACAACCTCTCTGGCACTAAAAATTAACTTTTGCAAGTGTGAAGTCTCAATCGTTCAGATTTTACCAGGCGTAAGAATTTGAAGGGGATTTGCTGGGCAGAAGTTGGGAAAATAGCTCAACTCTCCGCCCATGGAGGTCCTTTTCTTGCAGATTCATACATTCTGTCAAGAGGATTCTTGACAGATCGCAAGTTCCGGGTTTCAGCGCATGCGCAGTGCATACCTAAACACAGAACTTGCAGGGCCCCTACTGGCGTGTGCACCTCATACGCACCCATAGGGGCTGCAAATTCAGCCCCATTAATCATATTTACAAATAGAATACGTAAATTAATTATCACCTAAAATATATATGACAAAATTTAGTACTTAGAACATGAGAATTAGGAACAGGAGTAGGCCATCTAGCCCCTCGAGCCTGCTCCGCCACTCAATAAGATCATGGCTGATCTTGCCGTGGACTCAGCTCCACTTACCCGCCCACTTCCCGTAACCCTTAATTCCCTTATTGGTTACAAATCTATCTATCTGTGATTTGAATACATTCAATGAGCTAGCCTCAACTGCATCCCTGGGCAGAGAATTCCACAGATTCACAACCCTCTGGGAGAAGAAATTCCTTCTCAACTTGGTTTTAAATGGCTCCCCCATATTTTGAGGCTGTGCCCCCTAGTTTTAGTCTCCCCGACCAGTGGAAACAACCTCTCTGCCTCTATCTTGTCTATCCCTTTCATTATTTTAAATGTTTTTATAAGATCACCCCTCATCCTTCTGAACTCCAACGAGTAAAGACCCAGTCTACTCAATCTATCATCATAAGGTAACCCCCTCATCTCCGGAATCAGCCTAGTGAATCGTCTCTGTACCCCCTCGAAAGCTAGTATATCCTTCCTTAAGAAAGGTGACCAAAACTGCACGCAGTACTGCAGGTGCGGCCTCACCAATACCCTGTACAATTGCAGCAGGACCTCCCTACTTTTGTACTCCATCCCTCTCGCAATGAAGGCCAACATCCCATTCGCCTTACTGCACCTGCAAACGAACTTTTTGGGATTCATGCACAAGGACTCCCAGGTCCCTCTGCACCGCAGCATGTTGTAATTTCTCCCCATTCAAATAATATTCCCTTTTACTGTTTTTTTTTCCAAGGTGGATGACCTCACATTTTCCGACATTGTATTCCATCTGCCAAACCTTAGCCCATTCACTTAACCCATCTAAATCTCTTTGCAGCCTCTCTGTGTCCTCTACACAACCCGCTTTCCCACTAATCTTTGTGTCATCTGCAAATTTTGTTGCACTGCACTCTGTCCCCTCTTCCAGGTCATCTATGTATATTGTAAATAGTTGTGGTCCCAGCACCGATCCCTGTGGCACAGCACTAACCACCGATTTCCAACCCGAAAAGGACCCATTTATCCCAACTCTCTGCTTTCTGTTCGCCAGCCAATTCTCTTTCCATGCTAATACATTTCCTCTGACTCCGCGTACCTTTATCTTCTGCAGTAACCTTTTGTGTGGCACCTTTTCGAATGCCTTTTGGAAATCTAAATACACCACATCCATCAGTACACCTCTATCCACCATGCTCGTTATATCCTCAAAGAATTCCAGTAAATTAGTTAAACATGATTTCCCCTTCATGAATCCATGTTGCGTTTGCTTGATTGCACTATTCCTATCTAGATGTCCCGCTATTTCTTCCTTAATGATAGCTTCAAGCATTTTCCCCACGACAGATGTTAAACTAACCGGCCTATAGTTACCTGCCTTTTGTCTGCCCCCTTTTTTAAACAGAGGCGTTACATTAGCTGCTTTCCAATCCGCTGGTACCTCCCCAGAGTCCAGAGAATTTTGGTAGATTATAACGAATGCATCTGCTATAACTTCCGCCATCTCTTTTAATACCCTGGGATGCATTTCATCAGGACTAGGGGACTTGTCTACCTTGAGATCCATGAGCCTGTCCAGCACTACCCCCCTAGTGATAGTGATTGTCTCAAGGTCCTCCCTTCCCACATTCCCGTGACCATCAATTTTTGATTTTGTTTCTTTACGGGATCAATCATCTTCTTGGTTTGGTGCCACATTCATATAATTCCAATTCAGTGAGTAAAATTAACTATTCTTCCTATTTGCAAAAATAATGATTTGCTCAGTCTCAACGAGCATGAGTGAGTCATTTTCAATGGGTTAAATGGGATTATTTTTAGGCACCACTTTCTAAATCTAAATTGTGCACATTGAGCTGAAGGAATGCTGCACTTTTGATGGTGCCGTCTTTCAGATGTGACATTAAATGCCTGCTCTCTCAGGTGGACGTAAAAGATCTCATAGCACTCTTTCGAAAAAGTGCAGGGGCGTTATCCCCGATGTCCTGGCCAAGATTTATCCCTCAATCAACATAACAAAAAACATTGCTGTTTGTGGGAGTTTGCTGTGTGCAAGTTGACTGCCACATTTCCCACATTACAACAGTGACTACACTCCAAAAATACTTAATTGGCTGTAAAGCGCTTTGAGACGTCCGGTGGTCGTGAAAGGTGCTATATAATTGCAAGTCTTTCTTACTGGTAGAGAAATGTAGCTAGCAAACTGTTTTTGAATGTCTGACTTACAGCCTTTACAAGAGCTGGATCATTTCCTGATATAAATTTCATCCAATGGCAGACCCTATGGCAGGTGGTGATAGAGGAATATACATCATCTAAAATGTTGTGCTTAAGTCCTAACTTTGTGCATGTTCCCTAAATAGAAAAGATCAATTTATACAGATACAATCATAGTGGTTTATGGTTCTGGACTACAATTAATAGTGATTATAGTACTGGAGGTCATGAATTCAAATCTCTTGATGGCAAGTTATGAAATGAGATTCATTAAATCTGGTAATTTATAGACTGCCATTTGATAAAATGGCCATGAAAGCCATGGATTATTGTTAAAACCCAACTAATTCAGTAATGTTCAAGGGGCACAGTAGCAGAGTGGTTATGTTACTGGACTAGTATTCCAGAGCGTGGACGAATGATCCATGTCATGAGTTCATTTATATATCGCCTTTCATGAGAATACAGGAAAACACTTTACAGAAGAATTTTCTAACGTTCCGAGAAAATTATAGCAGAAGTAATGTTTGAGAAATGCAGACTTGTATCCAAATGAGGGAACAATTCCAGTTTTGTAGTGGACACGTTCATTCATTAGCTTTAATAGAAGTTATTCCATGTTGGCTGTTTGCACAGTCAACTAGATGATTGCTCCAGAAGGAGGTCCAGAGCAGGGCATTTGAACGAGGAGTACATTGGCTTCTTTTCTTTTTTGAGAAAAAACAAGTGCCTCTTCTGCTCTTTTATTCATTGCTACTGTCAACCCTTCTTGTTCTGAACCTTTCTTTCTTAATGCAGTTCCAAATCTCTCTTATTCTGTTTTGTTCTCAGCATGAGTACTACCCGAATGTAACAACATCAGACCTGAAGCTTGGACTGTGAATCTGTGAGTGTGTGCAATGATGTATTGTTAAGTGTTTGTAGCAATTATTTCAAGCAAATTGCCTGCAGAGGATCAGGTAGTGTATTCTATAATAATTATTCATTACATTTAGATAGTGTCCTTGCTTTTAATAAATTGCTTTGGCCATTATTTTCTTTGTCTTGCAATGCAAATAAACCTAGGGGAAGGGTTGTGCTGAATATGAAAGCTAAACATGTAAAGTAAGCTCACAACCGCCAATACACCTCACTTATGTTTCTAGCATATTATACAGTATACTTAGAGAAGTGTACAGAAACAAGGATCTATTCTTAAGTGAGCATTACACTGGGAAGATTTGAGACAAGCTAATTCCCAGCACATCCAGATACACCCAATTTGAAAAATACAGCTATGAACATAAGAATTAGGAGCAGGAGTAGGCCATTTGGCCCCTCGGGCCTGCTCCGCCATTCAATATGATCATGGGTGATCAGCGTCCTCAACTCCACTTTCCTGCCCGACGTCCATATCCCTTGATTCCCCTAGAGTCCAAAAATCTATCGATCTCAGCCTTGAATATACTGAAGGACTCAGCATCCACAGCTCTCTGGGGCACAGAATTCCAAAGATTCACAACCCTCAGCACGAAGAAATTCCTCCTCTAACCTCAAAGAACTTTCTGTAAACTATGAATGCAAAGTTACATCGGTTATCAATACATCTTCCTTCTCAAAAGAAAAAAGAACACTTCATCAACAAGAACAATAAAATCTTTATCAATTATCAAGTCAAACATCTCCATTATTAATAATTCATATTACTGATAGCTAAAATTGTTTGTGGTTTTCGCATTACTCTCCTATTTCTTAGTGTTACAGGTAGCAGGGGCTTGTTATTCATAGTGTTGACGTATTGTTACTGGGACCCTTTCCCATTAGAGGATCCAGTCGTGGTGCCAGACCCATTCCATCATGACTGTGGTTTATTAACTGTGACTGGCTGGATAGCTTCACCTGTGTCCTAGAGTCTTATAACCTGAATCTCTCTTGGCAAGAATTCGGATTTCCACAACTGTTCCTCCCAAACACCACTGGTCTTTCGGATGAGACGTTAAACCTCTCGGGGGGGATGTAAAATATTCCATGGCACTACTTTGAAGAAAAACAGGGGAGTTACCCTTGGTGTCCTGGCGAATATTAGTCCCTCAAACCAACATCACTAAAAAACAATCATCACATTTCTGTTTTGGACCTTGTATGCGCAAAGTGGCTGCCGCATTTTGGATGAGACATTAAATGGGCGATTCCTTATTCTGAAACTATGCCCCCTAGTTCTAGATTCCCCCACAAGGGGAAACATCCTCTCTGCATCTACTTTGTCAAGCCCCCTCATTATCTTATATGTCTCAATAAGATCACCTCTCATTCTTCTGAACTCCAATGAGTATAGGCCCAACCTGCTCAACCTTTCTTCATAAGTCAACCCCTTCATCTCAGGAATCAACCAAGTAAACCTTCTCTGAACTGCCTCCAATGTAAATATATCCTTCCTTAAATAAGGAGACCAAGACTGCACACAGTACTCTAGGTGTGGCGTCACCAATACCTTGTATGGTTATATCAGGACTTCTCTGCTTTTATACTCCATCCCCCTTGCAATAATAGTATTTATGAGCATCCCCGATGCCTTAGTGGATAAACAAATCACTTGGCGTTGCAGAAATCAGATACTTGGACCACACCATAATGTAACCTCTGGCCTGGGGATAGTGTCACTTTTACATCACTCACAGCATTGGCTTCTAAAGTCCGCTTGCTATAGGTTCATTTGCTAAATAATCTTATGAGCTGTCCAGTATTTGACATGGAGAACAGTATCAGGCAAGAAGACTGGAGTCCTTTGTCCAGGCTCTTCCCACCTATATCCATGTCCTCAGCCAGTTTCCTGGCCCTAACCATCTCCTTTTCAACATGAAAGGCCAATCTCTCTACACCTCCATCCCCCACCAGGGCGGCCTGAGGACCCTCCCGTTCTTCCTTGAACCGAGGCCCAACGAGTCTCCATCCTCCACCATCCTCCTCCTGCTGGCTGAATGTGTTCTCGCATTGAACAACTTCTCCTTTCACTCGACTTATTTCCTCTAAATAAAAGGTGATGCTAAGCGAACCCATCCAGGTCCTAGCTATGCCTGTATTTTCATGGGCTTTGTTCCAGCCCTACTCAGATCCTCTCCTTCACATCTTTTTCTGGTACATTGACATTGTTTCTTGCTCTCACGCCAAACTGGAAAATGTCATCAACTTTGCTTCCAATTTCTACCGCTCTCTCACCTCATATGTTCCATCTCCGAATTTTCCCTTCCTTTCCTCAACTTCTCTCTCTCAATTTCTGGGGATATTCCATTCTCCTAACTTCTCCGTCTCTGTCTGCTCTGGTGACACCACCTTCCAGACCAGTGTTTCCGAATTATCTTCCTTTTTCCTCAACCAATGATCCCCCTCCACAACCATGTCTGTCCCATTTCCTGCATTTCTGCTCTCACCTCTTCGCCTCCCTCCCAGAACCACGATCGGGTTCTCCTTGTTCCCACCTTTCACCCCACCAGGCTTCACATTCAACCGATCATCCTCCGCCATTTTCGCAACCTCCAGTGTGATGCCACCAATAAACACATCTTCCCCTCCCCTCCTCTTTGAGAATTACAAAGGGACCGTTCCCTCTGCGACACCCTGGTGCACTCTTCAATCAACCCCAACATTCCCTCCCCTTCCCACGGCACCTTCCCATGCAAGTGCAGGCAATGCAACACCTGCTCTTTTACCTCCTCCCCTCCCACCATTCAAGGCCCCAGACACTCCTTTGGTGTTTTAGTATACTGTATTCGCTGCTCACAATGCGGTCTCCTCTACATTGGGGAGACCAAACGCAGGCTGGGTGACCACTTTGCGGATCACCAAGTGTGACCCCGAGCTTCCAGTCACCTGTCACTTTAATTCTCCATTCCACTCCCACGCTGACCTCTCTGTCCTCGGACTCCTGCACTGTTCCACTGCAGCTCAACGTAAGCTCGAGGAACAGCACCTCATCTTTTGATTAAGCACTTTACAGTCTTCCGGACTCAACATTGAGTTCAACAATTTCAGATCAGAACCTCTGCCCCCATTTTTTCAGATAGCAGCTATTGATGATTCCCATTTGCTCCTCCTCTATACTCATCATTTGTTTCTTTACTTGTCCCATTACCATCAACTTTTGCCCTGCACCATCATCCCTTTTGTCATGTAATCTCTCCTGCCTTCCACCCAATCACAGACCTTCCCTTTTGCTCTTGCCTCCCCTCCCCCTTTCTCTGCCTCTGTGCTTGTTTAAAACCTGTTACATCTCTAATTTTTTCCAGTTCTGAGGAAAGGTCATCGACCTGAAATGCAAACTCTTTTTCTCTCTCCACAGATGCTGCCTGGCCAGCTTGTATTTCCAGCATTTTCTGTCGCAGTATTTTGCTTTTGTAAGAGTGGTAAGACTCTGAGCTGCCTCTGTGTGCTTTCTCTCAGAGTGCTTTTGTAATTGTAACACTGTTCTTTGACGCTGGACACTTTAGCGAGCTGGTGACATGTCAGAACTCATTGTGCAAAACTGTTGGAATCCTGTTGAGTTAAATGGTGGCCCATTGTCTGATTCTAACGTCCTTTGGCATTCAAAATGACCTTTCACCTTTACAGTGTCTTTCCCCAATTTGAAGCAGTCTACTTCAAAGAAATCAAAGAGTTAGCACATATGGCATTGTTTCTTCCAACTGCTTCAAACAGATAACAACCTATTTTGTTGCAGGATTTTTCCTGTATTTATTGGCTAAAAGCATTCCTTTTGCTGTTTGGCTTGAATCTGATGGCGTAAATCATACATGGAAGATGCATATCTCTGCGTTCTTGTTCACCAGAGGAAAGTAAATCACTTCTCTAGCTCTCGGAAAGCAATGCTGGCTTCCAATATGGCTTGCGTGATCTCACCCTCCATCCAAAGGGGTATAACGACCAGATCTCCATTGAACATCAGTCCACCCTGTACACGGAGTTCCTCCCCAATTGGAAATGCACGGCAACTTGGGATGGCGCTTCTCTTGGGTTTGGCCATTATTTGCTCATTGTCATTCTGACCAATTTCAGGGCCTGGAATTTCCACCATTGGCACAACTAAGAATGAATTGTTGGGTTTGAAAACGTGAGCCTTCTCGCACCCATTCTGCTGATGTCAAGTTGCCCTCACATTTCCAACGAATCTCATTAGAAATCACCCAAAGGTAAAATAGGCGGAAGTCAGTGTAAACAATTGGGCTCAAGGAAAGCACCAAACTCATACCATATGTCTCTTCTGTAAGTGTGAAAGGCCCCAATATTTCCGGGGAGGTGGAGAAGGAGCGGGGGTGCATGGTAGTGGGGTGGAGAGTGTGTGGTGGTGGGGGGGGCCATACCAGAAATCCCAGGGGCACGGAGATGCTGCCAAATATAACGGCAAGACCATATTATCTTCCACCATTTCCCATCTGGCAGCCAGCCAGATTCACCGGCTGGTCGGTCACCGGGTGGGAATGCCAGCAAGCACTAGGCCCCAGCTGGGGACCATTGAGGACAGTCCCTGGTGACCAGGAGAGATCGGGGCTTGGTGGGTGAGGGAAGGGGGGGAATTGGAGACCAGCAACCAGGAGCGAAGGAGGGAAAGATTGGGACTGGTGATCAGTGCTTTGTGGGTCAGAGCATAGCGATAGGGAGGGAGGGAAAGGTTGGGGGGATGGGGGAGTTGGTCGGCCTATCACAGGTATAGGGCGGAGATCAAGGGGAAGTGGGGAAAAATCAGCCAGTCGTGGCAGTGAGGAGAGGCCGCGATCGGCAGAAGGGAGGCCAAAGGTTTGCTTGAGGGCCCGGGGGAGCACTCTTGCTCCTCCTGGCCAACAAGGAATACTCTAAAAAACACTTGCCTGCTGGAGTTTTCTGCTCCAATCTCTACTCAGATGCCGAGTTTCCTGAGCCCTGGGAAACCAAAAATAATGGCCAGGTGCTTGATTTATCTGTTTCAGTTAGAGGCATAGGCCACAAGTTGACCTTTTTGCCTGCGATGTGCTTCCAATCATCTTACATACATTACACTGTAGAAGTATATCTTGTATTGATGTCAAAGCATTTTAGTAGAACAGGTGCAGTGTCCCGAATCTGGAACCCTCAGGACCGAGGCCGTTCCGGATTTTGTGTTTTGCCGAATTTTGGAACGTCTTTCTGCCATCACGAATGCCCAGGTTTGGGTATTTCCGGATTTTGGAATGTCAGAAGGGGTGGGGAGGGGGCTGCTCGTCAATGAGCTATTCGGGTTGCTGGGTGGGGCCTCGCTGCCGTGGAGCTGTTCCGGGCGGGGCCCCACCGCCGAGATGTTCGAGCGGGGCCCTGCCTTCAAGGACCTGATTGGGCGGGGCCCGCTGCCGAGGAGGAGTTCCTTGTCTGGCCCGAGGTAGGTGGGGTTGGGCAGCCGAGGTAAAGGGGAGGGAAAGGGGCCGGGACGAGGTCGGGCCCCGCGAATTGGGGGCGGGCGAAGTCATGGCGGGGTGAAGTCGGTTCGCCGAGGCAGGGGGAGTCCAGATATCAGAACATTTTCCAGTTTCCAGATGACCCCGCCACGGATCGGCCCGGTGTCTGGATTCTGGAACATTCTGGATTCCGGAATTCCGGATTTTGGAGGTCGCACCTGTAGTGCTTCAGAGATGATCCTCTTATCCTGATCCAGACATTTCTCATGGTGACAGGTCCCTTGTGAGATGTTGTTCCATAAGACGTTCTTGTATGCCATTTGCAGGAATGTCAAGCTGTGGCTCAAAATCTCTAAGTGAAACTATCTTCTTTCTTCTGTAGGTCATGAAGAGGAGCACTTACCTCTGATATCTTTGGAACAAACTGATGCAGATAGTCATTTCAAAAATGACTAACTAGCTAACTTTTTTGTCAATGGGAAAAGGCATCTTCAGCACTGCTGCACATTTAGCAGGATCTGATTTATAGTCCATCTTCAGAGATTCTATGCGCCAAATATTTAATTTCTTGTTCCCTGAATTGAAATTGATCCTTTATTTGCTTTGATACCTTTCCATAGACGTCACTTCAACAGAGCTTCCCATTACCAATCATCTACCATGACAACAACATCTTTCAGATTTTTACGTATCTCATGAAGTCTCCTCCGAAATTATTTAGGAGCAGGAGAGATTCCAAAAGACATATGTAACCATCTGTATCTTCCAAATGGCATTGTAGAGTTAGTCAGCAGTCTTGATTTTTCATCTATTGCAACATGCCAAAGTCCACGCTTTCCATCCATAACTATGAATAGTTTACTTTTACTACTGAAGGCAAAATATCACTTAGTTTGAAGTGAGTTGTGAGTACAGTTGAAGACTTTATTAAGTCTTTGGATCAATGCACAGCCACACTTTATCATTGCCTTCATTTCCATCAATATTGAAGAGGGCTCCATCAGTCAGAGCAATGATGCGTTCCTTGACAAGTTATTTTACACCTAGAGTTAGTTTCCTGGTGATAAATTGTGTAGTTGGGACCATAGGATCAATTAAAATCTGTAGAGTGCCTTTAAAGACATCCTGGTATCCCCACTATATCTTGTTTAGTGAGCTTTTATGCACCCTCCAGAAATTATATAGGTCGGACCTTGAGATCAATTTGAAGCTACAATATGCCTTCCACCTTCCCCTCTCCTCTGAAGACATTCTGCTATTTACATAAAACATCTTGTTTTGTGAGCTTTGATAAATCCACCCATCCTCATAATACTTTCATGATTCATTGTCACACAGCAATGAGATACATGACCAGATCATCTGTTTTGGAGGTGTTGGTTGAGTAATGAATGTTGGCCAGGACACCAGGAGAACTCTCCTGGTTTTCTTCTTCAAAAAAAAATGCCATGGGCCTTTTATATTCACCTGAACAGGCAGCGGGGGCCTTGGTTTAACGTCTCATCTGAAAGACGGCACCTCCAACAATGTAGCACTCCCTCAGCACTGCACTCAATTCTGGGAGTGGAGCTTGACTCACAACATTGAAATTCGGAAGTGAGAGTGTTACCTCTGAGCCGAGCTGGCAATAGCTTCACAATCTAGCTGAAATCTGACTTTCTTGTCGTTTATGAGCATTCTGACATTTGATACGTCAGCATATTAGTTAGTCATAAGTAGTTAAATCTACAGCTTGCAGCTACTGTGTGCCTAAGTTCCAGCTTCTAAAATTTGAACACGTCATTTTGCTTTTAGTTCTGAAGTAATGCATATTTATTGGCCAACCCCAGTTGCTCTGAGAAGGTGGTGAGCATTCTCCATAAACCACTTTAGTTTTGATGATGAGAGGGTTGCTAGAGGGCATGAAGAGGAAGCACTCTGTTGGCCAGACTAGGTAGAAGTGGTAGGTTCCCTTTCCTAACATTGAACCACTGGGTTTTTCCAACAATATGGAACTTTAATGGTTATTTAACCTACAAATTAGCAGATTCATTGGATTCAGTTTCACAACATTCCATGATAGGATTTGAATGCATTACCTTTCGAGTCAGTACCATATTTATCAGATAAACAGATCTTGGGGACGAGATTGACCTCTGCGCCAGACGGAGCGGATAATTCGAATTTAATGATTATTCTCCGCCCTTTTTTTACTGAAGAAATCGTCGGGGCAGTGTTTGGGGCGGCTGAGGGGCCGAAGTGCGTTGGGAGCAGGGTGGGAGGCGGGCGGTGTTATCGGCGCCTCGCTGAGCATGTCTTCACTTAAAGGGGAGGGCCGCTGCGAGCTCTGCAACCCAAGAGGGGGTGCGGGGCTGCCTGTTGCCATTCCGGCCGAACCCGTGGCCGCCATTGTCGGGCCGACTTCAGAGTCGGCTGACAATTAAAATAAAATGGCGGTCGCAGCGGTGCACCCTCTCCTTAAGGGCCGACGCATCGCCCAGCCACTGGCAGTTTTCCACTGGGAAAAGCTGTCGGATGCACCAACCGGTGGCGCCTCCGCTCCCGCGGGGAAATTTCCTTCGCGGGGTGGAAAGGGCTGGGAACACAGGGCGTGGCGAAAACCCGTTTCCACCACCAGTGGCCAAGGGGCAATTTCTAATGGGTCGGCCCATCCGCCTGCCCCCGGTTGGAAAGGCCTTAGAGGCTATAATAGATCTTAAAGAGGGGAGCAATATCGGCCCCTTTCTCTCTACATGTATATTTCCAGTCCAAAGTAAAACAGGCTTCAAATTTTCCTTTATGAAATTTCTGTTTCTCCTTTTATAACATATTGGGGGAGAAATTCATTATCGCCCCGGAAGGAAGTGGAGCGCTAAATGAAGCGTTCCACTTCCATCTAGGGACGCCTCAGCAGCACGGCCACATCCATGGGGCTCTTCCCTCACTTAAAGGGAAGGGCTCATGCCACCAACTCTGCAGAAGAAAAAGGGATCTGCCTGGACCACCATGGAGTGTGGCTGTCACGCGATCAGCAGAGTACCGGGCTGAATGATCGCGGCAAGGACCCTGCGGAGAAACCGGATCAGGACTGGCAACAAGAAGATCAGTTTTTTTTTTATTCAGCCACCTGGCCTTTAACTTTCGCCCCGGTCGTGCCCGACTGCCTGATCTGCACCTCCTGCAGCTGTCGGTGGTTTCACCCGGCGCTGCTACAGGGGGCGAAAGTGAATTTCGGGGCCGGGGTGCTAACGATGCCGTCGGGATCTCCAGGCACGGGTCATTGGGGAGCAAAGCTGTAGCGTCGCCGCTAAACACCTACCCAATATGGCGGGAGTCGTTGACAGCACCGCGCCCGGGCGGTAAGGCATTTGCGCCTCATTAGCGCCCTCCCCGCGGCACCAACAGGAGGCACAAATGCAACGAATTTCTAGCCCAATGAGTTTGTTCCTGTTCTAATGTCAAGTAGCGTTGTTATTGAATTAAGTTGATAAACGAAAAAAGGGATTCAAAGCACAAAAACACATATACTTTATTGATCAGCCATTTCAACTACATGCAGCTATCCATCACACAAACACTTCCAGATTAGAGGGAGCAGTCAAAAAACTTCCTGTAGTTGACTTGCACTAATATTGATACATGGTTGAATAGACCGCCAAAGTTCACTGCTCAAGCACATATATGGAGTGATATTAAGGTGCTGGTGGGTGACCAGTGGCATTTGAACTGTTGTCCGGCAGGAGTCAGTGCCTTCAGAAAAGGAGGGGTGAATGGGAGAGAAATGTGGTGAAAGTATGCTTGTACATTCTGTTAAATCTGTGATCTCTACCCTGTTGTATAGCAGATACACTCAATTTTTATGCCCACTGACAACCATCAAAAGGTTGCTCAAACCATTACAAAAGTTACAAACCTAGGTTTTCAGATTATAAAGACTTGCATGACAATGGAATTTACACACTGACATCTACAGTAGCCTTGTTCAGGAACAGAAATATTCTGTAACCTCCAACTGCTTTGAAAACAGCGATGGGCTGAAAACTAAAATAAAGAGACTTTTATTTATCCTTTAAACTTAACCTAAACCAACAGTTTTAAGGAAAAGAATCATTGCTGTATAATTCTCTTTTTTGCCTTTACTTTTGAATCCAATCCAAGTCCAAAAAGCATCCTGACTAATTATTGATCATATCAAGCTCCGGATTTCTTGGTGTCGTGTTGTCTTGGATTTTACATTTTCTACAGTTTCCTTCCTAAAATATCCATTCAGATTCCTCACATTTTGACCTTGTGTTTGCCTTGCCAACATTTATTAATTATTAATTCACAGAATAATGTTCTACTACCTCAATGACTAACTGTTTTGAAAATATGATTGCTAAAAAGGATGATTTCAATTTGTCATTTTGATTTTAGGATCAATAGTATTGATCTGACTAAGGTCAGGGATCAATTCTAATTATTTCTGCAAAATGTTGCTTGAATGTATTAGCAGATAATTATAGAAGGACAGATGAGATAATATAATGGCCACAATACCAGCTGAGAAAATGTGCCTCAAAATAACTAGTTACAATCGCATTGTAATCAGAACTGCTGTAACATTATCACAGCTGGCAGAGGTACTCAGTCAAATACCATTTACCAGCATTTTAACAGAAAATATATCTCTCCTACTCTTTGTGGTATTGGTTGCTATAGGCCAAATCTGTACAGGATCACATTAAGCAGACTGCGGCCTGTTAATTCCCATTCATATTTCACCGTTGATATTTATCCTTATGCATGCTGAAGCACTGTAACCTAATGCCCAGTTTCAAGATTACTATTAAAGTGGCCTTGGCCTTCTACAGATAGGAAAGGCCAGTCTGCAATGGAAGATCAATGTTGTGGCAAGGCCACATGATCAATGATAGGGATGGGCAGGGGAAGAGTGAGTGTGAGGTGGAAGGTGTGTATGATTGAGAAAAGGTTAGGGAAGAAGGTCAATGAGGGGACAGGGGGGAAAGGTCAATGTAAGAGAGGATCAATGTGAAGGGAAAGTGTTATGTCTTTAGATGCTCTGATAATGACTCCACGAGGCAATGTGTTGTACTTGAACTGTAGTGACCTTAGTCCTTTATTGATAACTCCAGAGTGAAGATCACACCTGGTGGCTGCCTTTTATACTAGGCCTGGCACACCTGTACAGGTAACCTACAAGTCTCCCACTGCGGTGCCCTCTGGTGGCACACCTTGTAATAGTATAAGCAGTAACCATGTAGGATACATGACATCACTCTCCCCCCAAGCCTTTAGTGCAAATTGCCTCTGCATTGACTGTGCTCTGGACTTAGCTCTATCTGGTTGACCCTTGGCGGGTCGTTTCTATCTTGGGTGAGTTGTTGGTGTTTTGTTGGCAGTAGAGTGTGTGTCCATGACCACTCCATTCTCTCCGCCCTCCCCCCCCCCACCACCGATCGGTAACCGGTGCGTAAGGACAAGCTAGTTCCAGAACTGCTGGGTGGTGTCCCTGCAGTCTGGGGCGGCACGGTGCCCAGTGCTGGCAGCGGGAACCCAGTTGGCTCAAGTTGCCTGCTCTAGGGGCTGTTGCCGTTGCTCCTAGCGTCGGGCAGGTTCACAGATGCCTGTGACCTCCCTGTCCTTTCTTTGCAGTCTGGGATGCTGTTGCTCCCTGAGGAGCTGTCGTCTAGCGAGCTGCTGACTCGCTAGCCTGGGCGTTGTTTGGTTTGGGATCCTGGCTGGTCCCGGTTCCCTTTGGGAGGACTGTTGCGGGTGACTCTTCGTTCCCAGGTATGGCCTTGGTGGCGATGGGGTCTGGGGCTGCGCTGTAGCACTGTTTGCTCTTTCAGGCTCATGGCGGTTGGTGCAATCGGGTACCTGAGAGGTGGAGCCGATCAGGGGCAGGGTATCGATACCGGTGCCGTAGCCCTGCTGAGGTCACTTGCTCTGCAACTTCTATGTATTGGCTGCTTGTGGTCACACTCCATGGTGCATAACTCTGGTCTCAGGGACACAGGCTACTACATTGGGTAGCTCGCTGGACCTGTGTGCTCCCGATGGGTGTCTGTCCACTGCATTGACTGAGTGCAGTTGAAATCCTACATCGCACAACGTTTCATTACTCATTGTAAATAACCTGTAGCTCCGATCGCGATCGCGCGTCTTTTCTTTGCTTATTGCATGTACACAACGCTGATCATCAATTTCACATCTTACATTTGGCTCACAGTTGCTGTTACATTGAGACTCTTCTTTGCTTATTGCATGCACACAATTCTGATCATCAATTGCACATTTAACATCTAACTCACAGTTGCTCTTACATTGTTTGAAAATGTGGAACTGTGCCTTTATGTGAGTTGCAGGTCTCCTTTAAGAGAGCCTTGCTTTATTTACCCCAATCCTCTTCTCCGTTTGGTGCCACGTGTTGCTCCATCAGCACTCGTGGTCTAGCCGGCGCCATCTTTTTCTTCAGCGCATCACCTCGTGGTTTGGGCGCCATCTTTCCTCCGTCCACGATGTTGACTGCGGTGATCCTCTTCTCCCCGGGTTCTGCCACCGAAGCTGGGAAGTCGCCTTTGGATACGATTTTCTTCCTCCGGAGTCCTGCCACTGGAGCCTGGAAGGTGCGTTCGGGTCCTCTCAGCTGGATCATCTCCACGCAGTCGTGCTGGGTGGTCTGTGCCTCGGGTGCTGTGCTGGTCTGCCCTCTGGTGCCGAGTCCACCTTCAAGTGAGAGCTTGCTTTGCCTCTGAGCGCGCAGGACGTCGATCACTGGAGAGATGAAGTCTTCCCACTTCCAATGAATCTTCTCCATCCACCTTCTTCCGAGTAGCATTGGTCCATCACCTGCAACAATCCACAGAGGTAACTTGTGCACCACGCCATCATGGAGTACCTTTACATCCGCACTACCAACGACTGGGATAAGTTCATTGGTGTAGGTGCGCAGCTTTGCCTGAAGCAGAACCAACTTGGGTCGTTCAGCTTGATTGTCCCAAAGCCTCTCAAAGGCTTCATGATTCATTACTGACTGGCTCGCCCCCGTGTCCACTTCCATGAAGACTGGAACGCCATCTATCTCGACTTCCATCCTTAAAGGGGAACACTCGGTGGTGCAGGTAAACATGCTATATACCTCATCAGGGGGGCTGAGCTGGCTCTCTGACTATTGTTTCATAATCCACGTTGGATTCATGGCTATCTGCAGACTCTTCATCAACACAGTGAGTCATATTTCTCTTACACATTCGCTGGAGGTGGCCCTTTGTGCTGCAGCCTTTACATACATAGTCTTTAAAAAGGCACTGGTGAGCCTGTGATTCCCTCCACAACGCCAGCATGGAGCTACTCGACTAGCCCCCCTCTGCGGACTCTGAGTTAGGGGACTCGGGGGCCTGTTCTCTCTTCCCTGAGAAGGTTCGGGTTCTACAGTCCAGCCTCTAAGGTGCCACTCTGTGCACAGTACGTGCCGGGTTTGAGTCCTGAGGATGAGTCATCTGTCTAGAGCCGCAGGTCGAGGTCATGAATGCTTGGCTCACAGAGATGGTCTTCTGCAGTGTGATTGTGGTATTCGCAGACAGTAGCTTATGAAGAAGGCCCTCATGGCCGATTCCAATGACAAAAATGCTCCGCAGTGCTTCAGTGAGATGGTTGCCGATGTCACATAGTGTCGCCAGCCTCCTGAGGTCTGCAGCATATTTCGCGATTTCGTGGCCTTCAGGCCATCATTGGGTGTAGAACCGGTGTCTGGCTGTGAGGATGCTCTCCTTGGGCTTGAGTTGCTCTTAGATCAGCGTTACGAGCTCCTCGTATGTCTTGGTCTTTGTCTTCGCTGGCGCAAGCAAGTCCCTGACGAGGCCATAGATGGTGGGCCCACAACTGGTTAGCAGGATAGCTCTGCGCTTATCAGCCAGTGTGGCCGGGTTGTCGCCTGCCAGGTCGTTTGCTGTGAAGAAATGGTCGAGCCTCTCGCGTGCCAATCATCATCGGCGAACTGCTACAATGTACCAGGGGTAGCCATTTTCGCATGAAGGTCCGTAATCTCGTGGCCAATTGTTATGTCTTTAGATGCTCTGATAATGACTCCACGAGGGAATGTGTTGTACTTGAACTGTAGTGACCTTAGTTCTTTATTGATAACTCCAGAGTGAAGATCACACCTGGTGGCCTGCCTTTTATACCAGGCCAGGCACACCTGTACAGGTAACCTACAAGTCTTCCATTGCAGTGCCCTCTGGTGGCACACCTTATAATAGTGCAAGCAGTAACCATGTAGGATACATGACAGAAAGTCCATTCCAGGGGCAGGTAGATCTGATGGGGAAGGCCAGTGTAGGTGAGAAGTGCTTGCAAATTGAACTCATTGCACACTTGTATCTTATGCATACTGAATTTTCTCACTGATAAATTATTTGTAAATGATGCCCCTTCAGCCACCAGTAAAACTATATTGTGACTGTATACAAGAGAGAGTGGGGCCAAAATTCAGCCTCCCGAAAAGGCCTCTTACCACCAGAAAGCGGTGGAGTCGAATGGCCGCCGGCAGCGGAGTTCATCTCGGGGCATTTCCTGGCAGTCCCCACTTCTGCCCCGATGCTGCCGACCAAAGTGCTGATCTCCTGTACCTTGCAAAATTTAGCTCCAAAAATCTTTGATCTGCCACGCAGTGCCCCCGACAGCTTTTTCTGTTGGTGCTCCTTGCTTTCAGTCTGTGAGCCATGGCAGCACGGCGGCCCATCAAGGGGAGAGCGCACTGGCGCAGACGCCATATTTTTCTTTGTCGGCCGACTGCCAGGTCGGGCCGACAATTATGCCCCCGGGTTCAACCAGGCCGCCAACAAGCAGCCTGGCACCCCCTCTTGGGTGCCAAGCCGCTGGCCTTTGCTGAAACCCTCCCTGGTGGCCTAGTGGACCGAAGTTTAAAAATGCCGAAGGCTCTCCTCTTTAAGTTAAGGGGAGAGCGTGATGACGCACACTCATCATGATGTCATCGCTGCTTCGCTGATGATTGACAATGGTGGTGACTCCATCCTGCCTCCAATTCCACCCCTCATGTTGGCGATCTGCAGCTTACCGCACAACTTCCACCCCAGTATGACCGACTTCTGGTCTGCCTGAAAAAAAAAGACAAAGAGCTGAATTTACCGAAAGAGGTAACCTCATCCGAGGTGGCGGAAAAAACACTTCAGGAGCGGAAGGTGCGACCTGTTTCGGACGGGGCTGAATTTTGGCCCCAGTATGTAATGGAAGAATAATCAAGGAGTACAATAAGTGGTATTACTGATTTCATAGAATGACATAGAAATTACAACATGGAAACAGGCTGTTGGGCCCAACCAGTCCATGTTGGTGTTCATGCTCCACATGAGCAGTCATCTTAATCCCATGGGCCCACCCTGTTCCCATCTCACTTTAACTTTTATTCAATCAACTTATCTAACCTGTTCTTAAACATTGACATGATCTCTGCTTCACTGTGTAAGAATATTTATTGTCCCTAAAGCTGTTGCATTTAATATTATATTTGGTTTCCCTTGTTCTGGACCGTCAACCATAGAAAACAGTGTTTCTATCTACTCTGTCCCTTCCCTTCATAATTTTAAACACCTCTAATTATCCCTTAATCTCCTCTGTTCTAATGTAACAATTTTTCAAGTCTTTCTTAGTATTTGAATTTCTTCATACCAAGCAGCATCCTAATGAATCTCTATAAAACCTTAGTAAAACTGCAGCTGGAGTACTGCGTGCTGTTTTGGGATCCACTATCGGAAGGATCTTGAGGTACTGGAGATGGTATATCATCCTAATGAATCTGTGCTATACCATCTCCAGTACCTCAACATCCTTCCGACAGTGTGGATCCCAACACTGTACGCAGTACTCCAACTGCGGTCTTATTAAAGTTTTTATACAGATTCACCATTACTTCTTGATTTTATATTCTATACCTATTGCCCTAAAACCCAGTATTCCATTAGCTTTTTTATGGCCTTATCCACTTGGCTCTGGTGTAGACAGCAGCATTATAAACTTTGCAGATGATACGAAACTTGGCAACATAGTAGATCGTGATGAGGATGGTTGTAGACTTCAGGATGACATAACCAACATAGTGAAATGGGCAGAAGCGTGGCAGATGGAGTTCACTGTGGAAAAGTGTGAAGTGATGCGCTTTGGGAGGACTAACACGGAAAGATAATGGGCTGAAATTTCCGGCCTCGCCGGGTGTATGCGGAGTGTGCATATACCCGGCGTGGCCTTGTAAAAGCCGATTTACGGGGCGCGATGCGCATGCGCCGAAAACCGGCTTTTCCGATCTGTCAAGGTTTCTCGTGCCAGATCCTCCACATCCCCGGGAGAAGGACATCCACGCGGGAGAGATTGGGCTATTTGCCCAACTCTTGCCCAGCGAATGTCTTTCAAACTTTTACAGCTAGTAAAAGCAGGCGTATAGCTTACTTTTACCAGCGTAAGAGTTTAAAAAAAAAAATTTAATTTAATCATTCATCTTTATGTTAAAAACCCTGTCCAATAAGATAAGTTTATTTTTAACCCGATTAAAACACTTTTTTTTTAAATCCAAAATATATATATTTTTTCTAAAACATTTAATTAAATTTAATTTCAATTAAGTTTAAATATGTGGGGTGTTTTTTTATTTATTATGCTGTGTTTCTTGTTTTAGGGGGGTTTCTCATTGATAGTAATGGGAACTCGCACAAATGAAGTTCCCATTTTTATCAATGAGAACACTACCAAGTGATTGGTGGTCCAGGCCCATGTGACTCCAGCATTTCCGTACGTATGGGGAATTCATCTCCCCGTACGCTGCCTCTGAGGTGTAAGTTCAAGACCCACTCCAGAAACGTGAGCACTTAATCTAAGCTGACACATCAATGCCATACAGAGGGAGTGCTGCCCTGTTGGAAGTACTGACTTTCAGATGAACTGTTTAATCGAGGCCCCGTCTACCTTCTTGGGTGGATTTAAAAGGGTTACAGACAGGCTAAGCGAGTGCACAAACATTTGGCAGATGGAGTATAATGTGGGAAAGTGTGAGGTTATCCACGTTGGCAGGGGAAAAAAAGCAAGTTATTATTTAAATGGAGAGAAATTACAAAATGCTGCAGTACAGGGGACAAAACACAAAAAGTTAGTATGCAGGTACAGCAAGTAATCAGGAAGGCAAATGGAATGTTGGCCTTTATTGCAAAGGGGATGGAGTATAAAAGCAGAGGTCCTGCTACAACTGTACAGGGTATTGTTGAGGCCACACCTAGAGTATTGCGTATTGTTTTGGGCTCCTTATTTAAGGAAGGATATACTTGTATTGGAAGCAGTTCAGACAAGGTTCACTAGGTTGATTCCTGAGATGAAGGGGTTGACTTATGAGGAAAGGTTGAGTAGGTTGGGCCTGCACTCATTGGAGTTTAGAAGAATGAGAGGTGATCTTATTGAAACATATGAGATACTGAGGGGGCTTGACAAGGTAGATGAAGAGAAGATGTTTCCCCTCACGGGGGAATCTAGAACTCGGGGGCATTGTTTCAGAATAAGGAGCCGCCCATTTAAAACTCAGATGAGAAGGAATTTCTTCTCTCAGAGAGTCGTAAATCTATGGAATTCTCTGCCCCAGAGAGCTGTGGAGGCTGGGTCATTGAACATATTAAAGGTGGAGATAAACAGATTTTTGAACAATAAGGGAGTAAAGGGTTATGAGGAGCAGGCAGGGAAGTGGAGCTGAGCCCAAGACCAGATCAGCCATGATCTTATTGAGTAGGCTCGAGGGGCCAAATGGCCTACTCCTGCCCCTATTTCTTATGTTCTTATGTAAAAGATCCCTTGGCGCTACTCAAAGTTCTTCTGGTGTCCTGGCCAATATTTATCCCTCAACCAACATCACTAAACAGGTTATCAGGCCATGTGCGTCATTGCTTTTTCTGGGACCTTGGTGTGTGCAAATTGCTTGCGGCGTTTCCCTACATTATAACTGTAAGTACACTTCAAAGCGAGGAAGAATTTCCTAAATATACCCTTCTCTAGCTTAAATCTGTATCCCCTAGTTCTACTCCCAAGGTTTAATGTGAAGTAATGTTCTGGGTTAAATTTCCCTATAGCCTTAACAGCTCAGGAACCACGTCTGTCAACCTAAGGATTGAGTTCCGTGGCCATTGCTCCAGCTGATAGACACACCAACGTCAGTGTTCTCACTCAGGCCAATATCCCCAGCATTGAAGCATTGACCATGCTCGATCAGCTCCGTTGTGCGGGCCACATCATCTGTATGCCCGACACGTGACTCCCAAAGCAAGCACTCTACTCAGAGCTTTGATACGGCAAACGAGCCCCAGGGGGACAGAGGAAACGCTACAAGGACGCCCTCAAAGCCTCCTTGATAAAGTGCAACATCCCCACCAACACCTGGGAATCCCTGGCCCAAGACCGCCCAAGAGCTGTGTGAATCCCGTGGCCGAACAGGGAAATTTAAAAAGTAGGGTGAGAAAGGCTCTTAAGTGCCTTTAAAGTACCTGATAATGATTTCAGTTGGGTCCCCGGCTGCTGCAAGCTGTGTCAGCTCCACACTGATGGGTGCGCCTGTGGGAAAGGTACGTAGGAGCGAGTTGCCAGAAGGTTCCCATCCCACTGTCAAAAAAAACTTTCCCACCCGACCTGCAACCGATCACGGCTGCTGCTAGGACAATTCAGCCCAAAGAGAGGAGCAGGAAGAGAGTGGATTGAGAGAGAGAGAAAAAGAGAGACAGAAAGTGGAGGAAGAGCATCCGGGAGGGCGCTGAGCATCTCGAGTCTCATCGCCGAGAGCATCAGAAACCAAGCGTAGACAGCGGAAGGAGCGTGCGGCAAACCAGACTCCCCACCCACCCTTTCCTTCAACCATTGTCTGTCACTCCTGTGACAGAGACTGTAATTCCCGTATTGGACTCTTCAGTCACCTGAGAACCCACTTTTAGAGTGGAAGTAAGTCATCCTCGATTTCGAGGGACTGTCTTTGATGATGATGATGATTACTTGACAGCAAGGAAAACAAACCAAAATAAAAACACGCTTATTACATCAACTAACAGATTAATGGAGATTGTTCTACTTGAAAAGCTACTGGTAAAGGTTAATTTTTCACTGGTCATTCCCGACTTTTGCCTTCCAATTCAACAGTAATTGCAGTGAATTGATCTGCACAAGAAAAGAATAACATACACCATTTAAATAAAATTTTACGTTGTTTCTGTTTTGGTTTTTCTCACAGTATACTGCGATTATCCAGTTACACATTAAATCAAGTCATCAACCATAACAATTTCATTCTCATCACTCATTCCACTGGTTAAATTTGCTTTCAGACCCTGAATATGATTAATTCAATTTTTCAGTCTGAGACTTTATGGTGAATTTCTGCAGAGGTTCTCTCACTTGTCCATTGTTACCTTCAACGGAAGAGCTGCAAAAATCCCAGAAACACATTGTAAGCACCACTTGTACTGTTTGTCAGGGATTCCACAGCTCTTCCGCTGAACTTGCATAAGATTGTAAATCCATCCCTTTACAATTACATTTAAAATATGCTTAATCTTATGTATTACCTACACATACATCTTTTATTTGTACCACTTACTGATACAAAAGTCTATAGATTTGTGACTAAAGCACCAACAGCATCACAGTTAATGTACTTTTTTATTATATTCTTGATCGGATTTGTAGATGGAGTCATATTACTTAAATTTATTTAAATATTTCTTTGTCGCTCGTACATAACTTTTATTATATTATTGTACAGTAAAGATTCAGCAACAACTGCATTAAATTGAACTTAAAATTAAATGTAACCTTGGTCCCTTTAAAGATTCCAGCTTAAAATGCATCGTGAATGACATCACCAGACCGACTCCTTCCAATTGGGCCAGGTAATATGCTGGGCGGGCTTACTAGACCCCATTAAGGTAAGTTCACTTACTGCAGAGGGATGGAACTAACAGTAGGATCAGGACCCGCCACGGATACCGGCCACACCGGACCAACCAAGGTAAGGAAAATTCCAGCCCTCATTTCTCTTCCTATATCTAATTTGAGTCTAATTCAGCTTTTTTCCCTTCCCCGTTGTTCGCTCTCTTTCTTTATCCTTACATGTCATTAGTTATGAAGATAGACCATTGGGCATGATGTTCATGAGGTCACAGATGCAACATTGGCATCGTTGCACCATTATCAGCTGGCACTTCCAGAAAATATAATGCAGTCTGAAGGGTAAAGTATAAAGTTCAAATCACGTTGCTCACTTTGAGAAGCACTAGTCCAACAATTTCTGGCCCATTATTATGTTTTATACATTTCACTCTCTTGAAAAAGGAAGAGAAATGCCTGTTTTTCTTTGTAGTTCATGACCCATGAATAAAATCATGTGAGCAGACAATTTGGGGAATTTAACTTCATTATCAGAAGGGAACCAAACAAATGACAACGCATCTGTAATAATCAACCTTTAATGTTTCTCCTGCAGCTAATGAGCTACTTAACCAATATAAATTTCAAAGTCCATTACGCCATCTGTGGAAGCTCAATATTGTTGTCAAGTGGCTCAAAGACTATCCTAAAACTCCCAATTTACCCATAAGACCCTGTATGTGCATATTTACGTCTGTCACTGTTCAGCATAAATTTCCCACTTACACACTTTTAATGTTTGAATAGAGTACACAGTAATGACTGACAACTTAAGGGAGCTTATAATGAAATCCATAATGACCATATGTTAAAGACACAGTTTATTCACATTACCGTACTAATACTTTTATCAAACACTTGAAATCCTTTGTACAGCTACATCTTTTATGTGTGTAGCAATGTGTGGTACAAAAGCCTTTGTCAATATATCTCACTGGCTCACTGACTATAAGTTACAAAACAAAATTACTGTTTGTCGTAGTTCACTAACTAACCATCATGTTAATTATTTTATCGTGTCAACAGTCAGGCATTGATAGACTAATATGTTTATATAAAATGTATTGGATGAGATTGTAGCTGCTGTGGTGTAATAAGCAAATGGAGTAAAACTTGTCAGATCAGGTGAGGATTTATAATGTACTTATTCATCTTTGTCATGGGCAAAGCATTTGATTGAAATATAAGCCTGAAAATTATACCGCGCAATGTTATTGTATGAATACTCAATGTGTCCAGCTCAAATTCCCCTGTCTGCTGTTTTAATGAAAGTTCTCTCCCAGTTATTTTAAACAGTGCATTTACCGACTGCACAATTTATTTAAATCTATTTGCAATCATCTCTTCAAGCTGTCAGGAATTGAGGATATGTAAGAAAACAAATGGGAGCAGCAGCATCTCGAACCATTTCATGTTTTTTAAAAATAATAATAAACCGAAAGAATAATAAAGACTGAATTCTCCGTGTGATTACTGAAGCCTGTAGAAATTTAACGGAAATGAGCCCAGAGTGGCCGTGGGAATTTAAACTGCTGCAAACGTTTGACAAGTTAATTTTATATGATGGCTCTCTCAAGGTTGATCATTCAAGAGGATATTATTTAATCCCAGATTCTCGCCTTAACATAGAAGGTACAACATTTTAGTGCTCTGGGCATTTTGGGTGGGCTGGTAATGCAGACATATAAATGGGCTAATATTTCTTAGCAGTTCTACTTGTCTCCATGGAGAGTTCTGGCGGGAGACTGCAGGAACAAACCTCCTCCATCTCTTGGAGTTTGCTCTTTGCCTTGTAATGTACTTGCTTCATGGGTTATTTGCTTCAGAATTCATAGCAACACATTGCAATTAAGAACTAGTTTTAACAATCACACTACACATTACCAGTTCATCTACCAGGCTCACAACCACCTGCCTCATCGTGGATCCCCTGAGCCCAACTGGCTGGGGTTTTATTGAGTCTTGTGAACATCACGTGACTGGCTAAGCCACTCCCAACTCAACAGCTCTCCAACTATTTTGGTAGAACAATAATCAAGTGCCCCTTGACTAAAGGGGCACTAAAACCAACAAATTAATCAAATTAACTTTTTACCAGAAAGGAAATCAAATTAAAATTTGGTTTCCGCAGGTGATGATGCATTCCAGCGCCCACCTCTCGTGGAAGGCCGCCAGCATACCGGTGGACATCGCATGCTCCATCTCCAGGGACACGCTGGCTCGGATGTATCAGCCCTACAAACCTTTGAGCATACTCACAGGTGCATACTTTACACTTGTAAGGGGTTGAACTTCTGTCCTTCCCTTACAGGACAAATAATGGTGAGGAGCAGAGCCAGAGGTGGAGACTCAATATGCCAGGAGTCCCAACTCATTAGGCTCAGTAGCAATCCAGCCTATCGGGAGGATGGTACATCCACTTAGGTGAGGTGTACCACCCAACACAAGGGGCAATGTGGGTACCACCAATGGAATCCAGACCAGCGAACGAGTCTGGACCCTCAGAGAAGGATATCATTTTTTCAGATAGCTCCCCTTGCTCGGGAGGCCAAGGGATACATGGCTGGGGTCAGGAAGTGGCCTGAAATTTCTGGACACTATGGGTAGGAGGGTACCAGAGATGCTTGTGCCCACCTGTCCTGTGGTAATGCGGTGTTCTCCCATTCATCTCGTAAATTCCAGTATGCTGGACGGTTCCAGCAGGCATGATCCTGGCATAGCCACTGGGATTACAATCTCTGGATTTTCGGCCTCAAAAGATGTTACTCGAAGTGTGTATGGAATGAGCAAGGGTTATAGGATAATTTGGAACAAATTTAGGGACTTTGTTTGAATTTTCCAAACTCCGCCTCCATTACCCCCGTCTCCCATGGCCCTATAGAGTACGAGAAGAAGCTTGCCAGGAACATAAAAACCTACTGCAAAAGCTTCTATAGATATGTGAAAAGAAAAAGATTAGTGAAGACAAACATGGGTCCCTTGCATTTGGATTCAGGTAAATTTATAATGGAGAACAAAGAAATGGCAGACCAATTGAACAAATACTTTGGTTCTGTCTTCACGAAGGTAGACACAAATAACCTTCCGGAACTACTAGGGGACTGAGGGTCTAGTGAGAAGGAGGAACTGAAGGATATCCTTATTAGGCGGGAAATTGTGTTAGGGAAATTGATGGGATTGAAGGCCGATAAATCCCCGGGGCCTGATCGTCTACATCCTAGGAAGTGGCCCTAGAAATAGTGGATGCATTGGTGATCATTTTCCAACAGTCTATCGACTCTGGATCAGTTCCTATGGACTGGAGGGTAGCTAATGTAACACCACTTTTAAAAAGGGAGGGAGAGAGAAAGCGGGTAATTATAGACCGGTTAGCCTGACATCAGTAGAGGGGAAAATGTTGGAATCAATTATTAAGGATGAAATAGCAGCGCATTTGAAAAGCAGTGACAGGATCGGTCCAAGTCAGCATGGATTTATGAAGGGGAAATCATGCTTGACAAATCTTCTGGAATTTTTTGAGGATGTAACTATTAGAGTGGACATGGGAGAACCAGTGGATGTGGTGTACTTGGACTTTCAAAAGGCTTTTGACAAGGTCCCACACAAGAGATTGGTATGCAAAATCAAAGCGCATGGTATTGGGGGTAATGTACTGATGTGGATAGAGAACTGGTTGGCAGACAGGAAGCCGAGAGATAAACGGGTCCTTTTCAGAATGGCAGGCAGTGACTAGTGGGGTGCCGCAGGGCTCAGTGCTGGGACCCCAACTCTTTACAATATACATTAATGATTTAGATGAAGGAATTGAGTGTAATATCTCCAAGTTTACAGATGGCACTAAACTGGGTGGCGGTGTGAGCTGTGAGGAGGATGCTAAGAGGCTGCAGGGTGACTTGGACAGGTTAGGTGAGTGGGCAAATGCATGGTAGATGCAGTATAATGTGGATAAATGTGAGGTTATCCACTTTGGGGGCAAAAACACGAAGGCATAATATTATCGGAATGGCGGCAGATTAGGAAAAGGGAAGATGCAACGAGACCTGGGTGTCATG
Organism: Pristiophorus japonicus; assembly: GCF_044704955.1. Classification (NCBI taxonomy): domain Eukaryota; kingdom Metazoa; phylum Chordata; class Chondrichthyes; family Pristiophoridae; genus Pristiophorus; species Pristiophorus japonicus. Next base: position 193,898,539 of record NC_091987.1, on the reverse strand, counting down.
GTACATCAGTCATTGCAGGCGGTGAAGAAGGCAAATGGTATGTTGGGATTCATAGCTAGGGGCTTTGAGTATAGGAGCAGGGAGGTCTTACTGCAGTTCTACAGGGCCTTGGTGAAGCCTCACCTGGAATATTGTGTTCCGTTTTGGTCTCCTAATCTGAGGAAGGACGTTCTTGCTATTGAGGGAGTGCAGCGAAGGTTCACCAGACTGATTCCCGGGATAGCTGGACTGACATATGAGGAGAGACTGGATCAACTGGGCCTTTTTACATTGGAGTTTAGAAGGATGAGGGGGGATCTCATAGAAACGTATAAGATTCTGGACAGATTAGATGCGGGTAGATTGTTCCCGATGTTGGGGAAGTCCAGAACCAGGGGACACAATCATAGGATAACGGGTAGGCCATTTAGGACTGAGATGAGGGAAAACTTCTTCACTCGGAGAATTGTTAACCTGTGGAATTCCCTGCCGCAGAGAGTTGTTGATGCCAGTTCATTGGATATATTCAAGAGGAATTAGATATGGCCCTTACGGCTAAGGGGATCAAGGGGTATGGAGAGAAAGAGGAAAGGGGTACTGAGGGAATGATCAGCCATGATCTTATTGAATGGTGGTGCAGGCTCGAAGGGCTGAATGGCCTACTCCTGCACCTATTTTCTATATTTCTAGGTTTCTATCCAGCTGTGGTGGTGCTGAAAATCTCCCTATTCGTTAATTGCACCAAGTTTGATCTGAAATAAAATAATTTCTGATTTGAATATACAGCTAAGAAAAGCTGGACCAGTTCCCTACTAATGGCCTTAAGGGTAAAAACACAGATTTTACATTCACTTCACATTAATCTTCATTAATTCAATTTTAGATGCAGTGGAAACCCTACAGACAAACGGATAGCCCATTAGCACTTTATACCAATTTGCCACTACACTTTATTCATACCCATTTTCTACTGAGGATGCATTCACACACCAATGCTTCACACTAAAGATGGAGTATAAAGGGTAACAGCATCAGATTGTATCAAAAAACCAAGATCCTTAGCATTTGATGGTTTGAAACCTGAAATGCACATCGCAGGCTTCAGTGTAAATTCAGTCTTCTGCAGTTTGGGTTCCAAAAGGCAGAGTAGAGTCGGGCCAGCACAGGGTGGTAGATCCAGTGTATTTAAGGGGAAGCTAGATAAACACATGAGGGAGAAAGGAATAGAAGGATATGTCGATGGGGTTTAACTGAAGTAGAGCTGGGAGGGGGCCCGTATGGAGCATAAACACCGGCTCGGAACAATTGGGCTGAATGGTCTGTTTATGTGCTGTACATTCATTCTATGTAACTTTTCCACAGGGAATGGAAAAGTGAAAATATAATTAAATGTATTTGACGAATTGGTTGTCTTTCCTGTGGATAATAGAAACTAGAAAAGTAAATTCTTAATCCTTCCAAAATTGATTGCATAAATTGTGATGTCATCGCACAATGGCATCGACTCTCTTTATGGCCATTCAAACCCAGGTTTTCAAGGTATAGGTTGATTTTGGTCTCCAAACACTGAACAAACTTGGAAGTGATTCACTTTCAGTTTGATTGATGGACTGTGAAATCGCTGGTAAATTACTGAGTAGAGGAGCATAGAATTATTAAGTTAGACAAAATGAACCTGTTGCCTTTATGATAACATGTTAGCAACAAAAGCTCGTCAAAATGGAAGTGATCTTACCAGAGGTTAACTTAAAATGTCTTCACTGCATAAACCTTGATTGAAAAATCACAGCTGGTCACATAGAGAAGCCCCTTTAAGGAGTTGAATGTGTAGAATCTCACCCTGAAATTGTGCACAGCGTACATTTTCACAGTGTAACTGATGTGACCTTTAGCGGATGAGCAATGTCATGATGGAGCAATTATCAATTTCTCTGATCTAGGGGAAGGAGCAACATAAGCAGAGTCATCACGCGGGTCTATTAAGAGTAAGTTTGTGTGTTACCAATTTAGTTTTTGGATGGCCAGCCACGATTTCCATGGTGACAGCTCGAGTTCAATCTCGTCAAACTGTATCCTAAGGCTTGAGATTGTTTGGTTGTTAACCCTGTAGTGCCATGCGCAGACAATTACCACAGCATATGCTACATATTTCCCACTCAGTCACACAGGCCCCGATATTGACAGGGGCGTGTTTTCCGAGCGGAGGCAGGCAGAGTTTCGGACGGTTTCCCAGCATGTGTGGACTTTTGACTCCACAACATGCGTCTTTTATTTTTGACAGGATTCCCGCCTGGAAGTCAGCTTGATTGACAGGCTTGGCATTCAGTCGGGCGGGGAGCACAGGTAAGGAGCCTGCAGCTGTTAGTGTGAGCTTCGGGAGGTGGGGGTCCGATTCTGGGGGGGGGCGAGGGTGCAATCCCCAAACCTGGGTGGGGGACCGATTCCCAATCGGGGGGGGGAGGTCCGATTCTGGGGGGCCCAATCCTGAGGGTGGTCCGAACCCAAACCTTGGGGGGGGGGGGCCGGGGAGGTGCGATCCCCAATCGGAGGAGTGGGGGTGGGTGGGAACCTTTGGATGGAGTAGGTCTGATGGCAGGCATAGTATATGCAAGCTCTCTAATAATGACTCCACGAGGTAAGGGTATCGTACTTGAACTGTAGTGACCTTAGTCCTTTATTGCAGCTCCTCGACCAAGAGGTGAGCTCTCTTTTATACGTGGTTATCTGCAGTGTACAGGTGACCCTTAGGTCTCCAGTAGCAGCACCCTCTGGTGGTACAGGTATAGTGTATACAGGGTGAAGGTACATTCAGTGGTCTAGTGTTACAGTACATACATTAACATGCATACATGACAGCAGGGAAGCAGGTAAGCTTGCAGGAGAGCTGGGGGAAGCACGCCTGCTCCTCCTGGCCCACAAGCAGTGTTGTGAAGGCACTTACCTTCTCCCTGAAGCCTCGCCTCCTTTGAACTACTGGATTTCCCAAGGCGCAGGAAACCTGGCTGGCCAGGGTTAAGCCTGAAAGGCTCCCAACCTTATTATAATATTTAAATGGTAAACCCGCCTCCTGGGAGCGGAAGTGGGCAGGTTGGAGGTGGGTTGGGATCAGGATTGAGGTTTTTGAAATTTTAACATTTCACCCGTTTTGGGGGGTTAAAATTCGTGTAAAAGACAACCTGCATATTAAACAACTTCTCTGCTTGTCTGCCAACAAAACCTGGAAACAAATCTGTGAGCCATGAACGAGATACCTCTTCAGCAACCAGGACATTCCAGAGAGAGAAGAATTTGATTTGAACTTGTGTTGGCCATTCCACATGCTCCCACCACTATGCACAGATAGAGAGCAAGCGATTGGGAGCCTGACAGAAGGCAGCGAGACAACAGCAAAACACTGCGGCTGCTGGAGATCTGAAATATAAATCGAATATACTAGAAATACTCAGCAGGTCAGGCAGCATCTGCAGAGATGACCCCGATCTGAAACGTTAAGTCTGTTTCTCTCTCCACATGCGCTGCTTGATCTGCTCAGTATTTCCATGAGGAGACAGAGGGCGAGAGAGAGAGAGAGAGAGAGAAGAGTAATAGACAGAGACAAGAGAAGACACTTTCACTCCGCCACCGTAACTTCGCCAGAAGTGCAACTGGGTCTCTGCTGCACTTCTGGTGAAGTTTTGGTTGTAAAAGGGAGCATATCTGAGGAACTTCCTGTCCTCGGTGTGTACCAAGGGTTTCTTCTTCTTAGGCAATCCCTTGGAGTCAAGGATGACTTGCGTCCACACTAAGAATGAGTTCTCAGGTGACTGAAGAGTCCAATGCGAGACCTACAGGTGGGGCAGATTGCGGTTGAAGGAATGGGTGTGTGGGGGGGCCTGGGTTGCCGTGCGCTCCTTCCACTGTCGACGCTTGCTTTCAGCTTGCTCCCGCCGACGAGACTTGAGGTGTTCAGCGCCTCCCCAGATGCTTTTCCTCCACTTTGAGCGATCTTGGGCCAGGGATTCCCAGGTGTCGGTAGGGAAGTTGCACTTTTTCAAGGAGACTTTGAGGATATCCTTGAAGCATTTCCTCTGCCCACCTGGGGCTCACTTGTCGTGTCGAAGCTCCGAGTAGAGCGCTTGTTTTGGGAGTCTCGTATCGGGCATGCGGACAATGTGGCCCACCCAGCGGAGCTGATCGAGCGTGGTCAATGCTTCGATGATAGGATGTTAGCCTGAGTGAGAACACAGACATTGGTGCGCCTGTCCTGCCAATGGATTTGCAGGATCTTGCGGAGGCAGCGTTGGTGATACTTATCCAGTGTTTTGAGCTACCTGTTGTGCATAGTCCATGTCTCTCAACCATACAAGAGGGCGGGTATCACCACTGCTCTGTAGACCATGAGCTTGGTGCCAGATTTGAGGTCCTGGTCTTCAAACACTCTCCTCCTCAGGCAACCAAAGGCTGCACTGGCACACTGAAGGCGGTGTTGGACCTCGTCGTCGATGTCTGCCCTTGTTGACAGTAGGCTCCTGAGGTATGGAAAATGGTCCACGTTGTCCAAGGCTTCACTGTGAATTTTGATAATCGGGAGGCAGTGCTCTGTGAGGAGGGCAGGTTTATGCCTGCAGCAAGCCACCAGTGATCATTTTCTCTTACTAAAAATGGTGCAGTGATAACTAATGGTGCTTGCACACTACAAATTTGTGTTCAGTGGGGGAATCTAGAACTAGAGTGCATAGTTTCAGAGTAAGGGGTCCCCATTTAAAACGGAAATGAGGAGGAATTTCTTCTCCCAGAGTATTGTGAATCTTTGGAATTCTCTACGCCAGAGAGCTGTGCAGGCTGGGTCTTTGAATGAATTTAAGGTGGAGATAGACACATTTTTGAATGATAAGGGAGTCAAGGGTCATGGGGAGTGGGTGGGAAAGTGGAGTTGAGGCCAGCATTATATCAGCCATGACCTTATTGATTGGCGGAGCAGGCTCGAGAGGCCAAATGGCCTTCTCCTGCTCCTATTCCTTATGTTCTTATGTGCCAAGCAACGTTGGTTTGATACTGACAATAAACTTGTGGAGTGTAAACATTCTTTATTACTGAAACTATTAGAAAATCTAAGAATCAATTGTGCTGAGTACATAGATATATCATCATCATCATAGGCAGTCCCTCGGAATCGAGGAAGACTTGCTTCCTCTCTAAAAATGAATCATTAGGTGGCCTAACAGTCCAATACGAGAACCACAATCCCTGTCACAGGTCGGACAGATAGTCGTTGAGGGAAGGGGTGGGTGGGACTGGTTTGCCGCACACTCTTGCCGCTGTCCGCGCTTGATTTCTGCATGCTCTCGGCAATGAGACTCGAGGTACTCCGCGCCCTCTCGGATGCACTTCCTCCACTTAGGGCGGTCTTTGGCCAGGGACTCCCAAGTGTCAGTGGGGATGTTGCACTTTATCAGGGAGGCTTTGAGGATGTCCTTGTAACGCTTCCTCTGCCCATCTTTGGCTCGTTGCCGTGAAGGAGTTCTGAGTAGAGCGCTTGCTTTGGGAGTCTCGTGTCTGGCATGCGAACAATGTGGCCTGCCCAGTAGAGCTGATCATGTGTGGTCAGTGCTTTAATGCTGGAGATGTTGGCCTGGTCAAGGACGCTAACGTTGGTGCGTCTGTCCTCCCAGGGAATTTGCAGGATCTTGCGGAGACATCGTTGGTGGTATTTCTCCAGCAACTTGAGGTGTCTACTGTACATGGTCCATGTCTCTGAGCCATACAGGAGGCCAGTTATTACTACAGCTTGGTGGCAGATTTGAGGGTCTGGTCTTCAAACACTCTTCCTCAGGCGGCCAAAGGTTGCACTGGCGCACTGGAGGCAGTGTTGAATTTCGTCGCCAATGTCTGCTCTTGTTGATAAGAGGCTCCTGAGGTATGGGAAATGGTTCACGTTGTCCATGGCCGCGACGTGGGTCTTGATGACTAGGGGGCAGTGCAGTGCGATGGGGACAGGTTGGTGGCGGACCTTCGTCTTACGGATGTTTAGCGTAAGGCCCATGCTTTCGTACACCACAGTAAATACGTTGACTATGACTTGGAGTTCGGCTACTGTATGTGCGCAGACGACAGAGGTTGGGGTGGTTTTGGACCTGGCCTGGAGACGACGAAGGTTGAACAGGTTACCACTGGTTCTGTAGTTTAGTTTCACTCCAGCGGGGAGCTTGTTGACTGTGAGGTGGAGCATGGCAGTGAGGAAGATTGAGAACACAGCCCTGTTTGACCCTGGTCCGGATGTGGATTGGGCCTGTAATGGATCCATTGGTAACGATCAGGGCCTGCATGTCGTCGTGTAGCAGGCGGAGGATGATGACGAACTTTTTGGGGTATCCAAAATGGAGGAGGACACTCCATAGACCCTTGCGGTTGACAGTGTCAAAGGGCTTTGTAAGGTCGAAGAAGGCCACGTATAAGGGCTGGTGCTGTTCCCTGCATTGTTCCTGCAGCTGTCACGCTGTAAAAATCATGTCCGTTGTGCCCCACAGGGGATGAAATCCGCACTGTGACTGCAGGAGGAGCTTCTGGGCCACAGGGAGAAAACGGTTGAGGAGGACTCTCGCGACAACTTTCCCAGTGGATGATAGCAGGGATATTCCTCTGTAGTTGCCGTAGTCGGACTTGTCCCCTTTTTTAAAGATGGTCACGATCACTGCATCTCTGAGATCTCCCGGCATGCTCCCCTCCCTCCAGATGAAAGAGATGAGGTCATGCATTCGCACCAGCAGCACCTCTCCACCATACTTCAGTGCCTCAGCGGGGATTCCATCCGCTTCCGTAGCCTTGTTGTTCTTGAGCTGTCTTATGGCTTTTTCTATCTCATGCAATGTTGGGGTCTCACTGAAGTGGTGGCGGGTAGCATGCTGCGGGATGGAGTCGAGAACACGTGAGTCAAAGGTACAGTCTATATATGTGTGTATATATCTATATATATATATACACACATATATATATATTACATATAAATATATATAATTACGTAGAATTGCAGCCTCAGGAAATCTGTTGAATAACCCGAGGGGACAAATCAGATATCTTTCTATTGTGTCTAAGAAAGTGAGTCAGCAATCAAACCATTGACACCTCCAAGATAATACTGCTCTGTTGACAGGCCAATGGAGAGCATTTTTGGCAGCTTTTTTTCACCTTCACAAGACAAAGCCAGTATGAACCATCTCACACACCTGTCCTGTTCAGAACAGGTAAATCTGAAGCAGGGCTAGCAAATAGGGTAATCTGAGGGTACTCTCGGAGTTGGCTCCAAACACCAACAATCTCACCAATAATAATTTTTTCAATGAGGTTACGCTACAACGAGCGAGCATTTCACATGGGTTTTGTGTGATGAAGGAAACTATAAACAAACTGCATTTTCTGAGAGGTTCCAGGGACTCTTGTATTTACCGGTCTCAGAGTGCAACTGGATATGAGGACTGAGTAAGTGCCCAAGTCACCAAGTATTATACAGTCGCCCTTCCTGAAAAGCCAAAGTAACTAAATGATTTGTCTTCAGACAGTGCAGATGCACTTGGTTAATTAACTTTATTTTTCATATTAAAAAAAGCGTGGTAACTATAATGTATTTGATTCACGGAAAATTAAAGCAGGTCTCACAGTAGTTCTATTAATGTAGAGATCTGCCACTAAGCCTGATATTAATCCTGATGCATGGTTTGCTAAAATGTTATCTTTTTCCTTAGTTGGACTGACATGCTTAGCGCAATTGCCCTTCTGAGAATCTATCAGTAGCCATTCCACGAAAAGTCGACGGCCGCACCATTCCGCAGTGTGGATGCCGATTTGCAGTGGTAACAGGCCTTAAGGAAAGGGGCAATTTTGGCCCTTAACTGTCCTAAGGTGTTGTATTGTCAGTCACATTGGAGCTAAAGGTTACCAATTTTCAAGGAGTCCAAAACTACAGCTCACCTCCCTCAGATTTTCCTGCCTATCAGGCTTTTGAAACCCAAGTATGATGTCCCTTGATCAATACTTCTTGATTTACCTTGTCTTCACCTCTCCCTCTTCAACCTTGCTAGACTCCTGCACCGAGAATGTTGGGTTCCCATTTGCTTGCTCAATAAATAGAAAATAGGAAGCTCTTATGAAATCATTACTGCATAGCCACAAGGAATGGCCTAGTATTGCATCTCTGATGCGGAGTAAGCTATGTTTTCTGCTTGTATTGGGATCCTTGCACTTGGCAACTTGACACTGTCATAATAGATTCACACCTGCTAACATTTGAGACGAGAAAAATGACACGAAGAAATGATGGGTGGGTTAGAATGCTGTTTTTACACCTCTGGGAATCTCTTATTTAAATCCAGCCCTATATCTGCCAAATGTCAGTCATTAGAAGTGATAATTACTTGTTAAAAAAAATCTATTTTGACATATGTCACTGTTAACATAACACAGCTCAATAGATTTAAACAAGTTTTTATTTTCCGTCACCTATCAGTCTTATAATATTTCTCCATTATTAGGATTTCTGCGGCCAAACTCAAGTGGTGAAATGTTCCTTTCTTTCCAACAACTCTAAGCGATGAATTTTTGTGAGCCATTTTATCCCTTCAATCTGTAATATGGATTGGGTTTATGCTCTCTCAACCCAGTATCCAGTGGGCAGGAATGCACAGCACAAAACTAACTGTAATCCAGGGATAAAGGACTTTAGAGGAGGGATTGAACAAGTCAGGACCGTTCTCCTTGGAATAGAGGAGGTTAAGAAGTGACCTAATGGCAGTTTTCAGGATGATGAAAGGTTTACAGTAAAATAGAGAAAGGCTGTTCCCTCTGGTAAGTGGGTCAATAACCAGAGGCCACAGATTTAAAATCATTGGCAAAAGATCTAGAGGGGAGATGAGGAGAAATGTTTTCAGTCAGAAAGTTGTCGAGATCTGGAACACTCTACCTGAAAAGATGGTGGAAGTTGACAGCATAAATAATTTTAAAAGGGAGTTAGACAGCCACCCGCGGATGAGGAACTTAGAGTTACGGGCAAAAAGTAGAGTTGTGGGTCTAAGAACAACAGCTCTTTCAAAGATCCAGCACAGACACGACAAGCCGAATGGCCTCCTTCTGTGCTGTAAATTTCTATGTGGCACTAAAGTAGCAATCTCACTCAAATAGGCCATAGATAGAAACTCCTGGACCAAGATCTAGCTCTGTCAAGCCCGTGTGGTGGCTGGTGTGCAAAGGCCACCACAGGTTAAAAAAATCCACGCACAGGCATCTTCCACCCTTGAGGATGTAGTTCGGGTTCTTCTTTCGAAACACCTGTGAACTCATCCTTTTTTTTTGGCGTGGAAGCAAGTCATCCTCGTTTCGAGGGACCGCCTCTGAGATAGAAATAATATAGGAGATGGAACTGTCAGATTGATACCAAAGTTATTGGTTGATTTTGGGGGTAAATTAGAGGCACCTTTACTATGAATCTTACCTAGTCTGCATCTGACAGGAGAAGAGTGTTTTCTTTGCAAGAATTTTGATATTATTGGGCTAACCATATTTGACTGCTAAATTCATTAAAAAAATATGTTCTGGTATAATTGTTTCAGGTTAGAAATCATCAGTTTTGCTCTGTTCCCTTCTTCCAAGAGGCTGTTGATAAAATCAAAATCAGTGGAAGGTGACAGAATGTGGGCACCACTGATGGCCATGTGTATCATAATGAATGGAGATAATGGGATGCATCTGCTCCACATAGAACAAGGTTAACTAATGGTGAAATTTCTTTTATATACACAAACTTATTTGCTGCACATGTGAATTAGCCAGCAACATAATCGGTGTGACTAAGCCGATATAGCACACTTGGGAGTACGAACAGTGAGCTAGTTAATAGGTGTCCATTACAATCGCTGATCAGCAACAATTAACTTCCAACAGACAGATTGACTGTCACAACTAGGTGCTAACGATTCTGGCAACAGTTAAGGAAACACACATAGAGTGGAGCAGTAAGTTGGGCTGATGAAAGCACTACGTGTAGACCTTAAGTGGAAGAGGACCAGCTATATACTACTATAAAGGAATTAAAGGAATTCAGACAGGAGGAGGGACTCTAAAAGAGTTTCAGACAGGAGGATCCAAAAAGAGTTTCAGACAGGAGAATAATTTGCAGCGATCTAACGTTGCCAGAATTACATATCGTTGGGCTTCACTGTCGGGTTGGTTTTCATTTTGATTCTCTTTAAGGGGAAATGTATTTGATCACTTTTCCGAATAAATATGAATAAGTATAAACGAGTATATTCTGGTGTTTTTGTGTTGGCCAGAAGCAACTGGAGGAGTGGGTTTGGTGCGGAGTGGGGAGGTGGGGGTGGGAGAGAAGGTGAGGGGCTGGAGGACGGAGGGTTGGGGGCAGGGGTGGGGGCGGAGGGTATTGTAGTATTTTGTATAGAATTTCCTCTTCAGTGCCAGCATGAATTTTAGCTCTGACGACATTACATATTAAACTCTGGCACTATATTTGCAGTCCGTGATGTCACTAGAGATGATGTCACTAAAGGGAGGATTGAATGTTCACAGCGTGTCTGCTCACAGACTGCCCCCTGCCATACATTACAACAAAAGAGGAAAGGAGACACGGCATTCATTGGAAATTACTATTGCTGATCATGTGACTTTCCTGCCTCCAATACATTAGTGGACCTGTTTATTTTAAATTGGTAAAAGCTCCCACTAAAATATTAGATAAAGGAAGGTCATAGAATCATAGAATGGTTACAGCATGGAAGAAGGCCATTCGACCTTCAAGCCTGCTCTTTCCCTGTAGCCCTGCACATTTTTTTCCTTCAGATACTTATCCAATTCCCTTTTGAAAGATAAAATTAAGTCTGCCTCCACCACACTTTCAGGCAGTGCGTTCCAGAACCCAACCACTCGCTGTGTAAAAAGGTTTTTATTTTCATCGCCTTTGGTTCTTTAGCCAATCACCTTAAATCTGTGTCCCCTGGTTCTCAACCTTTCTCTAATGGGAACAGTTTCTCTCTACATTCTCTGTCCAGACCCCTCATAAATTGATCGTGCAAACATATGAACATAAGAACATAAGAATTAGGAGCAGGAATAGGCCAGACAGCCCCTTGAGCCTGCTCTGCCATTCAATAAGATCATGGCTGATCTTTGACCTCAACTCCACTTTCTTGCCCGATCTCCGTAGCCCATGATTCCCCTAGAGTCCAAAAATCTATCGATCTCAGCCTTGCATATACTCAATGATTCAGCATCCACAGCCCTTTGGGGTAGAGAATTCCTAAGATTCACAACCCTCTGAGTGAAGAAATTCCTGCTCATCTCAGTTTAATTAAGGGGTTGGCCATTTAAGACTATCACCAACAGTATGGCTAGACTATAGAAATCTTCCTTTATCACCTTTGGAAATATTTTGAAATTCAGTTGAATACAATTCCAACTTTATATTGATTTAACTATATTAGTGACCAATTATTCAATGGTCATTGATTCTTATTATTCAAAACTGTTCACAGTTTTACTGGGATTTTTCTGTCGATTCTTCCACTGGTTCTTTCCTAGTTTTATCCATTGGATAAACATGGGGTCTTATTTACTTAAAGACTCCTTAAGTTGGAGGACAAACAATGGAGTGAAAAGCTCTTCCACATTAACACCAATGGCACTCAACAGGAGGTATGCTTGATGCAGAGGATAGACTCACTAAGGCATAAGCTTCTTTCCCCCTGAGACAAGATGCTCTACTTACCATGAGCTGTCCCAGCTCGCAACTCAGCCAAGAACTAATAAACAAGCAGCTGGCAAGATTCAAGCATTCGAAAGCTGAGGGAAACCCTGCAGTGTTGTAAAGAGAACAGTAAGCAATGTGTGCTCACATACCCTCTGTTCGCAGTGAGGTATTCTGATCCTGGAAGCATCAGCACTTTACCCAGAAATAATTTCAACAGCTTTCAAACTATTTATGCCAAAAAGACATTGCCCTCATAATGTGCCTTAGTCTACACTCAGGAGAATGCCCTCTCCTGTACCAGCCTGGTATTTCTACTTTTCACACCATCTATTCCAAGAGGACCTTTTGAGGTTACATAGAAACACAGAAAATAGGTGCAGGAGTAGGCCATTCGGGCCTTCGAGCCTGCACCACCATTCAATATGCTCGTGGCTGATCGTGCATTTCAGTACCCCATTCCTGCTTTCTCTCCATACCCCTTGATCCCTTTAGCCGTAAGGGCCACATCTAACTCTCTTTAGAATATATCTAACGAACTGGACTCAACAACTTTCCATGGTCTCATAATGTGCCTTTGTCTATACTCGAGAGAATGCCCTTTCCTGTACCAGCCTGGTATTTCTACTTTTCACACCATCCATCCCAAGAGGACCTTTGAGGTTGCCCAATTACCAGTTCCAAATAGATTTAGAAATCTAAATTGGATTGATATGAATAAATTCTCAATCTTCATTTTCATCTGATTACGGTTCAAATGTCTTGATGCTTTCATCAAATATAGCGATGCAGTGGCAAAATGGGTATTTTGTTCTTTTTTACAGCCATTTTAACCATAATTTAATGGAACGATTTACATGCTTCCTTATTTCTCATTTTCATTTGAAGTGTTTCTAAAATATAAATATTTTACATTTTATTTTTTATTATGTCCCATTTTGCCTTTTGGCTGAGATGAAATTATTGGGTTAATTTATAATGTGATCTTGTTATGAAGCTAAATTTGGGCCCCAAAGGGGTTAATTCCCAGGAACACACAAGTTATCTGTGTTAATTAGGTTTATTAACTGAGATATCCGATGAAATCGTTATCAGAATTGCATAAAATACTTGAAACAATGTGGCAGGCCCTTAATACATTCTGAAGAGGTTCACACCGACAATGTTGGATTGGTTTTATTCACTGAGCGCAGCAGGAGGCCTAGCTAAGCAAGCGATGCCATTTTGGGCTCTTGTGCCAAAGAAAAGAGGTTCCTTATTCAAGGTGGTAGCTTTGATTGACAACTTGGGGAGGCAATCCTTGACACAATGAGGTGGGGGAGTGGCCATGGTTTAAGTTTGTTAGGTTCAGAATAACTCCATAAGACTGTGTTGTAAGCTCAAACCATTGTGACCTTGGTCTCTTTAATGTAACTCCAAAGTTCCGAAGCAGCCTGGTGGATTGCCTTTTATACCTGCTTGCCCAGGGTGCACAGGTGACCCTTGGGTCTCCCACAGGTGTGCCCCCTGGTGGCAAGTCTTTCACATTGGTGAGGCTTTCATACATGACATCGCTCCGCCCCGCCCCCCCCCCCCAACCCCCCAAAGTTAATTACAGGTTGAGGCGATCTGGCGCTCTGCATTCCCGGGTCGATTGCCTGAGTTGAAGCCCTGGCATGGGTGAGTTGGTCAGATCATTGCTGCACGGCAGCGCGGCTGGTCTGATCGGACTGTTGGGCATGGTGGGTTCATCCTCGTAGTTGACAGCGAGGTCGATTGGGTGTGTGTTGGTGGATCATGGATGTTAAAGTCTTCTTCAAACAATTCTTGGTTGTCAGTGAATCGCAGTTTGGTCTGATCTAAGTGCCTTCTGCACGTTTGCCCATTCAACAGTTCGACAATAAACACTCTATTCCACTCCTTGGCTAAAACAGTGCCAGCAATCCATTTGGGACCATGACCGTAGTTGAGAACAAACACAGGATCATTAACCTCAATGTCACGTGGTACAGCCGCGCGATTGTGGTACGCGTTATGTCGGTGCCACCGGGTTTCTATGTGCTCGTTAAGATCCGGGTGGACTAAGGAGAGCCTGGTTTTGAGTGCTCTCTTCATTAAAAATTCTGCAGGGGAAACCCCGGTGAGCGAGTGGGGATGCGTCCAGCAGCTGAGCAGGACCCAAGATAACTGGAGCCGTCTATTATGCATTTCAAGCTCTGCTTAATGGTTTGGACTGCCCATTCCGCTTGACCATTGGATGCGGGCTTACATGGGGCAGACCTGACATGCTTAATGCCATTGCCGGTCATGAACTCGTTCAATTCCGAGCTGGTGAAACACGGTCCATTGTCTAACAAGGACATAGGGCAAACCAGGGCTGGTGAACATGGCCCTGAGGCTTTCAATGGTGGCAGTGGACATACATGATATTATTATACATTCAAACCATTTAGAGTAAGCGTCCACTGCTACTAGAAACATCTTTCCTAGAAAAAGGCCAGCAAAATATACGTGGACCCTGGACCACGGTTTGGAGGGCCATGACCACAGGCTCAGTGGGGCCTCCTTGGGTGTGTTGCTCAACTGTGTGCAAGTGTTGCATTGATATACGCATGACTCCAATTCGGAGTCAATGCCGGGCCACCAAACGTGCGACCTGGCTATAGCCTTCATCATGACTATGCCTGGGTGGGTACTGTGTAGTTCGCATATAAACGTTTCCTTGCCTTTTTTGGCAAAACCACGTGATTACCCCATAGGAGACAATCTGATTGGATGGACAATTCATCTTTACGTCGGTGGAACGGCTTAATTTCATCTTGCATTTCCCGGGACCAGCTCCCATTAAGGATGCAGCTTTTTACTAGTGATAGCACAGGGTCTTAACTAGACCAGGTCCTGATCTGGGGAGTCGTGATGGGTGACCCCTCGTTCTCAAAAACATCCATTACCAGAAGCAAGTCTGCAGATTGCGCCATTTCCGTCCCGGTGTTGGGCAATGGTAGCTGACTGAGGGCGTCAGCGCAGTTCTCTGTGCCTGGTCTGTGGCGGATTAAAGAGTCACATGCAGACAATGTTAGTGCCCATTTTTGGATGCGGGATGAAGCATTGGTGTTGATACCTTTGCTTTCTGAGCAGTGAAGTAAGCGGTTTGTGGTACGTTTCAAGCTCGAACTGGAGACCAAATAGGTATTGGTGCATTTTCTTAAACCCGTATACACATGCTAATGCTTCTTTCTCAACCATACTGTAGTCTCTTTCAACCTTGGATAAATTTTTGGATGCATATGCAACCGGTTGCAGTTTGCCTGACACATTTGCTTGCTGTAACACATACCAATCCCGTATGACGATGCATCACAAGCTAGTATAAACGTTTAAAATAGGTCATACAATACAAGTAACTTGTTGGAGCATAGCAGGTTTCTGGCCTTATTAAAGGCTGTCTCTTGAGATTTACCCCAAACCCAGTCGTCACCCTTGTGGAGCAATAAATGCAAGGGTTCCAGCAAAGTGCTCAACCCCGCTAGAAAGTTACCAAAATAGTTGAGGAGTCCCAGGAAAGAACGCAGCTCCGTCACATTCTATGGTCTGGCTTGCATTCTTGATGGCCTCCATCTTAGAGTCCATGGGTCTGAGGCCGTCTGCTGCAATCTTTCTCCCCAGAAATTCGAGCTGTGACGCCAGGAAAACACACTTGGAGCGTTTCAGCCTGAGTCCCACTCTGTCAGTCACTTTAGAACCTCTTCCAGGTTGTGCAAGTGTTCGGTGGTGTTGCGACCAGTGATCAAGATGTTGTCTTGGAACACCACTGTGCATGGAACCGATTTCAGCAGACTCTCCATGTTTCTCTGGAAGATGGCCGCAGCTGAGCGAATCCAAAAGGGGCATCTGTAATACACGAACAGTCCTTTTTGCGTGTTGATGCACGTCAATTTCTTTGACGGTTCAGCCAGCTCCTGTGTCATGTAAGCAGAGGTTAGATCTAGCTTGGTGAATGACTTTTCCTCTGCTAGCGTTGCGAATAGGTCCTCTGCTTTAGGTACTGGGTACTGGTCCTGTAACGAGTCTCGGTTGATCGTTACCTTGTAGTCCTCGCAGATTCTGACAGTCCCATCGCTCTTTAGCACCGGCACGATTGGACTGGCCCACTCATTGAACTCGACTGGGGATATGATTCCCTCTCGTTGAAGCCTGTCCAGCTCGATCTCGACTTTCTCTCGCATCATATATGTGACTGCTCGGGCCTTGTGATGAACGGGCCGTGCACCAGGAACAAGATGGATCTGCATCTTGGCGCCTGTGAAGTTGCCGATGCCTGGCTCAAATAACGGCGGGAATTTGTTTAGCACCTGGGCGCACGAGGCATCATCCACCAAAGACAGTGCTTTGATGTCATTCCAGTTCCATCTGGTCTTTCTTAGCCAGCTTCTGCCGAACAGAGTTGGGCCATCGCCTGGTACAATTCATAGTGGTAAATCATGCAGCATTCCGTTGTACGATACTTTCACTGTCGCACTGCCGATAACAGGTATGAATTCTTTGGTGTAAGTGTGCAGCGTTGTGTGAATCAGGCTCAGTTTTGGCCTCTGTGCCATGTTGCACCACAGTTTTCAAAAGCCTTCTGGCTCATGATTGATTGACTCTCCCCTGTGACCAATTCCATGGAGACTGGAACCCCATTAAGTTTAACTTTTAACATTATCGGAGGGCTTTTGATAGTGAAGGTGTGTACCCCATACACTTCCTCTTCATCCTCCGGTTGTGTAGCCTCTCCTGCTCGTTCAGTATGATCCGCGCTGGATCGGTTGTCCTCTGCTGTCTGCCACGTGGTGAGTCATAGAAACATAGAAACATAGAAAATAGGTGCAGAAGTAGGCCATTCGGCCCTTTGAGCCTGCACCACCATTCAATAAAATCATGGCTGATCACTCACTCATAAGAACATAAGAACATAAGAATTAGGAACAGGAGTAGGCCATCTAGCCCCTCGAGCCTGCTCCGCCATTCAACAAGATCATGGCTGATCTGGCCGTGGACTCAGCTCCACTTACCCGCCCGCTCCCCATAACCCTTAATTCCCTTATTGGTTAAAAATCTATCTATCTGTGACTTGAATACATTCAATGAGCTAGCCTCAACTGCTTCCTTGGGCAGAGAATTCCACAGATTCACAACCCTCTGGGAGAAGAAATTCCTTCTCAACTCGGTTTTAAATTGGCTCCCCCGTATTTTGAGGCTGTGCCCCTTAGTTCGAGTCTCCCCAACCAGTGGAAACAACCTCTCCGCCTCTATCTTGTCTATCCCTTTCATTATTTTAAATGTTTCTATAAGATCACCCCTCATCCTTCTGAACTCCAACGAGTAAAGACCCAGTCTACTCAATCTATCATCATAAGGTAGCCCCCTCATCTCCGGAATCAGCCGAGTGAATCGTCTCTGTACCCCCCTCCAAAGCCAATATATCCTTTCTTAAGTAAGGTGACCAAAACTGCACGCAGTACTCCAGGTGCGGCCTCACCAATACCCTATACAGTTGCAGCAGGACCTCCCTGCTTTTGTACTCCATCCCTCTCGCAATGAAGGCCAACATTCCATTCGCCTTCCTGATTCAGTATCCCTTTCCTGCTTTCTCTCCAGACCCCTTGATCCCCTTAGCCGTAAGGGCCATATCTAACTCCCTCTTGAATATATCCAATGAACTGACATCAACAACTCTCTGCGGTAGGGAATTCTACAGGTTAACAACTCTCCGAGTGAAGAAGTTTCTCCTCATCTCAGTCCTAAATAGCTTTCCCCTTATCCTTAGACTGTGTCCCCTGGTTCTGGACTTCCCCAACATCGGGAACATTCTTCCTGCATCTAACCTGTCCAGTCCCGTCAGAATTTTATATGTTTCTATGAGATCCCCTCTCATCCTTCTAAACTCCAGTGAATACAGGCCCAGTCAATCCAGTCTCTCCTCATATGTCAACCCTGCCATCCCGGGAATCAGTCTGGTGAACCTTCGCTGCACTCCTTCAATAGCAAGAATGTCCTTCCTCAGATTAGGAGACCAAAACTGAACACAATATTCCAGGTGAGGCCTCACCAAGGCCCTGTACAACTGCAGTAAGACCTCCCTGCTCCTATACTCAAATCCCCGAGCTATGAAGGCCAACATACCAGTTGCCTTCTTCACCACCTGCTGTACCTGCATGCCAACTTTCAATGAGTGATGAACCATGACACCCAGGTCTCGTTGCACCTCCCCTTTTCCTAATCTGCTGCCATTCAGATAATATTCTGCCTTCGTGTTTTTGCCCCCAAAGTGGATAACCTCACATTTATCCACATTATACTTCATCTGCCATGCATTTGCCCACTCACCTAATCTGTCTAATTCACCCTGCAGCCTCTTAGCATCTTCCTCAGAGCTCACACCGCCACCCAGATTTGTGTCATCTGCAAACTTGGAGATATTACACTCAATTCCTTCATCTCAATCATTAATGTATATTGTAAATAGCTGGGGTCCCAGCACTAAGCCCTGCGGCACCCCACTAGTCACTGCTTGCCATTCTGAAAAGGACCTGTTTATCCCGACTCTCTGCTTCCTGTCTGCCAACCAGTTCTCTATCCATGTCAGTACATTACCCCCAGTACCATGTGCTTTAATTTTGTGTGGACCTTGTCAAAAACCTTTTGAAAGTCCAAATACACCACATTCACTGGTTCTCCCTTGTCTACTCTACCAGCTACATCCTCAAAAAATTCCAGAAGATTTGTCAAGCATGATTTCCTTTTCATAAATCCATGCTGACTTGGACCGATCCTATCACTGTTTTCCAAATGCTCTGCTGTTTCATCTTTAATAATTGATTCCAACATTTTCACCACTACTGATGTCAGGTTAACTTGTCTATAATTACCTGTTTTCTCTCCCTCCTTTTTTAAAAAGTGGTGTTACATTAGCTACCCTTCAATCCATAGAAACTAGAGTCGATAGACTGTTGGAAAATGATCACCAATGCATCCACTATTTCTAGGGCCACTTCCTTAAGTACTCTGGGATGCATAATATCAGGCTCCGGCAATTTATTGGCCTTCAATCCCATCAATTTCCCTAACACAATTTTCTGCCTAATAAGAATTTCCTTCAGTTCCTCCTTCTCACTAGACCCTCGGTCCCCAGTCATTTGCACATTCGCTGGAGGTACCCCATTGTTCCACAGCCCTTGCACACGTAGTTCTTGAATCGACATTGATGGGCTCTATAACTACCCCCGCAACGCCAACATGGTGTTAATGGATTTGCATTCACACCCCACAGCGGCCTCTGAGTCACCCTAGGCCTGGCCTCTGCGGTCGTGTAAGCCCTGCCATGTACAGTTCTGTCTGCTGAAGGCATTATTTTATGCACAATACTTGTCGGTGAGCTTCGAAGCTGTGAAGATATCTGTTTTGTGTTGTCACTCGTGGATATAAAAGCCTGGGCTATCATGATGGCCTTGCTCAGATCGAGGGATTCAGCAGACAGCAGTTTGTGAAGAATGACTTCATGGCCAATCCAAGCACAAAAAAACCCTGCAACATTTCCCCCAAAGATCCGGCAAATTCACACTGTCCGCAAGGCGTCTTAGGTCAGCGACAAAGCTCACCACATTCTGGCCCTCGGAGCGATGGTGCATGTAAAAGCGATACCTGGCCATTAGGATGCTCTCCTTGGGCTTGAGGTGTTCCCAAACCAGCATGCACAGCTCTGTGTAAGTCTTGTTCGTTGGTTTGACCGGTGCCAGCAGATTTTTGACGAGGCCATATATCGAAGACCCACATACGGTGAGGAGAATCGCCCTGCGCTTGCCGCCGTCTCAGCCGTGTCCAGCTCATTGGCCATGAAGTACTGGTCGAGATGCTCAATGAAGGCTTCCCAATCATCACCCTCAACAAATCTCTCAAGAATACCAATGGCAGCCATTACCGTGTGAAAGTTCGTGATCTGTAACTCATCGCCAGTTGTTAGGTTCAGAATAACTCCACAAACCTGTGTTGTAAGCTCAAACCATTGTGACCTTGGTCTCTTTAATGCAACTCCAAAGTGCCGAAGCAGCATGGTGGATTTCCTTTTATACCTGCTTGCCCAGGGTGCACAGGTGACCCTTAGGTCTCCCACAGGTGTGCCCCCTGGTGGCAAGTCTTACACATTGGTGAGATTTGCATACATAACAAAATTATTGGCTTCCTCTCTCCCTGAGTGGGAAAAGACAACCTGAAGTAGGTTTGTGTTTGGAATAGCAAGTGAAGCGGAAGGATCTCTCTTCCTCTCCAGCCAGGAGAAGGCTGAGAGAGATTTAGATTGAGGTTTAAATGCATGCAGCCGGTAATGGTAAAATATAGTGCCAGTTGGTCAGCAATATTGACTTGTGGAGTGAGGTAGGTGTCAAGAGAAAGGTTTGGGTAATTTTGATTGGCAATAATAGTTGGCAAGGAGTACAAACACCAGCATGGACCTGTTGTGCCAAATGGCCTGTTTCTGACTCCATCTCATGGAATAATATGCAGAGTTTCTTTAGACTATCTACAAGTCAGTTAAATGGAATAATCTACTTGGTTTCTCAAAGCATTTCTGGATTTGAGACCTCAGGATGACGAGTGCTATAGCAATTCTGGCTTTCCTTATTATACCACTTTGGTGTAATTCATTTGGATATTCAAGACAGAAATCGATAGATTTGGGGATATAAAGAAAATCAAGGGATATGGGGATAGTGCAGGAAAGTGGAGTTGAGGTAGAAGATCAGCCATGATCTTATTGAATGGCGGAACAGGCTCGAGGGGCCGAATGACCTACTCCTGCACCTATTTCTTATATTCTTATATATGTGGAGGTTGAATGAATGCGAGAGAGTGCTGGATTATCTAGAATCAGAATTGTCAGTCTCATTTCTTGAAGATACTTCAACCTTCAAATACACAGCTTCCTACCTAACAGCTTAATTGCAGTAGTGGATTGTACATCGCTATAATACATTGGGTAATACATCCATTCAGGAGAAATTTCTTTACCCAGTGAGTGGTTAGAATGTGAAACTCGATACCGCAGTGAGTAGTTGAGGTGAATAGCATAGATGCATTCAAGGGGAAGCTCGATAAGGGGGAGAAAGGATTAGAAGGATATGTTGATGGGGTGAGGTGGTGGGAGGAATTTTGTGTGGAGCATAAATACCAGCATGGACCTGTTGGGCCAATTGGCCTCTTTCTGTGCTGTAAATACTTTGCAATCATATTTACTTTGTAATCATACTTTGATATTATATGGCGTGATAGGAGACTCGTTGTGATGACAGTATTCCAGTTATTACATGTACAATATGCCTGTTTATTGTTTACAATTGGCCTCATCGAACTAGAGTATTTTTCAATCTGTCTTTTGAAAGAAAGGAGAAATGGTGTCATATGCAGGATCACTGTATTCAGTACACACTGAGGGATCGTATTGTTACACCCTGGCTCATGCTGTTGTTCTACGAGCTATCAGGCAGTAAAGGTACTCTCCAGATCATAGGGAATGCAAGGTCTGCTTCTGGGAATGATTGATGATGCTGTAAATCAGATAATATATATAGCGAAGATCTGAAATTTGTAACATGCATGTTAACCTATCTGTTTCTTTCTTGGTCTGGTGGAAAGGGTGGAGTCTTGCATCTGGGGGAAGGTGTCTATTTCCCCAGAGGGTTCCACAGACTGTTTTTCTCTCAAAGTGTAAAAGGTGTGCTCCCTGGACGATTAAGGAGGTGGTTCCCTGGCGATGTTCCTCTGTGGGAACGTAAAATGGCTGTTTCTTGGAAGTGTAAGGAGGCTGTATCACGGAGATGTAAAGAGATTGTTCTCTGGAAATGTGAGGAGGCGAATTCCTGAAGTCATGAGGGGGCTGTTCCCTGGGAGTTTAAGGAAGCTGCTCTCTAAGTATAAGGAAGCAATTCTCTCGAGGTGTAAAAAGTCTATTCCCTGGAGAAGCAATGGTGCTGTTGTCCCAAAGGTTTATGCAGGTTGTTTTCCTGTATCTCATGTTGTCAGACTGTCTGGTTGACATTAAGTCATAAACATTTATTCCAATTAAACATTGGAAAGAGCAAAGCCACTGTTTCACATGGTCCCATAACATTCTGCACCCTTATCACTGAGGCTGAGCAGGTTGTATGGAATGTTGGCACCCTGATCGACCCAGAGCTGAGCTTCAATCCTAAATCTATTCCATCACCAACACAGCTTATTTCCACTTTCTAGCAAAGACCACCTCTGCCCCATTTCACGCCCAAATAAGGAAGAATTCCCTGGAGTTATAAGGAGACTGTTTTGTCACATTAGATATGAGATGTCCAGTGTATCCCTTGCCAGCTTCCCAGCCTCCACTCTTCATAAACTCAAACTTGTTCAAAACTCAGCTGCTTCTCTCCTCTCCTACTCATCCATCATCCCATCCTTGCTGGTTTGCAATGGTTCTCTGCCCTCCATTGTACTTAATGTAAAATACTTGTCCTCATCTTCATGGCCACACCCCGCTCTACCTCTACAATCTTCTCCAGCCTTGCAACCTACCTCCTTCAACTCTGCCCTTCCATGCAGTTCCACTCTCAGCATTCCACAAACTCCACCAATAGAGGTTAAGCTTTCCGTCTCCTTGGAGCCCTGTAACTGAACCTCTCCGTTTCTCTATCCGCCTTCACAATCCTTCTCAGAACGCGAAGTGAAAAGAGGATCTACTCTGGTACTGTAAGGAGGTTGTTCACAGTAGGTAGAAGGAGACTTTTGCTGAAAGGTACAAGAAAACTGTTCCTTAAAGAGATAAGGAGGTTGTACTTTGGAGGTGTAAGAAGGCTGTTGCCTGAAGTTATAAGAGAATGTTCTCTGCAATTAGAAGGAAGCTGCTAAGTGTCTGCTTCTGGATGAGTAACAGGTTTTTAAAGGTTGTGTCTATTCCTTCATAAAATGTTAATTTTTTTTTCTCCAGTTGTGAAGCTCACATCATTTAAAATTTAAACTAAAAATGGAGGACATGAACTCTGAAAATCTGAATATTCTTTTAAAAACCAGTTTGTGGATCAGCTCAAAGTAGTTTTGGGATGTGACACATTTCAATTTGAAACTGGGATGATTGCCCAGACTCATTTCACTTCAGACCTTTAAATGCATAGGTGGATCCAGAGCCAGGCCTCTGAGATAACGCAGCACAGTGCTGGCACTCAACAATTAGCTTAACTTTTGCTAGATTCTAAATATAATTTTAAATATGTCCTTACTATACAGTACAAATGCACACGAGGCCCATACTAGAGAGAAGGTCATTCTGTGACCAGTAACCTTTATTAGCCAGCACTGAAGTGGAGAAGGTGGATGGAGCTTCACCTTTTATACCTGAAAGTCCAGGTTAGGAGTGTCTCCCACAAGTTCATCACCTAATGGTCAGTGTTCTCACGGTGTACAACTTAGGTCAGTTTATACATGGATTATAATGACAGTTGAATACATGACATCACTTCCTCCCCAAAGTCTTATTGGGATCACAGGTTGAGTCTCTCTGGTGGTTTATGCTCCCTTGTAGAGCGCCTAAGTTGGGGCTCCGGTTGTTGGGCGCTGGCCTGAGTGTCTGCTGTTTGCGGTGCCTCAGGCCTGTCTGGACTACCCACAGTGACTGGGCTCTCCTCCACTTGGTTCCGGTGTTCGGTCACCTGTGGTGGAGTAAACTCTACATCGTATTCTTCCTCTGCTTCTTCTATGGGGTTGCTGAACCTCCTTTTAGTTTGATCCACGTGGTTGCGGCAGATTTGTCCATTGGTAAGTTTAACTACCAGAATCCTATTCCCCTCTTTGGCAATCACAGTGCCTGTGAGCCATTTAGGCCCTGCAGCGTAGTTGAGGACAAAGACAGGGTCATTGGCATCAATACGTCGTGCCCTCGCATTCCCGTCATGGTAGTCACATTGTGACCAGTGCCTGCTCTCAACAATCTCTTTCATGGTGGGGTGTATAAGGGATAACCTGGTTTTGAGCGTCCTTTTCATTAGCAGCTCTGCGGGTGGAACCCCCGTGAGCAAGTGTGGTCGGGATCTATTGGCCAACAGGAGGCGTGATAAGCGGCATTGTAGGGAACCCCCTTGGATTCTGAGCATCCCCTGTTTGATCATCTGTGATACGTCCTTACTATACAGTATAAATGCACACGAGGCCCATGCTTGAGAGAAGGTCAGTCTGTGACCTGTCCTTTATTTCATAGCACTCAAGTGAAGGAAGTGGGTGGAGCTTCCCCTTTTATATCTGAAGGTCCAGGTTAGGAGTGTCTCCCACAAGTTCCCCACCTAGTGGTCATTGTTCTCACAGTGTACAACTTAGGTCAGATTATACATGGGTTACAATGCTGGTTGAATACATGACATCACCTCCCCCCACAAAGTCTTATTGGGATCACAGGTTGAGTCTCTCTGGTGGTTTACGCTCCCTTGTAGAGCGCCTCAGTAGGGGCTCCGGTTGTTGGG
This sequence comes from Pristiophorus japonicus, assembly GCF_044704955.1. Taxonomy (NCBI): domain Eukaryota; kingdom Metazoa; phylum Chordata; class Chondrichthyes; family Pristiophoridae; genus Pristiophorus; species Pristiophorus japonicus. Next base: position 193,874,344 of record NC_091987.1, on the reverse strand, counting down.
CGCTGGCCTGAGTGTCTGCTGTTTGCGGTGCCTCAGGCCTGTCCGGACTGCCCACAGTGACTGGGCTCTCCTCCCTTTGGTTCCTGTGTTCGGTCACCTGTGGTGGAGTAAACCCTACATCGTGTTCTTCCTCTGCTTCTTCTATGGGGTTGCTGAACCTCCTTTTTGTTTGATCCACATGTTTGCGGTAGATTTGTCCATTGGTAAGTTTAACTACCAGAATCCTATTTCCCTCTTTGGCAACCATAGTGCCTGCGAGCCATTTGGGCCCTGCAGCGTAGTTGAGGAAAAAAACAGGGTCATTTGCATCAATACATCGCGCCCTCGCATTCCTGTCATGGTAGTCATATTGTAACTGGCGCCTGCTCTCGACAATTTCTTTCATGGTGGAGTGTATAAGGGATAAGCGGGTTTTGAGCGTCCTTTTCATTAGCAGCTCTGCGGGTGGAACCCCTGTGAGTGAGTGTGGTCGGGATCTGTAGGCCAACAGGAGGCGTGATAAGTGGCATTGTAGGGAACCTCCTTGGATTCTGAGCATCCCCTGTTTGATTATCTGCACTGCTCGTTCTGCCTGGCCGTTTGAGGCCGACTTGAACGGTGCCGTTCTAACATGGTTAATTCCATTGCCTGCCATGAAGTCCTGGAATTCACTGCTTGTAAAGCACCGGCCATTGTCGCTGACCAAGATGTCCGGTAGAACGTGGGCAGCGAACATTGCCCGTAGACTTTGTACCGTGGCAGAGGATGTGCTTGAATTTAAAATGTCACACTCGATCCACTTGGAGTAGGCATCTACTACAACCAAAAACATTTTTCCCATGAAAGGACCTGCATCGTCCACATGGATGCGTGACCAAGGTCTGGCGGGCCATGGCCAGGGGCTAAGGGGAGCTTCCCCCCTGGGCGCATTGCCCAGCTGGGCACACGTGTTGCACCTGCGAACACAAAGTTCCAGATCTGCGTCTATCCCTGGCCACCAAACGTGTGACCTGGCAATTGCCTTCATCGTGACAATGCCCGGGTGCTCATTGTGGAGTTCTCTGATGAACACCTCTCTGTCCATCTGGGGCATGACTACGCGGTTTCCCCACAGTAGGCAATCGGCCTGAATCAAGAGTTCATCCCTGCGCCTGTGAAATGGTTTAAATTTCTCAGGGCATGCCCTGTACGTGGCTGCCCAGTCCCCATTCAGGACACATTTCTTGACTAGAGACAATAGCGGGTCTCTATTTGTCCAGACTTTAATCTGACGGCCTGTCACGGGTGAGCCTTCACTTCCGAAAGTTTCAACAGCCATGACCACCTCAGCAGCATGCTCGGTAGCCCCCTCGGTGGTGGCTAGTGGGAGCCTGCTGAGTGCATCGGCGCAGTTTACGGTGCCCGGTCTGTGCCGAATTGTGTAGTCATAGGCAGCTAACGTGAGTGCCCACCTCTGTATGCGGGCCGATGCGTTTGCATTTATGGCCTTGTTGTCGGCCAAAGGGACGTTAGGGGTTTGTGATCTGTCTCCAGCTCAAATTTCATGCCAAACAGGTACTGGTGCATTTTCTTTACCGCATATACATATGCGAGCGCCTCCTTTTCTACCATCACGTAGCCCCTTTCTGCCTGGGACAGACTTCTGGAGGCATAAGCTACCGGCTGTAACTGACCCTTGGCATTGACATGTTGCAACACACACCCGACACCATAGGACGACGCATCGCACGTTAACACAAGTTTCTTACATGGATCATATAGCGTTAACAGATTGTTGGAACATAACAAATTGCGTGCTCTATTAAAAGCCCTTTCCTGGCTGTCCCCCCAGACCCATTCACGACCTTTGCGTAGGAGCACATGTAGCGGCTCGAGCAGCGTACTCAATTTGGGAAGAAAGTTACCAAAATAGTTCAGGAGCCCCAGCAATGAACGCAGCTCCATTGTGTTACGGGGTCTGGGTACTTTCTGGATCGCTTCCGGCTTGGACGCAGTAAGGCTGATCCCATCTGCTGCTACCCTCATCCCCAGGAATTCTACCTCTGGAGCTAGGAAGACGCACTTCGCCTTTTTCAGTCGCAGCCCTACACGGTCCAGTCTGCGTAGCACCTCCTCTAGGTTGTGGAGGTGTTCTTCAGTATCGTAACCCGTAATGAGGATGTCGTCCTGAAAAACCACCATCCCTGGAATCGACTTGAGGAAGCTTTCCATTTTTCGGAAGATCGCGGCGGCCGAGCGAATCCCGAACGGACATCTGTTGTATTCAAACAACCCCTTGTGTGTCATGATGGTGGTCAGCTTCTTCGACTCACTCACCAGCTCCTGGGTCATGTAAGCTGAGGTCAGGTCCAATTTTGAAAAAAGTTTGCCACCGGATAGCGTCGCAAAGAGGTCCTCCGCTCTCGGTAGCGGGTACTGGTCTTTGAGTGACACCCGATTGATGGTGGCCTTGTAATCACCACAAATCCTGACCGACCCATCCGCCTTGAGCACCGGCACAATCGGGCTCGCCCAGTCACTGAATTCGACTGGCGAGATGATGCCTTCCCTCAGCAGGCGGTCCAATTCGCCTTCTATCTTTTCCCGCATCATGTACGGCACCGCTCTGGCCTTGTGGTGTACTAGCCTGGCGTCCGGGTTTATGTGAATCACTACCTTGGCCCTCATGAAAGTGCCAATGCCGGGCTGAAATAATGAGTCAAATTTGTCCAGGATCTGTGAGCATGATACTCGCTCCACAGAGGAAATTGCATTGACATCGCCCCATTTCCAGTTCATGACAGCAAGCCAACTCCTTCCCAGTAGTGCGGGACCGTCCCCTGGGACAATCCAGAGTGGCAGTCTGTTCTCCGAATCTTTGTAGGTCACGTCTACCGTGGCGCTGCCTAACACCGGAATGATCTGCTTTGTGTAAGTCCGTAGCTGTACGTCAATCGGCGATAATTCTGGCCTCCTGGCCTTGGACGCCCACAACTTTTCGAACTGTTTGATACCCATCAGGGATTGCCTGGCCCCCGTGTCTAGCTCCATTGTTACTGGGATGCCATTGAGGAGCACGTTCATCATTATCGGTGGCGTCCTGGTGTATGAACTGTATACGTGCTCCACATGAACTCGCTGAACTTCAGCTTCCAGCGAGTTCACCCAGTGCCCATTTGGCCTCATAGGGCTTACATCGGGCCCGTCCTCCTCGTACATCAACCTGGCTGCAGGCTTCCTGCACATACGCGCCAAGTGACTGTTGACGTTGCAGTTTCTGCAGGTATATTGCTGATATCTACTAACTCTGGCTGTGTGTTTGCCTCCACACCTCCAACATGAGCCGTTGTTGGGAACAAAAGGTCCATTACCAGTCGATCGTCTCTGACTGTCTCTGTAACTGTCCTTAAATGCACCATTGACAGGTGCTGACGGTCCCATTACTGGCCGCATTGTCCCTTGCGATGGCATGAATCGCCGTTCAGCTAGCCATTGTCTCTGTTGAATTCCCCCTTTGGGTTCGACTACATGCTCGGGCATGTCCGATTGCCCCTGTCTGCCTGGAGAACTGTGTGTCGCGTTAACAATGTTGACTCCCTGTCCATTTGCTGCATTTAAACCAAGATTTTTGTCAAACATCATTCTGGTCTCTTCCTCCCCTGAGATAAATGTCTGGGCCATCAAAGCCGCCGTTTCCAGGGTCAAGTCCTTGGTCTCAATCAGTTTCCTGAAAACCCCAGCGTGCCCGATGCACTCAATGAAAAAGTCTTGCAGCATTTCCGCTCTGCATGCATCTGGGAACTTACATAGGCTCGCAGTCGCCGGAGGTCTGCCATGAAGTCTGGAACGCTTTGCCCTTCTCGTCATCAGTGCGTGTAAAACCGGTGTCTCGCCATGTGTAAGCTGCTCGCAGGTTTAAAGTGTTCCCCAATCAACATACTGAGCTCTTCAAAAGTCTTGTCTGCCGGCTTCTCTGGCGCTAGAAGGTCTTTCATGAGGGAGTACATCCTGATCCACAAACCGTCAGGAGATGAGCCCTGCGTTTGTCGACCGAATCCTGTCCCAACCATTCCTTAGTGACGAAGCTTTGCTGTGGTCTCTCAATGAAATCGTTCCAGTCATCAACACAGTACCTCTCGTCTGTGCTGCTCGTGGCCATGCTCACGTGGTTTAAATCCCAGTTTCTCGTCGCCAATAATATCCTTACTATACAGTGCAAATGCACACGAGGCCCATACTAGAGAGAAGGTCACTCTGTGATCAGTAACCTTTATTAGCCAGCACTGAAGTGGAGAAGATGGGTGGAGCTTTCCCTTTTATACCTGAAAGTCCAGGTTAGGAGTGTCTCTCTCAAGTTCACCACCTAGTGGTCAGTGTTCTCACAGTGTGCAACTTAGGTCAGTTTATACATGGATTACAATGACAGTTGAATACATGACAATTTTGATCAAAATGTATAAAAGGAAAAACTGTAAATAAGAGAACAATAAACCCCTGACAATTGCAGCAAAGCTTTCGAAAGTACAATTGTTTGAATTAATTTGTGTTTTTCCTTCCTGTTTTCTCTTTTCCTCTCTCGAAGACAAGAACTTACATTGAGGAATGTTCCACTGGCATTAAGTGCCCTCCAGTACCTCACACAATTTGCCATTCTCAGGCTAGTCATGGTTGGCAGGATGTGCTACCATAGGTTACTGTGCAACTGAGTTACACGAGCAGAAATATAAATCATATTAAACATGACGTCCATATAGTACTCTGTAACATATGTTGAATGTATTCATGGATTTTGTTTTGGGGAAGGTCAACCTGGTAGTAATGTTACTGTTTCACTGTGATGTGATTAAGTTCTTGTAATACAATATTATTTCCACAGCTCAGAGATTCAACACTTGTTCCTAATGTTGTGTAATAAATACCTGGGAATGATTTTAAAGATTGTCATTCAGTTGAAGTGTTTGAATTAAATAAACAACAAGAACATGGTAAATGTCACCTGAACCCTCGAATTAACGAACTCCCAGTTAAAGGTTATTTTATCTTGTATCTGTAATGTAGGTCCTGTATATTGCGTGCATTTCCTGCACACATTAACCTTACTCGTGATGATTTTACAGTTGCACATTTGCTGTCAACATTTTTGCCGTTAATTTGAAGGATTTAAAGGAAAGTGAGGAGATAGGAAACATACAAACTAAAAGCACAATATTAACACGAAAATGGACCCCATGATCCCCAATCTCTAGACTGCACTTTCAGTGTTCCCAGACTGTGGTATCACCCCTCTACTCCAAAACCCAAGGATAGGCTCTTAATGTACACAGATCCCAGGAGCATCTCAATGCTTCCAAACCCGAGGGGCTCCCTCCAGAATTCCTTCAGATCCCACAATCCCAAATCCAGTAATTACAAGTTCGAGGACCAGTTCCAATGTTCATAAAACCTTTCTCTACAGTGTTCATAAACTTCAGGGCCCCAGGACAGCCGAGGCCCCTGTGCCCCAGGTCCTGTGATCCTCCCTTTCAATGTACTGCTCAACCCTGATACTCTATCCACTTACTGCGAGACGCTGGAGCCTTCCCTGTGCTCCCAGGTAATCCTTCAATGCCGATAAATCACTGTTCCTGATGGTACTACTTGGCATATCACCCATACATTGCTGTAAGCAGTGCCACAGGAGATCTCAATACTTCCTCAATATCTTTTTTAAAAATACAAATGCTTTCTTCCCATTTTCAGCAGTGTGTGAGCTATTTTGGTATTGAGGTTGATGTGGTATGCTGTAAAATTACATTACTACTTATCGTAGTAATATGAGTGGCAGAACACTACGATAAGCTTGTACTCTGCAACAGGTTTACAGGACAAGTGTACACTCTCGTGCTGGTGTGGCCAGCCTTTCAAATCTCAAGATCCAGAAAAATAAATTACTTACCAACAAAGGCCTATGAGTTTTAGTGTGTAGTTACATACTGCCTGTGTGAAGCTATAGTCCTTTGCACAGACACTACGGCTGTGATTTCGCCCACCGAGGCGGGAGCAAGGCAGGCGACGTTGGTGGAGGGTCCGACCACGCTCTTGTCTCCATCCTGGCCTCCCACATGACTTTGCCCTGATTGGGCTTGTTAAGCCCACCCAGCGTGGTTCCTGGCCAATTAAAAGGAAGCGGGTCTGATGATGTCATTTGATGAGGCATCATCAGCCAGCTTCCTTAAAGGGACCATGTCCAACTTGATTTTGACAGTTGTGCTGTCAGTGTTCCACAGCATTGAGGTGCTGAAAATACTGACAAGCACTGCACAAAGGTGCATGGCTGCACCCAGGCTCTCCCATAACTCACTCCAGATGCTTATGAAGGGAGTCACAATGCACAGGGAGGTCCTCTTCCCTTCCAATGGGCGGAAGAGATACCCCAGGACACCAACGCAGCCTGGTTGCACATTGCACAGGAGGGCACAAGCAGGGATGTCGTCAGAAGGACCTGGCTGCAGTGGTGCAAACCTTTCAATGATCTCAGTGGATCATGAAACATTACTGCAAAGCCACACTCAACCTCATCCTGCTGTGCCACTCATCACATCCCCATCACTCTGCCTACCCTATCGTACTCCTGCACACCCTTACTCCCACCAACTTACCTTGCACCTCCATCCATCCCTCTCTCTCTCTCTCTCTATATTGTCACTTCCACATCTCACTCTCCACCCCTCACACTCACCCTCATCCTTGTCCAATTATACCAACTAACAGCACATAAGGGGAGGCACTTGGGTGTTTCACCAATGTTTCTGTTAATGTGTTGTTAAACATTGAAATCTTTATTTTTATCACTTGGAAAGATCTGTGTGCACCTTTGGAAGTGGCTTAGTGAGTTGCAGTGAATGGTGAGACCTACCGGTACAACCCGCAATGGTAATGAGTGTGAAAGGAATGACTTGTGCATGGTGGGGATGCTTTATGGTGTTGGTGTGGGGGGTGCCAACGTGTGCATCCTGTGGCAGCCAAGGTGTACAGTGTCAAGTGAAGTAAATGTGGCCATGGTGAGGCCATCCCTGGTGTCCTGGGCAGCAGTGTGGTCGGGTGCTGATGCCCTGTGTCCTGTGCAGCATCAGGTGGTTGCGCAGAAGGCTGGTGTTGTACTTGGTGCTGCTGGTGTTGGGGCTGATCATGGTGGGATTCTGAGGACCAAGATGAGATAGTTTCAAGGGCACCGATGTTAATGTAATAGATGATAGGTGAACTAGAGATGAAATAAATGATCTGTCAACGGTGGGAGATTTTGTTTCAATGAGGTGACACTGGCTAGAGAGATTGCTCCAAGCATTTGCAACCTGTATAAGGCTCAATGTGCCTTCCAAACGCAGTAAGCGAGAGCTTTTGATCTTGGAAAGTAAACAGCTGTGAGAGGGGAGATTTTATAGCACATTTGCAGCTGTCAGGTAAAGAAATGAATTCATGGTGACATAACTCCCGACGTCCTTACCTGACATGATCACCAAGCAGCGGGAACCTCATGGAAAACCTGGTAAAATGGTAAGTTCATCTCAAAATTATCTTTAATAGCCTCTTAACAAGGTCTTTGTTAAGTTCAGAATAACTCCACAAGAATGTGTTGTAAGCTCAAACCATTGTGACCTTGGTCTCTTTAATGTAACTCCAAAGTGCCGAAGCAGCCTGGTGGACTGCCTTTTATACCTGCTTGCCCAGGGTGCTGTTAGGAGTGGTTTTCAGGGGTCAGCTTTCCCTGCTGACCTTATATGAGCAGTTCCGAATCGCTCCCACACCCTTGGTTCTAGACTCTGAAATTATGAAGGGACTGTGACAGAATTGGACAGACAATCGGTTTCAAGGTAGGAAGCAGGTATGGCTTTATTGTGTTTAAAAAGAAGTAAAAAGCACACCTTTAATAACACACACAGAATAGTGATACTAATACACACTGAGGGGTACAACACATTGAATAAATTGTCAAAATACAGCCTGTGGGGAAAAGAATACAGCTTAAACTCTAAATGGGGTAAAGAGGAGAATGCAGATACATTTACACAAGTTATCCCAGCCTCCCCCTCCCAATTCCTCTAACTAACTAAGTTAAATCTCTGGGGGTTCAGGGGCTATGCTCACCAATCCCTTTTGACAATTGCCGGTGAATCACGGTTTCGGGGTTTGCTGCCCTTGGCCTTCTAGGCGAGCCGTACCCCGGATGGAGGAGAGGACTTCAGACTGTGTAGTCTTCAGTTGGGGTGAATCCGCTGATGCGGTAAGTCACGTTTTGGATGTATGGGGTAAGTACCCACTTTGTTTGGTTAGGAATAGTTTTAGTTAGTTCTTTTAGGTAATTTCTCACCCATTGATCATTCAGAAGTAGATCGTAGAGTGGAAATAAATGTCGATTCTTCGGTTTTTGCTAAGTTGGTTTCAGTTGGTCGTTTCGCTGGTTGTGGTGGCCCGGATTGTCAATTTGGTTGCTGACAACCTTCCATTTCGTGGGCCTCATGCTCGGTCGGTCCTTGATGGTTTATTGTAGTTTTCTCCGCTACTCCATTTCTTCACTCCCCACCTCCTGCTGCTTTGTTTTTTTTTCCCTTGTAAAATTGGGAATAGATATACCCCAAAAAGGCTTCCTTATCTCCCGCCAAATCTGGCCCAGCTCTTTGTTTCAAGGGAGCTGCTCATTAGTTTTGAGTTCTCTTCTTTGCCTGAATTTGGCGGGCTCATTCAGCAGTAATGTGGTAATGTGGAAAATCACCGGTTGGCATTGTGGAAGCAGTGCTTAAACTCTTGGGCTGTTTGGCTGGGCCCATGATTTCTATAGGCCTATTTGCACATGCATGCCAATAATGGTCTCTGGTGATTGGCCTGATAGCTTTTGATGCGTTTATGTCCCAGGGAGCAAATTTTTATGCCTCACAGTTCTTGTTAGTTATCGATCGACTCATTCTCCCAGACAAATTGAATTAGCTCCAATACCCAATTCCTGAGTGAAGTCCCACCCTCTGTTCTGGCAGTCTGTTCCAACATGTTCCTTTAGAGATCTTAAACTTGTAAAGCTCTTAGGTATCTTCCTCAGAGTTTTTCCTAGGATACCAAAATGTTCATCGAGTTCCAAATTAAGTTCCCCTTTCCTATGAGTCCAAACATTGGGGGCGGGGGTGGGGGGTAGGTCTTCATGAATGCATTTCCTTTTATCCCCTGCAGGCCTTGTCTGCCCTTTAAACTCATTTGGGTCCCGAAGTTTTTCCTTCCATTTTAAAAGTCCAAAAAGAGATTCTTCTCCCCTGCAGGGGAAAGGTACAAGGAATCTTTTGTGAAATATTGGTAAATTCTACAGTGCACAGGTGACCCTTAGGTCTCCCACAGGTGTGCCCCCTGGTGGCAAGTCTTACTCATTGGTGAGGTTTGCCGATATAACATCATTTCCCCCCCCCCCCCCGCCCAAAGTCTTATGTACAAGTTATTTAAAGGTTGAGGCGATCTGGCACTCTGCCTTCCCTGGTCGATTGCCCGAGTTGAAGTCCTGATATGGATGAGTTGGTCAGATCATTGCTGCACGGCAGCGCAGCTGGTCTGATCGGACTGTCAGGCATGGTGGGTTCATCCTCGTGGTTGACAGTGAGGTCGATTGCTGGTTGGGTGTGTGTTGGTGGATCATAGATGGTAAAGTCTTCATCAAACTGTTCTTGGTTGTCAGTGAATTGCAGTTTGGTCTAATCAAAGTGCCTTCTGCACGTTTGCCCATTCAACAGTTTAACAACAAACACTCTATTCCCCTCCTTGGCTAAAACAGTGCCAGCAATCCATTTGGGACCATGACCGTAATTGAGAACAAACATAGGATCATTAACCTCAATGTCACGCGATACAGCCGCGCGATCATGGTATGCGTTATGCCAGTGCAGCCGGGTTTCTACGTGATCATTGAGATCTGGGTGGACTAAGGAGAGCCTGGTTTTGAGTGCTCTCTTCATTAACAATTCTGCAGGGGAAACCCCGGTGAGCGAGTGGGGATGCGTCCGGTAGCTGAGCAGGACCCAAGATAACCGGGTCGGCAAGGAGCCATCCGTTACACGTTTCAAGCTCTACTTGATAGGCTGGACTGTCCGTTCCGCTTGACCATTGGATGCGGGATTAAATGGGGCAGACCTGACATGCTTAATGCCATTGCAGGTCACGAACTTGTTGAATTCCGAGCTGGTGAAACATGATCCATTGTCACTAACAAGGACGTCGGACAAACCATGGGTGGTGAACATGGCCTGCAGGCTTTCAATGGTGGCAGTGGACATACATGATATTATTATACATTCAATCCATTTAGAGTAAGCGTCCATTGCTACTAGAAACATCTTTCCATGAAAAGGGCCAGCAAAATCTACGTGGACCCTGGACCACGGTTTGGAGGCCCATGACCACAGGCTCAGTGGGGTTTCCCTGGGTGCGTTGCTCAACTGTGAGCAAGTGTCGTATTGGTATACGCATGTCTCCAATTCCGAGTCAATGCCGAGCCACCAAATGTGCGACCTGGCTATAGCCTTCATCATGACTATGCCTGGGTGGGTACTGTGTAGGTCGCGTTTAAATGTTTCCCTGCCTCTCTTTGGCAAAACCATGTGATTACCCCATAGGAGACAATCCAATTGGATGGACAATTTATCCTTATGTCGGTGGAACCGCTTCATTTCATCTTGCATTTCCCCGGGAACCGCCGACCAGCCCTCATTAAGGATGCAACTTTTTACTAGTGATAGCACAGGGTCTTGGCTAGCCCATGACCTGATCTGGTGAGCCGTGATGGATGACCCCTTGCTCTCAAAAGCATCCATTACCAGAAGCAAGTCTGCGGATTGCGCCATTTCCACCCTGGTGGTGGGCAAGGATAGCCGACTGAGGGAATCAGCGCAGTTCTCAGTGCCTGGTCTGTGGCGGATTACGTGGTCATACGCAGACAATGTTAGTGCCCATCTTTGGATGCGGGACGAAGCATTGGTGTTGATACCTTTGCTTTCTGAGAGCAGTGAAGGAAGCAGTTTGTGGTCGGTTTTGAGCTTGAACCGGAGACCAAATAGATATTGGTGCATTTTCTTAACCCCGTATGCACATGCTAACGCTTCTTTCTCAACCATACTGTAGGCTCTTTCAGCCTTGGATAAACTTCTGGATGCATATGCAACCGGTTGCAATTTGCCTGACACATTTGCTTGCTGTAACACACAACCAACCCCATATGAAGACGCATCACAAGCTAGTACTAAATGTTTACATGGGTCATACAATATAAGTAACTTCTTTGATCATAGCAGGTTTCTGGCCTTATTAAAGGCTGTCTCTTGAGATTTACCCCAAACCCAGTCATCATCTTTGCGTAGCAATAAATGCAAGGGTTCCAGCAAAGTGCTCAACTCTGCTAGAAAGTTACCAAAATAGTTGAGGAGTCCCAGGAACGAACACAGCTCCATCACATTCTGTGGTCTGGGTGCATTCTTGATGGCCTCCATCTTGGAGTCCATGGGTCTCATGCCGTCTGCCATAATCTTTCTCCCCAGAAATTCGACCTCTGGTGCCAGTAAAACACACTTGGAGCATTTCAGCCTGAGTCCCACTCCGTCCAGTGGCTTTAGAACCTCTTCCAGGTTGTGCAAGTGTTCGGTGGTGTTGTGACCAGTGATCAAGACCACGGTGCATGGAACCGATTTCAGCAGACTCTCCGTGTTCCTCTGGAAGATGGCTGCAGCCAAGCGAATCCCAAAGGGGCATCTGTGGTGCATGAACAGGCATCTGTGGTACACGAACAGTCCTTTGTGCGTGTTCATGCACGTCAATTTCTTTGACGGTTCAGCCAACTCCTGTGTCATGTAAGCAGAGGTTAGATCTAGCTTGGTGAATGACTTTCCCCCTGCGAATAGGTCCTCAGCTTTAGGTAGTGGGTACTGGTCCTGTAACGAGACTCGGTTGATCGTTACCTTGTAGTCCTCGCAGATTCTGACCGTCCCATCGCTCTTTAGCACTGGCACGATTGGACTGGCCCACTCATTGAACTCGATTGGCGATATGATTCCCTCTCGTTGAAGTCTGTCCAGCTCGATCTCGACTTCCTCTCACATCATATATGTGACTGCTCGGGCCTTGTGATGAACGGGCCGTGCACCAGGAACAAGATGGATCTGCATCTTGGCGCCTGTGAAGTTGCCGATTCCTGGCTCAAATAACGCCGGGAATTTGTTTAGTAGCTGGGCGCACGAGGCATCCTCCACCCAAGACAGTGCTTTGATGTTGTCCCAGTTCCATCGGATCTTTCCTAGCCAGCTTCTGCCGAACAGGCGTTGTGCCATCGCCTGGTAAAATCCATACTTTCACTGCCGCACTGCCGATAACAGATATGAGTGCAGAGCGTTGTGTGAATCAGGCTCAGTTTTGGTCTCTGTGCCTTGTTGCTCCACAGTTTCTCAAAAGCCTTCTGGCTCATGATTGATTGACTCACCCCCGTGTCCAATTCCATGGAGACTGGAATGCCGTTAAGTTTAACTTGTAACATTATCGGAGGGCTTTTGATGGTGAAGGTGTGTACCCAATGCACTTCCTCTTCTTCCTCCGGTTGAGTAGCCTCTCTTGCTCGTTCATCGTGATCCGCGCTGGATCGGTCGTCCTCTGCTGATCATGCCAAGTGATGAGTCAGAGATCGTTTGCACAGTCGCTGGAGGTGCCCCATTGTTCCACAGCACTTGCCACACATAGTGCTTGAATCGACATTGATGGGCTCTATGATTGCTCCTGCAGCATCAACATTGTGTTAATGGATACACATTCATACCCCACAGTGGCCTCTGAGCCACCCTAGGCTTGGCCTCTGCGGTCGTGTAGACCCTGCCATGTATAGTTCTGCCTGCTGAAGGCATTACTTTATGCACAGTACTTTCCGGTGAGCTTCGATGCTGTGAGGATATATTTTGTTTGTCGCTTGTGGATATGAAAGCCTGTGCTATTGTGATGGCCTTGCTCAGATCTAGGGATTCAGCAGACAGCAGTTTGTGAAGAATGATCTCGTGGCCGATTCCAAACACGAAAAATTTTGCAACATTACCCCCCAAGATCCGGCATATTCGCACTGTCCTGCAAGGCGTCTTAGGTTCGCGATAAAGCTCGCCACATAGAAACATAGGAAATAGGTGCAGGAGTAGGCCATTTGGCCCTTCGAGCTGCACCACCATTCAATAAGATCATGGCTGGCCATTCACCTCAGTACCCCTTTCCTGCTTTGTTCTGGCCCTAGGAGCGAAGACCCACATACGGTGAGGATAATTGCCCTGCGCTCAAATGCCGTCTCAGCCGTGTCCAGCTCGTTGGCCACGAAGTACTGGTCGTGATGCTCAACGAAGGCTTCCCATCACCCTCAACAAATTTCGCAAGAATACCAATAGCAGCCATTACCGCGTGAAAGTTTGTGATCTGTAACTCGTCGCCAGTTGTTAAGTTCAGAATAACTCCACAAGACTGTGTTGTAAGCTCAAACCATTGTGACCTTGGTCTCTTTAATGTAACTCCAAAGTGAGGAAGCAACATGGTGAATTTCCTTTTATACCTGCTTGCCTATGGTGCACAGGTGACCCTTGGGTCTCCCACAGGTGTGCCCCTTGGTGGCAAGTCTTACTCATTGGTGAGGTTTGAATACATAACAATCTTAATTACCTAAATTGCCTCCCCCGCTACTTGGTGTCAGGTCTGTTCAGCGCTGACAGACCCGACACTTGGAGACTAGCGTGGTGGCAGGTTGTCAGTAGGGTCCCAACCCGTTGACAATCGTTTTAAATTTAACAGCTGACCCGCCACTGATCCCACTCTCTGAGCACCGGCAAAATTGTGACCTACATTTATATTGTAAATGCTGCCTTAATCCAATGTCAAGTCCTGCTCTGGTACTGGAGCGAAGAGATGAGAGACTCTCTGGAGAACACTTCACCCTGGAGTCAGTTTGGGCCTGTTCTCTAGAAGGACAATGAAAAGCTGCAACCACTTTGCACCAACACTTAACTTATAGTGTGAATGCACCAGAAGTTACAAACAGCATGCTCACTGATTCTCATTGTAACTACAACTATTACAAGTATGTAATACAAATATTGTAAACCCAGCCCATCAATGTAGCTTTTGACATCTTTTGTTTCCAATTATTTTCTTGACTTCTGCATTTTACTTTCTCAATGTCCTCTTTCAATTCTTTCTTTCATTACCCCCCGCTCCCTCATTCCCTTCTCACTCATATTACCAGATTCCCCTTTATTTGGTTCTATATCAATCCCCTTCTCCCCGTCTCTCATTCTCACTCCCTGTCTGTATCACTCTCTGTCAGTTTACCACCGCTTGTTGAAATTTCCCTCTTTCCCTTTCTCTTCCCTTTGTCCCTTTCTCTCATGGCCCATCCTCCTTGTCTCTCATGTGTTCTTTCCTCCTTTGCCTTATTCCCTCTATCCTTCCCTAAAGTACAGTCAAAGAGACACACTTCAGCTGCAGAAGTGCCACATGTAGCTCGACAGAGATCAGTTATCCCCCCCGTGCTCGATTGGCAACTGCCAACACGTATATACCCCATTTTGTTTACTTAATTACTCCTAGCATTTTAACCCTATGTTTAACTCTAGAATGCATCTAGCTCTCAATTAAATGGTAAATCATATGTGGGAATTACCATTACTGCTTGGGATCATTGCTCCATTAGCCAATAGAAGTATCCTTGCATGACATAGGTTGTATTCCATGCGATGTGCTGTTCTCAATGAGCCTCTAATACACAAGCTCATGTTATCCCCATGTTACTGCTCCCTTACATTCTCCTAGTGTGATCAAAAATATTGCCGCCACAGCACAGATATTGGCCCCAATTTTGAGGGCTGATGATGACATACACACAGTGTATCGTAAGCCTGGTAAAAAGCCCTGCAAGTTCCAGGTTTCCGCATGCGCAGCGCATGAGTAAACCTGGAACTTGCGATCTGTCAAGTTTCCTCTTAACAGATCCTCCGAACTGAAAGAAAAATCACTTTTGCTGGCTATTTGCCCAACTACTGGCCAGTAAATGCCCATGAAACCCTTACATCTTGTTAAAGCGGGCATAGGGCCTGCTTTCACCAGAGTAAGGGTTAATATAAATGTTAAATTTAAAAATGTTAAATTAAAAATCATCCACAAACATTTAAAATTAGTTTATGTAAATTATGGCTCAGATTAAAATATTTAAAATTATGTTTCCGAATTATTTTATTGACAGTAAATGCTTCATTAAAGTGACTTTTAATCAAATGTGAAAATGGGAACATTTCTTTTTATCCCTGTGTGTAAATGATTTCATTATTTGGGGATTTCTCATAGGCCTATGGGGATAACCGTTCGTAAATGGAATCCCCATAAGCATATGAGGAATCCTCCTTTCTGATTGGAGGACCTGGCCCACATGAACCGCCTGTGTCCCTGGGAACAGTGGGCCTTTACGCAGTGTCCAAAGCCCGGCAGCCTCCGACCGCAACTTCCGGCCAATTAGTTTGCTGATGCGGACACAGGAGAAATAAAAAAATTGGATGGTAGCAGATTTACTGCTTTTAAAACCAACATCAATTTTCCTAGTCAGCTTACAAGCAAATAACACTCACTGGATTATCAGTAGCAATAGTTCAATTGCAGTCATTTTTTTAACGATCTTTAAGACAGCAGAAAATATGCTATCTGCTTCCCCTGACATATGAAGTTCTTTAGTTGTCGAAACCACAATTCTCATGCAAATGCTTTCACATATTTTAATGGCAATGTGCTGCAAACAATGTCCACTTCAATTTCCTGCTTCATCTGTCTCGATGTCTTCGCGCTCTCTGTGGAATTGTAGAATTGTGCATCAGTATTTGCCCCATCGTGCCTTTGAGAGCTACCCAATTGGTTCCAATCCCCTGCCCTTTCCCCTTAGCCCAGCAAATTGTTCCTTTTCAAGTATTTATCCAATTCTTTTTTGAAAGTTGCTTTTGAATCTGCTTCCACTGCCCTTTCAGGCAGTACATTCCAGATCATAACTCGCTGCATTAAAAACATTTCTCCTCATCTCGCCCCGGTTCTTTAAATCTGTGTCCTCTGGTAACCGACCCTCCAGCCAGTGGAAACAGTTTCTCCTTATGTACTCTGTCAAAACTCCTTCATAATTTTGAACACCTCCTATTAAATTTCCCCACAACATTCTCTGCTCTAAGGAGAACAATCTCACCTCCACCTCCTGGCTCCACTCCCATTCCCAACCCCAGCACCAATCTCAGTCTGTCCTATCTCCTAGATCTGTGCAGAGCCAAACCCTGGGCTATCGCTATCCCCAGCATCAGTCTGACTCCATTTCCCCAGCTCTGACACTCTCCCAGTGTTGCGTACGCGTAAATAACTGACAAACGGAGCCAGGAGAAATGTAACTTAACTGTGCTTTATCACAATCCAAAAATGGAGTCCCCAAACCGGCATGAACCAGCTTGAGTACAGCAACTGTGAATAGCTTCCGCGGGGTCCTAATGCCCGTCAAGTGTTCTGTAACAAACTTAGAGTATGAACACAACATAGTTTTCCCCCCTTTTTAAAACACAGCCTATGAACAAACAAAGTCCTTGAGATAGCCAGGTCATGTTCTGATACGCTGAGACTGAGTGGAACTTGCGGTGTTTGATCGAGGTTATCGATTGGGAAACAGAACGATGTCTCTGTTCCATCCTGCTGGGCTGTTGTGAGGTTGGCTTTCAAACCCTCTTTGATGACGCTATTAAAATGCTCAACACTTCTGTTGCTTTGAGGATTGTACCGAGCAGTAAGGCAATGCTAGATAGCATGACGAGTGAGGAAATCCGCAAACTGGTCGGACACAAATTGTGGTCCATTGTCAGTGATTATGACCTCTGGGAGGCCCCACTTCCTGAACATACGCTGCAGAATAGTGACGATCGTTGATGAGGTCATTGAACATGTTGTAGCGATTTTTGGCCATTTGGAATGCAGGTCATGTACGACAAGGAAACGCTGGTGCTGTGGAGCTGCTTCAACTGGACCGAAGATATCCAACTGAAGTTGTTGCCATGGTTTTTGTGGCCATGAAATGGGCATCATTGGCTCTGGTCGGATGTTAGTGGTCTTTTCGTTAGTGTGGGATCAGCTTCAGTTAGAAGTTGCAAGTGCTGAGGAATGATGAAAGTTGTTTGACATTGGTAGCCTCCTGCAATTGCTGGATCGCGTCAATGTTATCAAGCATCGGCTTGACACCTTGTGCTGTGACTCTGTAGCCCAGAAAGTTTATTTCTCCAGCAGCAAATGTACACTTATCGGCATTTAGTGTAATGTTATGTGTAGCAAGTCTAGCTCTTCCAACGTTCTTCCATTGTCCATCCACGGACGGCGATATCGTCAAGCAGATTGAGAGCTCCCTCTATGCCTGCTAGCATAGAAGTGTCAAACTTCTGAAATACATTTGGTGGAGAAGATAGTCTGTAGATCATGCGTCGATACTGACACAGACCATCATGCATCGTGAATGCCGTGAGCGGTTTGCTGTCCTCCGCTAGGGGTATTTTCAGGTAACTGTGGCACATGTCGAGTTTCATAAAGACCATTGAGCCGTGGAATTCTGAAGACAGTCGTCAATGGTAGCAAGAGGATACTTGTCGGGGATGATGGATGGCCATGTTGACCTCTTTCAGGTCGATGCATAGGCGGAGCTCCCCATTTTTACGCCAAGTAATGACTAAGTTCGAGATTCAGGGTGAAGAATCGATGCTCTCAATGATTCCCTGAGATTCGAGTCACGTTAATTCTGCGGCTACTTGGTCGCGAACCGCGAATGGGAGACGGCGAAGTCGCTGTGTAACCGGTTTGACGGCAGGGTCAACGCGGGGACGATGGCAGAATTTTGTTGTTGCTCCAAACCCTGTGAAGATTGAGGGATACTGCTTGTCAAAGTTCACCGTGTACACAGGTGTGCCGGTTGGGCCATAAACTTTGAACCCAAGCTTGTCAAAAAGGTCAACACCCATGAGGCTTCATCCCTGCGCGACATCAAAGGAAAAGTTCTCCAATGTTATGTCCTTGTAGTATATCGGGACAGATATGATCCCAAGTACCTCAATTTTGGAGTCGGAGTACGCATGTAGAATGGAAGTTGCGGGCTGCAGTTGACTGTGCATGAAGTGGGTTTTGTACACAGCCTCGCTCAAAATGGAGACTTTCACTCCAAGATCAATGAGGAGGCAGCAAGGCGTGCCATCAATGTTTACCTCACAGTCCTTGAATTTGCCCGAACCGGTTGAGCGAAATTTCACTAATGGTGTAAATCATACTGGGTTCATCACTATCGGGGTTATCCACATGTCGAATATGCTGCGATGAGCGACAGACACTTGCAAAATGGTTCATTTTACCACACGCAGAGCATTTCTTCCCACGTGCAGGGCAGTTAGGACTCTTGACTGAGTGTGATTTGTCCCCACAGTTAAAGCAGTGGAAGTTAAGCCTGCGAACCATAGTGGGTGGCTTATTACTAGCTCTGGGTCTCTGCTGTAATTTCCACTTTGGACGAATGCCTTGCACATGGGCTGTAGCTGCAGTCTGCTGCACCGGGGGAGCAGGGGATCTGATCGGTTTGAATCGGAAAGCACTGATTCGATTTGGATGGCCAAACTAGTTGCTTTGTCTAATGTCAATTTATCATCCTCTATTAGCAAGTGTTCCCGAATGCAGGGGGTCGTTGTTTTCTCAATCATTTGATCCCTGATCATTTCCTCTGTAAGTGCTCCAAAGTTACACATAGTGGCCAGTTCAGTTAATGAAATGATGTCCTATTTTATTGGTAAACCGTTCCCTTGCCCCCTTTTACGAAATTGGTATCTCTCCATCATGATACTTTTCTTTGGCCCAAAATAGTTCTCTAGGGTGCTTACCATTTTGTCGAAGGACTCCGTGTCTTCGATTTGGCCAAAGATGCCTTTAGTGCCGAGGCAGTGGATAATATTGCACAGCGGCGAGCTGATGTTACATTGTCGCCATCTAACCCACTCACCGTGATGTATGTAGAAAAACTTTTTATCCATCTCAGCCACGGAATTGGAGGGTCTCCGGTGGAGAGGAAAGGTGTGGGGGGGGGGGGGGCGGTGGGAGGGGGGTGGTAGAAAGGTTAATTTGAGTCATCCTCATCGCCAAATTATGTTGTGTATGCGTAAATAACTGACAAACTGAACCAAGAGAAATGTAACTTAACTGTGCTTTTATACTACCCAAAAATGGAATCCCCAAACCTGCATGAACCAGCATGAGTGCAGCAACTGTGAATAGCTCCTGCAGGGTCTTAATGCCGCATAATAAACTAATAAATTATGAACACAACACCTAGCCTCTGTCCATGTTTAAGTGCCCATCTCCATTCCTCAACCCCATCACTTCACCAAACCTGTAGTCCTGTGGTAACTATTGTGATCTTAAAACAGTTCCCACCACTGCTACTACAATGCTACCTCCACATAGATTTTTAAATTTTACTCTCTATTTACACAATTTTTGTCAGGATTGAGAGCTGCCAAAATCAATAGCAGGATGTTCTCTATTTGAAGTACATTTACAATCCAATTCTTTACTTAGCAGGCGAGTTATTTGAAACTATTACAGACACAATGATACATGGACAGTCAGTCGTGCATCCTTTCCGGGCTCACTCGAAGGTAGGAAATTAACCCATCGCCCATCCCTCACACTTGTACAACCAGGAATGTGACTGTTCTCCAAAAGAGCCTATCTGCTGTTTAATTCTTTAAATGTAGTGAAATAAACTTCTAGATTTCATCAGAGTATTCAATTAGAAAAATTATCTGCTATTAATTGCAATATTACTTGCTTTATTTATAAAGCTAAAATCGCTTAATTGTTCTGATCTCAGTTTACTTGTGTACTTCATTCAAAGAATTGAACAGTTTCGGATGATCCAATTACCCTTTCCCAGTGTGAAACCACTGATGTTATATAAAATGATTATACGAATGCACTAAAAATAGTGAACAATAATCAGAAAATGATAGAAACCACTGTTAAACCTCTAAGTAGCCACAGAATTTTCATGTATAAGATTTATCATTTCCTCGCTTTTTAATTTACACTGTCTGCAGTAAATCTTTCCGTATTTTTGTTGAAATTGTATTAAATTGGTAAACGACCTTGCTGTGGCTGTGGTCTGTAGCAAAACCTGATTCTATATTGATGCTCGAAGCTGGGAAAGGAGAAACCACAAATTGCAGAATTAGGAATGTGTCTCGCTTTGTGGTGGGATTGTCTGACCCATCACTGAGCCAAATAAGGAGAAAGATTCTGAAAAATGAACCTATTGTTTTCTACTTGACATTGACATTTTCCACCGATCTGACAGAGAGGAGAACTCTCGCAGTGGGTAGCATGGGCATGTTAACAGAGCATGTTGTCAAACTGAACCTGTACTTTGCACTGAAATAGAAACTATTGCAAACCAATACTTCTTTTGCGCGAGGTAAGAAATTAATGTTTTGAAAAGCTGGAACAGTGCCAGGCTGCAGGGAGGACTATTTGTTGCAACAAGGAGCTCTCAAGTTGTGGCTTATTTGCATATTCAGGCTGTACAATTAAACTTTGCCCGTACAGTCAGTTTGATGCAATGACACAATTTATTTTTACTGTACATGCTATCTTCCAAATTATGGTGATACCCTGCATCATCACCATGCCAGTTGTTGCTAGCTTTTTAATATCTCATCAGGATCTTCTTTTTTAATTCATTAATGGGATGTGGGCATTGCGGCCAAGGCCAGCATTTATTGCCCATCCCTAATTGCCTTTGACCCACCTTCTTGCAGCCCGTGTGGTGATACTTCTTTGTAGCATTTGGTACAACTCAGAGGGCAGTTAAGAGCCACCACATTGCTGTGGGGTGAGTCTGGAGTCACATATAGGCCAGACCAGGTAAGGACAGCAGATTTCCTTCCCTAAAAGGACACTGGTGAACCAGGTGAATTTTTATGACAATCTGATAGTCTCATGGTCACCATTACTGATACTAGCTTTTTATTTCAGATTTATTTAATTAACTGAATTTATATTCCCCAGCTGCCATGGGATTTGAACTCATGTCTCCAGATTATTAGTCCAGTAACATAACTACTATGCTACCTTTTCACTGTGTACACATATAGTAGGCACAGGGTTAATGAAGCATATTTCACTAAGGGATGTGGGGGGCATGTTTCCAATTGAAGAGCTAGTTTAAAGGTCAATAGCTATGACCTGTGTGTTGTGATACCATCATGCTGCCTGTGAGGTGGTCGAACCCTTCCACCTCCTTCTGACACATAGCACAGAGGAAGGAAGAAGCATAAAAAGAAAAAAACGAAGAAGAAAAGGCCATAAGCAATCAAGAGAAAGTGAAACAGAGTCTGACAGTGAAAGTGACTTCCGTGAACAAGACAGAAAGAAAGAGAAGAAGAAATACCACAAAAAGAAGCCAAGGAATGTGAAAAAGAGCAAGAAGAAGGTATCTGAATCCAGCAGTGGAGAACCTGAGGAAGAAAATGCAAATGATGAAGCTATCTGGGTGGACAAAATGTGTGCACATGATGAGAAGACTGTAGTTGGAACTCCAATGCAACAGTCTGCTCAGAATGATGACAAACTTTTGAATAACTATAAAAATAATTATTGTAGAATACTAAAATTTTTTTTATACAGGTTTTATACAGAAGGTATGCTAACAGTGGTTGAAATTTAACTAAAAATGTACAACTGTGCTAGATACAGGAAGAAAAATGGTTAATATGAGTACCCAATGATTGGTGTTGAAATAGTAAGGATTAAGTTCAAAGAGGTGACCAATCACTACGGATCAGCAATCAACAAAGTAAAAAGAATGCTGAACTACCTTGCCTAAACAGTAGAGTATAAGTTGGGGGAGTCATGCTAAAATTGTACAGAGCTCTGGTCAGGCTACACCTTTTAAGTACTGCGTCCAGTTCTGGTTACTGAGGCATAAGGGAGACATTTCAACTCGGAAGTCAATTCAGAGAAAATCCATGAGATTCAGTTTTGATGAAACGCTTGAGAAATTCTGTTTCTTTTTTACCTTGAAATGAAGCATCTGAGAGATGACCTTTTCAGGGTATGTAAGATAGCAAATGGTAAAGCAAAGATGTCTTAGAGAAGGATAGTAGGACAAAGAGACAAATATTCAAACTAGGAAAAGGAAAATTTCACACTGATATCAGGAAGCTCTTCACGTAAAGTGTGATTAGTACATGTAATGGACTTCAATGGGTTACAAAACAAGTTTGCTTCTAATCAGCTGGCTATCTGACGTGCATGGACACCCATCACCATAGTTAAGACTCTCCATTGCAGTCTATTAAGGAATTTGTTATGTATGCAACTATGTAATACTTGCCACCAGAGGGCGCGATTGTTGGAGTCCTAATGGTCACCTGCACACATGTGCAGGGCCAGTATAAAAGGTTGGCTGCCATGTTGTTTAGGCACTCTGGAGTTGTATTAAAGAAGACTAAAGTCACACTAAGTTTAGCTCACAGTACTCAGCCTCGTAGAGTTCTTCTATACATAATAGAATTCACATAAGTACAGTTTCTGTTTGTTTCGTATGGAGTGAACACTTAGGGACATTATCTAAGCCCAGAAAATGTGGATATAGATTACTAAGTGGCAAGGCTTAGAGATCCCTAAGTGTGTGTTGTTCCGCAATCTCAAATAAAGCTACCACTTGCCTTGCATATTCCTTGCAAGATTTCTCCGTTTATGGTCCCACTAGCACTGCCATGGTAGGATGTGAACTCATGTTCTCTCGGGTTATTAGTCCAGTAACAGGATCACAAATGCATCACCGTATCCATCATTGTACTTAATGACAGTGACGCAAAGTCTTGTGATACCACAATCAACCTTTTTAACGTTCCGGTGTCAGACTCCATCATTGGATTCTAGCAGACATCCTCTGCTTCCACAGAAGCAAATATTCACATTATCACTTTAATTACAGTAATCAACTGAGCATGTTTTGAAAAAACAAACCATTCATACAAGAGATACTCGTGATGTTTCTCAAGTTTCTCCTTGGTTTGACCTTCGAGGGATTTAGGTACTTTTCATTCTAAAAACAATGTTAATACTGTGTGCTTGGGACCAATGTTGCACCAAGATTTATGCCAAGCTGCTCCCAAAAATGCAATAAAAATGCTGGGATAATTGGAGCTTTGTAAATTGAAATAGATAGATTTTTGTTAGGTAAGCATATCAAGGGATATGGAGCTAAGGCAAGTAAATGTCCTAACTAGCACCAACTCACCCATCACCCCTATGCTCATTGACCTACATTGGCTTTTGGTTAAGCAACGCCTCAATTTCAAAATTCTCATCCTTATTTTCAAAAATCCCTACATGGCCTCTGTTATGTATGTTAACTGGATTTTACCTGCCACCGGAGGGCGCGACTGTCGGAGTCTTAATGGTCACTGGCAGACACGTGCACTCGGCGTATATAATGTTGGCAGCCATGTTGAATCCTCTCTTTGAGAGTAAAAAAACTGGAGTAAGGCCATGCCTGAACTAGCTCACCATACTTAGCATCTTGGAGTTATTCGATACTTAACAATTGGCGACAATGAACTTTGTCTGTTGGAATTTTGGAGAGATTCGGGGAAGGGGAAAACTTGGAGGATTTCAATGATCGCCTCAACCAGTACTTCGTAGACAACGGATTGGAAGGAACCGATAACGCAATTAAGCGCAAGGCGGTTCTCCTCACCATTTGTGGGTTAAAAATTTATGGCCTTATCAAGAATCTACTCTCTCCGACTCGAACAACAGATAAGACTTACGATGAATTGTGTACGCTGGTTCGGAACCACTTTAAACCGAAGGAAAGCATCATCATGGCAAGGTAAATTTTCTATACGCACAATCGCTCCGAGGGCCAGGACGTGGCAGAATTTGTCGCCAACCTGAGACGTCTTGCTGGGCCGTGTAACTTCGAAGCTGCATTGGAGGAAATGCTGCGGGATTTTTTCGTGCTTGGCATTGGCCACGAGGTCATCCTTCGAAAGCTGCTGGCTGCTGAATCTCTAGACCTGAACAGGGCCATCACGATCGCCCAGGCATGCATGTCCATGGACGAAAACTCGAAACAGGTATCTTCCCAGCATCGAAACTCACGAGCAAGTACTGTGCATAAAATAATATAGTCGGAAGGCAGAGTTGCACATGGCAGGGCCTACTCGTTCGCATTCGTACGACCTGTAACTGCTCAAAGTCCACCATCGGGGGTGAATCAAATCTCGCCTTGTTGGCGTTGCGGGGGCTATCATTGGGCCCATCAATGCCGATTCAAGCAATACATGTGCAAAGGCTGTGTAACAATGGGACACCTTCAGCGAATGTGTCCGCAACTGAGCAAGCGTGCTGTGACACACCACGTGGCTGAGGATGATCGATCCAGCATGGATCAAGCGGCACAGGCAACTCAACCCGTGGTACAGGATGAAGGAGTGTATGGTTTACATTCTTTTACTAAAAGTCCTCCGATAATGCTGGAAGTTAAATTAAATGGGGTTCCAGTATCCATGGAATTGGACACGGGTGCGAGTCAGTTAATAATGAGCCAGAGGGCTTTCAAAAAGCTGTGGGACACTAAGGCAAAAAGACCCAAACTGAGCCCAATCAATGCGAAGCTGCGTACCTGCACCAGAGCTCATACCAGTCATTGGCAGCGCGGCAGTAAAGGTATCGTACGATGGAACTGTGCATGATTTATTATTGTGGATCGTTCCAGGCAATGGCCCAATGCTGTTCGGCAGGAGTTGACTTGACAAAATTAAATGGAACTGGAATGATATTAAAGCCTTATCATCAGTTGATGACACTTCGTGTGCTCAAGTGCTGAGCAAGTTTCCCTCATTGTTCAAACCAGGCATTGGCAACTTCACGGAAGCAAGACCTATCCATCACAAGGCTCGGGCGGTTCCGTACATGATGAGGGAGAAGGTCGAGCTTGAACTGGACAGACTTCAACGGGAAGGAATCGTATCACCAGTCGAGTTCAGCGAATGGGCCAGTGCAATTGTCCCAGTGTTGAAAAGTGATGGCACAGTCAGGATCTGCGGCGACTACAAGGTAACGATCAACCAAGTCTCGATACAGGATCAGTACCAGTTACCCAAGGCTGACGACCTGTTTGCAATGCTGGCGGGGGGGAAGTTGTTCACCAAATTAGACCTGACCTCCGCTTACATGACACAGGAGCAGGTCGAATCTTCGAAAAAAAACTGACATGCATCAACACGCACAAAGGACTGTTTATATACCACAGATGCCCTTTCAGAATTCATTCAGTGGCAGCCATATTTCAGAGAAACATGGAGAGTTTGCTGAAGTCCGTCCCGAGAACCGTCGAGTTCCAAGATGACATTCTGATCACCGGTTGCGACGCCACCGAACACCTGCACAACCTGGAAGAGGTTCTACGTCGTCTGGACAGAGTGGGACTCAGGCTAAACACTCCAAGTGTGTTTTCATGGCACCAGAAGTCAAATTCCTGGGGAGAAAGATTGCAGCAGATGGCATCAGGCCTACGGACTCGAAGACAGAGGCCATCAGAGTGTGACGGAGCTGCGTTCGATCCTGGGTCTTATCAACTATTTCAGTAACTTTCTACCTAGTTTGAGCACATTGCTAGAGCCCTTGCACATGTTGCTGAGAAAGGGTAATGACTGGGTTTGGGGCAAATCTCAAGACAGAGACAGAGCTATGTTCCAGCAAATTACTGGTACACTATGACCCATGTAAGCGGTTAGTGCTGGCCTGCGACACCTCATCATATGGGGTCACTTGTGTGCTCCAGCAAGCTAATGTATCAGGCAAACTGCAACCATTTGCATACATGTCCAGAAGTCTGTCTAAGGCTGAAAGAGCCTACAGTATGGTAGAGAAAGAGGCTTTAGCATGCGTATATGGGGTTAGGAAAATGCACCAATACCTGTTTGGGCTTCGGTTTGAGCTTGTAACAGACCACAAGCTGCTCATTTCATTGTTTTCTGAGAGCAAAGGTATAAACACCAATGCCTCGTCCCGCATCCAAAGATGGGCACTGACATTATCCGCTTATGATTATGTCATCCGCCACAGACCAGGCACTGAAAACTGTGCTGATGCGCTTAACCGGCTACCATTGCCCACAACCGGGGTGGAAATGCCGCAGCCCACAGACTTGCTGCTGGTCATGGATGCCTTCGAGAGCGAGGGGTCACCTGTCACGGCTCGCCAAATTAGGACCTGGACCAGCCAGCGTACTGTCAAGCGTAAAAAGGTGTGTCCGAAATGGAAATTGCTCTGCCATTCCCAGGGAAATGCAGGATGAAATTAAGCCTTATAGCTGCCACAAAGATGAATTATCTATTCAGTCTGATTGTCTGTTATGGGGTAATCATGTTGTTGTGCTAAAAAAAGGCAGGGAAACTTTTGTGCGAGATTTACACAGTACCCATCCAGGCATTGTCATGGTGAAGGCCATTGCCAGGTCTCACGTTTGGTGCCCCGGCATTGACTCGGACTTGGAGTCATGCGCGCATCAGTGCAACACTTGCATGCAACTGAGTAACGCATCTGTGGAGGCTCCACTGAGTCTGTGGTCATGGCCATCCAGACTTTGCTGGCTCCTTTCTCGGCAAAATGTTTTTAGTGGTAGTGGACACTTACTCCAAATGGATTGAATGCATAATTATGTCATCCAGCATGTCCACAGACACTATTGAAAGCCTCCTGGCCATGTTCACCACCCATGGCCTGCCCGACGTCCTTGTCAGCGACAACGGTCTGTGTTTCACTAGTTCAGAGTTGCACAAGTTTATGACCCGTAATGGCATCAAGCATGTCAGGTCTGTGAAACCCGCATCTAATGGTCAAGGGGAGCGGGCTGTCCAAACCATTAAGCAGAGCCTAAAACGCATGACTCATGGCTCCCTACAGACCCGCTTGTCCCGCATTCTGCTCAGTTACCGGACGAGACCCCACTCTCTCACCAGGGTCCCTCCTGCCGAGCTGGTAATGAAGAGAGGCCTCAAAACCAGGCTCTCCCTTGTACACCCGGATCTCAATGATCATGTCGGAACCAGAAGGCAATGGCGGCAATGTTACCATGATCGCGCGGCCGTATCACGTGACATTGCTGTTCATGACCCTGTGTTTGTCCTGAATTATCGTCATGGTCCAAAATGGGTTGCTGGCACGGTTTTGGCCAAGGAGGAGAACAGGGTTTTTGTAATCAAACTGTTAAATGGCCAAACGTGCAAGAGGCACATCGACCAAACCAAACTGCGATTCACAGACAACCCAGAACAAATTGAAGATGACATCATCATTGACCAACCAACACACATCCAAACATCAGTTGACTCTTGACAAACCTACCATCCCCGACAGTCCTGTCAGACCGACTGCTCTGCAATGCAGCAATGGTCCTACTAACTCACCCAAGCTTGGGTTCGAACTGAGAAGATCAACCAGGGAGCGGAAGGCCCCGGACCGTCTCAACTTGTAAATACAACCTGTACCAAGGACTTTGGGGGGAATGATGTTATGTACGTTAACTGGGTTTTACCTGCCAACGGAAGGCGCAACTGTCGGAGTCCTAATGGTCACTGGGAGACACATGCAAGCCGTGTAAGTAATGTTGAATCCTCTCTTTGAGAGTAAATAAACTGGAGTAAGGTCATGCCTGAACTAGCTCACCGTAAACATAGAAATTAGGTACAGGAGTAGGCCATTTGGCCCTTCGAGCCTGCACCACCATTCAATAAGATCATGGCTGATCATTCTACCTCAGTACTCCTTTCCTGCTTTCTCTCTACTTAGCCTCGTGGAGTTATTCGATACTTAACAGCCTCACCCCTCCCTATTTCTGTAATCTCCTCCAGCCCCACAACCCTCCGAGATGTCTCTGCTAATTTCTACTTATGTGGCTCAGTGTCACATTTTTTATCTCATAATAATCTTGTGAAGTGCCTTGGAACGTTTCACTATGTTGAAGGCGCTATATAAATACAAGTTGTTGTTGTTGAGTTATGATATGGATTAACCATGATCTAATTAAATGGCAGAGCAGGCCTCAGGGGCTGAATGGCCTACTCCTGTTCCTATATAGACTGGAGCTCCTGGTGGCACAGTGGTGTCTTCAGGGAGAGGCAGCGGGAGTTCGTGAGTCGGCGAGAGGCAGCGTGGGGAGGCCTATAAAAAGGCCCAGCATTGGTGAGTCAGCGAGAGGCAGCATGTGGAGGCCTATAAAAAGGCCCAGCATTGGTGAGTCGGCAAGAGGCAGCAGGAGTTCGTGAGTCGGCGAGAGGCAGCGTGGGGAGGCCTATAAAAAGGCCCAGCATTGGTGAGTCGGCGACAGGGTAACCGGTGCAGCTGCAGCAGGGAGAGAAGTCAACAAAGAAGTAAAAAGAAATTGAAAAGTGACGTCACAGCCAAGGGGGTAAGTGATTGGCTGGTGATTGGTAAGTAGTTTTTCTTTTTTCTTTTCTCTATCAGTAAGTAACATTAGCATTGTTGTTGCCAAATTAAGTTTATCTAAGGGTTACGTCATGGCAGGACAGCTCGGACATGTGTTATGCTCCTCCTGTCCTATGTGGGAACTCGGGGACGCCTCTGGTGACCCTGACGACTACGTGTGCGGGAAGTGTATCCGCCTCCAGCTCCTGACGGACCGCATTGCAGCACTGGAGCTGCGGGTGGATGAACTCTGGAGCATCCACAATGCTAAGAATGACATGAATAGCACGTTTAGCGAGTTGGTCTCACCGCAGGTCAAGGGTACACAGCCAGATAGTAAAACAGGAAGAGCAGTGCAAGGAAGGTAGTGCAGGGGTTCCCTGCGGTCATCCCCCTGCAAAACAGATACACCACTTTGGGTACTGTTAAGGGGGGAGCAGCAGCAGCCAAGTTCATGGCACCCTGGGTGGCTCTGCTGCACAGGAGGGCAGGAAAAAGAGTGGGAGAGCTATAGTGATAGGGGATTCAATTGTAAGGGGAATAGATAGGCATTTCTGTGGCCGCAACCGAGACTCCAGGATGGTATGTTGCCTCCCTGGTGCAAGGGTCAAGGATGTCTCGGAGCAGGTACAGGACATTCTGAAAAGGGAGGGTGAACAGCCAGTTGTCGTGGTGCATACAGGTACCAACGATATAGGTAAAAAATAGGATGAGGTCCTATGAGACGAATTTAGGGAGCTAGGAGCTAAATTAAAAATTAGGATCTCAAAGGTAGTAATCTCAGGATTGCTACCAGTGCCACGTGCTAGTCAGAGTAGGAATCGCAGGATAGCGCAGATGAATATGTGGCTTGAGGAGTGGTGCAAGAGGGAGGGGTTCAAGTTCCTGGGACATTGAACCGATTCTGGGAGAGGTGGGACCAGTACAAACCGGACGGTCTGCACCTAGGCAGGACCGGAACCAATGTCCAAGGGGGAGTGTTTGCTAGTGCTGTTGGGGAGGAGTTAAACTAACATGGCAGGGGGATGGAAACCTATGCAGGGAGACAGAGGGAAATAAAATGGAGGCAGAAGCAAAAGATAGAAAGGAGAATAGTAAAAGTGGAGGGTAGAGAAACCAAGGCAAAAAATAAAAAGGGCCACATTACAGAAAAATTCTGAAGAGGCAAAGTGTGTTAAAAAGCCAAGCCTGAAGGCTCTGTGCCTCAATGCGAGGAGTATTCGGAATGAGGTGGACGAATTAACTGCTCAGACAGCAGTTAACATATATGATGTAATTGGCATCATAGAGACATGGCTCTAGGGTGACCAAGGCTGGGAATTCAACATTTAGGAAGGATAGGCAGAGAGGAAAAGAGGCGGGGTGGCGTTGCTGGTTAAAGACGAAATTAATGCAAGAGTAAGGAGGGACATTAGCCTGGATGATGTGGAATCGGTATGGGTGGAGCTGCGGAAATCCAAAGGGCAAAAAACGTTAATGGGAGTTGTGTACAGACCACCAAACGATTGTAGTGAGGTTGGGGACAGCATCAAACAAGAAATAAGGGATGTGTGCAATAAAGGTATAGCAGTTATCATGGACGACTTTAATCTGCATATTGATTGGGCTAACTAAATTGGTAGCAATGCAGTGGAGGAGGATTTCCTAGAGTGTATTAGGGATGGTTTTCTCGACCAATATGTCGAGGAACCAACTAGAGAGCTGGCCATCCTATACAGGGTGATGTGTAATGAGAAGGGACTAATTAGCAATCTTGTTGTGCGAGGCCCCTTGGGGAAGAGTGACCATAATATGGTAGAATTCTTTATTAAGATGGAGAGTGACACAGTTAATTCAGAAACTAGGGTCCTGAACTTAAGGAAAGGTAACTTTGACGGTATGAGGCATGAATTCGCTAGAATAGACTGGCAAAGGATACTTAAAGGGTTGACAGTGGATAAGCAATGGCAAACATTTAAAGATCACATGGATGAACTTCAGCAATTGTACATCCCTGTCTGGAGTAAAAATAAAACGGGGAAGGTGGCTCAACCATGGCTAACAAGGGAAATTAAGTTTTAGTGTTAAATCCATGGAAGAGGCATATAAATTGTGTAGAAAAAGCAACAAACCTGAGGACTGGGAGAAATTTAGAATTCAACAGAGGAGGACTAAGGGTTTAATTAAGAGGGAGAAAATAGAGTACGAGAGGAAGCTTGCAGGGAACATAAAAACTGACTGCAAAAGTTTCTATAAATATGTGAAGAGAAAAAGATTAGTGAAGACAAACGTAGGTCCCTTGCAGTCAGATTCAGGTGAACTTATAATGGGGAACAAAGAAATGGCAGGCCAATTGAAAAATACTTTGGTTCTGACTTCATGAAGGAAGATACAAATAACCTTCCGAATGTACTAGAGGACAGTGGGTCTAGTGAGAAGGAGGAACTGAAGGATATCCTTATTAGGCGGGAAATTGTTTTAGGGAAATTAATGGGATTGAAAGCCGATAAATCCCCGGGGCCTGATAGTCTGCATCCCAGAGTACTTAAGGAAGTGGCCCTAGAAATAGTGGATGCATTGGTAATCATTTTCCAACAGTCTATCGACTCTGGATCAGTTCCTATGGACTGAAGGGTAGCTAATGTAACACCACTTTTTAAAAAAGGAGGGAGAGAAAACGGATAATTATAGACCGGTTAGCCTGACATCAGTAGTAGGGAAAATGTTGGAATCAATCATTAAGGATGAAATAGCAGCGCATTTGGAAAGCAGTGACAGGATCGGACCAAGTCAGTATGGATTTATGAAAGGGAAATCATGCTTGACGAATCTTCTGGAATTTTTTGAGAATGTAACTATTAGAGTGGACAAGGGAGAACCAGGGGATGTGGTGTATTTGGACTTCCAAAAGGCTTTTGACAAGGTTCCGCACAAGAGATTGGTGTGCAAAATCAAAGCGCATAGTATTGGGGGTAATGTACTGACGTGGATAGAGAACTGGTTGGCAGAGAGTCAGGATAAACGAGTCCTTTTCAGAATGGCAGGCAGTGACGAGTGGAGTGCCGCAGGGCTCAGTGCTGGGACCCCAGCTCTTTACAATATACATTAACGATTTAGATGAAGGAATTGAGTGTAATATCTCCAAGTTTGCGGATGACACTAAACGGGGTGGCAGTGTGAGCTGTGAGGAGGACGCTAAGAGGCTGCAGGGTGACTTGGACAGGTTAGGTGAGTGGGCAAATGCATGGCAGATGCAGTATAATGTGGATAAATGTGAGGTTATACATTTTGGGGGCAAAAACACGAAGGCAGAATATTATCTGAATGGCGGCAGATTAGGAAAAGGGGAGGTGCAACGAGTCCTGGGTGTCATGGTTCATCAGTCACTGAAAGTTGGCATGCAGGTACAGCAGGTGATGAAGAAGGCAAATGGTATGTTGGCCTTCATAGCTAGGGGATTTGAGTATAGCAGCAGGGAGGTCTTACTGCAGTTGTACAGGGCCTTGGTGAGGCCTCGCCTGGAATATTGTGTTAAGTTTTGGTCTCCTAATCTGAGGAAGGACGTTCTTGCTATTGAGGGAGTGCAGCAAAGGTTCACCAGTCTGATTCCAGGGATGGCTGGGCTGTGAAATGAGGAGAGACTGGATCAACTGGGCCTTTATTCACTGGAATTTAGAAGGATGAGAGGGGATCTCATAGAAACATATAAGATTCTGACGGGACTGGACAGGTTAAATACAGGAAGAATGTTCCCGATGTTGGGTAAGTCCAGAACCAGGGGACATAGTCTTAGGATAAGGGGTAGGCCATTTAGGACTGAGATGAAGAGAAACTTCTCCACTCAGAGAGTTGTTAACCTATGGAATTCCCTGCCGCAGAGAGTTGATAATGTCAGTTCATTGGATAAATTGAAGGGGGAGTTAAATATGGCCCTTATGGCTCAGGGGATCAAGGGATATGGAGAGAAAGCAGGAAAGGCGTACTGAGGGAATGATCAGCCATGATCTTATTGAATGGCGGTGCAGGCTCGAAGGGCCGAATGGCCTACTCCTGCACCTATTTTCTATGTTTCTATGTTTCTATAAACGAGCCTACTTCCAAATTGTGACCTGCCTTCAATTGTTCTGCGGGCAGCTGCAGTTTAACTGCTACCAGTCAAATATTCATATACTTAATTCCCTGACTTTAAAACTTAAAAAACTAAGAACAAATGAAACAATTTAATGAGAATGTCTTTGATCTGAAGAAAATAGAATGTGAATGCTGGAGGCAGCATTAATCGAAGTCTGTGTACACATGACTTACAGTGCATATGTGTGGAGCTCTAAGAACCATAAATGGAGCCCCAACAAAGGAGGGCAAAATGCAGCAGAACATGGCACTCCCACTCACTTTTATACACAATGGTGGTACTATATTGGCATGCTCAGTATAAGGGTATATGTTGAAACTTAGCCAGGATTTCACATTCCCATTGAGCTAGTGGAGCAATTTGTTCTTTCAATGGATCAGATTTGATTCAACTTCTTTTCAGCATAATTGTGCAGCTACAATATGTAGTTATGCATTCATTGAGTCTACATAATTCAGTGTCCGTAATAGAAAAAGACGATGAATGAGTCTCATGTAGGACCCTACACGTGACCCAGGGATTGGTTTTGGCAAGTGGTACTAGTAATTATGTACACTGCTGTGACTGCCTGTTGCATTTATGTCCACTGGGTTTATGAGCTGCTTTGTCATAGCTCTGATAGCTTCCACGGCCTGCTGTGCAGGCATGTGTCCATTTTTCACGATGTCTGGGTTACATGGCGAATGTTATTGGTCTCCCAGCCAACAATGGCACTCGGCCATGAATGAAGACTAGATATTAGAGTATTTCTCCTTATTTATAAATTCAAGTTTAATGGGCTTTAACAACAACAACTTGTATTTATATAGCGCTGTTAACATAGTGAAACTTCCCAAGGCACTTCACAGGAGTATTATGAAATAAAAAATTTGACACTAAGCTGCATAAGGAAAAATTAGGGTAGGTGAACAAAAGTGTCAAATAGAGCGATTTTAAGGAGCGTCTTGAAGGAGGAAAGAGAGGTAGAGGAGCAGAAAGGTTTAGGCAGAGAGCTTGGAGCCGAAGCAACAGAAGGCACGGCCACCAATGGTTGAGCAATTATAATCAGGGATGCTCATGAGGGCAGAATTAGAGGAGCGCAGACATCTCTGGGGGTTGTGGGGCTGGAGGAGATTACAGAGATAGGGAGGGGCGAGGCCATGGAAGGATTTGAAAACAAGGATGAGAATTTTGAAATTGAGGTGTTGCTTAACCGGAAGCCAATGTAGGTCAGCGAGCACAGTGGGGATGGGAGAGCTGGACTTGGTGTGAGTTACGACTCGAGCAGCCAAGTTTTGGATCACCTCTAGTCTACGTAGGATAGAATGTGCGAGTGCGTTGGAATAGTCAAGTCTAGAGGTAATTAAGCCATGGATGAGGGCTTCAGCAGTGGATGAGTTATTTAATAGTAAAATGCCAGATACGTAAAATCAATTTGAGTCACTGGGTGGCTGTGCAGCATAATTATGATTTTACAAAGTCATATATATGTGCATTTTGTCAACAGGATATGTTAAAGCAATATTTTTGATTCACTACAATGCATACGGCAGATGACTGATGGATTGTTTGTCAGGGCTGGGAGGTATGGAAACTTCCCCTTTGATGACAATAGCCAGAATGAATGGGCACTCGGATTCACATCTGTCGCAGGTACATGGTGCCATCGATTGCACACACGTGGCAATCCGAGCACCACCAGATCGACCAGGAGCATTCGTCGGCAGCTGTCGTGCTGCTTTCATACTGCGGCAGTCTAAGATCCCCGACCTGTTTGTAGCTGGAAGTATCCTGAAGGGGTGGCTGCCAGTAGACAAAGGATATCCCTTCAAACCTGGCTGATGACACCTCTGCGGAAACCCACCAATGAACCCCAAGAGCGCTACAAGGCCAATCCTATGACAACCGGATGTGTCATCAAGCTAGCCATTGGTATGCTCAAGGTGCGCTTTAGGTGCCTGGACAGATCTGGAGGTGCCCTTCAGTACTCACCAGAGAGGGTTTCTAGTATGATCGTGGTGTGCTGTGTTCTGCACAACATCGTGCAGCGGTGCGGACTAGACGTGAAGGAGGAACAAGCCACTCATCACTCTTCATCTGATGAGGATTCCAATGGAGAGGAGGAGGAGGACAAGGAGGTGAATAGAATAGACTTGACAAGACAGAGTGAAAGAGGGGGTAGATGAATATGCAACTTTTCTCACCTATCCTGACCTGGTTAGGTCATTAAAATGATTCCTGCACTGCATTCAATTCCTCATGATCACAATCCTGCTCTTGACCTCTTGGGCCACCTCCAACCACTTTGTTGTGGAGCAGGTTGCCCCCCCTTCTCTCCCATTGCTAGGGGAGAGGGCCTCCTTACTCACCCTTACTACACCCAGCAGTACTTGCAGGGTGCAGCTTTTTTCCTCCTTGATTCCATCTCTCACTTTGTATTTCACAGAACGCAATGCACATAACTCCAAACCTCTATTGCACATCTGTGAAATGACCCTATAAATAGTCATGGTGAAATCACGTCATGTGGGTGCACCTTAGGCCCGAGACGCAAAACCTGGAAGTAAAATAATAATGTGGCATCCCTGTTGAAATCAGACATTCCCGTGCATCCCAGGGTGTTGCGCTTTAGTCGTGGCTATCTCTCCTCGTTCGGATCCCACCTCTGAGTTATTATCGTGCCCATTTGCTTTTTTTAGTTAACATTTTTTTGTTGAGAATTTTTTTATTTGAAGCTAAGATAACGGTAAGGGATGGGTGGGTTAGAGTGTTAGCACATATATCTAACACCTCTGGGACTTGGGTTTGGTTTCATCCCAAATTAATGGGATGAATGTCTCTTCTCTCTGTTAGCTGTAAAGATCCAATGCAAATGAGTGTGTTAAGAGTCTCAACAAGCTAACTGGTGGGTGTGACTTTATAGCACAAAATTGACCATAATCTAGTATTAATAAGTAACAAATGAGCACTCTCACTCAGAGAGGCTATAAGGATGATTAGTGTAGGAAAGTGAAATGTATCAGTGTCATTCCCCTGTTAGAATCAATGACATTACTAGGGCAGAGTACAGGGTGCTTTGCTCTGCATCTACACCTGGCCTTGGATTGCTTGGTGCTGGCACTGACGTCAAAATGTGGAAAATGTTTCATTTCCCGGAACTGATGGCCTTCACCTTGATGTAGACAGCACCAAAAAAATATATATATTTTTTTTAAAACTGGGATTAAAAAATAGGCATCTGCAGTGGCAAGTATCAGCATGTGATGCAGTTGTCATCAGGTCACTGATCGCGTCTGTTTACCAAAGCCCTTTTCTCCCATCGTCTCCCTGGGGCTTGCATCAATTGCGGCCGATTTGATCCAGGCTCGCTCCACCAAAGACCTTGCTTCCTACCTCCCATACCAGCACATTTCAGATTGAGAACTCAGAGTGTGGAGGAAATCAAATTGTCTGACCATTCCTTAACTGTTGGTGCTGCATCAGTCAGTCTGTTGACACGAAGCATTTCTCCTTTAATAAATTACTTCTACTGAGTATAAATCTACTCTTTCATTTCAATTTTCTAAGCTGGTTCTCTCAGTCATCAGTGAGTTCATCAGAGTTATCACTAAAATACTCTTGAGAAACAACATTGATTTATACACTGTCCTCGTCATCCAGTCTCGATTCACAATTTCCTTCAGTTAATCATATACTCAGCATCATAAAGACATTACCTGCTACTAATCAGCCTCACCCTCATCCATGCCTTTGTCACCTCCAGACTCAACTATTCCTGTGATCATATGAATACTGTGGCTACAAGAGCAGGTCAGAGGTTGGGTATTCTGTGACGAGTGACTCACCTCCTGACTCCCCAAAGCCTTTTCCACCACCTATAAGGCACAAGTCAGGAGTGAGATGGAATACTCTCTACTTGCCTGGTTGAGTACAGCTCCAACAACACTCAAGAAGTTCGACACCATCCAGGACAAGGCAGCCTGCTTGATTTGCACCCCATCCACCACCTTAAACATTCAGTCCCTCCATCATTGGTGTAATGTGGCTGTAATGTGTGCCATCTACAAGATGCACTGTAGCAACTCGCCAAGCCTTCTTCGACAGCTCCTCCCAGATCTGTAGCCTCTACCAGCTAGAAGGACAAGGGCAGCAGGCGCATGGGAGCACCACCACCTCCAAGTTTCCCTCCAACCTTTCATCCACTTGTGTGTCAGCTGTGGCTCAGTGGGTAGCACACTTGGCTCTGAGTCAGACGGTTGTGGGTTCAAATCATACTCCAGAGACTTGTGCACAACAATTGAAGCTGATACTTGAGTGCTGTACTGTCAGTGGTGCCATCTATTGGATGAGATGTTAAACTCAGGCCCTGCCTGCTCTCTCTCAGGTGGATGTAAAAGATCCCATGGTGCTATTTTGATGAAGAGTAGGGGAGTCTTGGTCAATATTTATCCCTCAATCAACATTAAAAAACACAGATTATCAGGTCATTATCATATTATTGTTTGCAGGAGCTTGCTGTGTGCAAATTGACTGCTGTGTTTCCTACACTACAACAGTAGCTACACTTCAGAATTACTTCATTGGCTGTAAAGCGCTTTGGGAAGTCCGGTGGTTGTGAAAAGTACTATATAAATGCAAATCTTTCTTTTTTTTTCAAGTCACACACCATCCTGATCCAGAAATATATTGCTGTTCCTTCATTGTTGATGGGTCAAAATCCTGGAACTTCCTACCTAACAGCACCATACGGACTGCAGCGATTCAAGAAGGTGGCTCACCACCACCTTCTCAAGGGTAATTAGGGAAGGGCAATAAATGCTGGCCTTGCCAGCAATGCCCATATCCTGAGAATGAAGTAAAAAAAATCTTCTGGCTGGCCTCCCATCCTCCACCCACTTCAGCTCATCTAAATCTCTGCAGCCCGTATCCTATCCTACACCATGTCTCACTCACCTTCACCCTGTCCTTGCTTGTCAACATTGGCTCCAAGTTAAAATTCTCATTCTTGCATTTAAATCCTTCATGGCCTCGCCCCTCCCTAACTTTGTAACTTTCTCCATCCCTACTACCTCCCTGACCACTCCTTTTGTGCACCCCACCCTTCCTTCAGACCCTCATTGCTGACCATGCTATCTGCAATCTACCCATGCTCTGCAGTCTCCCCATCCCTGAGAATCCCTCCATCTTACTCTCTCTTTTAAGGTTCTCCTTATAAATTGTAGTATTTTCACCACTTTCAACTGTGGCTCAGTGGGTAGCACACTTACCTCTGAGTCAGAAGGTTGTGAGTTCAGTCCCACTTCAGGGACTTGTGCATAGAAATCTAGGCTGACACTCCAGTGCAGTACTGAGGGAGTGCTGCACTGTTGAGGTGCTGTCTTTCAAATGAGTTGTTAAACTGAGGCACTGTCTGCTTTCTCAGGTGGATGTAAAGGATCCCATGGCACTATTTAACAGTTTCTTAAACGATAAGGGGATAAGAGGTTAATGGGGAGCGGGCAGGGAAGTGGAGCTGAGTCCATGATCAGATCAGCCATGGTTTTATTGAATGGCGGAGCAGGCTCGAGGGCCTACTCCTGTTCCTATTTCTTATCTTCTTAACCCAAATCTTTGAAGTCACCCCTTCTAATACCTTCTTCTTTCTCCTGAGATCCATTTTGTGTCTGATTTTCCCTCTGTAAAGTTCCCTGGAGGCGTTTTTCTATGTTAAAGGTACTATATAAATGCAGGTTGTTGCTTTGATTTATGCTGTGCCTTCATCATATCATATAGGCGGTCCCTCGAACGAGGATGACTTGCTTCCATGAGTTCACAGGTGTTTTGATAAAGGACTTGATGTTCCAGTCCTGAACTCCAATTGAAGGGGTGGAAGATGCCTGTGCCTGGATTTTTTTAACGTGTGGTGACCATTGCACATCAGCCACCAAATGGGCTTGACAGATCTAGTTCTTTATCCAGTGGCAAGGGTTAACCAGGTCGACTGGAGACCTGCTCTGCTGCATGGACCTAGTGCGCACACATATCGCAGTGTGGGCTGGCCCATGCTACCCCTGGACCCTCGGCTCTTCTGGGCCCCGTACCCTCATCTAACGCAACTCCGCCATAATCTCTCGCCACTCCTCCGCCATAAACATTCACCACATCTCGCCACAAACACTCGCTACTCATCCGCCCGACCTTCCCACTCCTCTGTACCTGGGCCCTGCTGATGTTCCTGCCCACGCGCCAAAACAGCGACCAGGGTTTTGATGACGTCACTCAGTCGCCCATCTCAAAATCATCACATACTTGGAGCAGCTCGCGTTGGAAGTTGGAGTGGTACCCGCTCCAGCTCTTATACTTGCCGACATGCGGAGCTGTTCTCTCGCAGATGAACTTTTTGTGTTTCATGCACAATGACCCCCAGGTCCCTCTATACTGCAGCATTTTGTAATATCTCCATTTAAATGCTAAATTGTATTTTTATTTTTCCTGCCAAAGCGTATAACCTCACACTTTCCCACATTATACTCCTTCTACCAAATTTTTGCCCACTCACTTAGCCTGTCAATATCCCTTTGCTGTGCCTTAGCTATTTATTCAAATACAATTTGAAACAGTGCATTCCCATTGTTGTAATGGAAAATAAATGTTGGACATGCCAACCTACTGAAACTGTGATTTTAAAAGATGTATATCATATTTGGAAGTTTTTGAAAAGCAAGAAACAAATGTCATTATAATCGTGATTTCAACGAAGTTTGCTATTTGATAAATATTTTCACTGCTGTTAACAGAATAATCCGTGCAAATCCCAGGTTAGACTGTACATTGTGGGGTTCCAGCTATTAAATCAAGATTTATTTCCTCTCTTACATTACTTGTAACCTATTGAACGTTTCCCTGCACGTTTTGTGTTACACAATTCCTGCGAAAAGATTTGTCTTTAAATCTCTGATAAAATAACACCGGATGACCTTAAGCCACACATTTATATTACACCCCATGAGAATTACATGTCATTTATTGCAGTCATGTTTCTTGCTCTTAACCGTTATTAAGTGAGTTGTGGACCTGAACACTGGCTTTAATTTGCAATTGTACATCTGTGGGAAATGTCGCCTGTGAGATTTTTTTTTGCCTTTTTCTATAATGGGATGAACTTTCGGTGTTACTTCCTGGGCAAGGAAGCCCTCGGAGGATTTAGCGCGGTGCCGTTCACCTTTAACGGCTGAAGGGCTGGAGAAGGCGGGGAGGGAGTGTGAGTGAGTGATCAGCCGCTGGAAATGCTCTCCTCCTCTCTCCCGGCTCCTTGCTATTGCGCATGATACTGCGGCGCTCCAGCCTCTCCACCTCAACCCACCTTGAAACGGGCAAAGCCCCGTCGCCCTCCGACGAGCGGCGTGCGCGACCAATCAGCGGCGGAGCTCAGCTTGCCCGAGCCAATCAGCAAGCAGGCTGAGGGAAATTGAAGGAGGGGGCGGGTCCCGGCCCGGCAAACCAGCACGTTAGGTTTCCAGCCCACTCTCTCCCTCTGTCTTTTTTTCTCTGCGCTGAGAAACTGCAAGAGCCAGAGGCTGGGAGAGTGCAAGTGCATTCCAGATGGATGTAACCGGATGAGAGAGGCAGAGACAGGCAGAGAGAGGAGAGACAGAGAGAGGCAGAGAAAGAGAAAGAGGAAGAAGAAGAAGAAAAAGAAAGAAGGAATGGGCAGGACATGAAGAGGACAGCAGCGGAGGATTGCACTGCACTGATGGTCAGAGCGGGGCTTTTCCAGGGAAAAGTGAAGAGCTCTAAGATATGATCCTGCCACATCACACAGTGGGGTAACAGTACTATGATTTGGTATGTGGCCACTTTGCTAGCGGGTGTAATCAGCACTAGAGAATCGGCAGCCCAAGGTGAGTTGAAGTTCAATATCATTCTCCCCAAGTTTATTCACTGATGCTGCGACTGTACGGGTTTAACTGATTGGCGGGGGGATGAGAACCATTTGCTTGTGTTAAATATTTGAATGCCACAGTATTCTCGTGCATTAAACTGGCTCATAATCCAAAATGAAATGGGGCTCGGTTTAATGATGTGACCCCCCCCCCCTCCTTCCCCTCTTTATATCTGTTTATTGTCAAGAGATTCACAAAAGTTATGGGCTTTAGAAAGGAGGGAAGGAAAGTTTCAGCCGTAGTTTTGCAGAAGTTGTCCGGGTTGGGCCATCCTGTTAACTCCCGTTCCCCCCGCACGGTGCGTGCTTTAGGGGGTCATCTTGCCGAGCGGAGCGCATCGCCTGATACCCTGGCGGATGAGCGTCGGGGTCTGTGCACTGACAGCGCCAGTTTCAGCAACTTTGCCACTGCGAGCGGAGGCATGTGGACCAGCCCTTCCTTCTGGGTGCCCCGACTGCAGGGAGGGGATGGATATTGCTGCAGTGCCTCTCTGGGACAACTGCTCGAATTGGGAATCCGCGGCATCGATAGAGGCGAAAGTTAATATATTTGGTTCCAGCGAAATAGGAGATCTGGGAGTTTAGTCTTATGTAAAAGACGCGATGAAATGATTAAAGTTGCATGTTTGATTTATTTTCGGTGAATGTTACTGAAGCTGATTTTTGATGTCTAAAACTCCAACAATTAACATAGGAATTTCAAATGATTGTCTAAAATGTTAATTAAAGGAGAGCGTTTCTATTTTCCGAGGGTTGCAATGTCTCGACGATTCCTGCTCTCCTATAGCCCAGTATGATATATTCTGATGGCTAAAATCCGTATTGGAAGAGTTTTAGGAAAATGTGACCTGTATGACAAATAGCTCCTTAACTGAGGGTGACTACCCGCTGTACCGTGGCACTCTGTTGCCGCTCCAGCCAGAGCGGGTATTCAGATGCAATCTAACCTTATCGCATCGCCCCAAACCTCTGTCCTGAGACGCGTTCCCGGGTCGGGAATGAGGGCCGGTTGGTGGAGTGCAGTGTTGCACTTGACTGGGGAGCTGCAAGTCCAAGGGGGCTTAAGGTTATTTCTAACTCAATTGCAAGCGATCCGTTCTTTTCAACAGGCCCCGGTGCCGCTGTGTGCGGCCGCTCTCTTTGCATTGTACATCTGGCCCGCCTGCCTGTAAGTTCTCCTGAATGTGAAACACTCTCAGTCTCTGGGCCCCACTGCTCGTTACTGCGATAGAATCGAATTCAGTTACACTGGAAACCCGCATTACAGCGATCAATGAAAGTAAAGCGGAAGTTTCAAAGGTCACTGGTGTTGCTCTTAAAGGTGAACAGCGTGGTGTCAAGGTGATCGCGTCTGCGCAGTCCCCTTCTCAGATTTTTGCAGTGAAATCGTCGATTAGTATTTCAATATTTATCGCAATTCGCAAGCAGTGTTTCAATGGTTGAATGCAACTATTTCAGCGCCGCGTTCTGCAATGGATGTGTCACACATCCAGGCTCCAGTCTAAAGAGGCAAAGCCAGCTTGGTGATTTTTGGCAGCCGCTAAAATGAGGAATGTTCTGCGCTGGACAACAAAAAATTGCTGTCATCGCCAGTCACCGGGGAGATCTGCACGCTGCCGCCAGCCGCAGTACAAACTTTCCCCGGCGTTTCTCGCAGCAACCTGTTCATTCTCCCTGACACCTCAAATGTGTGCGGGTGTAGTGATGTCACCATGGCTTACTCCAGTATGTCACAGTATCGTCATGTACTTTCTAGAGGTGGTGAGTAATTGGTGTGAACACCAAGTACAGAACATCCCACTTAATAACAAAACCCACTTGTATGATTAACTGTGCAATAAATGAGCAGGGATTTAAATACCCTAAATTAACCCTCCCCCACTGTTCTTCCTTGAATCATTGCCATTTTTAACCACCTGAACTGTGATTCGGAATGCAAACTAACAAATATATAAAATAATAAAATGCATAGTTTGATTTACTTGCATTTTTCCTCATGTCTTGTTGAGTGGCTTCTATATGCAACACAGACCGCAGACATTACACCAAATAATTTGGTAGGAATCAGATCTTCAAATATGGCGCCAACACATAGGCAAATAAATGAACCAAAATTGAGAGGGAAGGGAGTGAATCTTGTGCTAATAGATAGTTTATCCGAATGTTCAGTCAAACAGAGTTGGATTTGCATCAGGAACCAGAGGAGGCCAACGTTGTGTGGCACTGGATGCACGGCAGATTGGAGAACGGATGCACGTCGCCACAAGGTGCAAGGATTCATTTTGAATTCCAGGTCTGATCAGAACCTTGCCTCCGCAGGGTGTATGATCCTCATTTGGTTTTGTGCACCTGTTGCTAACCAGTTCGGAATGGCGATGGCCATGTTTGGGTGCCTAGCCTCTCTCCTGCAGGTGGCATATGGAACATGGAGGAAAATACCACATGTAAACCTGTGCATGGCTTAGATTCTGATATTTCTGTGGAAGATTAACAATTCAATTTCTGTAAAATTGCCAGGTTGCAACTCTTCCCAGTGTTCCGAGTCATGTTGACTGCAGAAAAGATTTGAACTATCTCCCCAGGTGGATTTATGTATTAAAGCTCAAGTGTGTGGGTTCCCCAATGCCTCAATGGGCTAAGGCATCTTATAGTACGGTACATGAATTTTGAGTCTTGGTTTGTGTTGAATTAACAATTTCATCCAGGGTGACATTGAGTTGCTACAGTTGGCATCAATGTCCTTGGGTAGGGGATCAAAAAAATGATCCAAGCCGCCTGATTTCTCAGCATCCCTACAAGATGAGGATTATGTATGTGGAGTCAAATGTCAGTGTTCTCGCTCACGCCAACATCCCCAGCATCGAAGCACTGACCACGCTCGACCAGCTCCATTGGGCGAGCCACATCGTCCACATGCCCGACACAAGACTCCCTAAGCAAGCGCTCTACTCGGAACTCCGACCTGGCAAGCGAGCCCCAGGTGGGCAGAGGGAACATTTCAAGGACACCCTCAAAGCCTCCTTGATAAAGTGCAACATCCCCACTGGCACCTGGGAATCCCTGGCCCAAGACCGCCCAAAATGGAGGAAGAGCATCCAGGAAGGCACTCGAGTCTCATCGCCGAGAGTATGCAGAAGACAAGAGCAGACAGAGGAAGGAGCGTGCGGCAAACCAGAATCCCCACCCATTCTTTCCTTCAACGACTGTCTGTCCCACCTGTGACAGAGACTGTAATTCCCGTTTAGACTGCACAGCCACCTGAGAACTCACTTTTGGAGTGGAAGCAAGTCTTCTTCGATGCCGAGGGACTGTCTGTGATGATGATGATGATGATGAATAGCCACTGCCCAAACTCTCTCATGGAATAATGGGCAGCTGAGCAAGGCTGCTGTTGACTGGAACTTTGGGAGAGGAGGGGAGGAAAAGTAAATGGGAGAGAAATGTCATTTCTGCTTTTGCATTATTTATTTTTAATCAGAGAATTCTACTCTGATTTGATTAAACAATCCCAAATATAAAGACACTGGAACAATATATCGTATCATAGAATAGAAAAGAGGCCATTCGTCCCATTGTGTGTGTCGGCTGACCAAAGAGCTATCCAGCCTAATCCCACTTTCCAGCTCTTGGTCCGTAGCCCTGTAGGTTACGGCACTTCAGGTGCATATCCAAGTATTTTTTAATGCAGTGAGGGTTTCTGCTTCTACTATCCAGTTCATTGGATATATTCAAGAGGGAGTTAAATGTGGTCCTGACGGCTAAAGGGATCAAGGGGTATGGCGAGAAAGCAGGAATGGGGTACTGAGGTGAACGATCAGCCATGATCTTATTGAATGGTGGTGCAGGTTCGAAGGCCGAATGGCCTACTCCTGCACCTATTTTCTATGTTTCTTACTACCCTTTTAGGCAGTGAGTTCCAGACCCCCCAGCACCCTCTGGGTGAAAAAAGTTCTCCTCAACTCCCCTCTAATCCTTACCACCCAAACATAATATTACAGGTTTGGTGTTGCTGGGAGAACTTCTACTGATCTGTCTTTATTTGTACAAGAA
Source organism: Pristiophorus japonicus (assembly GCF_044704955.1). NCBI lineage: Eukaryota > Metazoa > Chordata > Chondrichthyes > Pristiophoridae > Pristiophorus > Pristiophorus japonicus. Next base: position 193,829,771 of record NC_091987.1, on the reverse strand, counting down.
GAGTTTATGTCATTTTTCTAATGAGTAATATCTGTCTATGACAAATGTGCAAAGTTGACAAATGTGTAAAGGGGATGGAAATGCCAGGACAGGTCAATCCAGGGCACATACTCCAACTGAAAGCTATTTTTCTATGGCTGCTGCTAGCATATTGATAAATTGGACCACTTCTGTAGTCCTGAACTGACATATATCATATCTCAACTGGTGTTAACCGTACTGTATGCTACTCTTACGGGGGTCTAAGATACCAGCACAAAAAAAGTGAAAAAAGAACTTGAATTTACATAGTGCGTTTCATGACCCCAGGACATTCCAAAGCATTTCACAGCCAATTTTGAAGTGTAGTTACTGTTGCAACGTGGAGAAATGTGGCAGCGAATATGCGCACAGCAACTATCCCAAAAACAGCAATGAGATAAGTGGTGTGATAATATGGTTTTGGTGGTCTTGGTTGACGGATACATGTTACCTAGGGCACGGGGAGGACTTCGAATAATAGCAAGGTTTAATGTCTTATCTGAAAGACAGTACCTCTGACAGTGCAGTACTCCTTCAGTGTCCCCTAGATTATTTGTCAACTCCTGCGGCAGCCTCACGGGGCGCTGCCAATTTCTGCTGCGGGGCGAAAAGGAGTCGGCGCGTATGCGATGACATCATCGCTGGAGATGCGGCAGCCCGGAGCGCTACCAGCGCGGGTCGCGGCGCTACTGGATTTGTGCCTCCGCTAACTCCCACACAATTTTTTGAGAGCCCGTAGCACCATTCACCATCACCCCCCACCCCCCCACCCCGGCGCCCCAATAGCAGCCCCCCCCCCCCCCCAGAGGCACTATCGGGAGGTGCAGAAAAGGGGAATTTCGCCCCAAATATTACTCATGCTAAGAGTGCTAGAAAAGGAAAATTTTCAATAGTTCGTGCCACGTTGATAAATTTGGAAAGATGATGGTAGCAGAACATGTACCTGAACTGTAAAGGGCAATCATACACTCATTAAATTTAATGGAATGAACAACTGAAATTTCTGAAGGTAATTGTTGCATTCATGTCAAAATTTGGAATGGGTCTAGTCCTGGGAAACAGTAACAAAATTAACACTCAATTTTTGCTTTAAATGATATACTGATAATGGCCCTGAAATTCCGTTTTGTCCTTCCCGCGGGCATTTTAGAGAAAAAATACGCACCTACCTTAAGCTGTTGCCCACGTTCGACTTTCCGATGCTGAGGCCTCTCCTGACTGCGAGTCTCAGCGTGTGCATGTCGGGACATGTGCAGGCCTGAAGCTGGAGTCACATGGCTCTGGGCAGCCAATCAGGTAAAGTATCATAGTAATAGGAGTTCTGTAGGGTCCTAAACTCCTATTACTATGATTGAGAAACAGCCCCAAACACCCAAAACACTAATAAAAAATAGAAAATATACACTGCATTCATTTAAATTAAAGTTATTAATGTCTTAAAAAAATATATATATTTTCCCGATTTTTTTAAAAGTGTTTTAAAATAAATTTACCATTGTCGGGAGGGTTTTTAATGATTAAAATATGTTTTCATAACTTTATTTTTATATGTTTTTATGTTTTTTAAAACGCTTGCACTTGTAAAAGTAGACTATGTGCCTGCTTTCAGGCGCAAGACTTTTGAGGACATTTGTATGCGTAAATATCGGAAATTTGCACTTACAAATGTCCTCGCTCCCGATTTGTGGATGATCTGTCAAGCCAGAAACTTGACAGATCAGAAAAGCCGGTTTTCAGCGCATCCGCATTGCACGTCGAAAACTGGCTTTTCCGATGCCTTCCCGAGTCCGTACAAACTTCTTACGGGCCCGGGAAGGTTGGAATTTCAGGGCCATAAAGTCAAATTTCAGCATAATAAGAGCCTAATCCCATGTGAATGGTCAATTTTGCTTTTAAACGAAGGTCAAAATCTACCACAGCTAATTTAGGCATATTATGGTGTCATACTGCTGTCTCTTGAATATAAATGCAACAGTATTTACTCCCTATGCTCCATTACCTTTTCCTAAAAAATGTAGCATTATTTCACCCAGTATTTAGATTAATGGACTGTTTGGAGGGGTTAGGGGAGGGAAAATAGCATTCTGTAAGAAGAACAACTTGCATTTATATTGAACTTTGTCACATCCTCAGAATGTCCCAAGGTGCTTTACAACCAAAGGATTCATTTTTAAAAGCATTTATATCGTTTCGTAGGCATATTCAGAAGCCAGCTTGCACATAGTAGGGTCCCACAAACAACAATGAATGAACAGGTAATCTGTTTTTACGAACATATGAAAAACGAGGGACAGGAAAAGTCCAGCTGGCCCATCTAGCCTGTCCCATGTAGTTGTGATGCCTTATGCATCATTTCAAGAGATTCCTTACCGCCTAGGTGTCTGTGTCATTCCAGTTATGGGCAATGAGTGTTGGCAGTCCAGCCCTGGCCAACAAACTGATTGTTAAGTCATCAGGATTGTGAGGCTGCCTGTTAAAAATCACGTTGAATGTAGAGTATTATACAACACTTACATATCAAGGCTGTTCTAGAGTCTGATTACATTTAATTTCAGATTGATAGTCATACAGTAACTTTTGACTGGTTCATAATACGTACTTGCTAACTTAGTTATCTTTTGGCGAAAATGCCCTGTGTCCCAGTTGGGTTCGGTAACTTGCTGGGGCCAAGACTTTATGCGCCCGGCGCAGAAGTCCCGCCCTCACCGTGGAATTGTCCTTACCGTCCCTCAAAGGAAGCCAAGTGCAATCTCGTGTGCTTCACTTCCTTTGTGGGCGCTACTGGGGCGGTGAGTCAAACACTACGCAGATGCTCCGCGTAGTGATGGCGCGCTTCATAGCCCCTCCCCTTTGCTTAAAGGGAAGGGCCGCCTCACATTCTGCAAGGTCTCTGATTGCCTCCACTGGGCCACCAGGGCAGTGTGGGACCGGGCCTGTAGCCCGGCACCCAAAACAGAGTGCCGAGCTGCAGAATGGCGGCCCGGACCATGCTAGGGCCACCATCGTTGAGCCGATCCGAGAGTCGGCAGGCAAAAAAAGATGGCAGCCAGGATGCTGGCGCCCTCCCCTTTAATGAGCACCCCAAGAGCGGATGTCGGCCAGCTCCGTGACCCAGCTTGTGCCAGATTTGCGGCCTGCAGGGCATTATGGGGTTGGCGCGGGGCGGTGAGGTCATCGCAGTGCCTCCACAAACACCCCAGCGATTTCCCGGGAGATAGTAGCACCCCACTCCCTCGGGCGAAATGTCTCTTCTGCCCCATTAGTGCCCTCCCAGAGGTGCTAACGGGGCAAATAAAAGGGACAATTTCACCCCCAGTAGTGCTAACACCTTCCTGTGGTAATAACAAGAAGTAAATATGCCAGAAAGAAAACGAACCTGTGAAACATTTTGTCACGTTAGACAACCATAGTGTGCAGATAGTGCTTTGGTTGCCCAAAAAGCAGCCTTGAATGATTGGCCACACCACATTGGTTCGGGGGAAGCACAATGCTGCACAACAAGCAACATTTCTTTGCTCCATAAAATACTTAGTGAAGTTGTGAAAGGGTGTAATATACATGAGACCTCAAAGCCAGAGCTAACTACTTGTCAACCCCTTTGATAGGTAGTAGCACAGTGTTCTAATCGAAAGCACTGGAGATGGTTACGCAGATATGATCTTCCAGAAAACTATATTGTAAACCAATAACTAGCATGGTCTCAGTGACCTCTAAGACATAGAAATGTCCAGAGTATTCTCAGCTTAACCACCTATTGATACGTGAAGGGAAGGTCCGTGAAGGAAACCCCAGAGGCGATGGATGGTTTGCATGAACTGGTGAAATATTTCAGGGGGAAAGCAATGATTTCTGAAATGGCTTTAGTTAACATGTTCTTAATATGAATGTCATCTCCTAGGGTAGGCTAGCTAGCATGAAAAATGGTGATGCGCTTCAGATGCCTGTGCTTAATAATGTGTTACAAAATTATTCCTAAAATTATTGCCAAAACAATGCAATGCTCAATGAGCCACTGGCAGATGCCACATGTAGGGAAGCCAATTAACCCTTTTAGAGATTGTGCTTTGCAGCTGTTGAGAAGCCTATGAGATTTCTGTCATATAATCGCCACCACAAACATTTATCCAGCTAATTTAGCTGTTTGCTGTGGTATTTTAAATATTACCATATCAGTTATGGCACATTTTAAAGACATAACACTTTTAGTTGTAGAATAATTAGGAAAATTGCAAAATTAAAACTGCAGAATTTTAAACTCCAGTATTCTGAATTTGCTACATAATTCAATTTTGTGATGGTCTATAGATATCCATGTTTTATGCATTATTAGCTCAGTAACATAACCACTACACTACCATACCCTGTCTGTGGCCCCGCATGTTGAATTTTGGTCGAGGAAAACAACTTCATATTTTAATTCTAGCTGTTTCAAAGACTGAAATAAAGACTCAAATCTCCCTATTTGTCACAGGATAAAAACGTCCTTTGCCAAATGGAGCAGAGGGCAGCACTGCGAGTATCCAAATACGTGGTTCTGCATCTTGCTTTGTAGTAGAAAAATTCAATAGCATGACAATGATTGGCAGGTGTGATTCTTGCCTGATTATCTCGAGTATCCCAAAATATAATTGCCAATTTAAAAAAAAAGTCGTTCCAGGATGTAAGCATCGCTGGCAAGGCCAGCATTTATTGCCCATACCTAATTGCCCTTGAGAAGGTGGAGGTGAGCCGCCTACTTGAATCACTGCAGTCCTTGTGGTGAAGGTATTCCCACAGTGCTGTTAGGGAGGGAGTTCCAGGATTTTGACCCAGCGACGATGATGGAATGGTGATATACTTCCAAGTCAGGATAGTGTGTAACTTGGAGGGGAACTTGCAGGTGATGGTGCTCCCATGCGCCTGCTGCCTTTGTCCTTCTAGGTGGCAGAGGTCACGGGTTTGGGAAGTGCTGCTGAAAGAGCCATGGCGTGTTGCTGCTGTGCATCTTATAGCTGGAATACACTGCAGCCACGGTGCAGCAGTGGTGCAGGGAGTGAATGTTCAAGATGGTGGATAGGAGTGCCAAGGCAAAATAGTTGGGCGGAGGGGCTTTGTAGAATTTAGAAGGTTTGGTTCTTGCTGCTTTTGGATGCCACATAGTAGCAACTCAATAGAGTCAATTTAGAGTAAAAAAAGAGTGGGTTTGAGGTAGGGTAATAATTAAATAATTAGATTGGGTCCCAGAAAGGACATCATTGTCAGTGCCTGTTTCATAAGCTGAATGGCTTTTCTATTTCTGCATTCTTCTTTAACTATTCTTATAAATATACATATGTCCAAACATGATTTATTGTAAAAAAAAATTGCATGGGCTTGCATTTCCATTGCCATTATTAGCCCTCTGAATAATTGGTCAGTTTGACAGCAGCGCCCCTTTAAATGCTGCTGCCTTGCAGTATATCGGCAAGAAAATGGCATAATTTACACGTTGCCAGTTTATTTTACAGGAACTGAAGAGGAGTTTAAGAAAGATCACTGTATTTTTGATGATGTGTGAAATGAAAATTCCAGAGGAGAAATCAATCAAACTCACTATCATATGCATTGATTATTCAGAGCTCAAAGCGTTTGGCATTTCTGAGCTACTCAGCAAGATCTGGGCTGAAATGGAGTAGCTGTTAGTGGCACCACTCTGATTTTTGGCATTCAGGAATTTTGGCGCAAGTGTGGTGCACAATCGATGGCTAAAGTTTCAGGATACTTAAGGTTTTTCCTGAGATATCCAGGCATTGAAAAATGTGAGGCTGAAAGCTCTGAAAATAACACAAATGCAATTGTTTCCTTAGTTGTTGCAGAATGCCATTGAAAAATATTCCGTGTACGTTTTACAAAAGTTGCATTTTTATTCACTCACCCCACCTGCAATATTTCCCTCTTGCCTCTGTCCCATCTCAGAATGTATGCACAATTTTGATGTGAGTGTTGTCCCATGTTGCTGAATAGAAGGTGCTCCTGCAGTGGGCGGGATGTAATCCATTTTATCATCATTACTCTAAGTGTGTCCTCAAGCAACTAAGAGACGATCGTCATGGAGCTCCACAGAAGCATAGTTGGAAGATCCAAGTCAGGTAGATGACATGATTCTATTCCTCCCTGTTCTGTAACTGACTAAGAAGTGTATACCACTGGAACAAGGTGTCGGTTCGTTTCCCTTGATGGTCTAACGTAGATTGAGAAATCCCCACGTTTTGAATTCAGGCCAGCAACCCATGACCTATCACTTGCAGTGCCAATTTCTACAGGCCGCCTGCCCTTCTATTTTTTTCTGCTTACTCCAGTGCTTGAGCACATTGTGCAACCTGACACTTCTGTGAGGCACTGAGGTAGTGCTACATTGTTAAAGGTTCCATCTTTTGGATGAGCTATTAAACTGAGGCCGCTTCTGCCTGTTCAGGCAGATGTCAAACATCCCATGGCACTGTCTCTGCACTATTCCTGCTCCTATTTCTTATGTTCTTATGGAGTCTCGGGGAATCAAGGGCTATGGAGGTCAGGTGGGAAAGTAGAGTTGAGGTCGATGATCAGCCATGATCTTATTGAATGGTGCAGCAGGCTCGAAGGGCCATAGGGCCTACTCCTGCTCCTATTTCTGCTCCTATTTCTTATGTTCTTATGACTTGGTCAACCTCACCAGAAACTGATTAACTGGTCATTTATCTCATTTTGCAGTTTGCTGTCTACAGATTGGCTGTTTTGCTTGCCTGCAAAACAACACTGACTACATTGCAAAAACAATTGATTGGTTGTGAAGTGCTTTGGGGTTGCCCTGAGGATCTGAATGTTGCTATTTAAATGCTAGTTCTTTTTCTTTTCCTTGTTTCTTCCTCCTGTTACTAAGATATCTCCTGATGGCAGAATGGATGCTGTTAATTCTATTTGATGGCGTGACATCAGCAACTGAATTATGGATTTTTTAAAAATTGACAAACTGCCCAGTGTTGGATGCATAATTGGAAGGTCTTTCTTGGCGCTTAATTGGAAGGTTAACTCACCTTTAGAAAGTTAAGCATATGGTTCGATCTTGCACTGCAACCTAGAAACTTTCACTTTGAGTTTGTAGTGCCCAGTTTATGTACTTGTGAATAATGACTGTAACACTGTGAATCTGCTCTGAATTAATTTTATTTGCATAACAGCACTCCCAATTAATTATCTTGCCTGAGAACACTTGAAGAACATTTGGTTCCTAAAATAAGTTTTGTTTAAAACTCTAATAAAGCTGGAGGCACAGCATATGGAGCATCACAGGTCACTGTGACTCAGCAAACTGATGAATAAATTAGCATGTTCACATGACAGCTCAAAGTTGATGACTCAAATTTAGCCTTCACGACAAAGTAGAAGCAACATGGAGGTCTACATTGAGGATGGCAGGGTGTAGAGAGCTCCAACATATCTATGTTGATTTATAGGCCCATAGAAGCACAAGAGGTTTGGAAGAAGAAAGCATTTCCAGGCTCATTGATCTCATCCTTGCAGAATACTAACCTTACTGCTCCCCGAGTGCAGCATCTGTCTGTTTCATAATATGTCCAATGCCTTGGCCTCAACCATTCTTCCTGGAGCCAGTTCTAGCTGGTGACTACCCTCTATGTAAAGAAATATTACCCGACTGGAACACTTCAAGCCATTGGATCTCTATATTATATAATTTTCATATGAAATTTGAGGTAAAATTGGAACTAAATTAGGTGTCGTCTGAAAATAACTCGTCTTTGTGTGGGTGAAGTGGGACAATACACAGATCTGCCGAGAGAAAGCTTTGGTTTCGGGGAAGGGAGCCAGGTCCCTCAACACTGCCAATTGCCTATACTTATAGGTTAATTGTATTCGGAATTCTCGTATACTTTCGAGATCAAACATGAACTTGATGCCAAGATATCCATTAGGAATCAGCCAACATATGTAGATCAAATGTCAAAGACACTCAAAACCCATTAAATACTGGAAGGTTTGAGTTATATTCTACCTGCCTGAAGGGTAAAGTTTTTGATATATCTGGATGGGGAAGACGGCTTTGATTTGGGATAGTGAAAGTATACTTAGAAGAGTAAAAGTGTTGCTGGAATTTCTTATTCTGCCGCTCACTTGCTTCAACAGCATAGTGGTGAGACAGACTGGGGAGAAAAGAAGCATCTCCCCTAGGTTCATCTAATATTAAAAAGGTTCAAATATCATACATTCCTTGCTTTTGAGACAGTTTAAAGTATTGTCAGGCACTATGTTGCCAAATATTTCTAATATTCACTTTTGTTTCTGTGCAATATTTTGACTACTACTTTTAGTGGGAATTTATTTACTGCCGTTTGAAATGGCCGGGCGTGTTTGGTGGGTAGTCAAGGCAACCACTGGTGCGAAATATTGTGGTAAAATAAAAAGTTGTGGGAGATCCCGCATTGTCATTCTGAGGTCTGCCCTGAATGTGTTCTTCATAACCCTGAACCTTGTGTCCTCTTGTGTGGGGTCTGAACTAATTTTGGTTTACTTTCCCTGTCCCTGTATCTTTTACATTTGTAAAACTTCCCCTCTGAGATGTTTCTTTTCAAAGCTAGGGAGCCTATCTTATCAAGTTGTTCCAAATGGCTTTTCTCTCTGACACTAGGGGGGTAATTTTAACCAAACCCAGCAGACGGGAAACCCATGGAAATGAGTGGAACACTGGATTTACACTCCGCCCAATGTGACTCCCCATTGACGTGCATGGAGAGTAAAATCATGCGGGATGTAAAACCAGAGTTGCACTCGATCGCATCAGTTCTCCTAAGGGCGGGTCAGATTAAAATGGCCGCCTAGGAATCAGCCTCATTGTTCTCCGTGTAAATTCTTGGGGCCGAATTTGGTCAAGGCCTCTGCCCGCCCAAGTTCTGGCCAAAGTGTCACCGATGGCCGCCAAGGTACTGGACGGTACTTTCGGCGGGGTTTTCATTGGCGAGGTCCCTCGAAGGACAGCGGGCGGCAAATCAACGACGTACGCCATCAATTTGGGCGGCAGCCGGCGGGAGCTCTCATTCTCGGCGGCAGAGGCGCTTGCTGCCCAAGTGCTACCGACGATGGAGTCGGGCCCACGGAGGATTGAAGACCTAAAAATAAAAATCATCAGCAAAAAAAAAACATCTGAGGACTTTCAGGGGACCTCATCCATGTAATTACCTGTAAATAAGTAATTTATAAACATTCCACTCACCTTTTTTTACAGGATCTTGACACTTACCGTTGAGGACAGAGCAGCCTCCACACAGCGGTCCACCGCCGTCCTGCCGCCAACTCCCGCCGACCCCCGCCCGCACCAATCTGGCATCTCGGCGGGCGGGAGTCTACTTACGTGCATCGGCCGTCCGCTGACGTCGGCGGGCGCTTCCCAGCAGCTCTCCCCTCCCGCCCGCTCCAGGCCACGTCAAACGTGGCACTGGGCGGATGTTGCAGAGGCATGTCGGCGGCAGTGGGCGGCAGCCGGTGGCAATGGGCGGTAAGTTGATCAATTTCGGCCCCTTGGTCTCAGTAGTTGTTGTTAAAGTCCACGTTATCCTTGGTGATATTAAAATGTCTCCTGAGTAGCTGTGACTGTCTGAGTATTGAGCACCTGAGTATATGGTGCCGAATATGGCCTTGCTCAAAGTTTGCAAAACATTAACATACCTCACTCCATCTTTTGTACACTATACTATTTTAAGGTTTCTGTTTAAAACAGGGAGATTGTAACTTTTCTACCTTATTCTGACCGTGAGACAGTTAAATGTAGAATATGCGGTTTAATTAAAAGAAGCCCGGGAGTACTTGACAATCTACATTTTGCCACCCGATTTAGGGAACAAGTGCTTGTTTCATAGTTCACAACTAGCAAAGAAATGCATTGTGAGTAAATCCAGTTATTGAATTGGTTTTCTGTAGAATACATACAGATACAAAGACATTCTAATAAATGCTAAACTGGTTTGCCAATGCTTTTATGCTTGGATCAGGATTTCTATAACATACAGATTAAAATAGAAAACTTTCAAATCTCTCCATCTCAGCTCATTTCATCATTGATTCATTCAGCAATTCAATCCAAACAAGACGAGAAATAATAAACAAGAACATTTTTGACATAAAAATGCTTAGATTTCCAAACGTGTTGCCTTCTGTATGGGAAAGTCAGCAGGCTGTGTATAGATTTAATGTGAGCATTAAAAGCACATCTTTGGCAAATATTGCTTTGTTGGAATCGAGTATGTTTAATATTTATATTGTATTTCAATTATGAAATGTATACAATGGGAATAACTGAGCATTGGTTTGGTACACTGGAACTCTGGAAATGAATGGGAAATAGCTTGCTGTGCCATATTTCTATACGAGAGTAACTGGGAAGGGTTTAGTGTGCCTGATTGTTATATACTGGGAGTGAATGAGATGGGTTTGATGTGCCCGATTTCTATATAATGAGAGTAAATGGGAAGGGTTTGGTGAGCCTGATTTCTATGTAACGAGAGTAAAAGGGAAAGTTTTGCTGGACTGGAACTAGGGGAGATGTTACACTTTGATAGTCCCACGACAAGCAGAAGTGACCATCGGGGAATGTGTACTCGGGCCAGTGACTTGTCCTCCATTTAAAATGAAGGTGCTAGGAGCGCTGAAGTGTAAAACCTCCGCTCTTGTTCTTAGCTGAGAATTCTGCTTTCATCACATACGTGTTTCTCTGGAGTGAACTGCATTGAAGTTATAAATTATATCTGCATTTTAAGAAGGTGCTGCATGGGTCAGGAGAGATCCTTCGGAAAGGATATCTAATAATCACAGATTGCAAGGTGTAATTTGCCGAATGAGATTGGCCACTTGTAACTTTGAAGTCTAGGCAGTTAATGAAGACTAACAAGTGATGTGATTTGATGGTGCTGGTATATACAGACGGTTTTACTCTTCGAAATGAGAAGGCATCTTTATTAAATAAGTATAAATGATGACAGGGGGTGACGCTTCCAATGCAGTACTGGTCATCTATCCTCATTTATTAAAACTGGCATATTGCAGTTCAACACCTTGGATTCTGTTTATTGAAGTGAAGTGGCAATTTGTTTGAAATCAATTGCTATTATATTTCTCCATACGATATACATCAGGAGCAAGGCTAGGGTTTTAAGACTGAGATTGACCTTTCCTGTCACAATAGAACTTTTATTGGGATAAAGTTCTGTGTGATATTGTATTAAATTATGTTTCACCGGGGAAAAAATGTCCACTTGTACAATAAGTTATTTTTAGTAGACCATCCTTTCCCTTCATTGGTTGATGGGAGCTGCTTAGAACAACCTGAGAAAGCTGACAAAGCTCTTTCTAATTGGTTTTGGGATTTACATGTGGCATTTAGCCTAGAGCCATGGATTATTTATCAATAACTTCACACTTCCTGTTTGCTCTGGACTAACTCTTAGTAGTTCTTTCACACTTTGCAAATATTTTGCATCACCTCGTGTGTGCCAACAAACTCTCTGTGGCTGTCGAAATAGATTCAAGTAAAATAGAGATTGTGCCCAGAAGAGAACCTGTGCACAATAGGAGTGAACGGGAATTGAAATTTTGGAATTCTAGGATGGGAGATGAATCATACTTCGATCAGCTGTGTGCTTCCTTGGCCTCTGGTGAAAAAAATACAGCACACGTTACATATGGAAAAGCAGAGCTGGATCAATAGAGAAGGTTCCATGGAATATTTTTTTTCGAGTGTAGGAAATCGGTAAATGTTATGTTCATGCATCTTTTGCATTGTTAAATATCGTACATATCTGCCAGGAATTCCAAAGGAGGAGAGTTACTTTTGTGGCCTACCTATTTCCATGAACTATCTGTTATCACTGACTGAAAATTCTCATGCAGATTGTGATGTTAAAATTGGGCCATTGCTGGGTGTCTAAAGAAGGCCTTGCCAGTCGAACAATTTTCCTAGTGTGGGACCAATTGGAGAAGTGGCACAGTGAAATCCACCAATCTCCCCAGATAGATCGCCTGAACTGTTTTATAAACGCATGAGATTGAACAAGTAAATCATCAATGAAACGCAAGAAAGGTTTGATGATGACTCAGAAATATTGAGCAAACTCATACCAGAATCACATATACATCTTGGTCAAAACCAATCATACACAGTTATGAAAAACGTGAGGGATCAACATCAGGCCGGCAGACAGAACAAAATGGTGGCATGTGGTGATGTTCAGCTACTGTTCTTTGCTTGATGTCAGTGGCATGGAGATAAACCACCTCTTTAGTTGGATCTCCGAGTTGTTGGAGATGCTAGTCTTGTCTCATCCACATCGCTGCACCAATACCAGGAACAGGGCTGCTTCTGGTGACAGCTCGGATCAAAGAAAGGGCTTCAACACCTGCGCCAGTTCTCCAACCTGTTCTCCCTTTGAGCTAAGCTCCCTGGTGGAGCTTGGGCCCTGTGAATGTACTCTCTGTACTTAGCTTTCCGCCCGGGAAACTTCACACCGGTTTTCCTGTGGCTTTGAGGATTTGATTGTGGATATTAGATTTCAAAGGGTCCAAAAATACATTGTCCACAAATGTTTAACATTAGACATTTTTCACTGGTGTATTAGTCAGATTTGATCTTTGCATAGTTAGACAATACTTTTTTAGCAGAGATTTATTTAATAAAAACAATACTTTTTGTTTGATCTCAACACTACGGTATTCAAATTGGATTATATGAAGCGGTGACGGAGTAATGATTTCAAAAAGCAGCTTAATAGAACCTGATGGGCCATTTGGAAAATAAGTTTTCAGCAGCCACAGATTGCATGCAAATGATGAATATAAAGTAGCATTTAACTGCTGTTAACAGCACAAGCAGCATGCAGTTCTCGAGAATTCGTTTAAAGATATGTTGGCTGACTAATATTAAAAACTGTCAACTTCCATTTAAGTGCCTAATATTCAGAACAAAGCACGTATAAGTTATGTATTGCTGCCTGATTCTGTGCATACATTGCCACTCTGAGTTCATGGATGCACTGCCAATGATTTTCGCAATGTGTTCGCGATGAGTTTCCATAACTTTTTGTCGTTAATTTATAAAATAATTTTCTTTGTGAGACGTTTCCAGTTTAAATGGAGCGTGCAACCTGCTCCGGTTGTGAAAACTGTGCCGTCCTTCCTGTGTTTAATGCTGCTTGATAATGAATCTTCATCGAAATAAGTGAGAATAAACCTTTCCTAACTGTTAATGGCTGAATGCTCCTCTGTTGGCAATAAAGGCTTTTTTTCAGGATGTTGAGAGAGACCAACTTGACACTGGTGTTATCACTGCTGTCAGAAAAAGTGATTGCTCATATTATCGAAGTATTTGTTCTTGGCAAAAGTTTTTGACCGAGGAGACCAGAGTGGCAGCCAGCAGTACATGATTGCTCTCTTTACAGCAGGTATGAGTGATGTCCTAATTGCTCTTAACTTGGCCCATCAAGCCTGAATCAATGACACTGGAAGGCCGATACATTTGTCTCTGATATAATTGGCTGCAAACACAGAACTGAATCATAGCAGGAACAGCAAGGTAATTCTTCAAGGTTCTATATGACTGCAGAGTATTTTGGACAAATAAAGCTCCAATATTCATTGTAATGAGGAACACAATTCAACCATTCCTTTCACAAAACAGAACAAAGGGAAGCTGTTTCACCGTTTTGTTCTGGTCCTGCTGCATTTTGCCTGTTTTGGTCCACCCTACACGAGTGTGGGCTCCTAGATTTCCCTCTGACCTTGGCTCGAGTACCCGCTTCATGTACAGCGGCCCATGAATTCAATTGCTTCCCCAGAGGCAGATGGGCTGTGTTTTGCTGTGGGGCCCCAGTTAAAAGCGCGGGCGAGAACGGATGAAATACAGGATGGGGCGGCTGGTGGAGTCAAACCTTCAGCCACTGTGGGATTTGAACCACTGTAGTGAACTAATCTACATCTGAACCACCACTGAGTTTTTTCTTAGTCGTTCATGGGATGTGGGCGACGCTGGCAAGGCCAGCCTTTATTGCCCCTCCCTAATCGCCCTTGAGAAGATAGTGAGCCATCTTCTTGAACCGCTGCCATCCGTGTGTTGAAGGTACTCTCACAGTGCTGTTAGAGAAGGAGTTCCAGGATTTTGACCCAGCGATGATAAATTTCCAAGTCAGGATGGTGTGTGTGACTTAGAGGTTCCCATGCACCTGCTGCCCCTGTCCTTCTAGGTGGCGGAGGGCGCGGGTTTGGGAGGTTCTGGCGAAGAATCCTTGGTGAGTTGCTGCAGTGCATCTTGTAGACGGTACACTGTAAGTTGTAGGTTTTACAATTTCTCTTTTCAACCCGTGCACTGTCCTCCCTTCGCTCACTTTCATTGATGGTGCCACTGCAACCAGGACGATGATGGTGCGTTGGTACTGTAGAACTGCTTCAGGTCTTGAGGCTGTTCAAACTGCCTCATTTAGCCAGGGGGATGTTCCCGACTGCACCAGATCCAGTTCTAAACAACTGCAGTAATGGGTATGGATCTGTGCCTGTCACAAGGGGGCGCTGCTGTTGGAGGCATGGGCCAACATAACCTGGTGATACTTGCTGTCTTCTCCACTCTGGTACCAATTGCGGAGCTGCCACCAGCAGTGAAGCAGCACAGTAAGCAAGGGTTTGTGATGCTGAATTCTTTGGAGCCTCCAGCAGTAATGCTGTGCATCAGACCACTAGACAATCTATTTTAATCCATTGAGCACAGCAGCAATATTTCCTCACACAATTCAATCAGTTAAGAAGTTAGATTTTCTTTTGTCATTCCAAGATTTAATTGAATTAAGCAGCGTTTCTGAGTTCTGCACATTGCTCTAATGCAATTCGATAACAATCATCTCGAAATTTGCAAGATGCTTTTTTAAAACAAGATGTAAAACAAAGAGTCTATTTTAAATACAGTTTAACAAAAATCTCTCCACATTCTCAAGGGCTCCATTCACACAAATTTGTCAGTGTTGTATAATTAGTAATTTTGAGACTGACTGTCAAATGGTATTTATGAAATTAATCTGTTTTACATGTCACGTTATTTTCCATTTAGGTTGTTGTGCAACACATTGACTAGTATGGCTACATTACTACTTTGATATTCTCACTGGTGAGTGCACTGTGCACAAGACACATGACCATGAACAATGGCTTCTGTGCCATTCCCCAGCCCCCTACCACCACTTCCCCACCCCCACTCCCCGGCCCCCATCATTTTCTCCTCCCCCCCCGCCCCCAGCCCGGCCACTTTCTCCACCGCTCCCCACCACTTTCTTTCCTCCCCCTACCCCTGCCACTTCCTACCCCCCTGCACCTCCGCCACTTCCTAACCTCCCCCACCACTTCCCCCCCCCCGGCGTCCCACCACTTTCACCCCAGCCCCACTACTTCGCCCCCCCCACCGCACTTCCTCGCGCCAACCCCACCACTTCCATCCCTCCCGCCCCACCCCTTCCTCCCCCATTCCCCACCCCTTACCCCATTTCCCTTCCTTTCCCTCCTATCCTTCCTCTCTTCCCCATCCTCCCCACACTTCCCATCTGTCCCCGCATCCCACTCCCTTCTCCCCTTCCCCCATCTCTCCTTCCCTTTGCCATTCCTTCCCCCATTGCTCCATTCCTTTTCCCTTTTCCCCTTTCCCTCTCCCCTTACCCCCTCGCCCCTTTACGCTTCTCCCCCTCCCCTTCCAAAATGGCCTCCTTCCGTGCTGTAAATTTTCATGATACTATGATTCCATGAACAGACCCGGGCCGGAGAGCTTTGGGTACCATAGGTCCAACGTCACCTGTTCCTACTGAGCACGCTACACTTCCCACATGTCCTGTGGGATTGGGAGAGGCCTGGCAACAGGTCATGGAATGATGGGATTTTACAGCACGGAAGAAGGCTATTCAGCCCATTGCACTTTGGCGGGTCTCTGAATGAGCTATCCCCTTCCCTATTCATTCTTTTCTTTGTCAAATGCTTATCCACTTTCCCTTAGAAAGGATATATTGGCCTTGGGAGGTGTGCTGCCCAAATTCACCAGAATACTACCAGGACCACGTGGAGCGATTACATAAACTAGGCTTGTATCCCCTGGAATAGAGAAAGTTAAGGAGTGATTTGATTGAGGTTTTAGGATTTTCAACGAAATTGGAGCTCCACATTTGTACTGCGTACAGTTTCGGTCACCATATTATAAAAAGGATATAGAGGCACTGGAGAGGGTGCAGAGAAGATTTACAAGGATGATACCAGAAATGTGAGAGTATACATATCAGGAAAGGATGAATAATAGGCTGGGTCTCTTTTCTCTTGAAAAAAGAAGGCTGAGAGATCTTTAAAATTATGAAAGGTTTTGATAGGGTGGCTACAGAGATTGTTTCCACTTGTGGGGAAGAGCATAATGAGAGGCCATCGATATAAGATAGTCACCAAGAAATCCAATGGGGAATTCAGAAGAAACTTCTTTACCCAGAGAGTGGTGAGAATGTGGAACTCACTACCACAGGAAGTGGTTGA
Organism: Pristiophorus japonicus; assembly: GCF_044704955.1. NCBI lineage: Eukaryota > Metazoa > Chordata > Chondrichthyes > Pristiophoridae > Pristiophorus > Pristiophorus japonicus. The sequence goes on along the minus strand of NC_091987.1, from coordinate 193,813,208 downwards.
AGCGAATAGTATCGATGCATTTAAGAGGAGGCTAGACAAGCATATGAGGGAGAAGGGAATAGAGGGTTATGCTGATAGATTTAGATGAGGAAAGACGGGAGGAGGCTCGAGTGGAGCATAAACACCAACATGGACTGGTTGGGCCGAATGTCCTGTTTCTGTGCTGTATATCCGATGTAATCCTGTGTGATGAGGTAGAGAGAGAGAAACATTTTCCGCTGGTGGGGGAGTCTAGAACAAGGGAACACCACCTTAAAATCAGAGCCAGGCTGTTTAGGAGAGAAGTTAGGAAACATTTCTATACACAAAGGGTCATAGAAGTGTGAAAGTCCCATAAATGATACTAAGCAGTAGATGCTAGCTCATTTAATCATTTTAAATCTGAGAGCAATAGATTTTTTTGCCAGCCAAGGGTATTGAGGGATAAGGACCCAAGGGTGGTGGATGGAGTTAGGATACAGATCAGCCATGATCTCATGGAATGACGGAACAGGCTCGAGGGGCTGAATATCCGACTCATGTTCCTACGATCCTAAAAGCTATAATGGATTCTGCATCCACCACTGTTTCTGTGAGGGCTTTCCATGAACCAACAACATGAGTAATTATATACTGCAATTATACAGGGCCTTGGTGAGACCGTACTTGGAATATTGTGCACAGTTTTGGTCTCCTTACCTAAGGAAGGATATACTTGCCATCGAGGGAGTGCAACGAAGGTTCACCAGACTGATTCCTGGGTTGAGGGAATTGTCCTATGAGGAGAGATAGAGTAGACTAGGCTGATATTCTCTCGAGTTTAGAAGAATGAGAGGTGATTGCATTGAAACATACAAAATTCTTACAGGGCTTAACGGTCGATGCAGGGAGGATGTTTCCCCTGGCTGGGGAGTCTAGAACCAGGGGTCACAGTCTCAGAATAAGGGGTCGGCCATTTAGGACTGAGATGAGGAGAAACTTCGTCACTCAGGGGGTAGTGAATCTTTGGAATTCTCTACCCCAGAGGGCTGTTTAGGCTCAGTATATTCAAGAATGAGATCGATAGATTTTTGGATATTGAGGAATCAAGGGATATGGGGATAGTGCGAGAAAGTGGAGTTGAGGCAGATGATCAGCCATGATCTCATTGAATGGCGGAGCAGGCTCGATGGGCCCAATGGCCTACTCCTGCTCCTAATTCTTATGTTCTTATGTTCTTCCCCCCTTTCCACCCTATTCCCTCCATCACCCCTTTACCCACTCCCCCCCGCACCTCTCCCTCCTTACCTTTCTTCCCCTCCCCACCCTTTCTCCTGATCCCAGCATTTCTCACCCACCCACCCTTTCACCCCCCGCTCCCGCCCTTTCACCCCCTTCACTCCCTTTCTCTCACCTCTCCCTCCCTCCCTTTCTCCCCTTTCTCACCTCCCTTTCTACCCTCCCTTTCTCCCCTTTCTCACCTCCCTTTCTACCCTCCCTTTCTCTCCTCCCTTTCTCCCCTCACTTTCTCGCTCCTCACTTTCTCCCCCCTCTCTCTCCCTTTCTCCAACCCCATATTCCCTCCCTTTCTTCCACCTCCCTCCCTTTCACCCTCCCTTTCTCTCCCCCCTCCCTCCCTTTCTCTCCCCCCTCCCTCCCTTTCTCTCCCCCCCCTCCCTTTCTCTCCCCCCTCCCTCCCTTTCTCGCTCCGCCCTCCCTCTCTTTCTCTCTCCCCCCTCCCTCCCTTTCTCTCTTCCCCCTCCCTCCCTTTCTCTCACCCTCCCCCTCCATTTCTCTCTTGTCCCCCTTCCCTTACTCGCTCCCCCTTCCTCACTTTCTCTCCACCTCACTCCCTCCCTCTCCTCCCTCCCTCTCTCTCTCTCCCTCTCTCCCTCCCTCTCTCTCTCCCCCTTCCTCCCTCTCTCCCCCCTTCCTCCCTCTCTCTTTTTCTGTCTCTCCCCTCCCTCTCTCTCTCCTCTCTCTCTCTCTCTCTCTCTCTCTCTCTCTCTCTCCCCTCCTTCTCTCTCTCTCTCTCTCTCTCTCTCTCCCCTCCCCTCCCTCCCTCCCTCCCTCCTCTCTCTCCCTCCCTCCCACTCTCGTCCCCTCCCTCGCTCTCGCTCTCTCCCCTCCCCTCTCTCTCTCTCTCTCTCTCTCTCTCTACCCCCTCCCTCCCTCTCTCTCCCCCTGTCATGTATTCCACTGTCATTGTAACCCATGTATAAACTGACCGAAGTTGCACACCGTGAGAACATTGACCACGAGGTAGTGAACCTGTGGGAGACACTCCTAACCTTGATTTTCAGGTATAAAAGAGGAAGCTCCAACCACCTTCATCACTTCAATGCTGGCTAATAAAGGTTACTGGTCACAGAGTGACTTTCTCTCTAGTATGGGCCTCGCATGCATTTATACTGTATAGTAAGGACATATTATTGGCGATGAGAAACTGGGATTTAAACCACGCGAGCATGGCCATTAGCAGCACAGAAGAGAGGTACTGTGTTGGTGATGATTGGAACGATTTTATTGAGAGACTACAACAAAGTTTCGTTACTAAGGAATGGTTGGGACAGGATTCGGCCGACAAACACAGGGCTCATCTCCTGACGGTTTGTGGACCCAGGACGTACTCCCTGATGAAGGACCTTCTAGCGCCAGAGAAGCCGGCGTACAAAACTTTTGAAGAGCTTAGTAAGTTGATCGGGGAACACTTTAAACCGGCGAGCAGCATGAACATGGCAAGACACCGGTTTTATATGCACCGGCGGCGAGAAGGGCAACCTGTTCCAGACTTCGTGGCAGACCTCCGGCGACTGGCGAGCCTATGTAAGTTCCCAGATGCATGCAGAGCGGAGATGCTGTGAGACTTTTTTTTATTGAGGGCATCGGGCATGCTGGGGTTTTCAGGAAACTGATTGAGACCAAAAACTTGACCTTGGAAACAGCGGCTTTGATGGCCCAGGCATTTATCTCAGTGGAGGAAGGGACCAGAATGATGTTTGATAAAAGTCTTGGCTTAAATGCAGCAAATGGACAGGGAGTCAACATTGTTAATGCGGCACACAGTTCTCCAGGCAGGCAGGGGGAGTCGAACCTAAAGGGGGAATTCAACAGAGACAATGGCTAGGTGAACGGTGATTCATGCCACTGCAAGGGACAATTCGGCCAGTAATGGGGCCATCAACACTGTCAATGGTGCGCTTAAGGACAGTTACAGAGACAGAGACGATCGACTGGTAATGGAACTTTTGTTTCCAAAAATGGCTCATGTTGGAGGTGTGGAGGCAAACGCCCAGCCAGAGCTTGCAGGTATCAGCAACATACCCGCAGAAACTGCAACGTCAGTGGTCACTTGGTGCGTATGTTCAGGAAGCCTGCAGCCAGGTTGATGCATGAGGAGGATGGGCCCGATGGAAGCCCTACAAAGCCAAATTAACTCTGGGGGAATTCGCTGGAAGCTGAAGTTCAGCAAGTTCATGTGGAGTACATGTACAGTTCATACACCAGGACGCCACCGATAATGATGAAAGTGCTCCTCAATGGCATCCCAGTATCAATGGAGCCAGACAGTCCCTGATGAGTATCAAACAGTTCGACAAGTTGTGGGCGTCCAAGGCCAGGAGTCCAAAATTATTGCCGATTGACGCACAGCTACGGACATACACAAAGGAGATCATCCTGGTGCTAGGCAGTGCCACGGTTGTCGTAAACCACAAAGGTTCGGGGAACAGATTGCCACTCTGGAATGTCCCGGGGGATGGTCCCACACTATTGGGGATGTAAAGTCCTGTCCCCTCAGTACAGATTCACACGAGGCATGTAGTGAAGTCAAGGTCACTCTGGACCTGCACCTTTATTTCACAGCTCTGGAATGCTGCACTTGCCTGAGACCTGTCCTTATATACCTGTCTCTTGCAAGTGCACCCCTGGTGGTAAGGTATGCTGGTGGTTACAGGGCATATCTTATTACAGTCATGTATAACATGTTAGGATACAGTTATATATAATAATGTAAGATACATGACATCACCCTCCCCCAAGGTCTTATTGTCTTTATAGGTTCAGTCTCTCAGGTGGGCTACACTCTCGTGTGGAGCGTCTGAGTTGTGGTTCAGTTGTTTGCCTTGGTGTCTGTTTTTCTTTGGGTGTGGTTGCTGGTATCTCGCCTGGGCTGTCTGTTTCGATTGGCCTTTCCTCAGGTTGTTCCCTCTGTCTGCCCACCAAGTGTGGTGCGAGTTCCACATTGTAGTCTGCCTCTGGTTCTGCAGTGTTGTTGGTAAATCTGCTTTTGACTTGGTCTACATGCCTCCGGCAGGTTTTGCCGTTGTCCATTTGTACTACCAGTAGCCTGTTTCCTTCCTTGCCCGTTACTGTCCCTGCAAGCCATTTGGGACTCCTGCCATAGTTTAGTACAAACACTTTGTCCCCTATCTCATTCCATCTCCCCCTCGAATTTCTGTCATGGTATTCAGTCAGCTTACGGCGCTTTGCCTCAATGATTTCGTGCATGTCTGGGAGGATTAATGAGAGCCTTGTTTTTAAAGTCCTTTTCAACAACAATTGCGCGGGGGGGATCCCAGTCAGTGAGTGCGGACGAGATCTGTATGCCAGCAGCAGTCGCGACAGGCGACCCTGCAGCGTGGGACCTTGGATTTTAAGCATGCCTTGTTTAATGATTCGCACTGCTCTCTCCGCCTGGCCGTTGGAGGCCGGCTTGAACTGTGCCGCCTTGACGTGATTTATGCCGTGGTCAATTATAAAGTCTTGGAATTCTGCGCTGGTGAAGCACAGACCATTGTCACTGACCAATATGTCAGGGATTCCGTGCGTTGCAAACATGGTTGCGAGGCTCTCCACAGTGGTAGAGGTTGTGCTCGAGTTTAAAATGGTGCATTCGATCCACTTTGAAAATGCATCTCCAACTATGAGGAACATTTTGCCCATGAATGGGCCTGCATAGTCTACATGCACACGCGACCACGGTTTGGTAGGCCAGGGGCTCAGTGGAGCCTCCCTGGGGGCATTGCTGAGTTGGGCACAAATGGTGCACCTTCGGACGCAGAGCTCCAAGTCCGCGTCAATACCAGGCTACCAGATGTGGGATCTGGCTATGGCCTTCATGAGAACGATCCCCGGGTGCTCGTGGTGGAGTTCCCGGACAAATGCCTCTCTGCCTCGCAGAGGCATGACTACTCGGCTGCTCCATATCAGGCTGTCTGCTTGTAGTGATAGCTCATGCATTCGCCTGTGAAAGGGTTTTAATTCCTCGGGGCAGGCATCGCGAGCCTCTGCCCAGTCACCGGATAGGACACCTTTTTTACTAAGGATAACGTGGGGTCGCTGGCCGTCCAGGCTCTGATTTGGCGAGCCGTCATGGGCGAACCTGTGGACTCAAAGGCATTGATTACCACGACTATCTCACAATCCTGTTCGTCAGACCCTTCCGTGGTCGCCAGGGGTAGCCTGCTGAGCGCGTTGGCACAGTCGTCTGTGCCTGGTCTGTGCTTTATGGTATAGTCGTAGGACGCCAGCATGATTGCCCACCATTGAATTCGCGCCGAGGCGTTGGCGTTTATTGCCTTGCTCTCGGATAGGAGGGATGTGAGGGGCTTGTGGTCGGTTTGTAATGCGAACTTGGCCCGGAAAAGGTATTGGTGCATCTTTTTGACACCGTACATGCACGCGAGCGCCTCCTTCTCTACCATTCCGTACCCGTGCTCCGCCCGCTAAAGTGACCTGGAGGTATAAGCTATGGGTTGTAATTTGCCCGCACTATTGACATGTTGCAAAATGCACCCGACCCCATACGCTGGCATCGCATGTGAGAACTAGCTTTTTACCTGGGTCAAAGAAAGTCAAAACACTGTTGGAACACAGAAGGTTGCGTGCCTTATTGAAGGCGCGTTCCTGGGCGTCCCCCCAAAACCAATCGCACCCCTTCCTGAGTAGCACATGGAGAGGCTCCAGCAGCATGCTTAAGTTCTGCATAAAGTTCCCAAAGTAATTGAGTAGCCCGAGAAAGGCGTGCAGTTCTGAGACATTCCGGGGCCTGGGTGCCAGGCGAATTGCTTCTGTTTTGGACTCTGTTGGGCGGATTCTATCAGCGGCAATCCTTCTGCCCAAAAATTCAACCTCGGGTGCGAGAAACAGGCACTTGGATTTCTTGACTCGTAGGCCTACCCGATCCAACCGCTTTAGTACTTCCTCCAAATTACAGAGATGGGAGTCGGTGTCCCTGCCTGTGATAAGTATGTCGTCTTGAAATACAACCGTCCCCGGGATGGACTTGAGCAGACTCTCCAAGTTGCGCTGGAATATAGCAGCTGCCGACCTGATGCCGAATGGGCATCGATTGTACATGAAAAGGCCTCGATGTGTGTTGATGGTGGTGAGTAGCTTGGATTCCTCGGTCAATTCTTGCATCATATACACAGATGTGAGGTCTAATTTTGAGAAAAGTTTACCTCCAGCCAATGTGGCAAATAAGTCCTCCACTCTGGGCAGTGGGTACTGGTCCTGTAGGGAGACTCTGTTTATGGTAGATTTGTAGTCCCCACAGATTCGTACGGATCCATCAGGCTTCATGACTGGGACGATGGGACTTGCCCAGTCGCTAAATTCCACAGGTGATATAATGCCTTCCCGCAAAAGCCTGTCTAGTTCGTGTTCAATCTTTTCCCTCATCACATAGGGTACAGCTCTGGCCTTGTGATGGACCGGTCTAGCATCCTGTGTGATGTAGATTTTGACTTTGGCCCCTTTGAAAGTGCCTACACCTGGCTGAAAGAGATGTTCAAATCGCTTTATAACTGTTGAGCAGGAGGTCCGTTCCTCTAATGACATGGCATGGACATCATCCCATTTCCAGTTTAGTTTTGCCAGCCAGCTTCTCCCCAGCAGTGCTGGGGGGTCTCCGGGGACAATCCACAGGGGAAGTCGGTTCACTGTCCCTTTGTGTGTGACAGAGAGCATGGTGCTGCCGAGGACTGGTACGATTTCTTTGGTATAGGTCCTTAGTTTGGTGTCGACCCTTGTGAGTTTTGGTCTGTCTCTTTTATGCGGCCACAGTTGTTCAAATTGTTGAGCGCCCATGAGAGATTGACTCGCTCCCGTATCCAGCTCCATGTTGACAGATATCCCGTTGAGTAGGACCCTCATCATTATAGGAGGCGTCCTGTTGTTGGAGAAGCGGCCATTGATCATGTTGACCCGCTGTACATCGGTGTCCCGGGTACTGTCTCCACCATCTTCTGGTCGGCTTTCCATCCCATCCTCGTCTCCACTGTAAAGTCCTGTCCCCTCAGTACAGATTCACATGAGGCATGTAGTGAAGTCAAGGTCACTCTGGACCTGCACCTTTATTTCACAGCTCTGGAATGCTGCACTTGCCTGAGACCTGTCCTTATATACCTGTCTCTTGCAAGTGCACCCCTGGTGGTAAGGTATGCTGGTGGTTACAGGTCATATCTTATTACAGTCATGTATAACATGTTAGGATACAGTTATATAATAATGTAAGATACATGACAGGGGAGGAGTTGGCTTGCTGTCATGAACTGGAAATGAGGCGATGTCAATGCAATTTCTTCTGTCGAGCGAGTATCATGCTCACAGGTCCTGGACAAATTTGACTCATTATTTCAACCCGGCATTGGCACTTTCATGGGGACCAAGGTAGTGATTCACATAAAACCGGACACCAGGCCAGTACACCACAAGGCCAGAGCGGTGCCGTATGTGATGCGGGAAAAGATGGAAGGCGAATTGGACCGCCTGCTGAGGGAAGGCACCATCTCGCCAGTCGAATTAAGTGACTGGGCGAGCCTGACTGTGCCTGTGCTCAAGGCGGATGGGTCGGTCAGGATATGTGATGATTACAAGGCCACCATCAATAGGGTGTCACTCCAAGACCAGTACCCGCTACCGAGAGCGGAGGACCTCTTTGTGACGCTATCCGGTGGCAAACTTTTTTCAAAATTGGACCCGACCTCAGCTTACATGACCCAGGAGCTGGCGAGTGAGTTGAAGAAGCTGACCACTATCACGACACACAAGGGGTTGTTTGAGTACAACAGATGTCCGTTTGGGATTCGTTCGGCTGCTGCGATCTTTCAATGAAATATGGAAAGCCTCCTCAAGTCGATTCCAAGAACAGTGGTTTTTCAAGACGACTTCCTCATCACAGTTGTGATACTGAAGAACACCTCCGCAACCTGGAGGAGGTGCTACACAGACTGGACCGGGTAGGTCTGCGACTGAAAAAGGCGATGTGCGTCTTCCTAGCTCTAGAGGTAGAATTCCTGGGGAGGAGGGTAGCAACAGACGGGATCAGACCTACTGCGGCCAAAACAGAAGCAATCCAGAGAACCCCCAGACCTTGCAACACGACGGAGCTGCGTTCGTTCCTGGGACTCCTGAACTATTTTGGTAACTTTCTTCCCAAATTGAACACACGGTTAGAGCCGCTACACGTGCTCCTACGCAAATGTCGCGATTGGGTCTGGGGGGGGGCAGCCAGGAAAGGGCTTTTGATAAAGCACGCAATTTGTTATGCTCCAACAATCTGTTAAAACAAGTTTCTTACATGGGTCATATAGCGTTAACGTGCGATGCGTCGTCCTATGAGATCGGGTGTGTGTTGCAGCATGTTAATGCCAAGGGTCAGTTACAGCCAGTAGCTTATGCCTCCAGAAGTCTGTCCCAGGCAGAAAGGGGCTACGGGATGGTAGAAAAGGAAGCGCTTGCATGTGTATATGCAGTAAAAAAAATGCACCAGGACCTGTTTGGCAGGAAATTTGATCTTGAGACAGATCACAAGCCCCTAACGTCCCTTTTGGCCGACAACAAGGCCATAAATGTAAATGCATCAGCCCGCATACAGAGGTGGGCACTTACGTTAGCCGCCAATGACTATACAATTTGGCACAGACCGGGCACTGAAAACTGCGCCGATGAACTCAGCAGGCTCCCACGAGCCACCACTGAGGGAGCAACCGAGCATGGTGCAGAGATGGTCATGGCTGTTGAAGCTTTCAAAAGCGAAGGCTCACCCATGACAGCCCATCAGATCACAGTCTGGACAAATAAAGACGCGCTACTATCTTTAGTCAAGAAATGTGTCCTTAATGAGGACTGGGCAGCCACGTACGGGGTATGCCCTGAGGAATTTAAACCATTTCACAGGTGCAAGGATGAACTCTCGATTCAGGCCGATTGCCTACTATGGGGCAACCGAGTAGTCATGCCCCAGATGGGCAGAGAGGTGTTTATCAGAGAACTCCACAATGAGCACCCGGGCATTGTCATGATGAAGGCAATTGCCAGGTCACACGTTTGGTGGCCAGGGATAGATGCAGACCTGGAACTTTGTGTTCGCAGGTGCAACACGTGTGCCCAGCTGGGCAATGCGCCCAGGGAAGCCCCCCTTAGCCCCTGGTCCTGGCCCGCCAAGCCATGGTCACGCATCCATGTGGACTGCGCAGGTCCTTTCATGGGAAAAATGTTTTTGGTTACAGTAGACGCCTACTCCAAATGGATCGAGTGTGACATTCTTAATTCAAGCACATCCTCTGCCATGGTAGAAAATCTACGGGCAATTTTCGCCGCCCATGGTCTACCGGACGTCTTGGTCAGCAACAATGGCCCGTGCTTTACAAGCGTTGAATTCCAGGACATCATGGCAGGAAATGGTGCCAACCATGTCAGAACGGCACCGTTCAAGCCGGCCTCCAACGGCCAGGCGGAACGAGCAGTGCAGATAATCAAACGGGATGCTCAGAATCCAAGGGGGTTCCCTACAAAGCTGCTTATCACGCCTCCTGTTGGCCAATAGATCCCGATCACACTCGCTCACAGGGGTTCCACCCGCAGAGCTGCTAATGAAAAGGACGCTCAAAACCAGGTTATCCCTTATACACCCCACCATGAAAGAAATTGTTGAGAGCAGGCGCCAGTCACAATGTGACTACCATGACAGGAATGCGAGGGTGCGATGTATTGATGTCAATGGCCCTGTCTTTGCCCTCAACTACACTGCAGGGCCCAAATGGCTCGCAGGCACTGTGATTGCCAAAGAGGAGAATAGGATTCTAGTCGTTAAACTTACCAATGGACAAATCTGCCACAAACACGTGGATCAAACAAAAAGGAGGTTCTGCAACCCCATAGAAGAAGCAGAGGAAGAACACGATGTAGAGTTTACTCCACCACAGGTGACTGAACACCAGAATTAAGTGGAGGAGAGCCCAGTCACTGTGGGCAGTCCGGACAGGCCTGAGGCACCGCAAACAGCAGACACTCAGGCCAGTGCCCAACGACCGGAGCCCCAACTCAGGCGCTCTACAAGGCAGCATAAACCACCAGAGAGACTTAACCTATGATCCCAATAAGACTTTGGGGGGGAGGTGATGTCATGTATTCAACTGTCATTGTAACCCATATATAAACTGACCTAAGTTGTACACTGTGAGAATATTGACCACTAGGTGGGGAACCTGTGGGAGACACTCCTAAGCTGGACTTTCAGGTATAAAAGGGGAAGCTCCACCCACCTTCATCACTTCAGTGCTGGCTAATAAAAGGACTGGTCACAGAGTGACCTTCTCTCAAGTATAGGCCTCGTGTGCATTTATGCTGTATAGTAAGGACATATTACCCCCCTCCCTTTCCCTCACCCCCCCTCCCTTTCTCTCACCCCCCTTCCTTTCCCTCACCCCCCTCCCTTTCCCTCACCCCCCCTCCCTTTCTCTCCCCCTTCCTCCCTTTCTCCCTCCCTTTCTACCCCACTCCCTTTCTCTCTCCCTCCCTCCCTCCCTTTCTCTCTCCCTCCCTTTCTACCCCACTCTCTTTCTCTCTCCCTCCCTCCCTCCCTTTCCCCCTCTATTTCTCTCTGCCCCCTTCCCTCCCTTTCTCTCTCGCCCCCTCCATTTCTCTCCCCCTGCCTCCATTTCTCTCTCCCCCTCCCTTTCTCCGTCCCCCCATCCCTCCATATCTGTCTCCCCCCTCCCTCCCTCCCTTTCTCTCCCCACTCCCTCCCTCCCTTTCCCTCCCCCTCCCTCCCTTTCTCTCCCCCTCCCTCCCTTTCTCTCCCCCCTCCCTCTGTTTTTCTCTCCCCCCTCCCTTTCTCTCCCCTACTCCATTTTTTCTCTTCCCCCTTCCCTTTTTCTCTTCCCCTCCCTTTCTCTCTCTCTACCCCCTCCCTTTCTCTTTCTCTCTCCCCCCCTCCATTTCCCTCACCCCCTCCCTTTCCCTCTCACCCCCCTCCTTTTCTCTCTCACCCTCCCCCTCCCTTCTTCCCCCCCTCTTCCCCTTCGCCATCACTTTATGCCTTTCCCCCTCTCCGATGATGCCTCACCAAGTGACCCCACCCCTCCCTTCCCCCATTCAGTTGCCTGAACGCAATAGGATCAATTTTACCCGACTGATAGCTGCTTATTGCTTTGACAGGTTGGTGTACCCGTGAGTGAGTATTGGAAAAACTGCTGAAGCATCAATGAAAATACTGCCTCTGTTGCACTAATAAGTGTCATGAACTGAAGAAATCTCAGTTGACAGCCTCGGTTTTCCTGCAGACAAAATGGGAAGGACGCTTATGCACTATATAAGATTTCTTCATTGCTCAGAAACTGAGCCGAAGCAGAATAAAAATTTCAAGCGACAATACAAACCCAGTCTAATTATTAATGGGCAGTCAGCACTATTTTAGCAAGCATTGTGGCAGATGGTCACTGGTTGCTAGGCACTCGTGTCTCCAGGAATCAATACATTCACAAAATCATTCTTCATTCCCCTTGGTGAAAGAGTTATGGGACTGTGTGGCATAAATATAGAATAAAAAGCTAGGACAGAATTTGAGTAGAAATACCCGTCTGCAATACAATGCATGCACAATTCTGTTTTGTCATAATGTCTGATGTGTCCTGTTGTGTATGGAGAAAGAGTCAGACTGAACACTGAGCTCAAAGTAAAGTGTGACCGTAGTCTTTTATTGCAGGTCTCTTAAATACCTGTGCTCCCAAGGGATTATGGGATCCCTTGGGACTCCGGGGAATGAGCCCTCTGGTGGCTGTACAGAGTAAATACAAGTCCACATATATAACAACATTCCCCCCCAAAAGTCAATAGTGTAACTATTTACAATGTGAGTCGATCTGGGGCCCTTCTTGCCCTGGTTGATCGTCTTGGTGTGAAAGCTGGTGTTGTTGAATCATTTGTTGGGCCCGCGCTGGGCTGCTGTGCAGCTGGCCTTGCTGGGCTGCCTGGTGTGTTGGGCCCTGCAGAGCTGCTGTGGACGATGGGTTATGCTTCGTGGTCAACCGTGGTGCCGGTTGCCACTAGTGTGTATGTTGGGGGATCAAAAAAGGTAGGATCCAAGGTGGGTTGCTCAGGATAGTCCGTGAATCTGAGTTTGATTTGGTCCAAGTGTTTCCGGTGAGTGAGTCCATTTGAAAGTTTGACCCGAAACACCTTGTTCCCCTCTTTGCCCACGACAGTGCCGGGAAGCCACTTGAGACCTTGTCCATAATTTAATACAAATACAGGATCATTGACTTCAATCTCGCTTGACACATTTGCGCTGTCAAGGTATGCACTTTGTTGAAGCCGCCTGCTCTCTACCTGTTCATGTAGATCAGGGTGAACTAACGAGAGCCGTGTCTTAAGTGCTCTTTTCATGATCAGTTCAGCAGGTGGGATCCCAGTGAGTGAGTGTGGTCTCATGTGGTAGCTAAGCAGGACTCGGGATAGCCGAGTCTGCAGTGAGCCTTCAGTTACCCTCTTCAAGCCTTGCTTGATGGTTTGCACTGCTCTCTCTGCCTGACCATTGGACGCTGGTTTAAATAGGGCAGATGTGACATGTTTGATCCCGTTACGGGTCATGAATTCTTTGAACTCAGCACTGGTAAAACATGGCCCGTTGTCGCTCACCAGGACATCAGGTAAGCCGTGTGTGGCAAACATGGCCCGCAGGCTTTCAGTGGTGGCAGCGGACGTGCTAGCTGACATTATCTCACGTTCAATCCACTTGGAGTAACGTGTCTCCAACACAAGGAACATTTTACCCAAGGACGGGCCTGCATAGTCGACGTGTACCCTAGACCACGGTTTGGAGGGCCAAGACTAGAAACTTAGCGGCGCCTCTCTGGGTACATTGCTTAACTGTGAGCATGTATTACATCTGTGAACGCAGGACTCTAAGTCCGCATCGATACTGGACCACCACACATGGGATTTGCCTATCGCTTTCATCATTACGATGCCTGGGTGGGTACTGTGGAGGTGATGAAGGCGTCTCTGCCCTTCTTGGGGACCACTACTCGATTGCCCCACAGAAGGCAGTCTGCCTGTGTAGACATTTCATCTTTGTGCCACTGGAACGGCTTTATCTCTTCCTGCATTTCCACTGGGACACTGGACCAGCTCCCGTGAAGCACACAGCTTTTGACTAGAGATAATAAGGGGTCCTGGCTTGTCCAGGTTTTGGTCTGCCGGGCACTGACTGGTGATTGCTCACTCTCAAATGCTTCCATAACCATGGCTAGATCCGCAGGCTGCGCCATTTCCACTCCCGCGATGGGCAATGGCAGCCTACTGAGCGCATCGGCGTAGTTTTCTATGCCTGGCCTGTGGTGGATGGCGTAGTTGTATGCGGACAATGTGATCGCCCATCTCTGGATGCAGGCCGATGAGTTGGTATTTATCCCTTTACTCTCGGAAAACAGGGATATAAGTGGCTTATGGTCAGTTTCCAATTCGAATTTTAGCCCAAGCAGGTATTGATGCATTTTCTTTAACCCATGAACAGATGCTAACACTTCTTTTTCAATCATGCTGTAGGGTCTCTTGGCCTTAGACAGACTCCTGGATGCATAAGCAACCGGTTGCAGTTTCCCGAAATCATGAGCTTGTTGCAATACACACCCGACGCCATATGACGACGCGTCACATGCTAGTACCAAACACTTACATGGATCATACAACAGAAGCAAATTGTTTGAGCATAACAATTTTATCACTTTTACAAAGGCATTTTTTGGCTTTTGCCCCAAACCCATTCACCCCCTTTTCGTAGTAAGACATGTAATGGTTCTAGCAGGGTGCTGAGACCGGGTAAGAAGTTACCAAAGTAGTTCAAGAGTCCCAGAAATGACCACAGCTCCATCACGTTCTGTGGCCTCAGTGCGTTCTCGATTCCCTCCGTCTTCGCGTTGGTGGGCCTGATGCCGTCCGCCGCAATCCTCCTTCCCAGGAACTCCACTCAGGCGCCAGGAAAATGCACTTCGAATGTTTTAACCTGAGCCCCACGTGGTTCAGTCGACTAAGAACCTCCTCCAGGTTCTACAAGTGCTCAACTGTGTTCCGACCTGTGACCAAGATGTCGTCCTGGAAGACCATGGTGTGCGGGACCAACTTCAGTAAACTTTCCATGTTACTCTGGAATATCGCCGTCGCTGATCAGATTCCAAACGGGCATCTGTTATAAACAAAAAGACCTTTGTGCATGTTGATGCAGGTGAGGGCCTTCGATGATTCCTCCAGTTCCTGCATCATGTCGGCAGAAGTCAGATCCAGCTTCATGAAGGTCTTTCCTCCCGCCAGCGTTGCAAAGAGGTTGTCAGCTTTTGGTCGTGCAGGGAGAAACAATTGATAGTTACTTTGTAATCACCACAGATTCTGACGGTGCTGTCTCCCTTGAGGACTGGGACAATAGGACTGGCCCACTCGCTGAACTCGATCGGTGAAATGATGCCCTCTCGTTGCAGCCGGTCTAGCTCGATCTCTACCCTTTCTCTCATCATGTACAGTACTGCTTTCGCCTTGTGATGGATGGTCACATACCCAGAATGAGGTGGATCTGCACTTTTGCTCCTTGGAATTTCCCGATGCCTGGTTCGAACAGCGAAGGAAATTTGTTTAAGACCTGGGCACATGAAGTGTCGTCAGCAGGCGATAGTGCTCGAACGTCGTCCCAGTTCCAGCGTATCTTTCCCAGCCAGCTCCTGCTGAGCAGCGTGAGACCATCGCCCGGTACCACCCAGAGTGGTAGCTTGTGCACCGCTCCATCGTAGGAGACCTTTACGGTAGCACTGCCGATTACAGGAATCAGTTCTTTAGTGTAAGTTCTTAGTCTCATGAGAACTGGAGTTAAGACTGGCCTTGAGGCCTTGTTGCACCACAACCTTTCGAAAGTCTTTTTACTCATGATGGACTGTCACGTGTCCGTGTCCAGTTCCATTGACTCCGGGAGTCCATTTAGTTCAACATTCAACATTCAGCATTATCGGGGGACAATTCATGGTGAATGTGTGCACCCCATGTACCTCTGCTTCCTCTATCTGAGGCTCTGGTTTGTAGTGATCCTCCGTGGATCTGTGCTCCTCTGTAACGGTGGTTTGCAGGTTTAACAGGCTTAGCAGCTCGCCTGCACACTCGTTGGAGGTGTCCCATTGTTCCACAGCCCTTGCAAACGTATCCTTTGTATCGGCATGAATGGAAATGATGATCGCCCCCGCAGCACTAACAAGGTGTTAATGGCCTTGCCTTCATCACCCTTGAAGGTGGACTCTGAGACATCTGCGGACGTGTAGCTGCAGGTATGTGTGACCTGCCCTGTACGTTACGATTCGAAAACAACATCACTTTGTTCACAGTACTTGTAGCAACACTTGTGTGCTGAGAGATTTGCTTAGTATTGTCACTGTTGTTGTTATGTATCGCTATGGCCTTACTCAAGGTTGGGGTCTCTACAGTCAATAGTTTGCCAAGTATGGTTTCGTGGCCAATGCCAAGTACAAAAAGGTCTCTGAGCATGTGCTCCAAATGTCCTTCAAATTCGCAATGTCCTGCAAGGCGTCACAGCTCGGCGACATAAATCACCACTTCCTGGCCTTCAGATCTTTTGTAGGTGTAGAACCAGTACCTCACCATCAGAACGTTTTCCTTTGGGTTCAAATGCTCTCAGACCAGTGTGCACAAATCGTTGTACGATTTCTCCGTGGGTTTCGCTGGAGTGAGCAAATTCTTCATGAGACCATACGTTGGTGCCCCAGATGGTGAGGAGGATCACTCTACGTTTGGCAGCGCTCTCTTCCCCATCTAGCTCATTGGCCACGAAGTATTGGTCGAGTCACTCCACAAAAGTTTCCCAATCATCTCCCTCCGAAAATTTCTCCAGGATGCCCACTGTTCTCTGCATCTTTGGGTTCGCTATCTGTATCACGTCGCCAGTTGTTGTGTGTGGAGAAAGAGTCAGACTGAACACTGTGAGCTTAGTCTTTTATTGCAGGTCCGCAGAGTGCCTCTCCAACCTGTGAGGCCTTCTTAAATACCTGTCCTTCCAAGGGATTATGGGATCCCTTGGGACTCCAGGGAATGAGCCCTCTGGTGGCTATACAGAGTAAATACAAGTCCATATAGAAACATGTTCCACTACCCATTGCAATGTTTAATGCTTTGCGACATTACAAAACATTAGAAATAGCAAAACTAAATAAGAGGCGCACAAAGTTTGCACCTTACTAAAACTGATTCCTCAACATCCACATTTACCGCCTGAATCGACTAGGCTTATATTCACTGGAATTTAGAAGAATAAGAGGGTATCTCATAGAACCATATAAAATTCTGACAGAATTGGACAGGTTAGATGCAAGAAGAATGTTCCCAATGTTGGGGAAGTCCAGAGCCAGGGGTCACAGTCTAACGATAAGGGAAAGCCATTTAGGACTGAGATGAGGAGAAACTTCTTCACTCAGAGTTGTGAACCTGTGGAATTCTCTACCACAGAAAGCTGTTGAGGCCAGTTCGTTAGATATATTCAAAATGGAGTCAAATGTGGCCCTTACGGCTAAAAGGATCAGGGGGTATGGTGAGAAAGCAGGAATGGGATACTGAAGTGCATGATCAGCCATGATCATATTGAATGGTGGTGCAGGCTTGAAGGGCCGAATGACCTACTCCTGCATCTATTTTCTATGTTTCTATGTCCAAGTGCGCCACAATTTTAAGATGGCGGGGCTGGATTTTCGGTTCTGCACATTTCGGGGCGATAATGTCGGCGGAGCGGTAAAGTTTACGCCAGGGATCAGTTTGCGAGTCAGTCAGCAAAATTCATCAGCTGGACCGTGAGTGTGGGGCGGAGCGCTAAAGGAGGCGTTGCATACCTCTCTTAGGGTGCTAGGCCGGCTGAGCAAGGGAAAAAACTGAGCGAAACAGCTTGCCTCGGAACGCTCTAAGAGAGGCCTGGGGACAAAAAAAACTGAAAAAAACAACAAAAACATTCCTAATCAATAACTCACGCCACCACAACATAAATCCGCACCCCCCCCGCCCCCCAAAAAAAAAACAATCACACTTACCCGAGGTCGACATTACTTACCTCACTGCAGCCGCTAGAGCTCGGACCACCCGCTTTCACAGATGGTCCCAGCAGGGAGCGCTATGGGTCGGGCGCCAGCCAAAACTTGAGTCAGTGTCGCAACCAGGGGCGTTGCACACCTGCAGTAATGTTCTGCGTCCCCTCTAAACCGGCCCCAAATGTCCTGGCGGGGCGCTGGAAGCTGGCCAGCCACCCAGAAGTGCTTATTGCCACCATTGCCGCCGCTCCGGGCACTAATAAGGGCGGCAGAAGACCAAAAATCCAGCCCAAAGTGTGGTAATGTTGACGCTCAGTGATGGAGAGGAAACACCTTTAAGTTGTCTTGCGAAGGGAAAATTCTATTTATACAAGATGTGTGCTTCCTGAGCTCAGAGTGTTGATACTGTTACTGGATATTACAGGAGAAGATGTTTCAGTGTCCTTTTAAATAGATAATTTGATACAAACTTGAATCTCACGGTGGTGATGGGAACTTGTGAATGCTAAAGTTGTAAGTAAAGTGGCAGATGTGATATAAATTATAGCCTGTTGCTCTTAATAATGCATTTTATACCACAAATGAATTGGGTACAGAAAATTATGAAAGAAAGTTCAAAGGTGAATGGAATGACTCCAGCACAGCGAGTGGCAATATTTAAATAAGTATATGACAGCATATTAAATGATAGGGGGGTGGAAGCGGATTCAATAGTAACTTGCAAAAGGGAATTGGATATCTACTTGAAAAGGGAAGATTTTGAGGGCTATGGGGAAAGAGTAGGGGAGTGGGACTAATTGGAGAGCTCTTTCAAAGAGCCGGCACAGGCATGATGGGCCAAATGGCCTCCTTCTGTACTATAAGATTCTATGGTTCATTGGTTGCTTTCCTGCAGAAGATGTAGAAATCTGGAACATTGTTGCTGCATATTTTGGTGTGTTTACTCAGGATGCATGGAGCAGCAGTGTACTGTCACGGTGTGTAAGGAAGTAAAATGTGTCAAACATATTTACGCACCTCATGCTGCAATCTGAATGACTATGATGGGAGTGTCTACTGGTAGGTGTTTTATTGCAAGGAGTGTACTGAGCAATGATAATCCCCACATGAATTGATTTCCAAATGCTGGTTTCCACCTTAGTAGACGACAAGGAGTGACTGCTATACTATCTTCAAAGAAAAGAAAATAGTTCCAATGTTTAGAATGAGATAGTTCAAATACAGCAAAAATGAGCAGTTTCTCAGACCATAGGCACTGCGGGGATAGCAAATGGAAGATTCACACTGAGGCAGTGAGAGGGAATTAGAACTGACGGTGCTTCTCTCACTATAACTGACCTAGGAGTTCTTGTGACTGGAACTGGGTGTGCAGAAGAGGAAAATGGACAAATTCCAGCAGTCACCTGCCTCACCTTAAGGATGTACAAAAACAAAAGTTGGATATTTTCTTTGGTCCGAATCCAATAGGTGTTAAATATCTTGGGGTCTCAGAACTGGGACAAACTAAGCGAGCAGGCACTTCGAAGCATCACCCTGAGCCAATACAAACAGTGCAGCCGACTTCACAGCTACAAAAAAAATCTTTCTGTTTCCATAAAATATTGAATATAATTTTGCTCGATCTTGTCTGTTGCACACTTTCTGACCGAGGGTCTAGCAATGTCTAGTACAAGTTCCTAGTGAGCTGCCTCTCCACTGAACATCTTTCCGAATGATTCCAGTTGAAATTGGAAATGCATTACACGGCCTATGTTCAATTCGAACTGGAATCCCACCTCTCTGGTACCCAGCAAGTTGCTGTATCCCCAGGCTGTTGAAGAAACCCGCACTCATCAGCAAAAGGAATCCTGTGCGGTCTCTATTGAGACTAAAACTTGAACTTGTCATTTTTTTTTCTTTATTCATTCACGGGATCTGGGCTTGGCTGGCAAGGCCAGCATTTATTGCCCATCCCTAATTGCCCTTAGTCGAGGGTTATGGGGAGCGGGCAGGGAAGTGGAGTTGAGGCCAAGATCAGATCAGCCATGATCTTATTGAACAGCAGAGCAGGCACGAGGGGCCAAATGGCCTGCTCCTATTTCTTATGTTCCTAATTGAGTGGTGTGCTAGGCCATTTCAGAGGGCAATTAAGAGTCAACCACATTGCTGTGGGTCTGGAGTCACATATAGGCCAGACCGAGTAAGGATGGCAGATCTCCTTCTCTAATGGGCATTCGTGAACCAGATGGGTTGTTACAACAATCTAGTAGTTACATTACTGATACAAGCTTTTTATTCTGGATTCATTTATGAACTGAATTTAAATTCCCCAGCTGCTGTAGTGGAATTTGAACTCGTGTCCCTGCATCATTCATCCCGGCTTCTGGATTACTCATTCAGTAACATAACTGTTGTGTATGTAAACCTGTAATTACCATGTCTAACCACCAGAGGGCTTATCTCCTGGAGGCCCAAGGGATCCCAGAATCCCTTGGGAGCACCTATATATAAGAAGGCCCCACAGGCTGGAGAGGCACTCTGAGATCTGTAATAAAGGACTACAGTCACACCTTACTTTGAGCTTGCAGTATCTAGTCTGACTCTTTATTCAAGACATAACAATAACCACTCTGCTATCATTCCCGTATGTGACAAAACAGAAGTATTATATTTCTTAGTCATGTAGCAATATAAAATTGATTTACTGCTTTCCTCTTTCAATCAAACAGGCTATCCTGTGCTGCTGTATGTGCATTGCTGCTTAATTTGTGTTGTACCATAGTTTTTGGCATTCAGCTTGTCACTGTCATTGTCTGAGTGAAGTGCAACGCCCCCACTTGTCTGTAATGTAGGAGATGCCTGATTGCTTCAGTAGATAAAATGATTTTCAAATATCTGCATTTCTCACTGCAGTTGCTGTGATCAGCCTTCATGTGTTGGACATGACTATCTTGTAACTAGGTCAGTCTGCTGGCGGAGTTCTGTGATTTACATCTATTTCATCAAAAACGGTCGAGGGAAAAGGCAGGATTTTTTAAAAGACTTAAAGTTTTATGTCTAAAAGTTGAACATTTATTTGATCATCAGAACGTGTGTCTGCGAGTGAATCATTCCCAGTTAAGAAGCCACTGTAACAATGAAGCCTTAGACGATGAGGCCGTTTAGTTACTGAGATGTAGGTCAGATAGGCAAGAAGTTTGACTATTTTGGGAATGTTTGTAAGGACTTGCTGAATTGAAAAAACAGCTCCTGAGGTGTTCTGATTAGCATGTACGTGGAAATTACATATTCATCTATCACAGGAGGACGTTGGGGCAGTTCTGAATAGGAGGGTCAATAGGAACGATGTCAAGGCTTTGGAGAGGAGGCAGAGGGGATTTACCAGAATGGTACCAGGGATGAGGGACTTCAGTTGTGTGGAGAGACGGGAGATGCTGGACTTGTTCTCCTCAGAGCAGAGAGGGTTAAGGGGAGATTTAATAGAGGTGTTCAAAATCACGACGGGTTCCAATAGAGTAACTAAGGCAAAACTGTGTCCACCGGCACTAGGGTTGGTAATCATTTGACACAGATTTAAAGTAATTAGCAAAACAACCAGTAGGGAGATGAGAAATATTTTACACAGCGATTTGCTATGATCTGGAATGCACTGTATGAAAGGATGGTGGCAGCAGATTCAACAGTAAATTTCAAAAGGGAATTGGATAAATACATGAAAAGGAAATATTTGTAGGGCTATGAAAGAAAGACTTGCATATATATAGCTCCTTTCACAACCACCGGACGTTTCAAAGTGCTTTACAGTCAATGAAGTACTTTTAAAGTGTCGTCACTGTTGAAGGAAACACGGTAGCCAATTTGTGCACAACAAGCTCCCACAAATAGCAGTGTGATGATGACCAGATAATCTGTTTTTGTTATGTTGATGGATAAACATTGGCCAGGACACCGGTGATAACTTCCCTGCTCTTCTTCAAAATAGTGCCATGGGATATTTTACATCCACCTGAGAGGGCAGACAGGGTCTCGGTTTAACATCTCATCTGAAAGACGGCACCTCCAACAGTGCAGCACTCCCCCAGCACTGTTCAAGTCCCTGGAGTTGGATTTGAAACCACAACCTTTTGACTCAGAGGCAAGTGTGCTACCCACTGAGCCACAACTGAGACTATGGGGAAAGAACAGGGGAGTGGGACTAATTGGATAACTCAATGAGCTGGCACAGGCACAATGGGCTGGATGGTCTCCTTCTGTGCTGTGTGATCCTATGATTCATTGGTTTCTTTCCTGCAGAAGATTTGATTTGATTTCCGTAATGCTGGATCTCATCCTAGTGGAGGACAAGATAAAAAGAGAATTGGGACTGTGGACAGATGTTTGGGTAAGAAGTGACTGCTGTATAAGAGGCCCATCACTGTACTGTTTAACACCATGATGGAGGCTCACAAATGGACTGACTTATCCAGCTCTTTTCACAGAATGATTCCACAGATTGAAAGCATTACAGTCCAAACAATGCCAATATCCAGGGATGATCTCAAATTTGTTTGTAAAATCAGATTAGACCAAATTGGACCAGTAAACGATTGGCTGTAAACAGTTTTGAGATGTCCTGAAGTCGTGAAAGGTGCTATATAAATGCAAGTCTTCATTTCTTTAGATGAGGCCCAATTACGGATCATAGAAACATAGAAAGTAGGTGCAGGAGTAGGCCATTCGGCCCTTAGAGCCTGCAACACCATTCAATATGATCATAGCTGATCATGCAACTTCAGTACCTCATTCCTGTTTTCTCTCCATACCCCTTGATCCCTTTAACCGTAAGGGCCACATCTAGGTACATGTCGGTGCCAACAAGAAGCGGGAAGAGGTCCTACAAGCTGAATTTAGGGAGCTAGGAGTTAAATTAAAAAGTAGGACCTCAAAGATAGTAATCTCTGGATTGCTACCAGTGCCACATGCTAATCAGAGTAGAGGGAGTAGGATAGTTAGAATAAATATGTGGCTTGAGCAGGGTGCAAGAGGGAGGGATTCAAATTCCTGGGACATTGGAACCAGTTCTGGGGGAAGTGGGACCTGTACAAAAGTGACGGTTTGCACTTGGGCAGGACTGGAACTGATGTCCTGGGGGTAACATTTGCTAATGCAGTTCGGGAGAGTTTAAACTAATATGGCAGGGGGATGGGAACCTATGCAGCGAGACAGGGCGAAGTAATATGGAGTCAGAAACAGATGGTAGAAAGGTAAAAAGCAATAGTGGAAGGCCGAGTAAACAAAGGCAAGAAACAAAAAGGGCCACACGACATCATAATTCTAAAAGGACAAAGGGTGATAAAAAAACAAGCCTGAAGGCTTTGTGTCTTAATGCAAGGAGTATCCGTAATAAGGTGGATGAATTAACTGTGCAAATAGATGTTAACAGATATGATGTGATTGGGATTACAGACGTGGCTCCAGGATGATCAGGGCTGGCAACTCAACATCCAAGGGTATTCAACATTCAGGAAGGACAGAATAAAAGGAAAAGGAGGTGGGGTAGCATTGCTGATTAAAGAGGCGATTAATGCAATAGTTTGGAAGGGCATTAGCTTGGATGATGTGGAATCGATATGGGTAGAGCTGCAGAACACCAAAGGGCAAAAAACGTTTGTGCGAGCTGTGTACAGACCTCCAAACAGTAGTAGTGATGTTGGGGAGGGTATCAAACAGGAAATTAGGGGTGCATGCAATAAAGGTGCAGCAGTTATCATGAGTGGCTTTAATATGCATATAGATTGGGCTAACCAAACTGGAAGCAATACGGTGGAGGAGGATTTTCTGGAGTGCATAAGGAATGGTTTTCTAGACCAATATGTCGAGGAACCAACTAGGGGGGAGGCCATCTTAGACTGGGTGTTGTGTAATGAGAGAGGATTAATTAGCAATCTCGTTGTGCGAGGCCCCTTGGGGAAGAGTGACCATAATATGGTGGAATTCTACATTAGGATGGAGAATGAAACAGTTAATTCAGAGACCATGGTCCAGAACTTAAAGAAGGGTAACTTTGAAGGTATGAGGCGTGAATTGGCTAGGATAGATTGGCGAATAATACTTAAGGGGTTGACAGTGGATGGGCAATGGCAGATATTTAGAGACCGCATGGATGAACTACAACAATTATACATCCCTGTCTGGCATAAAAATAAAAAAGGGAAGGTGGCCCAACCGTGGCTATCAAGGGAAATCAGGGATAGTATTAAAGCCAAGGAAGTGGCATACAAATTGGCCAGAAAGAGCAGTGAACCCAGGGACTGGGAGAAATTTAGAACTCAGCAGAGGAGGACAAAGGGTTTGATTAGGGCAGGGAAAATAGAGTACGAGAGGAAGCTTGCAGGGAACATTAAGACGGACTGCAAAAACTTCAATAGATATGTAAAGAGAAAAAGGTTAGTAAAGACAAACGTAGGTCCCCTGCAGTCAGAATCAGAGGAAGTCATAACTGGGAACAAAGAAATGGCAGACCAATTGAACAAGTACTTTGGTTCGGTATTCACTAAGGAGGACACAAATAACCTTCCGGATATAAAAGGGGTCAGAGGGTCTAGTAAGAAGGAGGAACTGAGGGAAATCCTTATTAGTCGGGAAATTGTGTTGGGGAAATTATGGGAGGACTTAAGGAGGTGGCCTTTGAAATAGCGGATGCATTGACAGTCATTTTCCAAAATTCCATAGACTCTGGATCAGTTCCTATGGAGTGGAGGGTAGCCAATGGAACCCCACTTTTTAAAAAAGGAGGGAAAGAGAAAACAGGGAATTATAGACCGGTCAGCCTGACATCGGTAGTGGGTAAAATGATGGACTCAATTATTAAGGATGTCACAGCAGCGCATTTGGAAAGAGGTGACATGATAGGTCCAAGTCAGCATGGATTTGTGAAAGGAAAATCATGCTTGACAAAGCTTCTGGAATTTTTTGAGGATGTTTCCAGTAGAGTGGACAAGGGCGAACCAGTTGATGTGGTATATTTGGATTTTCAGAAGGCTTTCGACAAGGTCCCACACAAGAGATTAATGTGCAAAGTTAAAGCACATGGGATTGGGGGGTAGTGTGCTGACGTGGATTGAGAACTGGTTGGCAGACAGGAAGCAAAGAGTAGGAGTAAATGGGTACTTTTCAGAATAGCAGGCAGTGACTAGTGGGGTACCGCAAGGTTCTGTGCTGGGGCCCCAGCTGTTTACATTGTACATTAATGATTTAGACAAGGGGATTAAATGTAGTATCTCCAAATTTGCGGATGACACTAAGTTGGGTGGCAGTGTGAGCTGCGAGGAGGATGCTATGAGGCTGCAGAGTGACTTGGATAGGTTAGGTGAGTGGGCAAATGCATGGCAGATGAAGTATAATGTGGATAAATGTGAAGTTATCCACTTTGGTGGTAAAAACAGAGAGACAGACTATTATCTGAATGGTGACAGATTAGGAAAAGGGAAGGTGCAACGAGACCTGGGTGTCATGGTACATCAGTCATTGAAGGTTAGCATGCAGGTACAGCAGGCGGTTAAGAAAGCAAATGGCATGTTGGCCTTCATAGCGAGGGGATTTGAATACAGGGGCAGGGAGGTGTTGCTACAGTTGTGCAGGGCCTTGGTGAGGCCACACCTGGAGTATTGTGTACAGTTTTGGTCTCCTAACTTGAGGAAGGACATTCTTGCTATTGAGGGAGTGCAGCGAAGATTCACCAGACTGATTCCCGGGATGGCGGGACTGGCCTATCAAGAAAGACTGGATCAACTGGGCTTGTATTCACTGGAGTTCAGAAGAATGAGAGGGGACCTCATGGAAACGATTAAAATTCTGATGGGTTTAGACAGGTTAGATGCAGGAAGAATGTTCCCAATGTTGGGGAAGTCCAGAACCAGGGGTCACAGTCTAAGGATAAGGGGTAAGCAATTTAGGACCGAGATGAGGAGAAACTTCTTCACCCAGAGAGTGGTGAACCTGTGGAATTCTCTACCACAGAAAGTAGTTGAGGCCAATTCACTAAATATATTCAAAAAGGAGTTAGATGAAGTCCTTACTACTCGGGGGATCAAGGGGTATGGCGAGAAAGCAGGAATGGGGTACTGAAGTTGCATGTTCAGCCATGAACTCATTGAATAGCGGTGCAGGCTCGAAGGGCCAAATGGCCTACTCCTGCATCTATTTTTGATGGTTCTATGTTTTCTATGTTTCTAACTCCCTTTTGAATATATCTAACGAACTGGCCTCAACAACTTCACAGAATTCCACAGGTTCACAATTCTCTGGGTGAAGAAGTTTCTCCTCGTCTCGGTCCTAAATGGCATACCCCTTATCCTTAGACTGTGTCCCCTGGTTCTGGACTTCCCCAACATCAGGAACATTCTTCCTGCATCTAATCTGTCCAATTCCGGCAGAATTTTATATTTTCTATGAGATCCCCTCTCATTCTTCTAAATTCCAGTGAATATAAGCCTAGTTGATCCAGTATTTCTTCATATGTCAGTCCCGCCATCCCGGGAATCAGTCTGGTGAACCTTCGCTGCACTCCCTCAATAGCAAGAATGTCCTTCCTCAGATTAGGAGACCAAAACTGCACACAATACTCAAGGTGTGGTCTCACCAAGGCCCTGTACAACTGCAGTAAGACCTCCCTGCCCCTGTACTCAAATCCCCTAGCTATGAAGGCAACATGCCATTTGTCTTCTTCACCGCCTGCTGTACCTGCATGCCAACCTTCAATGACTGATGTACCATGACACCCAGGTCTCATTGCACCTCCCCTTTTCCTAATCTGTCACCATTCAGATACCTCGAGGCTCCAGGCTTGGACATGCCTTGGGGCCGCATTGCCCCCTTCATGACTGATGCCAAGTGCTGACAAATTTCTACCCCGGCTTCTTTCGAAGAATTTATACCCGAGCACTGTTAATCTGCCCAGTGATTTCCCCCCCCACCCTCCCATATCATTGTATGTACAGCCTCATTCTCGTCTATGCCCTTTGTTCACTTATCATTGGTTATGACAGCTCTAGACACATCGAAAATAGAAACAGAGAAAATAGGTGCAGGAGTAGGCCATTCGGCCCTTTGAGCCTGCAAAGCCATTCAATGAGTTCATGGCTGAACATGCAACTTCAGTACCCCATTCCTGCTTTCTCGCCATACCCCTTGATCCCCCGAGTAGTAAGGACTTCATCTAACTCCTTTTTGAATATATTTAGTGAATTGGCCTCAACTACTTTCTGTGGTAGAGAATTCCACAGGTTCACCACTCTCTGGGTGAAGAAGTTTCTCCTCATCTCGGTCCTAAATTGCTTACCCCTTATCCTTAGACTGTGACCCCTGGTTCTGGACTTCCCCAACATTGGGAACATTCTTCCTGCATCTAACCTGTCTAAACCCATCAGAATTTTAATCGTTTCCATGAGGTCCCCTCTCATTCTTCTGAACTCCAGTGAATACAAGCCCAGTTGATCCAGTCTTTCTTGATAGGCCAGTCCCGCCATCCCGGGAATCAGTCTGGTGAATCTTCGCTGCACTCCCTCAATAGCAAGAATGTCCTTCCTCAAGTTAGGAGACCAAAACTGTACACAATACTCCAGGTGTGGCCTCACCAAGGCCCTGCACAACTGTAGCAACACCTCCCTGCCCCTGTATTCAAAACCCCTCGCTATGAAGGCCAACATGCCATTTGCTTTCTTAACCGCCTGCTGTACCTGCATGCTAACCTTCAATGACTGATGTACCATGACACCCAGGTCTCGTTGCACCTTCCCTTTTCCTAATCTGTCACCATTCAGATAATAGTCTGTCTCTCTGTTTTTACCACCAAAGTGGATAACTTCACATTTATCCACATTATACTTCATCTGCCATGCATTTGCCCACTCACCTAACCTATCCAAGTCACTCTGCAGCCTCATAGCATCCTCCTCGCAGCTCACACTGCCACCCAACTTAGTGTCATCCGCAAATTTGGAGATACTACATTTAATCCCCTTGTCTAAATCATTAATGTACAATGTAAACAGCTGGGGCCCCAGCACAGAACCTTGCGGTACCCCACTAGTCACTGCCTGCTATTCTGAAAAGTACCCATTTACTCCTACTCTTTGCTTCCTGTCTGCCAACCAGTTCTCAATCCACGTCAGCACACTACCCCCCAATCCCATGTGCTTTAACTTTGCACATTAATCTCTTGTGTGGGACCTTGTCGAAAGCCTTCTGAAAATCCAAATATACCACATCAACTGGTTCGCCCTTGTCCACTCTACTGGAAACATCCTCAAAAAATTCCAGAAGCTTTGTCAAGCATGATTTTCCTTTCACAAATCCATGCTGACTTGGACCTATCATGTCACCTCTTTCCAAATGCGCTGCTGTGACATCCTTAATAATTGAGTCCATCATTTTACCCACTACCGATGTCAGGCTGACCGGTCTATAATTCCCTGTTTTCTCTTTCCCTCCTTTTTTAAAAAGTGGGGTTCCATTGGCTACCCTCCACTCCATAGGAACTGATCCAGAGTCTATGGAATTTTGGAAAATGACTGTCAATGCATCCGCTATTTCCAAGGCCACCTCCTTAAGTACTCTGGGATGCAGTCCATCAGGCCCTGGGGATTTATCGGCCTTCAATTCCATCAACTTCCCCAACACAATTTCTCGACTAATAAGGATTTCCCTCGGTTCATCCTTCTTACTAGACCCTCTGACCTCTTTTATATCCGGAAGGTTGTTTGTGTCCTCCTTAGTGAATACCGAACCAAAGTACTTGTTCAATTGGTCTGCCATTTCTTTGTTCCCCATTAAGACTTCCCCTGATTCTGACTGCAGGGGACCTACGTTTGTCTTTACTAACCTTTTTCTCTTTACATATCTATAGAAACTTTTGCAGTCCATATTAATGTTCCCTGCAAGCTTCCTCTCGTACTCTATTTTCCCTGCCCTAATCAAACCCTTTGTCCTCCTCTGCTGAGTTCTAAATTTCTCCCAGTCCCTGGGTTCGCTGCTATTTCTGGCCAATTTGTATGCCCCTTCCTTGGCTTTAATACTATCCCTGATTTCCCTTGATAGCCACGGTTGAGCCACCTTCCCATTTTTATTTTTACGCCAGACAGGGATGTATAATTGTTGTAGTTCATCCATGCGGTCTCTAAATGTCTGCCGTTGCCCATCCACTGTCAACCCCTTAAGTATCATTCGCCAATCTATCCTAGTCAATTCATGCCTCATACCTTCAAAGTTACCCTTCTTTAAGTTCTGGACCATGGTCTCTGAATTAACTGTTTCATTTTCAATCCTAATGTAGAATTCCACCATATTATGGTCACTCTTCTCCAAGGGGCCTCGTACAACAAGATTGCTAATTAATCCTCTCTCATTGCACAACACCCAGTCTAAGATGGCCTCCCTCCTCATTGGTTCCTCGACATATTGGTCTAGGAAACCATCCCTTATGCATTCCAGGAAATCCTCCTCCACCGTATTGTTTCCAGTTTGGTTAGCCCAATCTATATGCATATTAAAGTTACCCATGATAACTGCTGTACCTTTATTGCATGCACCATCTAATTTCCCGTTTGATGCCCTCCCCAACATCATTACTACTGTTTGGAGGTCTGTACACAACTCCCACTAACGTTTTTTGCCCTTTGGTGTTCTGCAGCTCTACCCATATAGATTCCGCATCATCCAAGCTAATGTCTTTCCTAACTATTGCATTAATCTCCTCTTTAACCAGCAATGCTGCCTCACCTCCTTTTCCTTTTATTCTATCCTTCCTGAATGTTGAATACCCCTGGATGTTGAGTTCCCAGCCCTGATCGTCCTGGAGCCACATCTCTGTAATCCCAATCACATCATATCTGTTAGCATCTATTTGCACAGTTAATTCATCCACCTTATTATGGATACTCCTTGCATTAAGACACTAAAACCTTCAGGCTTGTTTTTTTAACACCCTTTGTCCTTTTAGAATTATGATGTAGTCCAGCTTCATGGGGGAATTTAGTAAATATTGCAGCTTCAGATTCCTTGATGATTAATTACTGCCCTTCTTGAGCCATAAAAATCATGAAGTTTCCAAGTTTGGGCCTCGGTCACCACTGAGTCACCTGATTTCAGCCAGGGCAGCATCTGGTTTCCATATCCCTGAGAGTGGGAAGGGGAAATCAGCTACAGTTCCTGCTCCTTGTTACGGTCAACTGGCTCCCGCTGGAAAATGCAGATGTGTGCACATCCTCCCACCCTGCTTCATCTAATCTTAGCAGCAATTTTTCTGTGTACAGCTATGGTCACCTGACATCTTTTACAGAAACAAGGTAGGAGCTTGCCTTCCCTCCACTTGGTAATCAAGAGGAATGTAAGGTTCAGATGAGATAGACAGGCCTGTCCTATTTCTCCAACCAGTGGAAGAGCCCCAATAGGAAAAGTCCATCCATTGCATCAAGCCCGTTCCTTCCACAGATCATGGGCATCTCCTCAATCCATTTTGTTACCTAAATGAAAATTCTGTAGAATTTCTTCTTGATCAAGAAGAAATTCTACAGAATTTTCATTCAGGTAACAAAATGGATTGAGGAGATGCCCATGATCTGTGGAAGGAACGGGCTTGATGCAAAGGTTATAGAGCAAAACTCTGGGATATCTATCCTTCAACCCTGGCAGGTTATGTTCAGATGGCATTACCTTGGTTACAACAGGACAGGAATCACTGAGTTCCAGAGAATGCAGCTGTCCCTCTCTCTAACTATACATGTGACCTCAGACCCAGTCCGAACCAAATATTTATCCAGTTCTTTTTCGAAACAGCTAAAATTAAGGTTCTCTGATATGCAGGAAGAATGTTCCCGATGTTGGGGAAGTCCAGAACCAGGGGTCATAGTCTAAGGATAAGGGGTAAGCCATTTAGGACCGAGATGAGGAGAAACTTCTTCACTCAGAATTTTGAACCTGTGGAATTCTCTACCACAGAAAGTTGTTGAGGCCAGTTTGTTAGATATATTAAAAAGGGAGTTAGATGTGGCCCTTACAGCTAAAGGGATCAAGGGGTATGGAGAGAAAGCAAGAATGGGGTACTGAAGTTGCATGATCAGCCATGATCATATTGAATGGTGGTGCAGGCTCGAAGGACCGAATGGCCTCCTCCTGCACCTATTTTCTATGTTTCTATGTTCCAAGTCAGGGTTTGAAGCCACTTCTGTCTAACAAGGGACAAAACTCCAAATGGAAGTTTGCTGTTCACGAAACCTTGAATAATTATCACTTCCACAACATTTCAACCCATGAATACAACTGCAAGAAAATCAAAGCAAGGACTGTTGAAGTAGAGATTTGCACCCGGAATTTCCAAAGGGGCTGTACCGCTTTGCTGCTGTAACTTTGAGGGATGATTGGTGGAAACCCTGCAGAAGATGGTGAGTGGACATTTGCGCAGTTTCACTGGGAGTTCTGTCAATCTTACAGCAGGATATTGGAGAAATCCCGGCGTTTCGATTGTACTTGGAGAAGTAGGTGTAGTGGACATCACTGCCAAACTTGAGGCTTATAATTCCGTATCTAAAAATCTAAGCTGGCACTGAAGGAGTGCTGCACTGTCGGAGGTGCCGTCTTTCAGATGAGATGTTTAACCGAGGTCCCGTCTGAGATCTCAGGTGGACGTAAAAGATCCCATGGCACTATTTTGAAGAAGAGCAGGGGACTTATCCCAGGTGTCCTGGCCAATATTTATCCCTCAATCAACATAGCAACAAAACTGATGATCTGTCATTATCACATTGCTGTTTGTGGGAGCTGGCTGTTTGCAAATTAGCTGCTGAGTTTTCCACATTACAACAGTGACTACACTTCAAAAAGTACTTAATTGGCCGTAAAGTGCTTTGAGACATCCGGTGGTTGTGAAAGGTGCTATGCAAGTCCAAGTCTTCTTCATATCTTTCTATTCTTTTCTCCTTCATGTGCTTATCTAACTCTCCTTAAATGCATCTTTATTATTCACTCAACCACTCCCTATGGTAGCGTGTTCCACGTTCTCACCACTCTCTGGGTAAAGAAGTTTCTCCTGAATTTCTTATTAGATTTATTAGTGACTATCTTATATTTATATTGAGTATAAAAGCAGAGAAGACCTGCTACAACTGTACAGGGTATTGGAGAGGCCACACCTAGAGTACTGCGTGCAGTTTTGGTCTCCGTATTTAAGGAAGGATATGCTTGTATTGGAGGCTGGTCAGAGAAGGTTCACGAGGTTGATTCCGGAGATGAAGGGGTTGACTTATGGAGATAGGTTGAGTAGGTTGGTCCTATACTCATTTGAGTTCAGAAGAATGAGAAGTGATCTTTTCGAAACATATAAGATAATGAGGGGGCTCGACAAGGTGGATGCAGAGAGGATATTTCCACTCATAGGGGAAACTAAAACTAGGGGACATAGTCTCAGATTAAGGGGCAGCCCATTTAAAACTGAGATGAGGAGGAATTTCTTCTCTCAGAGGGTTGTAAATCTGTGGAATTCTGTGCCCCAGAGAGCTGTGGAGGCTGGGTCATTGAATATATTTCAGGCGGAGATAGACAGATTTTTGAGCAATAAGGGAATAAAGGGCTATGGAAAGCAGGTGGGGAAATGGAGCTGAGTCCATGATCAGATCAGCCATGATCTTATTAAATGGCGGAGCAAGCTCGAGGGGCCAGGTGGCCTACTCCTGCTCTTATTTCTTATGTTCTTATATTTATGGCCCCCAGTCTTGGTTTCCCCCACAAGCGGAAAAACCTTCTTTACATCTACCCCATCAAACCCTTTCACAATTTTAAATTGAAATTTATTTGTGCAACAGTAAAGCCAGCCTCCATGGACATGCAGAATGTGACTTTTGGTGAGGAGTAACTCAATCTCAGTTGCCTATTTCATTTTTAGACTATTTTTGGCTGAACAGCAACCATTTATGGCATCAACCAGTGAACTGGTTGGATTAGTGACCCTTTGCGTGATAGCACTCAATCAACATATACACTGTTGAAGTTAGATAATTAGTGAAGCACTGCGGGTTAATGACTGCCTCTGCTAAAATTAATCCAGCTCCTTCACACTCGGGCTCAGTAATAGTCAGGTCAAGTGAAAATGTCAGCAGCAGTAGCTGCTCAAATAGAATGTTCCACTTGAAAAACTGATATGATTTTAATTGCAACATTTACAGATTTATTTTAGAAAGTTATCTGGATACTGGGACCATCAGGGTAGCTACCTCAGTAGGTTGGTGATTTTGTGGGGTTTAGTCATTATCCGTGTGGGCTTCGGGAGGTTTTTTCCATTAAATGAATGGTTTCCCCCATGTTAGTCTATTTTACCTTCTCGGGGGTGTGGTGTAGGGTAGGGGGCTTGCTTTGTACATGCCTCCTTAAAGGGGCTCCATCCTGCTTAGTACTTTGAGATACGGGTGGAGATTGCAGGTCAATTTTTTTTAATGTTTTATTCGTTGCCAATCTTTCCAATTCTTTGTCAGATCAACTTGTCAGATCATAAACGCCAAAGGTCACCTTGCACCCATCAAAGATCACTCTGCGCCAATGATTTTGCTCTTAGCCATTTGACATATACTGAATCCCAAGTATCTCCATCAAATGTTCTCAGTCCTCAAATAGCGCAATGTGCCCAATGACAAAACCTATATAGGTCTGTAGCACCTGTATCGGTACAGTGATGGCACAAAATAATTTGGCCTTTTTGGAGGAGAATTGGCATTTTTAAAAAATGATGATGATACTCCTTTCTTGAGTAAAAGAGAGCTGTGTTGTAAGATATGAGATCAATAACAATGCACTCTGCTGCTAGCTAATATTCTTTACAGGTGAAACCAACAGCTCATAACTGCTGTAATTTGATTCTTCGCAAAGTGGCCATTTACAGATCAGCAGAGTTTAGTGACTAGCACTTACATACTAATGTATCTGTATCCATCAAGGCAATTTTCTTAACTTAATTGCAAGTTGGGCAAAATTTGCATTTAACAGGATGTTACCATTTAAAAAAAAATTGCTGAAGCAAATAACATCTTAGTGGAGCCGCAAAGCTTTAACGGTATGAGTCATGGTCAGTAATCATCTAGCCTTCACTGTCTCATCGCAGCAGAATCGCATTTGTTCTACACCAGGCTCCCACAGAAAAAACCTTCACCCAAGTGCCTGAGCAACCCTCACTCCTGTAAAGATGTGCACAGTACAGTGACACGACACACCATCACCAATGCCCTCTGCACTATCTCAACTACCATGGATTCCCAGCCTTTGATCTGCTATTCTGGACGATCTGGATGAAGTTGAAATCAAGTGCAACCAATTTGATTCCATGGAAGTGTCTTTCGTATCTCTTGATTACTGTATATGGTGTGTTTTCCTGAACTTAGACCAGTGCTGTTTCTCAGTGTTTCCTTTGTGTAAGGAGTGTGTATGGTGGATGGCTGCTGGTACTCTGAGAGCCTCTCTAGGCAGATTTCCTTGTTCTGAGTGTTCACCTTCAGGCAACATCCCTAATATCGCGGCACTGACCACGCTCAATCAGCTTCGATGGACGGGCCACGGAGTACGCCTGCCTGATACAAGACTCCCAAAACAGGCAAGCGAGCCCCAGGAGGGCAGAGAAAATGCTTCAAGGTCACCCTCAAAGCCTCCCTGAAAAAATGTAACATCCCCACCGACTCTTGGGAATCCCTGGCCCATGACCGCTCAAAGTAGAGGAGAAGCATTTGGGATGGCGTTGAACACTTTGAGTCTCTTCGTCGGAAGCCAAGTACAAGCATCAGAAGGAGCATATGACAAACCAAACACCCCACCCACCCGTCCCTTCAGCCACCACCTGCCCCACCTGTGACAGAGTTTGTAGATCCCACATTGGACTCATCAGCCACCTTAGAACTCATGTTAGTGTGGAAGCAAGTCATCCTCGACTCTGGGGGATTGCCTAAGAAGAAGGGTTCTGGGTCATGAAATGCCCCTGCCATGACTGAGGCTATAGTGGTTGGCAGATTCTACCAGCTTTATGGTACATTTCTCACATGTGCGCTTGGGACCTGCGTGGCCTGGAGATGTAGAACAGCAACTGCATTTATGTTTACTCCAGCCAAGGCCCTGTTGCCAGACACGTCCTCGCTACGTCCACTGATGTGCATGGGAGCAGTCCTCTTGGCAGCTCTTGGCTCCCTTAATCTAGCTTCCCAGCAGTTTGAGGCTGGACAGTAAAGCCTCTTGGAGATTGGAACCAAAGGCATGAGCAGCATGAGCATTCACTAGAAATAGTCCCACAGAGACATCTGCTACCAGGACCTTCACTGCAGATGATCCTGCAGTTGGCATATATTCCATGCGGGGTGCCGTTCTGATAAGTGCATGATACAGATGTGGGAGGTGGACTCTTCCACATTTTAGTTACCAGACTTTACAGGATGCTCTGAGCACTTGTCAAATGACTGTCTAGCATGTTCATGTTCAGATAGCCCTGTGAGATTTGAACCTGAGATCCCAATGGGAGCCCCATTCCTGGCCAGGAGCATGTCATGAATATTAAATGAGGCCTGACCCTGGAAGATCCAGCACATTTGACATAGTGCAGGATGTGCAGGTACAACACACCTTGTGCTGTCTTCTGGCTTTAGATAAAAAGCCAGCAGAAGAAAATCTACCCTTAAATGTAATGCGTCTTTTTGGCCTCCTCTATAAAATGGTAACATTGGGCATTGTTTGAAATGTTTGAACAAAATCTCTTATTAGTGAAAACTGTAAACGAAATGATTGCAAACAGAAACCATGTATGCTTATAAGCCATGCCCTTTTTGGAGTGGATACAGAAGCATTGATTTGCTTTTGTTTTCTTCAGTTAATTTAATCAAATGTTTAACTTCTGGTAAAACTAAGTTCAATAAATTAAGAAATCCAGAGATGCATTCCAAGTACTTCCTCAGAGGATGGTTTCCTGGTGTCACAGAGGTTGCTTAGCGACCAGTATCCAAAACTGATTGGTTAAAGAGAGAGATTCTGTGGATAAGGGCGAGTGAAAATCACAAGATCTTTATTACCTTAAATATGCAGATGGTTTGTTGGCAGCAACAGAATAATGACCAGAGATTAAAGCTGTCCAAATCGAGCGAGTCCATTGAAGGACCTGGGGGATGTTCTGCCTGTGCAATCAATCAAAATTCTCTGATTAAAGATAAATATTTGATGTTAGGCTGTAGATGACTAATTAAGTTGGGCATGATTCTCACTGTAATATTTTCAGTCTTGAATCTCTCAGTGATTTATGTCCATTTAATGAACAGGGATGAACAAATAACTATATTTAAATTAATTATTTTTTTTGGCGTAATTTTCTCATCTTTATTGCCTCTGTCCCATCAGTGGAAAGGGCTAAGAGAGAGCATATTAAGCAGAGCATTCAACGACTGAGCTATAAGAGTCACAGTGTTGACTTCATGTTGGTTAGGGTTTATGAGACCTTCATATGAAAAAAATCCTCTGACGTTTAAAGCCATTATCCTGCTTCTATCACCGTCATGGAATTGAGAGTCTAAAGCCAAACAATCATGATGTCCATGCCCATGGAAAGGGATGACTATCGCAACATACCAAGCAGAAAGAGATTTCAGGCCATGACTGAAATAGGGAATAAAGACAGTTTCAAGCAACCAGCATATATTCATGGCAAAGAAAGGGTTATCTAAATTGTTTACCCTTTTGAGGAGCTGGCAAATCCAATTGAAAACAATGATATGGAGCTCTTTATGGTGGGTGTACAATAGATAGTTGGCATTGCTGTCTGCAACTGAATGAATACTTACAGAATAAATAGCAGTTAAAGTAATTGGCACAGCAAGAAGAGAGAGAAGCCTTTTCCAGTGTTGTAAAATGAACTGTTGCAGTTGGCCTTTTCTGAGGAAGTTGCACAAACGAATACATTGGAACACAATTTTCTGCAGTTTGTGTGTTATCTACCTGCTGCTCAATATGTCAAGTGCAATCAATGCTAGTTATACAAAGAAATAATCTGCTATCTCTGGTTGACTTCTGCTATCAAAATTTGAAAAAGAAATCCAAAATACACACCCCTACTTAATGGTCATTGTCACACATGACAGAAACAACACAGCGATAATTTTCCCCAAAAAATATTCTACCATTTCTGGCTCGACCTGTAGAGTTTCGCTTTTAGCTTGTCGCATTTAAAGATGCCAGTCGCAGCTTGAATGCAGGAAGGAGAGGGTAGAGAGAGAGGTAATGGGGAGGGGGGAGCATGAGCAGGGCTCAAGTGTTTTAACTACACAGAGAAGTGGACATATTTAACAGTTATCCAAACAGATTGTTCTTGTTTGCTTAAAGGACCCATAATTATTAAGAATATCATGGCCAGTCTCTAGCTGATTGTATTTCCAGCAGATAGATTGGCATTCTTCTGTAATCGTGATTATAAGTTCAGTGAATTGCTCAGTAATAATAAAACCTCCTTCTAATGAAAGTTAGAAATATCCCAGTGAAGTTAATCATTCAGATGACTCGCTATCATGAGATACCTCTTAGGATGAAATTGTAATGTGGAAAATTGCAGTATGTTTCATGGCGATGCAAGATGATGGAAATGGGAATTATAGTCAGAGATGAATACAGCTTTTCCACTGTGCTAGTCAGATATCACACAGAGATGTTTGGCATTCTTGTTTATCCTTCCGAATGACTCATCTTCTGTTTCCTTATTCTGTTAGCAGCCAGCATGAAATGCACTACTGGGGCATGCTACAAAGCTGCGTTAATTAAATATTTATAAAGTATTTGAACACAAGCCTTCTGTAAGGTTGGGAGAAGTGGATCTTCCTTTCCGTGAGGCTCAGCAACCGTTTGGGTATTTTTAAAATTGTAGAGCTTTGACATTGAGGATTCTGTATTTGATCACTATAAACAACTCTACAAAGACTTGAAGATCACAACTTAGGAGTGTGTTTCTCTGATTTCTTGCTCAGTTACTCTTCCATTTGATGGGCAAAAACAGTCTTTGGGGGTAAAGTCTCTCCTGTAAATAATTTTAATGAAAAAGTTAGCGTGACTACAAAATGGGATGTCCTGTATTGTACTCCCACTGACTATTTCAGTAAAATTATCAACAGGAATTCTTCTCCTCCTCCCGCCACCTCCTCCTTCCCCCAGTACAATGTTGTTGGGTATAGTACAATCGTTTGTTCCTCATACAGTGAAGAACCTTCATCAGAACTCCTCTTCACTGATTTCTATTGATCAAAGCACTCAGTGCATTACAAAAATATTTGTTAGCTTGTTTCTACGAGTAACGTAAATGGTTTTTTATCCAGTTATTGGGTGACCACAATTGGGCAGTGAAGCAGATTGACCATTTAAACCTTCCCATTGATGGCCGCTGCCCAGCAGTTTTTTAGGAGTCCTCACAGCTTCCTGTGTTGCAGGTTGCATCTGAAATTTAAAGCTTTACAAATGCTACAAAATACACTGCTAATTTTTACCATTAAAATTCTCTTATGAGTTGAGGTGAAAATATTTGGTCACTATTGCGATGTAATAAGATAATGGGCCAAAAATTGTGGTCGAAGGCTTCCCGCGGGTGGACACCTCTGACCAAAAGTCCCGGGGGAACATAGGCTTGTGCTCCGAGGCCTGGCTGTGCAGTCCAGCGTGGGGGCCCATGTATTCCAGGAGCGTATGTGCAGCCTGGAATCACGTGGACCGGATCAACCAAGAAAATGGCGTATCCCCATTCACAGTAATGGTGAGTTCCATTTGTATGGAGGTCACCATTTCTATGAATGGGGATATCCCCAAAAACACAAACATTTTAAATAAATAAGGAAAACACTTCACATATTTAAAATTAATTGAAATTGAATTTAATTAAAGGTTTTAGCCAAATTTTTTTTTTGTAATTTTTTTTACTGTTTCTTTTACTAGATGTAAGAATTTGAAGGACATTCGCTGAGCAAGAGTTAGGCAAATAGCCCAAATCTCCACCTGCGAAGGCCCTTCTCCCGGGGATGCATTGGAAATGTCAAAAGAAATGTTGACAGTTCATAAGTGCTGGATTTTGGTGCATGCGCATTGCGTGCCAAGAACCAGCATTTGGATGTGTATGTACATTATACGCGCCTGTAGAAACCGCAAATTTGGCCCGATAATCAACAGGGGGCCCAGTCAAGGAAAAAAGGTAATTGGGATAAGCTTGTGAGTTTAAAAATAACAAGAGAGCTGATCTCGGTGAAGGACAGAGAGGATCACATCATCTTAGAATCACAAGCGTTCCCAAGATCATAATTCATCCTGCAGTTAGCCGTAACTGTAAGAGACATATTTTTTGAAATATGAAGTGCAGATAAATACAATAAATAGAATGATTAAAGGTAAGGGCCAGCCTCACATACTTGAACTTAATATCCCAACCCCCCCAAAAAAACGTTTAACTTAGAGTGAATAATCAAAGTGTAGCTGTAAGGGGACACGGGCCTCATCCATAGCGAGATTACAACCTTTCTTCTGTACAAACTCTATTCAATAACATCACTCTTTGCTGACCTTGCCCTGCCCATTACATCTACCAATACTGCAATGCTAGCTGCGCAGAACTGAGGTTGCCAGTATTTCATGAAGCAAACAATAAGTGAAGGCGGCCCGGCTGAAACCCTTCCCAGTGGCCCAGAGTTCGCCACTAAAGTTGCTGCAGAGTTTGCAGTGGCCCTCCCCTTTGACTGAAGGGGAGAGACATTGTGACGTGCCAGTGCGATGACATCATCAGCACGGCGCTGATGCCTTGCAGCATCGGTCACTCCACCCTGCCTTCACTTCTGCCCCACTATTGACGGTCACTCTGCCCCGCCCCCACTTCCACCCCATGATGGAGCGGTGGGAGGGCCAGAACACAACGAAACCAGTAGGTGCGCTTTGTTTCCGGCGGTGGGCAATTTCAGCCCCCAGCTGTTTTTATGAAATGGAAAAAGCACTGCTAATGCAGTTTGAATACAACACAGTTGAACACTTTTAGAAGTTCAACACCGAGTGGATTTAAATTGAAATGTTCTCTTCACATTGGCTGTGCTTGAGGAGTCTTCACATTAAGTGCAAAATTATTCTTTCCTCCGCTGGCCCTCATCTGTGTCAACAAAGTCTTATCACAGGGACCTGGCTTTTCCAGAGAGACCAAAACACAATACAATCAAAAAGTCACGTGTCTATTTCCTTTCTGTTGTGTGGTCAACACTGATATGTCTTTACTATACAGTATAAATGCACATGAGGCCCATACTTGAGAGAAGGTCACTCTGTGACCAGTTACCTTTATTACCAAGACTTCAAGTGATGAAGGTGTGTGGAGCTTCCCCTTTTATACCTGAAAGTCCAGGTTGGGAGTGTCTCCCACAAGTTCACCCCTTGTGGTCAATGTTCTCAAGGTGTACAACTTAGGTCAGCTTATACATGGGTTACAATGATAGTTGAATACATGACAAACACCCCAGCAGTGGTTCCGACCAGGCAGTCGCCAAATGGCGC
Source organism: Pristiophorus japonicus (assembly GCF_044704955.1). Classification (NCBI taxonomy): domain Eukaryota; kingdom Metazoa; phylum Chordata; class Chondrichthyes; family Pristiophoridae; genus Pristiophorus; species Pristiophorus japonicus. The sequence continues at coordinate 193,773,375 of NC_091987.1, read as the reverse complement.
TGTTCACAGGCTGTCAGGGCTACTTTGGTCATAGATCAATCTTTGTGGTTTGAATCACTGTGTGACTTCTACTTTTGTTAAATTGCCCTCACCATTGAACATTCACTCGTAGAATTGTGACAATAATGAATCGGTTTTACTCCATAATTCAAAAGCGGAGACTGATCATCCTGGAAATTAGTTTAGAAAGGAACAGTAAAGAAACTCTGGAAATTATTTTAAAAAATACTTTGGACCAGATTTTGCGGTGGTAATGACGGTGAAACTGCCAGCGTTCAGCTTTATTACCCCTCTAAAACTGATCATAACTTCAGGATTTAGCGCATGCGAGGATAAATGAGGAAATCCTGAAGTTGCGGTCAGTCATTCCCTGCTCCGCCATAGGTTGCTCTGTGGAACTCCCCAGAGCCAGCAATCAGCAAAATCACTTATAAGGACAAAAGTTTTGTCTAGTACGATGGAATATCGCTGTCACAAAACCCTAAATCATTAAGCCTTGCTGAAAGAGGTGTAACTGGGTTTCCAATAGTGTACAACTGTTCTGGCCCTGAAAAACAAATGTTATATTAGTCCAATGTCAAATTTTTCCATTAATATGATTAAGAATTACATGTTTTTAATATAATTATTTATTTTTGAAAGTTTTCAATGATATTTCAGATTCTACTTTAATCCTATGTGTATGTCCCAATCTTTATTTCGCTCTCTGTAAAATTTATAAAAAAGTAAATTAGAATCTGTGCATTTTACTTCCTGGTTTGCTGTCTGTGAGAATTCTTCAATGTGATTGGCTGCTTAGCCAGCTTGATGACATCACTGTTGCTGGATGCTGGAGATCTCCTTGAGTTAGCTTCAGAATCAAATTAATGTTGGGAGAGGTGAAATCCATACCACAGAGATCGCTAGATCTTTGTGGGCAGTTTGATTCGAGGTCAGCGTTGAGTGCCGTTGCTTCACCACTGACCGCAAATTCCAGACCATTGAAAGCGATTGGACTGAGTGAAACCAGCAGGGAACTCAGAGGAAGAGCACCGACTGGGGGCATAGTGTGGTATGTTTTGGAAGTGGGGTGGGGTACGAGTACCTGGAAGGATATCATTTTTGTATCTTTACCCGGCCCGTTATTAGCTGAATGGGAATTAATGGAAGTCAGACTGGTTAATACAATGAGCAGATCCAACATCAAATGAATCGACACACCTTTCACAGCTCCTGATCCTTACACTCGTGTTTGCACACAATCACAATCACATACTTGTACACATAAATCACTCTGTTGCCGTGTCACCAGCGTCAGTATTTTTAAGTCTAAATAGCAGTGGCATGAAAACTGACTTAAATGCAGGAAAATAGTGATCATCGTTCGTCTTAGTGGTCATCATTAGTTTTAGTGACCATTAGCAGGCCGGGGCCATTGGAGGGAGCAGTGTGCGTTAGCATACCACTGCAGGGAGCAGCGTGTGCTGCTGCAGGAGGGCGATGGCTGTGAAGCCAGGTCACTGATTGCAGTGTGGGCAGGCACAGCAGGAGAGGCGAAGGAGTGGCAAAAGTCCATAGAGGGAAATGACCGGGGCCCAGAAGAGACATGAATCTGGGGCCCAGAAGACGCGAGGGCCCAGGGGCAGCACGGGCCAGCCCACACTGCGATATTTGTGCGTGCTCGGTCTGTGCAGCAGAGCTGGTCTCCAGTTAGTCTTGGGTAATCCTTGCCACTGGACCAAGACCTAGCTCTGTCAAGCCCGTGTGGTGGCTGGTGTGCAACAGCCACCCCATGTTAAAAAAATCCAAGCACAGCATCTTCCACCCTTCAAAATGTAGATTGGGATCTTGAATATTAGGTCCTTCATTGAAACACCTGTGAACTCATCCCTTTTTGGCGTGGAAGCAAGTCATCCTTGTTTTGGGGGACTGCCTATGATGATGATGCTGAGTGGGCAGAACTATTATCTTCTCACTGTTTTCGATGAGAGTAACCAAGGAGTAGTGCAAAATTCCCAGCAATCTATGGAGTGGCTTAATTAATGGTGCAAGTCATTTACTCCAGATCTTCCTCATTCTCCTCGCCATTCTGATTTGAGAGTGCTTGGATGTTCCATTCCCCAGGGGGAAAAAGCCCTCAAAACGGTAAATATAAAATGAATAAGGCAAAAAACATGATCCTTTGCAGAAAATATGGCTGCCTGGATTGAAGCATTATCAGGTGACTATAAAGGAAAGGAAAGAACTAAGCCAGCATGGACTGGTTGGGTGGAAAGGCCTGTTTCTGTGCCATATATCCTATGTAATTCTATGTAATCCTATGTTCTATGGTGACTATGCCGTAAATGCACTATTATAATGGCGCAAGTCTGCAGGAAAATCTGGACCATTATCTATTCTACAAAGTGTACTCTGGGAGTGCGGTGAGCACATCACTGGACAGCAGTTAATTGAGCTATAAATTGATGGGTCTAGGGTCAATAGATTTGAATAGCTTGATATAGTGAGAAAATGATTGCAGTTTGTGTGAATGAATTTTGATCATTGAGGCAACAGGCTGTATCTTGAGTGCAATAAAGAGAATTAAAGATGTTTATTGACTTGTTGTGTACGTATCTAATGGATATGTAAGCTAGCGTGTGCACTGCTGTTAAGATATTTCATCAACAAACTGGAATTTTTCAACCAAAGGAGGAATCATTTATGTACCACCTCATTGCCACTTTCTGAGCTGTATATTCAAATGTACTCGAGTAAAACTTAAAAATCTTTCCCTTCCCATTGACCGATCATGTGCTGCCTGCCATTGTATTTCCTCACTAACTGCCTCCTTCCTTTCCTTTAGAGCCACCTGATAATGCTCCAATCCAGGCAGCCATATTTTCTACAAAGGATCATTTTGGTTTTTTTGCCCAATTATTTTATATTTACCATGGTAAGGGATTTTTTTCCTGTGGAATGGAACACCCAAATGTTCTCAAATCAGGTAGAGTTAGGTCTTATTAAAGCTCCCTCAGCTCTGCCCCACAACCTCGGAAAAGCACTCCCTACTGCAGCAGTGTGACAGTTTTTCAGCCCACAGACCAGTTGTGTGTAGCTTATCTGTGTGAGTTTGCCACTTCATGCCGAAATAGTGGATAAATTTGTTCTGTGGGCTGGGTGATGATATTTGGAATTGGATTTAGATCTCTCAGTCTCATTTCATATGCGACACTTCCAGCCAGCAAACAGGAAACATCTCAACAGTCTACGCAGCATTTGAAGCCAAGTGCCAGAGACGAAAGGTCTTAGTGCAGTTGTACAAGGCCTTGGTGAGGCCTCACCTGGAGTATTGTGTTCAGTTTTGGTCTCCTAATCTGAGGAAGGACATTCTTGCTATTGAGGGACTGCAGCGAAGGTTCACCAGACTTATTCCCGGGATTGCAGGACTGACGTATGAGGAGAGACTGGATCAACTGGGCCTGTATTCACTGGAGTTTAGAAGAATGAGAGGGGATCTCATAGAAACATATAAAATTCTGACGGGCCTGGACAGGTTAGATGCAGGAAGAATGTTCCCGATGTTGGGGAAGTCCAGAACCAGAGGTCACAGACTAAGGATAAGGGGTAAGCCATTTAGGACTGAGATGAGGAGAAACTTCTTCACTCAGAGAGTTGTTAACCTGTGGAATTCTCTACCGCAGAGAGTTGTTGATGCCAATTCGTTGGCTTTATTCAAGAGGGAGTTAGATATGGCCCTTATGGCTAAAGGGATCAAGGGGTATGGAGAAAAAGCAGGAAAGGGGTACTGAGGTGAATGATCAGCCATGATCTTATTGAATGGTGGTGCAGGCTCGAAGGGCCGAATGGCCTACTCCTGCACCTATTTTCAATATTTCTATGAAAGGCCAGGTTCTAACCCACTGCACCACTCAGTCTGCAATATCTGAAGGAACCACACAAGCAACTTGCACAGCGCTACAGCAAACCAAATTTATTCAGATGCTTCATTAAATAAATTCCATATTATAATAATTTACTTCATGTATATGACCAGGAATTGTGAAATTGAGAAAATGTATTAAGTGTGCATTCACAGAATACAGTATTTGTATGTAAATGCAGTGTCTGTCAGATCTAGTAGCATAGGTGAGATGCTATGACTATCGGAGTACTCTTGAGAGGCTCTATGGCCTACTCCTGCTCCTATTTCTTACGTTCTTATGACCCGTTCCCTCCGCATGCTTTGACAGTGCAAAGAGGTAAAGCATCCAATGATGCGCCTCAGTCTAACATTTCGGTTTCCAACAGATCTATCCTTATTGCCTATTAAGGTTTAAATTATGAGTGGCTTTGTGATTTGGATTAATATTTATTGGGAACTGGATTCAAAATGTCGAAACTCATTTTATTTGGGCATTCATAATGCTGTGTGGCTGAACTTAAGTCCAAGGGCTAGATTTTCGGCTTTGATGTTTTTGGGGCAATAATGGCGGCGGGGCAGGAAAATTAGAGCCCGGGAATGGTTTACGCCTCAGTCATTATGTTTGTGCAGCTGGGCCCTGCATCAGGGGGCACAACACTAAGGGAGGCATTGTACATCTCTCTTGGACACGAGGATGGGAAACTCCCGAGCTAAAGAGCCAGGTCGGGTGCGATCCGAGAGACGCCTGTGGAGCGGGGGGGGGGAAAACTTAAAAAAACCCACAAACATTCCCAAAACATTGCCCAACGCCACCACAACACAAATCGCAAAAAAAATTAAAAGAATAAACAATCACACCTACCTTAGGAGTCCGTAACTTATCTCTTCGCCGATGGGATCGTTGGACCGCCGATTCCCCAGGCGGTCAGTGTGAGGCGTGCTTTCCGGCGGACAGGTCGGGCAATAGAAAGTTAAGAGATTTGATAGAGGTGTTCAAAATCATGAGGAGTCTAGACAGAGTATATAGAGAGAAACTGTTGCCATTGGCAGAAGGGTCGAGAACCAAAGGACACCGATTTAAGCTGATTGGCAGAAGAACCAATGACGACATGAGGAGTAACCTATTTACGCAGCGAGTGGTTAGGATCTGCAATTCTCTGCCTGAAAGGGTGGTGGAGGCAGATTCAATTGTGGCTTTCAAAGAGGAATTGGTTAAGTATCCGAAGGAAAAAAAAATGCAGGGATACAGCGAAAAGTGCGGGGGACTGGGACTAGCTGAAGTGCTCTTAGAGAGCCAGCATGGGCTTGATGGGTCGAATGGCCTCCTCCTGTGCGGTAACCATTCTATGATTGCATGATAGTGGTAGATCATGGCGGAATTGCCCACCATTTTACATTATGTGCTGGTGCCGGGCGAGGTTCATTGCTGCAGGAAGATGTAGGCTACTCTACATCTCCAGTCACCACTCCAGTTTGGTTACTTTATTCCAATTGCTTGATGTATAACTGTATTTTTATAAACTTAGGTGAAGAGTTAAGGCCCATAGAGCAGGACAGCACCTACACTGGAAAAGATCAAGGAGAAGTTGAGGTAAATCAAGAGGTATTAATGAGGTCCTACCACATTTAGATTTAAAAACCTATAATGGGGAGGGAACAAAGAGAGGTAAGGAGCTAGTGATTATAAGAGGTGATGATAGGCTTTGAGAAATTATTCTTGTATAAATGTTTTGTGATTTGTTAGTTAGATGTTGCTTATAACCTTTCATGTTAGTCTGGTCTATTAGGCAGGCCAACAGAGAACCAAAGTAATGGTGGTACAAATCCATTTGTTATGTTGCCACTGCTAAGGTTTTAAGTTCTTTTTGGCTGCCATTAATTCATAATAATCTTTGTTATTAGGAATGAATCTGTGAAGCGATAGATTGAAAGCCTTATTGCTGGTCGTCAATCATTAAGGGCAGTGGCCTTAACTACTATCCAGGAATGAGATCCATAGAGTAGACACAGGAGAATGAAAGAAAATGTTAATATTAAAAAAGGAAAGAAAAACAGAAAACAGACTGAAACCTACAGCAGAGCATTGGTCCATTGAATGGACATTACTGAGATATAATGTAATATTCACTCTATAATCCTCTAGTTATGCATGAGTATGCTGAAACAAACTATACACGGCACACAGCAGTCTGTGATTTGGCCTCATTTTCTGCTGGTTATTTAAAAGCTGGGCTACTTGTAACTAATTGCATTGTGAATTCAAAGCAAGGAAAACATCAATAATGAACATCTTGTAAACACGCGCTGCCTTTGGAGCTGACTGTTCCCACCACTTTCAGTACCAGTCGAATAATTGCAGTTGAGAAATGGCAGACAGTGTGCTATGTGGAGCTGCCACCCGCTCTTACGTTGCTGGACCGACCGTCTTCCAACATCGCTTTTATCTCGTGAACAGACTGCCATACAGATTCTCAGCTGCTTCCTGTTATTGACTCTGACCTTCTCGGCTTCGTACGAGCCACTCAATTACATTAAGGTCAAGGTTGTGCAGGGATGAGGAACATTAACCTTTTTCTGATTAAATGCCTGCTCCTATCTGGGTGACTCAATCGAATTATCACTGCATAAGGTGTGCTCCAGATGCAGTTATAATCTACTTATTGCAAGTTTGTGCAAATCTGTCTTAAAACTTGCTGCATGTTGAAGTCATTTAGCCTGCTCCAGAGAAATTATCTGGCTCACAGTCGCATAGTTAATGTACTGTTTTTTTTCACTGATTTTTCAAGCTTGATAGACAATGGCTGGATCTTGCCTACCTCGGCGGGTCCAGTGCGGGCGGTTTCCATGGGGGATTGCCACCCCGCTGCTGGCTCCATCCCGCTGTAGAAAATGAACTTAGCTTAATGAGACCTATTAAGCCCGCCCAGCGCGTTACCCGGCCCAATGAGTTGGAGCGGGTCTGGTGATGTCATTCGGAATTCTTAAAGGGACCGTGGCCACATTACATTTGAAGTCGAATCTAACATTGTGGGTGCTGAATCTTTACGATACAATAATTTAATAAAAGTTATATATGAGTGACAAAGAAATATTTTAATAAAATTATTAAGTAATATGACGCCATCTACAAATACGATCAAGAACATAATTAAAAAAGTTCATTAATTGGGAAGTTATTGATGCTTTAGTCACCAATCTGTAGACTTTTGTATCAGTAAGTGGTACAAATAATAGATGTGTGTGAACAGGTCATTCATAAAGTTAAGCAGATTTTAAATGTAATTGTAAAGGGATGGATTTACAGGGCCCGAAATTGCCCATTGCCAAAACGGGGTGCACCTCCATTTTTGAAAGTTTTTCTCTGCCGCAACCCATACAATGGAGACGCCGTCGATATTCGGCACTTTGAATTTTTTTTCCGGTCGGGGCAGTCGTTCTGGTTGCGGGACGGAAGTGCCCTTGCAGCGGGTCGGCTGCCCTGACCAATCATCAGCGCCGCGCTGACAGGTCACACCATCCCTCCCCTTTAGTTAAAGGGGAGGGTCACTGAGCGCTGCATATTTTTCACATAGGTTCTCTGGGCCACCAGGGAGGGTTTCGGCCGGGCCAGCGGCCTGGCACCCAAGAGTGGCACCTGGAAGTTGGCTGACAATAAAAAAGAACATGGCGTCGTCGGCAGCGCCACCTCCCCTTTAAGGGCAGTTGCCCCACTGACCAACAAAAGGTGCACCGACAGACAAAGCTATCGGGGAAACCGACCGGCGATGGCATCGCTCCCACGGGGCAATTCCGCCAGAGGGATATTTCCCGCAGGGCAATTTTGGGAAGGGGTCACTGCCGGTTGGTAAGGGGTCGGCGTGTGCACACCGAGCGGGAAAATGGTCCCCTACACCACACCGACCCTGAGGAAAGGCAATGTTTAAAATGGCGGCCCCGCTACGGAGACTCGGCGGCCATTCCGCGCCACCCCATGGCCGCCGCTTTCAGGCGGCCAGAGGTCTTATCGGAAGGGGCAATTTCGGCCCCACAATCTTATGCAAGTTCAACAGAAGAGCTGCGGAATCCCTGACAAACAGTGCAGGTGGTGCTTACAATGTGTTTCTGGGATTTCTGCAGTTCTTCCGTTGAAGGTAACAATGGACAAGTGAGAGAACCTCTGCAGAAATTCACCATAAAGTCTCAGACTGAAAACTTTAATTAGACATATTCAGGGATTGAAAGCAAATTGAATCAGTGGAATGCGTGATGAGAATGAAATTGTTACGGTTGCTGACTTGATTTAATGTGTAACTGGACAATCGCAGTATACTGTGAGAAAAACCTGACCAGAAACAACACAAAAATGTATTTAAATGGTATATGTCATTTTTTTCTAGTGCAGATCAATTCGCTGCAATTACTTTTGAGTTGGAAGGCAACACCCGAGAATGGCCAGTGAAAAATTTATTTCCCTCACCATCCAGGGTAGCACTTTCATCCCTTCAGGAATTTCTGAATTAACATTTACCAGTAGCTTTTCAAGTAGAACAGAATCAGCGTGTTTTTATTTTGGTTTTCCATGCTGTCAAGTAATCAGCTGGAGCAATGGCCACGAAACTCACGCCTCAAGTTGACAGATGTGGTTCCCGAGCTGTGTAAATCCCGTGGACATGCATCATCATCATCATAGGCAGTCCGTCTGAATCGAGGAAAACTTGCTTCTATTCCTGCAGTGAGTTCTTTGGTGGCTGAACAGTCCAATATGAGTGCCACAGACTCTGTCACAGGTGGTACAGATAGTCGTTGAGGGAAGGGGTGGGTGGGACTGGTTTGCCGCACGCTCTTTCCGCTGCCTGCGCTTGATTTCTGCATGCTCTCAGCATTGAGACTCAAAGTGCTCAGCGCCCTCCCGGATGCACTTTCTCCACTTAGGACGGTCTTTGGCCAGAGACTCCCAGGTGTCAGTGGTGATATCACACTTTTGTCAAGGAGGCTTTGAGGGTGCCCTTATAACGTTTCCGCTGCCCACCTTTGGCTCATTTGCCGTGAAGGAGCTCCGCAGAGAGCACTTGTTTTGGGGGTCTCGTGTCTGGCATGTGAACTATGTGGCCTGCCCAGCGGAAGCACTGACCACACTCATGGACATGCAGGGAAATTTTAAAAGGAGGGGGGAAAAGGCTTTTAAGTGCCTATAAACTACCTCATAATGATTTCAATTGGGTCCCCTGCCGCTGCATGTCGGGTCCACGATGACAGATGCGCCTGTGGGAAAGGCGCATGGGAGTGTGATGACTGCTGTCAAAAATACAAACTTTCCCACCATACCTGCCACCCATCTCGTCTGCTACCACCCCGGAAAATTCAGCCCAATGCCTCAGTTTTTGCTAAAAATGAATCCTTTCCGCAAAATCCAATTTATTATTCGTGTTTCCCTATAAATAAGAGGATGGGTCAGGAAGTTTTGGGCTGTGCAATTTTTGATTTCCCTCCCTACCCATTATGCCAACAGTGACAAATAGCATATTTTATGATTTTATGTTGGCAAGATCACTGCATGCAATGTGTCTATTATAATGGCACTACCCTGTGCTGCTCACATTAACACATATAATCATATCAAAACAGAAAAAGGAGGAACACTCAGCAGGTCAGATAGCTTCCCTGTACCACATATGACGGGTGAGAGCTTGCAGCCTTGTTGTTTTTGTTTCGTTGTTGCAGTATTGTAAGATTTTTTTCAGTGAGGCAGTCTCGCCAAGAGTGGTTTTCAGTAAATAGTTGCAGATTTCAGGGCTGAAAAAAATGGAACCAAGCCTTAGGCTGTGCATGGCTAATAAGTTAAATTCTCATCCAACATAGATTGTAACCTGAACTAAAAGGACAGTAAAAGAAGTATCAACAACAACAACTTGTATTAATATAGCGCCTTTAATGCAGTAAAACATCCCAAGGCACTTCACAGGAGTGTTTTAAGACAAAAAAATTGACACCAAGCCATAGAAAGAGAAATTAGGGCAGATGACCAAAAGCTTGGTCAAAGAGGTAGGTTTTAAGGAGCGTCGTAAAGGAGGAAATAGAGATAAGGAGACGGAGAGGTTTAAGCAGGGAGTTCTAGAGCTTGGGGCCTCGGCAACAGAAGGCACGGCCACCAATGGTTGAGCGATTATATTCTGATTGTATTATCTTCTGCTGTATTACACAAAGGGGCCGAAATTGTCCCCATCCTCAAGGTCTATTACCACCTTTCTAACCGGGGGCAGACGGATGTGCCAACCCATCAGAAATTGCCCCGGGGCCAGGAGCAGCAGAAACGGGTTTCAGCCCCGCCCATGTTCCCGCCCCTTCGGGCACGCGCCAATCCCTTACCGCTCGGCGGTGACCCCTTTTCCCCCGTGAGGGAACTTGCCCCGCGGGAGCAGATCGGCTGCCGGTCGGTGCCCTCAACAGCATTTCCCAGCTGGAAGCTGCCCGTGGCTGGGCAACAGGTCTGCCCTTAAAGGGGAGGATGCTCCACCATGACCGCCATTTTATTTTAATAGTCGGCCGACTCTGAAGTCAGCCTGACAAGAACAGCCACGAGTTCGACCGGGCCGCCAACAAGCAGCCCCGCACCCCCTCTTGGGTACCGGGCCACTGGCCCGGCCGAAACCCTCCCTAGTGATCCAGTGGGCATCACTAAAGATGAGTTGCTGTTCCTCTAGCTTGCAATGAGCTTCATTGGAACAGTTTAAGAGACCGAGGACAGCAAGATCAGAGTGGGAGTGGAGCGGAGAATTAAGGTGACAGGCGACCGGAAGCTCGGGGTCACGCTTACGGACTGAACGGATGTGTTTTGCAAAGCGATCACCCAATCTGTGTTTTATCTCCCTAATCTAGAGCAGCAAATACAGAATACTAAATTGCAAGAAGTACAAGTAAATCGCTGTTTCACCTGGAAGGACTGTTTGGAGTCCTGGACGGTGGGAAGGAAGGAGATAAAAGGGCAGATGATGCATCTCCTGCGCTGGCACAGGAAAATGCCGTGGAAAGGGGAGAGGATGCTGGGGGTAACTTCAGAATGGACCAGGATGTTGCGAACGGAGCGGTCCCTTCGGAATGCTGAGAGGGGAGGAGAAGATGTGTTTGGTGGTGGGATCACGCTTAAGGTGACAGAAATGGAGGGGTCTGATCCATTGAATGTGGAGGCTGGTGGGGTGAAAGGTGAGAACAAGGGGAACTCTATTGTGGTTTTGGGAGGGAGGGGATGGGGTGAGAGCAGAAGTGCAGGAAATAAAACGGACATGGTCGAGGGCTATGTCAACCATGATAGCGAGGATTCCTTGGTTGAGGAAAAAGGAAGACGTATCGAAAGCACTAGTATGGAAGGTGGCATCGTCAGAACAGATGCAACGGGACGGAGAAACTGGGAGAATGGAATGGAGTCCTTAAGGAAGTAGGGTGGAAGGAAATGTAGTCCAGGTAGCTGTGGGAGTCAGTGGGCTTATAGTGAATATTTGTCAATAGCTTATCCTCAGAAATGGAGACAGATAAGTCACAGAAAGGAAGTGAAGAGTCGGAGATGGACCACATGAAGGTGAGGGAAGGGTGGAAATTGGAGGCAAAGTGAATTAAATTTTCTAGTTCGGGGCGAGAGCAGGAAACAGCACCGATACAGTCATCAATGTACCGGAAAAAGAGGTGAGGGAGGGGACTTGACTAGGACTGGAACAAAGAATGTTTCACATATCCCACAAAAAGTCAGGCATAGCTAGCACCCATGCGGGCTCCCATAGCAACACCTTTAATTCGGAGGAAGTGAGTGGAGTCAAAGGAGAAGTTGTTCATTGTGAGAACAAATTCAGCCAGGCGGAGGAGGGTGATGGTGGATGGGGACTGGTTGGGCCTCTGTTCAAGGAAGAGGCGGAGCGCCCTCAGGCCATCCTGGTAGGGGATGAAAGTGCAGAGGGATTGGACATCCATGGTGAAAAGGAGATGGTTCGGGCCAGGAAACTGGTAACAGTTAAAGTGGCGGAGGGCGTCAGAAGAGTCACGGATGTAGGTGGGAAGAGACTGGACAAGGGGAGAAAAAATAAAGTTGAGATAGACACACATATAGCGTGTGTTTGTGCTGTGCAGTATGAGTGTAGACAGTTGCTGGCCAGTGATCATTTTCCACTTAACTCTCAGTGCAAAGCTCCCCACCTCAGCCTAATGTGTCTGAACTCCAAGTTCAGCCAGGCACTATAGTCCAGTACCGCACTGCACTAGTTTAACCTTTCCATTGTCAACCTTTCTACCCATATTGCTGCTCCTATAAATTTTGCCAACTAACTTACTAAAACCGAATGTTCATCGATCCAAAGTCTTGAATATTGTACTTAAATGTTACAACCAAAGCCAAGAGGCTTCCCTCTATTTGTATTAATGGTTCCTTCAAATTATAGCTTGAGCCAAAGTGACAAGAATTCAACTTGTAACATCATTAGCGGAACAGTCATTTGGAGCAGGATATAAAGTATTCAGAATTTAAAATCTTAGCACATTTTAATAAGAGTTCCAGTCAGCATTTTAACAGGTTTCAACGCCAATGAGATTGCTAATTGTGTTCTATTTCATTAGCATTATTGCACCTCAAGTATGTGCCTATGAATAACGAGCACTATGACATTAAAGTATTGAACCAACCTGTACATCTTATCTCAGGGACTGAAAGCATTCACATCGCCAACCAGCACACTTGCAAAAAAAAATAATTCATCTCTTGTGTAAAACATACTGACACAAGATCAATTACCATTATAGAGCCTTTCCAGTCAGCAATATTCTCCGGATGTGCAGCTGTTAAAACGGACTGTGCCAATCAATGAATTTTGTAATTGAATCCCGGGTTTTCCCTTGGGCTAACGAGAGTTGGACGTGATCACACAGCTTGCGCATTCGCTGACTCCTCACACTGCTTAAATTTTGAAAATCCACCACAACAGCACAATCAGAAGGTTTTTATTACTTACAAAATATCTTGGCTAATGGAAAAACAAAAGCCAGTGGTGATTGCTTTGAAAGCAGAAATTTCGAGTCTGATCAGCATTGATTTTGACACTAGTCTAACTCAAAAGTGCCAATGTGCCGAGTAAATTTTCCAGTTCTCTCTCAAGCTGTCCCCGTATCAGGCTTTTGACTGGACTCGGTTATTGTGGGGCCCCGACTGTATGAGTAGTGTGTCACCGCCACTGTAATTTACAAAAGATTACATCAGATATAAGGCACAGAAACAGGCCATTCGGCCCAACCAGTCCATGCCACCGTTTATGCTCCTCTCGAGCCTCCTCCCGTCTTCCCTCATCAAAATCTATCAGCATAACCCTCTATTCCCTTCTCCCTCAGATGCTTGTCCAGCCTCCTCTTAAAATCATCATTCTATTCACTTCAACCACTCCCTGTGGTAGCGAGTTCCACATTCTACTAGAGTCGAATTAATGCTATTGCAGGCAAGAACATTGGAAACCCACATTGCCAGGCAAAAACACAACCAAAGCTTGTCCTATCTATGGCGGGTGGGAGTGGGGGTGGGGGAAAGAGAGAGATAAGAGAGGAAGAATCTCTGTTTATCAATACAAAAGCAAAATACTGTGCGTGCTGGAATCTGAAATAAAAACAGAAAATGCTGGAAATACTCAGCAGGTCAGGCAGCATCTGTGGAGAGAGAAACAGAGTTAATGTTTCAGGTCGATGACCAAGGTTCACCAGCCTGAAACATTAACTCTGTTTCTCTCTACACAGATGCTGCCAGACCTGCTGAGTATTTCCAGCATTTTCTGTTTTTATCTCAGTTTATCAATGTTTTGTAGTGGCCTCAATCTCCTTCGCTCAAAGTTTAACGCAACCATGGAGCTGACTTTGTAAAACTGAATACCATTTAAAATGTTTAGGTGTAAACCAACCTTTGTGTGGCTTTGCTTTTAATTGATGTTTTAATGTTGCCCAATAAAAATAAGAGTGAAATTGTAAAAGTGAATGTAGAATTATTTTAAACATCAGTCTACAGAACCAAAATATTGCTCTGAATCAGTATATATGATCTAATTACAGAAACATTTATGCCGACCCAATGTTATGATATTGTATGCTTCCTTGGTGCATGGGTCTGCGCGAGACTAGTAGTCGTGTCAGCCTGGACACCAGGTTAGGAAACAGAGAGTGTAACTTGGGTTCAGTGTGAATGAGCCAGTGTTTGGTTTAGTTATAAGAGAATTGTTTAAACGCAGCAGTGTCAAATGGGGAGGCTGAGTGGTGAGTGAAAAGATTCAATGGCATTTCCATTTTTACCAGGAAAGGCCATCAGGCGTAATTTGCTGAGGATAAGAAATAGGAGCAGGAGTAGGCCATTTAGCCCTCGAACCTGCTCCGCCATTCAATAAGACCATGGCTGATCTGATCTTGGCCTCAACTCCACTTCCCTGTCCGCTCCCCATTACCCTTGACTCCCTTAAGTTCTATCATTCACAAGAAAAATGGTTGGAAAATAACGAATTGCATACTCGGAACTCCACATTTTGAGATTAAGTTTTAGCATGTGAGAAGTCTGCTTACTTTCCCTTGAGAAATATCATCCAAAACAGCAACCAAATGGAAGTGAATAAACTTTAATGAAAATTGCTATTTGTAGTAAGAGGATTTTTAAGTCTAGTTTTTAGTAAAATCATTATCTGTCTCCGTGTATCAGTAGTAGAGACATCATGGTGTATGAATCGGATGTGGATATTAAAAGATTGATTTTTTGATCTTTGTAAACCAAGAAGTATGAAGAATGAGAAGGATGTCTATCTGACCACATGCTGCAAAAGGATCCAGATTCTCTACTGGTCCAAGGTCTAATTTCCTAATTGTTCCACCCCTACTTCCACTGGCAGCAATCACACTGAACTCGTGCCTTTTTTATAATGTGCCTCTCGCTTTGCAGTTAGCAGCAGTGTGAGCGAGATGTCTTTATACTGCCAGCTTGCATGAGTGTGAAGTACGGGAAGCTACATGATCTCGATGTTTACTACCATGATCGTCACAACATTGTTTTTAATCATGGAAGAGGGCAAGAGCTCCTTTTGAGGATGTGAACGTTGACAGAAGGAATTGCAGTAAAGTCTTCTCTGCTGCCTTATGAAGAGCCATGAAACGCGGGGAAGTGAAGGACCGATGGTGCTGAAATAAAGGATAGGGTGCTACAGGGCAGTGCAGGAAGTATGAGGGGCGTCTTTCTGTTGATTGGCTGTTTTTAGGATATTGTTTATAGTTTGACAAACTGGCCATTTTTCTTGGTAAAGACCATTTCATGGTCATTTAAACAAATTTGAAGAACTGACTAATCCTATAACTTCTAGTTGGAGTAGAATAGAGCAAGAGTCAAGTCACATTTGGACCATCATTTTATTATAACAGCCTGGTCAAACTTGTAATTATTTTGCTTGATTATTTTTAAAGCAAGTTCCCTGTTTTGTGATACGTAGTGCTTTGGAAAGCAAGGGTGCTCATTTAAAACCTTCTGAGAAATATATCTCACTTGACCATCTCTCGTCTTCAACAAAAACACACTGCATGTAAGTCTCCACATATAACATACATTTATATGGTTTAGCTCTCCTAGTTTTCTGCACAAGCACTTATGCCACAGGTTAGGGCTTATTTTCCTCTCCAGGCCTCCACTGGGTGCCTGGCGGGCATTGCATACCAGGGAAGTGCTGCATCTATGAGGGGAGGAGTCCACCAAATGTTCTTGGTCCTGGCTATTTGCATGGGCTGTGCACCTTTCAGGCCCACCTCCTGCTTGGAGAGCTGCAGCAAGAAGGTCCTGCTATCTGAAGATTGTTGTGTTCCTAACACAGATGAGGCTGCACACAGGGAGGTTAAAGTAACAGTGACCTCAGACTTTATTAAGACACTCCAGAGTGAGTACCAGGCCTTAGGGCCGGCTTATATACAGTGCTCCCAAGGGATGCTGGAATCCCTTAGGACTTCAGGGGATGCGCTCCCTGGTGGCGGAACATGGGAGTGCATGCTTTGCAGATACACAACATCACTCCCCCCGCCAAAGTCAAAGTGAAAACTATTTACAAGGTGAGGCGGTCGGGAGCCTTTCTTTCCCTGGTGGACCGCCTCGGTACAAATGTCTATTCTGGTGTGTTGGCTGTGCCCTCGCTGGGCTGGCGTGTTGTTGGCCCTGCAGGGCTGCTGGGTGAGCCTGACCTTGCTGGGCTGTTGGGCGTGATGGGTTCGATTTCCTGGTCCGGGGTGGTCGTTGATCCTTTGGGTGTGTGTTGTGGGCTCGAAAAAGGTGGTGTCTGCTGTGGGTTGTTCAGTGCAGTCTGTGAACCACAGCCTCGTTTGGTCCAGGTGCTTTCTGCAAATTTGTCCATTGTCTAGTTTGACTACAAACACCCTACTCCCTTCTTTAGCTATCACCATGCCCGCAATCCACTTGGGACCATGTCCATAGTTTAGCACATACACAGTGTCATTCAGATCAATTTCCCGTGACACAGTGGCGCGACCATCGTTTACATTTTGTTGCTGCCGCCTGCTCTCTACCTGATCATGCAGGTTGGGGTGAACCAGCGAGAGTCTGGTTTTAAGTGTCCTTTTCATGAGTAGCTCAGCCGGGGGCACCCCTGTGAGCGAGTGGGGTCTCGTGCGGTAGCTGAGCAGTACACGGGACAGGCGGGTT
This sequence comes from Pristiophorus japonicus, assembly GCF_044704955.1. Lineage (NCBI taxonomy): Eukaryota > Metazoa > Chordata > Chondrichthyes > Pristiophoridae > Pristiophorus > Pristiophorus japonicus. The sequence goes on along the minus strand of NC_091987.1, from coordinate 193,756,819 downwards.
TGGAGTGAGCCTTCTGTGACTCGTTTAAGGCTCTGTTTGATTGTTTGTACTGCCCGCTCTGCCTGCCCATTGGAGGCTGGTTTAAATGGGGCTGAGGTGACATGTTTGATCCCATTGCGGGTCATGAATTCTTTAAATTCGGCACTGGTGAAACATGGCCCATTGTCACTGACCAGTATGTCAGGCAGGCCGTAGGTGGCAAACATGACCATCAGGCTTTCAATGGTGGCGGTGGCGGTGCTTCCCGACATTATTTCACATTCAATCCATTTTGAAAAAGCATCCACCACCACCAGGAACATTTTACCGAGAAGCGGGCCTGCATAGTCGACATGGATCCTCGACCATGGTCTGGAGGGCCAGGACCACAAACTTAGTGGTGCCTCTCTGGGCGCATTGCTCAACTGAGCACACACGCTGCATTGCCGTACACAGGACTCTAAGTCAGTGTCGATACCGGGCTATCGCTTTCATCATTACTATACCCGGGTGTGTGCTGTGGAGATCCGAGATGAACGTCTCCCTGCCCTACGCGGTTACCCCACAACAGGCAGCCTGCCTAAATGGACAGCTCGTCCTTTCACCACTGGAACGGCTTGATTAGCTCTTGCATTTCAATGGGGATGCTGGCTCAGCTCCCATGCAGTACACAGTTTTTTACTGGGGACAGCAGAGGATCTTGGCTGGTCCAAGTCCTAATCTGGCGGGCCGTGACAGGTGATTTATCATTTTCAAACGCTTCCATGACCATCAACAAGTCTGCGGGCTGCGCCACCATCAACAAGTTTGCAGGCTGCACCATTTCCACCCCCGTGGTGGGCAATGGTAGCTGTCTGAGAGCATCTGCACAGTTCTCGGTGCCTGGCTTGTGGCGGATGGTATAGTTATACACTGATAGCGCGAGTGCCCACCTTTGTATGCAGGCTGAGGCATTAGTATTTATCCCCTTGTTTTCAGTGAACAGGGATATGAGGGGCTTGTAATCGGTTTCCAGCTCAAATTTAAGGCCAAACAGGTACTGATGCATTTTCTTTACCCCGAACACACACGCTAATGCCTCTTTCTCAATCATGCTGTAGGCCCTCTCGGCCCTAGACAAGCTCCTGAAAGCATAGGCGACAGGTTGCAACTTCCCGCAACGTTAGCTTGTTGTAATACACACCCGACTCTGTACGACGACACATCACATGCTAGCACGAGTCTTTTACACGGGTTATACAATACAAGCAGCTTGTTGGTGCATAAAATGTTTCTGGCGTTCTCAAAAGCAATTACTAGGTTTTTTTTCCCCAAACCCAGTTCTCACCTTTACGCAATAACACATGTAAGAGGGTGCTTAATCCCGGTAAGAAGTTACCAAAATAGTTGAGGAGTCCCAGGAACGACCGCAGCTCCGTGACGTTCTGTGGCCTAGGCGCGTTCCTGATAGCCTCTGTCTTGACGTCTGTGGGCCGAATGCCGTCCGCCGCGATCTTTCTCCCCAAAACCTCCACTTCTGTTGCCATGAAGATGCATTTCGACCTCTTCAGCCGCAGCCCTATGCGATCCAGTCGCTGGAGGACCTCCTTCAGATTTTATAGGTGCTCGACGGTGTCCTGACCTGTGACCAAAATGTCGTCCTGAAAAACCACCTTGCATGGTACCGACTTGAGTAGGCTCTCCATGTTTCTGTGAAAGATTGCTGCAGCCGACTGAATTCCAAACGGGCATTTGTTGTAGATGAACAGTCCCTTGTACGTGTTGATGCAAGTGAGGCCCTTCGAAGACTCCTCCAGCTCCTGCGTCATGTAGGCCGAAGTCAGGTCGAGTTTGGTGAACATCTTGCCTCCTGCCAGCGTCGCAAATAGGTCGTCTGCCTTAGGTAGCGGGTATTGGTCCTGTAGCGAGAAACGATTAATAGTTACTTTATAATCGCCGCAAATCCCAACCGTGCCATCACTTTTGAGTACTGGAACAAACGGGCTGGCCCACTGGCTGAATTCCACTGGGGAGATGATGCCCTCGCGTTGCAGCCTGTCCAGCTCGATTTCCACTCTCTCCCTCATCATGTGAGGTACGGCTCGCGCCTTGTCGAGAATGGGCCGTCCATCTAGGACCAAGTGGATCCGCACCTTCACCCCGGAAAAGTTTCCAATGCCTGGCTCAAAAAGGGAAAGAAATATGTTAAGAACCTGGGTACATGAGGCCTCATCGACATGTGATAGCGCTCAGATGTCATCCCAGTTCCAGCAGATTTTGCCCAGCCAACTCCTTCCAAGCAGTGTGGGGCCATCACCCGGGACAATCCAGAGTGGCAGTTCATGCACTCGTAGGTGACCTTGACCATGGCGCTGCTCAGGACATTGGTAAGCTCTTTCGTGTACGTTCTCAGTTTCGTGTGGATGGGGCTCAGGGCTGGTTTGAGTGCCTTGTTGCACCTCAATCTCTCAAACATCTTTTTACTCATGATGGATTAGTTAGTGCCAGTGTCCAGTTCCATGGCTATGAGTAAGCCATTCAATTTTTCGTTTAGCATTATAGATGAACATTTCGTCGAAAACGTGTGCACCCCGTGTACTTCAGCATCTGCCTCCTCTCTCTGAGGCTCGAAATTGCTTTGATCCACCATGGACCGATCTTCCACTGCCATGTGGTGGTTAGCAGGTTTTGCAGAGCTTGCAGCTCGTCTGCAAGCTCGTTGGAGGTGCCCCATTGTTCCACAGCTCTTGCAAACATACCCTTTGATGCAGCATGAATAGGCTGAATGGAAGCCTCCACAACGCCAAAAAGGTGTGAATGCCTTTCATTCATCCTTTGTTGCGGACTCTGAGTCATCTGGGTCACCTGAGGCCTGCTGGCAGTTGCAGACTCGTGGTTTCTGCGCTGTACATTTCTGCTCGCAAACACAGTGCCAGTTAATTTATGAACATTGCTAGCGCTCGTGTGCTGAGAGATTTGTTTGGTGTTATCACTGGTGGACATAAACACCTGTGCTATCGCAATGGCCTTGCTGAGGGTCGGTGTCTCTACAGTCAAAAGTTTTCGAAGGATGGTCTCGTGGCCAATGCCCAGTACAAAAAAGTCTCTGAGCATTTGCTCCAGGTAGCCATCAAACTCACATTGTCCTGCAAGTCGTCTTAGCTCGGCGACGTAGCTCACCACTTTCTGACCTTCAGATCGCTGGTACATGTAGAACCGATACCTCGCTATCAGCACATTCTCCCTCGGGTTAAGATGCTCCCAAACCAGTGTACACAGCTCCTCATATGACTTATCTGTGAGCCAGAAGATTTTTCATGAGGCTGTAGGTCGGTGCCCCGCAGACCATGAGGAGGACCGCTCTCCTTTTTGCAGCGCTTCCTTCTCCGTCCAGCTCGTTGGCTACAAAGTACTGGTCTAACCGTTCGACGTAGGCTTCCCAATCCTCACCCTCCGAGAATTTCTCCAGGATGCCCACAGTTTGCTGCATCTTTGCGTTGGATTCGTGTACTCGTCGCCAGTTGTTGTGTTCCTAACACAGATGAGACTTCATACAGGGAGGCTAAAGTAACAATGACCTCAGTCTTTATTAAGACACTCCAGAGTGAGTGACAGGCCTCAGGGAATGGCTTATATACAGTGCTCCCAAGGGATGCTGGGATCCCTTGGGACTTCAGGGGATGCGCTCCCTGGTGGGGGAACATGGGAGTGCATGCTTTTTAGATACACAACAAAGATCATCCTGGGGAGGGGTAAAATACTTAAATGCCTTGCAGATCTTTGTTTCCTTGGGGTTCTCCCAAGGTCTGGACTGATCCTTTGGTCTACGGTGCATCACGGTGCAAGCTCCTCCACGCACCGCCCCCCCCCCCGCACCTCCACCAGGTTTTTGAAGGAGGGCTGGGAATTCCCCATCTTGCCTCATTAACATGTTGTCGTGGATCTGTGGCTACTGCAGGTCTAACCCCAGTTACAGCAGTCTCCAGAAATCTCAGGGCAGTGTACTGGGGATGGAGACCTGATGTAATGGGTCTCCTTCTCCATCTCCTCTTTGCTGCAGCTGGGAACTGAGCATAGTCCAGCCACAATGAAGAGAATAATGTGTCATTTCAGCCCGTTCATTAAATCCCTTCAGAAAGATGGCTGAGCTTGAAGTTCGGACGCAGCCTTGTTTTAGGTATTTTGCAAAGCCTGGCAATGCATTCAATGTATAAAATATTACAAGTATTTACAGCACAGAAATAGGCCATTCGACCCAACAGATCCGTGCAGATATTTATGTTCCACACGAGCCTCCTCCCACCCCTCGTCATCTCACCCCATCAACATATCCTTCTATTTCTTCCTCCCTCATGTTTTTATCCAGCTTCTCCTTAAATGCATCTATGTTATTTACCTCAACTACTTCCTGTGGTAGTGAGTAGTGAGTTCCACATTCTTACCACTTTCTGGGTAAGTTTCTCCTGAATTCCCCATTGGATTTATTAGTGACTATCTTATATTTATGGCCTCTAGTTCTGGCGTTCTCCACAAGTGGAAACATCTCTACATCTACCTACCAAACCCTTTCATAATCTTAAAGACCTTCATCAGGTCACCCCTCAGTCTCCTCTTTTCTAGAGAAAAGAGCCCCAGCCTGCTCAATCTTTCCTGATAGTTAGAACCTCTCAGTTGTAGTATCGTTCTAGTAAATATTTTTTGCACCTTCCCCCGTGCATCCATGTCCTTTTTATAATATGGAGACCAGAACAATTCACAGTCCACCAAGTGTGGTCTAAGAAAAGTTCTAAGCAAGTTTAACATAACTTCTTGCTTATCAATTCTATCTCTCTAGAAACAAAGTGCTTGGTTTGCTTTTTTATGGCCTTCTTAACCTGCGTCGTTACTTTTAGTGATCTGTGTATTGTAGCCCCAGATCCTGTTGCTCTACCCCATTTAGATATTTATTTTCTAACAAGTATGTGGCCTCCATATTCTTCCTCCCAAAATGTATCACCTTGCACTCATCTACATTGAAGTTAATTTGCTAATTTCACATCCAAAATAACATCTGTATTTTTATGTTTCCTATGTTTAATGTTGAGAGGTATGATTGGCAGAACGTTAATATATGCTGCATTAGAGCGATCCGTATTTTGTAACCTCTAGTTCAGAAAATGTTTCACTGAAACCTGTGGAACTATGATGCTAACAAATGTTCTTAGTTTATCTCTGAAGCAAGCTGTCAGCCTGCAATGTTAAACATAAGAACATAAGAAATAGGAGCAGGAGTAGGCCATACGACCCCTCGAGCCTGCTCCGCCATTCAATAAGATCATGGCTGATCTGATCATGGACTCAGCTCCACTTCCCTGCCTGCTCCCCAAACGTGTGTGGTTCAGAAGCAGTGTGCTGATATTTTATTTAGCCTGGTAATTATTTCAAAAGAAAAGCACATGTAGTTCCCAAGTGCAGAAAACAATTGCAGGCAGCAGACAGAGCGTGCGGCAAACCAGTCCCACCCACCCTTTCCTTCAACGACTGTCTGTTCCACCTGTGACAGAGACTGTAATTCCCGAATTGGACTGTTCAGTCACCAGAGAACTCACTTTTAGAGTGGAAGCAAGTCTTTCGCGATTTCGAGGGACTGCCTATGCTGATGATGATTCCTTGAAAATGCGAGAAATACTCAACAGGTCAGGCAGCATCTGTGGAGAGAGAAACAGAGTTAACGTTTCAGGTCACTAACACAGATACTGCCTGACCTGCTGAGCATTTCCAGCATTTTCTGCTTTTATTTCAGATTTCCAGCATCGGCAGTATTTTGCTTTTGTATTCCTTGATCCAAAGATGTATTTACAAAAGCCTGTAGCAGTGCAGCGATATTGCACACTGTTTTGACTCTTGGCTATGTTTTGCACAGACTGACACTTACATGTTCTTCATGTCTATATCATGCCGCAACTTTACAGCTGTGTGGTTATGAGTAATATATGGGAATTGTCTGTCATAGTTTTGGGAGGGTGTTTCAAAACTAGCTATTGTAGTCCACATTTGACCTCAGCCTTGCTTTGTATTTGTCCAGTTTTGCATGATTTCAGCGCTGAGGTTATTGCCAATTCTCAGCAGTAAAATGGGAGCAAGCATTTTGAGACTTCCTCATACTGGGTGGCCACATGGATGCAGAAGAGGACAAAACCAGCGATAATTTAAAGACAGGAGCGTGCACATCAGTTCAAAATGATTGAGCAGCTGATGGACTTTAACAGAGTGCAGAAGACCCAAAGAGTAAAGTGAAAGATGAGAATAGGTAAGAGGAAAAAAAAAGGAGAGCATGAAGAGAGAAAGAAAGCCTTGCATTTAGATAGCGTCTTTCACAACCGCCTCAGAGCACTTTACAGCCAATGAAGTCACTGTTGTAATGTGGGAAACATGGCAGCCAACTTGCGCACAACAAACAGCAATGTGATAATGACCAGATCATTTTTTTTTGGTATGTTGATTGAGGGATAAATATTGGCCAGGACACCGGGGATAACTCCCTTGCTCTGCCTTGAAATAGTGTCATGGGATCTTTTACATCCACCTGAGACAGCAGACAGGGCCTTGGTTTAATGAATATTCTGAAAGACAGCACCTCTGACAGTGCAGCACTCCCCTCAGCACTGCATTGGAGTGTCAGTCTAGATTTTCTTATGTACTCAAGTTCCTGGAGTGGGACTTGAACCCACAACCTTCTGAGTCAGAGGCGAGTGTGCTACCCACTGAGCCACAGCTGATGCTAAAGACAGAAGCAGCATGGGGACAACTGAAGACAGGAAATTGCCAAAGGAAAAGTACGTTTATCATTGAACACCGAGGAAAACAGATTCAAAACCAATAGTGAAAGGAAGACCTTAAGTTCAGCTAAAGATAACAATTTAGCTGAAATGTATTTCAGCTAAAGTGTATTTTTGAGAACCCAGAGAAAGCTATTTCAACCAATTTAAGGTGAAAGCTTCAGATTGTGAATTGCATCATAGCGCACAACATTGTGCAGAATAAGAGAAAGGGTTCAGAGCTGTAAGATGAAAACTGATATTTTTGAAAAATTAAACTGATCTATTTAAAACCTTTCCATGACTCTCAGCAGCAGTGCACTCAGTAGAGCACACCAGGTAAACGGGAACAAGATGAACAATGTCCTCTTTCCCTCCTCTGAAAAGGAATAGCTCACAGCTCAGTGTGGTGCTCCATCTAATGGGCTGCCTGGGAACTGAAATACTCATCAATCTCAGTGCAAAGTCAAAGGGCTCAATTGTTGGAACCACCAGACCACAGTGCAGTTTGGAGTTTTCAGAACTCTAAAATACTCAACCAAACATGTTCTTGTTCAGTTTATTCAAAGAATGTTGTGCATTAATGAAAATGTGGTTCATATGTTTCTCCAATTCAGCAACATAATAAGATGGGCATGTGTCCCGATAACTCATGTTGAAAATGTAAAAAAAACAAATACGTGGAATGAGCTTTCGGTCGTTGGTTTTCCACTGACAGTACCGGAAGACAGCTCCACTCTTACATCATTCTCTCCTCCCCACAATCTCAGATGACCGCTGGGGCCACCAAGAGCAGTTGTTGAGTGCTTCCTGATTCACGGAGTTTACTTGGTCAAGTGAAGGAGCTTGGTTTTTGGTTACAGTTAGTTTTCCGTTGTCGTATAAAAAATGGATGTAATTATGGAACGCAACTCGTAAAACACCAAAAAAAGTCCCAGAATTCTAATGTAATAAAGATGGAACTTGACTTATTCGTCTACAAATGCAGTCAGATGTCTCCCGACAGAAATTTTTTAACGAAAATACCTGGTGGTCCCGGGGGAACGTAGACTTGTGCTCTGAGGCCTAGCTGCACAGTCCAGCGCAGAGGCCCACGTATTCCAGGAGCCTATGTGCAGCCTGGGATCACGTGGGCCTGAACCACCAATCAAAAAAGGTAGTATTCTAATTCATAGTAATGGGAACTCCGAATTCAATAAGAATACCCCTGAAATCAAATAGAACACCAACATAAATAAAAACAACACTTTTTAAAAATTAATAGTAATTGCATTACATTAAATGTTTTAGAGAAAAAAATATTTTTTTTAAATTAAAAAACATGTTTTAACAGTGTTAAAAACATACTTATCTTCATAGACAGGGTCTAGACGTTCCACTAGGTGGCCATCGCCCCCAAAACGGGCCTTGTTCCAGTGATGTGGAACATCTCAGCCTTGCATGTGTGGGAGGTCAGGGGGAGGTCAGGGGTCATCCACACATGCGCAGAAGGCACATGGAGGGGCAGAGAGAGAGAGAGAGTGGAGGAAGGCAGAGTCAGAGAGGAGAGAGCAGAGATCATTGTTCATTGTATGTTAGATTGCTTAAAATGTTTGTTCATAGTTGGGCGGGGATGGGTGGGTGGGAAGGAGGGTTTGAAAATAATTCTGTTTGTAATAAATTTTGTTAATGATTTTAACAATTGTTGTGCATTCTCTGATAAGGTTAATTAACTTAGGCATTTTGAATAATTTAACATTTTTATTTTCTAGTAATAACATTACTTGAGTTAAGCATTAATGCAAATACTGCACTACAAAGGACAGGCCAGTGCAGGCAAGGCTAAAACGTAACTCAAATCAAATGCAACTTTTGTATAAACGTAATTGTTAATCTAAATGTAAATGTGATGATCCCCAATGTAAATTCATGCAAAGTGTTCCTTTATCAGCTGCTGACGCAACAGCTTTGTGGCCGTGTAACTCCCACGAGGTACTGTTCTTCTGGGGGGGGGGAGGGTGATAGGATCATGGCTACATCGCCAGGCTGGTCCCCCACCGAGGTCCTCACCAGCCTCCTCCTCCTCCTCCTCTTGCTCCTCGCCGGCTAGCTCTTCCGTCTCCCCTCCTTCTGGAGGTGGACCTGCAGCCCCATCTGGCGTTTGTTGTCCTCTCCTTATGCAGGTTATGCAGCATGCAACACACCACAATAAACTCAGCGACCTGGTCAGGGTGGTACTGTAGGCTGCCATCAAAATGATCCAGGCATCTGAAGCGCTGCTTTAGGACTCCAATTGTCTTTTCGACGATGTTGCGTGTCACTATGTGGCTTTCATTGTAACGTTTCTCTGCTTCAGTGACGGGATTACACAGTGGGGTCATCAGCCAACTGGCAAGACCATATCCCTTATCCCCAAGCATCTAACTGTGACCTTCTGGCTGATTGAGAAACAGATCAGGGATAGCACTCTCACGTAGGATGTGCACATCATGGATGCTGCCAGGAAATGTAGCATTTACTGTCATGATTTTTTGCTTGTAGTCGACAACAAGCTGCACATTTAGGGAGTGGAATCCCTTTCTGTTATGAAACACCTCTGCATTCTTTAAAGGGGCTTTCAGGGCAACGTACGTGCAGTCTATTGCTCCCTGCACCTTGGGGATGTCTGTTATTCTGGAGAAACCCAAAGCCCTCCAGGTCTGTGCCTCCCTTGTCATAGGGAAGCTTATAAAGTCCATCCTGCGAGCGTAAAGGGCTTCAGTCACCTGCCAAATACAGCAGTGTGGGGCGTGCTGAGAGATATGACAGATGTCACCAGCTGAAGCCTGAAAAGATCCCGAAACGTAGAAGGCTAGGGCAGCAGTAACTTTCACCTCAACGGACAGTGCGGTTTTGATGGTGCTGGAAGGCTGAAGATCCCCCTTGAGCTGGCAGATCTCATCGATGACCTCCTTCTGGAAGCGCAGCCTCCTTAGACACACGTTTTCAGACAAGTTGAAATAAGATTGCGTTTCTTTGTACCATCATTGGCTGTACGCTCGCCTCCTCTGTCTCTGTCTCTGCATTTCTCTGCCACTCTTCGATTGATCCTTTCAGAAACCAGCTTGTGAGCAGTTACGAGTAATGGTGCAGAAAACATAGGCCCTATCACTATCAATAATTATTTTCAAGTGCTATAAATGAACTTGAATCTATTAAACTACTCTATGTATTCCATAAAAAATGCCTAATCCACTGTAATACTATTAAGAATATTTAAAAATCTGAGCAGATGTATCTATGCAGGACACACAAATCACTCACAACTATCTAACATGTCTTTTTGGCTGTCTCCCCCCTTCTTCCAATCTTCAAAATGGTGCCCGTAGTGCCCATTCCCTTCTGTGAAGCCTGGGAAAAGCAATTATTTCTCAACGATGTTTTCGGCCTTACATCAGCCCGGTCTTGTGATGGCGATGTGCCGAAAGTTGGGATGGGCCTTGTCTGGGCGATCAGCTCGGCGATCAGTTCGGCGAAGTGAACCGAAACTTGGGGGCCTATTTCTCCGTCGATATTTCTGGCCTAGTTTCCACTTTTTCCTCAAAATGGGCGATAGAGGTCCGTTTTGGGCGCTATATGGGCCATAGATGGGCGATGTGAAGTGCAATGTCTAGCCCAGGGCTTTTAATATAAAAATAAGTAATAACATTTATATTTTCTATCTATTACAACTCGGCAAATAGCCCAAATCTCCATCTGCGAAGACCCTTCTCCCGGGGATGCGTTGGAACTGTCAAAAGAAATTCTGACAGTTCACAAGTGCCGGATTTCGGCACATGGGCATCATGCGCCGAGAACCGGCACTTGTGGCCCGGATGGCAATCCAGCGGCAGAAAGGTAAGTTTGGGGGAGTGGAGTCGCCTGATTGCAATGGAAGAGCCCAGAACAACAGTGGCTCACACCATTCTCATGGAAAGAATGAAGAAAAAAGACATTGGATTCATATAGCACCTTTCATGGTCTCAGAACATCCCAAAATGCATTACAGACTAAGAAATACTTTTGAAATGTACTCACTGTTGTAATGTAGGAATCATGACAGTCAATTTGTGCACAGGAATGAGATAGAATTATAGAACCATCACAGCACAGTAGGAGGCCATTCGGCCCATCGAGCCCATGCTGGCTCTCTGCAATAATGAGCAAATAATCTGTTTTAGTGTTGTTGGTTGAGGGATAAATATTGGCCGGACATCAGGGGAAATCCCCTGCTCCTCTTCTAATAGTGCCATGGGATCTTGTACATCCACCTGAGAGGGCAGAACTCTGTTTAACGTCTCATCCGAAAGACAGCACCTCTGACACTGCAGCACTTCCAAAGTGTTTCCCCTCGCTGGGGAGTCTAGAACTAGGGGCTATAGTCACAGGATAAGGGGTGAACCTTGACAGTAGCTCCATGCCAATGGTGATGGAGAGAAGGATAAGTCTTCAACCTAGTTAGAGATTTACTTCAGCCATTACTACCAGCTTAAAACTTCAAGATGGTGGTGGCACAAATTTTGAAAGCTTCAAATGATATTCAATGTTTAATGAGTTAAGAACATAAGAAATAGAAACAGAAGTAGACTATTCGGCCCTTTGAGCCTGATCTGCCATTCAATATCATAGTTCATCTGCCACCTCAACTCCTCCTTCCCTCCCTATCCCCTTATGCCTTGATTCACTTAGAGTTCAAAAATCTATCAATCTGAAGTCTTGAATATACTCAAGGACTGAGCATCCACAGCCCTCTGGAGTAGATAATTCCAAAGATTCACAACCCTCTGAGTAAAGAAATTTCTTCTCATCTCAGTCCTAAATGGCAGACCCCTTATCCTGAGACTATGAACCCTAGATATAGACACTCCACCCAGGGGAAACAGCCTCTCAGCATCTACCTTGTCAAGCTCTCTAAGAACGTTACATGTTTCATTGAGATCACTTCTCATTCTTTTAAAATCCAGAAAATGTAGACCCATTCTCCTCAATCTCTCCTTATAGGATAGCCTTCTCTTCTCAGGAATCAATCTAGTGAACGTTTGTTGCACCCCCTCTAACGCAAGTATGTCCTTCCTTAGGTTAGGAGACCAAAACTGTATACTGTACTCTTGGTATGGTCCAATTGCAGCAAGACTTCCTTACACTAATATTCCAATGCCCTTACAATAAAGGCTAGCATACCATTTGCCTCCCTGATTGCTTGCTGTACCTGCAAGTTAACTTTCCATGATTCATGTAGAAGGACACCCAAATCCCTTTGCATACCAACATTTACTGGTCTCTCACCTTTTAAAAAAATACTCTGCTTTTCTATTCTTCCTACCAAAGTGGATAATTTCACATTTCCACACATCTTTCACCTTCTTGCCCACTCACTTAATCTGTCTATATCCCTTTGCATCCTCCTTGCCTCCTCCTCTCAGCTTACTGTCCCACCTTGCTTTGTATCGTTAGCCAACTTGGACACATCGCACTCAGTCCCTTCATCTAAGTCATTGATATGGATTGTAAATAGCTGAGGCCCAAGCACTGATCTTTCCGGCACCCCACTAGTTACAACCTGCCAACTCAAAAATGACCCGTTTATTCCTACTCTCTGTTTTCTGTCCTTTAACCAATACTCAATCCAAGCTAACATATTACCCCCAATCCCTAATCTTGTATAACAACCTTTTGTGTGGCACTTTATCAAATGCCTTTTGGTAATTCAAATACGCTACATCCATTGGTTCCCCCTACAAGTTACACCCTAAAAAAACTCAAAATAAATTAGACTAACACGATTTCCTTAACTTCATTGAGTCTGCCTAATCATATTATGATTTTCTAAGTGCCTTGTTGCCACATCTCTAATAATAGACTCTTGTAGTTTCCCTATTACTGACATCAGGCAACTGGCCTGTTCCCTGTCTTCCCTCTCCATCCTTTCTTGAACAGTGGGGTTACATTTACTACCTTCCAAACTGCAGGGACCATTCTAGAGTCTCGGAAATTCTGAGCGATTAAAATTAATCCATCTACTAACTCTGCAGCCACCTCTTTTAGAACCCTAGGATGTAGGCCGTCAGATCCAGGGAATTTGTTAGCTTTTAGTCCCATTAATTTCTTCAGTAGTTTTTCTTTACCAATAGTAATTACTTCAAGTTCCTCACTCTCATTAGACCTTTGGTTCCCCACTATTGTGCCTTCAGCCTTGACTTTTCTCTTTAAATAATTTTTCTCCTCATGCTCCCGTCAAGGATTACTGGGCAGCAGGTTTTCCTTCTACCCTGCAGCTGATGGTCTTCTTGTCAAAGCCCAGTTTAAATGGAATGGGTCCAGCAATCAAGTACAAACAGAATGGTCTGGCTGAGTAGTGAGACAGACAAGTTGACAAGCACCAAAACAATTTAATAGCAGATGTGGCAATCAGTGGAGTGGAGCTATGCTTTTTATCACCCGTTCACTCGCAAACTGCAAAAGCATTTCCACTGGACATCGAATAGATTTTATTTTCTTGAACCAACAATTTGGCAAGTCTTTATCGACACATTTGCTGCTGTAAATTTTAGGCTTTTTCTTTGTCTTTGGTCTCTGCAGAATAGATGCTAAGCCACTGGATTTGCCTGTGGATAGTAAATAAAGGACACCTTTTAACCTGTTGATCGCCATTCAAGTTGTAAAGGTGCTGCTGCAACAGATTATAGACTTTCGATCCACTAATAGGGAATTTAAATTACCAGCCAGGTAGTTCTGGGTGTCACAAACCTTACAGGTCATTGCAAGTCTTTTTACTTTAAATTGCTGCACAGAACTGAAAACCACCATAGCATTTCCCAACAGCTTGGTCGAGCTTAATATGCTCCATCATTGTCAACCCATGGGCTAATAAATCAGCAAAAAGCATCTTTACTACCAATAGGCAAAACGAATATGAATCCACTATTCATGTGGATAAAGGTTTGAATAGAAAATTTAGCTTTTAAAAATAGAATTGGAATAGATCTGTGACTCAAGTTAGACAATTTTGGATTATTTGGTGAATATGCAACTGTGGATTACATTGCTTTCTGGGTCACTTGCTCCTTTACAGAAGGAATAGATTTGTACGTATACATTGCTACCTTCAGAGCCTTCGCATTAGTTTACGTTCATCAGGTGGATGTGTGGTTGCATCTAGTCCCTGGTGACCTGGTGTTTGTAATGTATTTGCTTCATGGGTTCTTTGCTTAAGAATTCATAGCAACACATTGCTATTAATAACTAGTTGCTTAATTAGCACAGGTTTAACAATCACACTACACATTACCAGTTCATCCTCCAGGCTCACAACCACCTGCCTCATTGTGGATCCCCTGAACCCAACTAGCTGGCCAAGTCACTCATAACTCAACAACTCTACAACTATTTTGGTGGAAACTTTCATTCAAGGGACCCCTTGTTTTTTAAGGGCACCAAAAACACAACTTAACAATTGAACATAAAGGGAACCTTTGTCAAATGAAATCAAATGAAATCAAATTAAAATTCTGTTCCCAGTTGAAATGATGCACTCCAGTCCCTCCGGCGCCAACCTCTCGCAGAAGGCCACGAGCATACTGGTGGACACTGTGTGCTCCATCTCCAGGGACACCCTGGCTCGGATGTAACCGTGGAAGAGAGGCAGGCAGTCAGGCTGAATGACCCCCTCAACCACCCGCTGCTTGGACCGGCTGATGGCACCCTTAGCTGTGCCCAGGAGCAGTCCTACGAGGAGGCCTTCGGACCTACCCGCTCCCCTCCGCACAGGGTGCCCAAAGATCAGGAGTGTGGGACTGAAGTGCACCCAGAATTTGAGGAACAGCTCCTTTAAATAATGGAACGGGGCTGCAACCTCGCACATTCCGTAAAAACGTGGAATACGGACTCCTCCAGACTGCAGAAATTGCAGGAGGCCTGGGAGCCCATGAAGTGACTTAAAAATTTATTGCACGGGACTGCTCCATGCACCACCCTCCAGGCCAAGCCCCCAATAAATAGGGGGAGGACTCCCGCATCAAGTGTACTCCATCGGGGACCCCCGCCTCCTCCAGACGGCAAGATGGTGCACCATGGCGTGTCTCAAAAAGCTCTACAGTCTTTTGAGAGAGAACAATAAATAAACATTAAATCAAGTGCCCCCTTATTAAAGGGGGGGACACTCCAAATAGTTTATAAGTGCCTTTTTTTGGGGAGTTTTTTTGTGGGTTTTTTTGGCACTAAAACCACAAGTTCTCTTGAGAGAGAACAATAAATAAACATTAAAACCAGGCAATAAAACAAATTAAACTTTAAAACATATCAAATCAAATAAAAATTTTGGTTGCCGGGGGTGATGATGCACTCCAGTCCCTCCGGCCCCCATCTCTCGCTGAAGGCCGCGAGCCTACGTTAGTATGACCAGGGATAGAGAGAAACAGTTGACTACCAGTCCGAGTTGTGTAATGTACCACCTGACCACAGATGGACAGGGTTGTGAGGTATTACTGAGCATCGGTGTGACTGGACAAAATCTGACTCAACTTGTTGTGAAATTATTCTGGGTCAGCACTTTACCCTTTATGACTTTAACTAGGTCAAGTGATTGCATTTTATTTTTCATCCCAGGACCCCGGGGGCTTTCTGCCCTTGATGATGCACATATTGTATTCATTGTGAGCCGTCAGTCTGGAATTAATATGATGAACAGCCATTCCTGGGTCATTTCTGAGTAAATCCACCACTCCACAGAGTGCATTTGAAATTCTCAATTGCTTCACATTGATCTCAATCACCTTGTTTCATCCTTGCTTTAATAATGCTGTTCTGTTGCATTACCTTCACCATTTATTTCTGTGTGCAAGCTCTATGCTAAAAAATCTCTCAATTTTGCCTTTTAGAAATTGAACATTTATGAAGAGTTCTTCAACCTTGCGTGTGGCTAACCTGTTTTGAAGCTCTGTGGCTTAATATAAAAAGGCAAATATGTAACATTCTGTCTCAGTAATGCAGTTTACCTCCTGATGCACTTCCGGATAATTGGCTAAATTAGCGGATTTAACAGCTGCAGAAAAACGATATGCTATTCCTTCAGCTTGGTAGCCCCATCCCCTTCCGTCTAATACTGGATGGACATTTCAGATTGGCATAAATTCAGCCAAAATTGAGTTTCACCCAACAGCAGAGAATTTATCACCATCTACACCACATTTTATTTTTTACTTAAAGCAGCCCAAAACATTTATTATCACGATTGCTGTGGTCTGGTAAATCCAGTAACTGAACAATTTCCTCCTACTCCAAGACTGTGGCCCCAAGTTTCCACACGCAGCAAAACAGGCGCCCCTCCGAGCTGGGCGCCCGTTTTTCGCGCCGAAAACGGCGCCTGAAAAAAAACGCAGTATTCTCGAGCACCTTGCAGCTCAATGTCTGCTTGGCACGGCGCACAGGGGGCGGAGCCTACCACTCACGCCGATTTTGTAAGTAGGAGGGGGCGGGTACAATTTAAATGAGTTTTTTGGGTGCCGGCAACCCTGCGCGTGCGCGTTGGAGCGTTCGCGCACGCGCAGTCTGAAGTAAACATTGGCACTCGGCCATTTTAAAAAGTGCTGCAGAAAAAGTGAAAATTTGTTTATTGAACCCTTGCAAAGGCTTGTATTTTAATTTTCTTGATATTTCTGTGTGTGAGGGGGTGCATTCTGTAATTAAAGATAGACTGTGATAAACGGGACACATGCACTTGTTTGAGACTATTCAAATTCTTTGTAGCTGTTCAATTTTTAACATTTTTTAATAAAACCACATTGCCCTTCCATGATCAGCACTGAGGCTTCCTGCAGCTTTCTCCCTCCCCCTGCCGTCCGTCGGGCCCAATGGCAAACGGCTGCCTGAAGCACTCAGGCTTCCTGCAACCTTCTCCCTCCCTCCCCCTGCCGTCGGTCGGTCCCGATGGCAAACGGCTGCCTGAAAGGCCTGCCTGAAGCACTTTCACACAGGTAGGAACATGGTTTATTTAATCTTTTCTTTGCTTATAAATTTTTATTCAGGTTGGATTTATTTGTATAATATTTGTATAAGTATAACTAAGGATTTATTGTAGAATTTAATGACTTCCTTTCCCCCCCCTCCCCCCCCACCTCGTTCCCGACGCCTAATTTGTAACCTGCGCCTGATTTTTTAATGTGTAGACAAGGTTTTTTCAAGCGTACAAAAATCTTCACTTGCTCCATTCTAAGTTAGTTTGGAGTACGTTTTCACTGTGGAAACTTTCAAATCAGGCATCAGTGGCCGGACACGCCCCCTTTTGAAAAAAAAATTCTGTTCAAAAGTGAAACTGTTCTACCTGACTAGAACTGCAGAAAACTTAAATGTGGAGAATTGCGATTTCTAAGATACTCCGTTCTCCACCAGTTGCTCCTAAAAATCAGGAGCAAATCATGTGGAAACTTGGGGCCTGTATATCTATGAGGAAAGGTTTAACAGGCTGGATCTCTTTAAGCTTGAAAAAAGAAGGCTGAGCGGTGACTTTATAGAGGTCTTTAAAATTCTGAAAGTTTTTGATAGAGTTAATACATAGAGAATGTCTCCACTTGTGGGGAAGAGCATAACTAGAGGCCATAAGATTGTCACCAACAAATCAAATAGGGAATTTAGAAGAAACCTCTTTACCCAAAGAGTGGTGTGAATGTGGAACTCGCTACCATAGAGAATAGTTGAGGCAAATATTATAGATGCATTTAAGGGGAGGCTAGACAAGCATATGAGGGAGAAGGGAATAGAGGGTTATGCTGATAGAGTTAGATGAGGAGGCTCGTGTGGAGCTTAAACCCTGGTATGGCCTGGTTGGGTCGAATGGCCTGTTTCTGTGCTGTATAACCTGTGTAATCCTATGTATGTAAGACTGTTGCTTTCTGATGAAGGATGGCAATGGCTGAAAAATACTGCACCAAGCATGCATTAGAAAGTCTGATTGAGAAATGCAAAGCGGATTGGAAAGTTACAGTTACAGTAGAAATTGCACTTTAACTTTGCATCTTGACCTGAACCCTATGCTTGCCCTGTAGCATGTATACTTTTGTGCACCATCATTTCGATGCCAGTGGGTGGCATTAAACAAAGTTGGCTGACAGATCAAATAGGAATGTTGGCAATAAGCATTTATACCAGTTCCACTGAGATGTCCCTGGTGTACTGTGATGTTTCAATCTAAGATCTAAAGGTGGGAAGTTTGTTTTGAAGTTAATGCAAAATCAGGTTTGTTCATATTGTTTTTTTTCATTTTGCAGTTCATTGATGAAACCATTAAAAGAGGACCTTGGTTTTACCATTTCTCTCCCCCTGGCGTATGCAGTCTCTTTTATGTGCCTTGATGTCTGCACAGTTCCAGATTTTTTTCTTTCAAACTTAAGTCACTCTCAGATCAAGAATCCAGCTCTGACTTCCTATTTTCTCTTCTTATAATTAACTTTTTCAAATGACTTCTTAGATTTTTTTAAACTGAAGGAAATACCACCTAGTATAAAATATAATCTCACATTTGCCCCATTAACAAAACAGGCGGAAAGCCAGCCTGTTACTTACCGCACCCACTACTTACCATACCTACTACTTGACATTACCAATGTGAGTAGGTTAAACATATCTGAATATCCTGCGAGAGCAAAGGGAGGCAGATTTATGTCTCTCCTGATTGTGTATCAAATAGTATGTGTGCACCCATGAAGAGGACATTGCCCTGGGTATCTAGGCACATGACTAGCAGTACATTTGCTCAGCTTCTGCTGAAGCAACTGTGCCCTGCCTCCCTCTTGTGTAAAATAAAACTCAGTCAACCTCCATTCCCCAGCACTGTGAATGCTCCTGTCTTTAATGCTTTCTAGTCATAAAGAAAGGGGTGGATTTTACTGCAATATGTTTACTCATGTCAAGTCCATATGAATCAGAGACAGCAAAGTTATACTGTGTCCACTGTAATCACCTGTAGAGATTATAGCCTTTGTGAAATGTTTAAACAACAATTGTAATTATATTGGGGAAAGCGATGCCAAAAGCAAATGAGCTAAATAAAGAGCACATTTATGATTGGAATCTAGCTCATTTTTCTATGAATTGGAAGTTCTTAATCATGTTATTATCATTCACAAAAGTAGATGAGAGCCCTGTATTTTTTTAATGCTATCATTACAGCATTCAAAAGTGCTTCAGTTGCCCTGCTTTCAAAGCATAAAATTGCTGTTAGAAAGGATAGCTGATAAACATCTTCCAGACTGCTGATGGTTCAGCAGTGACTGTAGAGTCAGGCACGAAGTCATTGCTCTGTTTACAGCCTGCTCTCTGCACCTTGTGACTGTCACAATTGTCCTGCTTAGTGTGCTGCTGATCATTGCTATTTTTGCATTTGGCGCTTTTTCCACTTTTTCCTTTTGGGATGTTAATTCTTGGAACATGATCTTGGAGGGTGAATGTGGTGGTGGGGGGTGGGTATTGGGGGGTGGAGGCTGGGAGTGGGGCTGGGGGATGGGGGCTGGAGGGTGGGGTCTGGGGGATGAGGGCTGGGGGCTTGAGGGTGGGAGTGGAGGCTGGGGGCTGGAGGATGGGAGGCGGGGGGTGGGGCTGGGGGTAGAGGTTGAGGGGTGGGGGGTGGGGCTAGGGGTGGGGGCTGGAGGGTGGAGACTAGGGGGTGGAGATGTTGTTCAATTATACAGTCAGCTCCTGGTGAAGCCGGGAGACACTTTCAACTGAAACTCATTTACACGATTGCTCCGTGTTGGCTGTAGCTGTAGTTCCTCCATCTGATGCAGTTCAAAATTTTGAATCCTATTTGTTTTTATTTCTGAACTCTTGGATTCTTAGTTAAAAAAAATCTTTTGTAGGAACCGGATAGTGATGGGATGGAGAGGGAAGATTAATAAATAGGTTCCTGTCGTTTCTTTTCACCTACCTCCAGTGTTCCTTCTGCTTTTACCCTCTTGGCCTGTCTGGCTGAAAGGCTTTTAGCTGTTTTTATCAGCCCAAAGTTGACAAGCTTGCTAACCCGTAGGTTTGCTGAAATCTGATTTTCCTTGACTTTAGTTTGGTTTCTCTAAACTTCATGGAAAGGTGTGATCAGCAATGCATTCTCGTATCTTTTCACTCTCAAAGTAATTATTATTTGAAAAAAAGTTTAACCTGACAACGTTTGTAGATTTGCAGAGTTTCATTTTGAAGTATTGGATTCCATCCCTCACTTTGGATTGTCCTCTCTTTCCCTCAGTGGGAGGGAGGAATGAAAACTGAAAATGAGTGTGTCAATGTGAGCCAGTATGAATTGGCTGTCCAACCATGGGGAGCCCAACACAGACAGGCATGACCATATCATCAGCTGGTGTCCACCCAAAGGAACCCTGCCAAGTTTATGTTGTTTTTCTTCTTCATTTCTTCAATCTCTACTGCTTCCTTTCTTTGATTCCACTCTTAATCTTCATCTATTGACATTCTTGCCTTTACCGTCTTCTTTGATCTCGAATGAAAGTCTCGTATGTCCTCCCTTGCTAAAGCTTGAAGAAACTGGATTTTCTTTTTCATCCCATACACCTGTTTTCATTGTCACAGTTCCTAACTCTTTAGTAAGCATAAGTCATTGAAAGACTTGAATGTGACTCTCACATCTAAGAATACTTTCATCTTTTTCACATTCAGTAAGCGAAAGCTTGCCAACTGTTAGGTGATCTTTCTCTCACCTCTGACCTCCCTCTTCTCGTGTCTCTCCAATTTTGCTACTACTTTGGTCAATTATTCTTGTTCCTCTTCAGCTCAAAATAAGCAGTGCTACAAATGTTCTAGGAACTCAAAAGTGTGGAACTCCTTATCTCCCTCAGTCTCTCTGTCCACCTTCACTTTCCAGGCTTTTAAATCCAAAACCTGGTATCCCCCCGCTAATGAATAATGGTTTGTCTCATCTCTTTTCCTATTCCTCTTATCTTTGGTGATGTGCCACATTTAACAAAGAGTAATTCTGTGGAATAGAATGTGTTGTATGCTTGACTGTGTAATTGGATCCTTCTTTGTTTATAGTTTGTAGAAGATGCATTACCATGACCGTGTTGCTTTATGCTCAAAACACTGTTCTTATTCCTTATATTTAATTAATTATTGTCAGAATCGCTAATTCAAACAGGTTTGGAAGCAGGTTCATGCAATCGGAATCTAAACTTTTTTATGCCAAAGATTGTTCTTTGCAATCCTCATTTGTGTGTTTGCTAAATTTGTGATGAATCCCTTCTAAACAAATTAACTGAAGATTAACTATTACAAGTGTGGAGTCTCATTCCTTCAGGATTTAATTGCTGCTGGAGATTTTTAATGTTTTTACATTTTTATTGTCTTTTACTTTTCCTTTCTGTGTCTTTTTTTTCTCTCTCTCTCTTAATCCAATCTTTCCTTCCCTCTCTCTCTTTATTTCCTTTTTGTACCTGATTTGATGTTGAATGCACCCACTCTAAGTGCCACTTCCTTCTCAGTCCTTGCGCTGTTAATTTCACAATCCTGCGATCTGGTTAGTCAGTAGTGGGGAAAATGTTGGAATCAATTATTAAAGATGAAATAGCAGTGCATTTGGAAAGCAGTGACAGGATCGGTCCAAGTCAGCATGGATTTATGAAAGGGAAGTCTTGCTTGACAAATCTTTGAATTTTTTGAGAATGTAATGAGTAGAGTGGACAAGGGAGAACCAGTGGATGTGGTGTATTTGGACTTTCAAAAGGCTTTTGACAAGGTCCCACACAAGAGATTGGTGTGCAAAATTAAACCACATGGTATTGGGGGTCATGTATTGATATGGATAGAGAACTGGTTGGCAGACAGGAAGCAGAGAGTCGGGATAAACGGGTCCTTTTCAGAATGGCAGGCAGTGACTAGTGGGGTGCCACAGGGCTCAGTGCTGGGACCCCAGTTATTTACAATATACATCAATGATTTAGATGAAGGAATTGAATGTAATATCTTCAAGTTTGCAGATGACACTAAGCTGGGTGGCAGTGTGAGCTGCGAGGAGGATGCTAATAGGCTACAGGGGGACTTGGACAGATTAGGTAAGTGGGCAAATGCATGGCAGATGCAGTATAATGTGGATAAATGTGAGGTTATCTACTTTGGTGGCAAAAACACGAAGGCAGAATATTATCTGAATGGAGGCAGATTAGGAAAAGGGGAGGTGCAACGAGACTTGGGTGTCATGGTACATCAGTCATTGAAAGTTGTCATGCAGGTACAGCTGGCGGTGAAGAAGGCAAATGGCATGTTGGCCTTCATAGCTAGGGGATTTGAGTACAGGAGCAGGGAGGTCTCACTGCCTTGGTGAGGCCTCACCTGGAATATTGTGTTAGTTTTGGTCTCCTAATCTGAGGAAGGACATTCTTGCTATTGAGGGAGTGCAGCGAAGGTTCACCAGACTGATCCCCAGGATGGCAGGACTGACATATGAGGAGAGACTGGATCAACTGGGCCTGTATTCACTGGAGTTTAGAAGGATGAGAGGAGATCTCTTAGAAACATATAAAATTCTGACGGGACTGGACAGGTTAGATGCTGGAAGAATGTTCCCGATGTTGGGGAAGTCTAGAACCAGGGGACACAGTCTAAGGATAAGGGATAAGCCATTTAGAACCAAGATGAGGAGAAACTTCTTCACTCAGAGAGTTGTTAACCTGTGGAATTCTCTACCGCAGAGAGTTGTTGATGCCAGTTCGTTGGGTATATTCAAGAGGGAGTTAGATATGGCCCTTACGGCTAAAGGGATCAAGTGGTATGGAGAGAAAGCAGGAAAGGGTTACTGAGGTGAATGATCAGCTATGATCTTATTGAATGGTGGTGCAGGCTCGAAGGGCCGATTGGCCTACTCTTGCACCTATTTTCTATGTTTCATTTGTTTGCCCTGTTCACTCAGGTCCCACATACTGGCCTTTCCTCGCTGTGTCTTGATCAGCTCACACTTTCAGCAATTTTGTGGGCAAATCTGCTTTGAGCTGAAGGGTGTAGGGGTAGGTCTAGATGCTCAGCTATAGTAAAATCTGGCCCAATATCCCAAGGCTATAATCAGGCAATTCTGCATGTTGGATTATCACCCAGCTGTTTGTTTTTTCAAATCAAAGTTGGTTCCTGGTTGAAAGCTACAACCAGCAGCACCGAAAGATTTTTAAGTTCAACACATGGAATTTGTCAATTTATTAAAAGATAGAAATAACATTTTTAAAGTATTTAACTGCAGTGTTTTAGTGACTGTTTCCTTCAAGTCAATGGTCAAACACTCGACTTGAACTGAGCTCATTCTCTGCCACTGACATTGCTTTAACTACAATAGTGTGAGTTGTACGCATGTCTGCCACTCTTTGCTACCTTACCCCATCTGGTACTTTGCCTGAGTGGATATTCTCTGAGCTTTGAAGCTAGGCAGTGGGGTGGATTTTGACTTTTGGGTGGCTGAGTATGCCGGCCAGTGGGGAAAGCCGAGCCACTTTGAGGCTTGGCCCTGGCGAGCTGCACCGCTCGAACGAGGAGGAATCCCGACAAGTTTGCCGGCTGGCGAGCAGAAGGGGTGGGGGATCTGATTGCGGAACAGAGCAAGCCCTAGGTGTCAGCTGTGGCTCAGTGGGTAGTACTCTCGCCTCTGAGTCAGAAGGTTGTGGGTTGAAGTCCCACTCCAGAGACTTGAGCACAAAAATCTAGGCTGACACTCCAGTGCAGTGCTGAGGGAGTGCTGAACTGTCAGAGGTGCCGTCTTTTGGGTGAGACGTTAAACCGAAGCCCTGTCTGCTCTCCGAGGTGGATGCAAACGATTCCATGGCACTATTTCGAAGAATGGCAGGGGAATTATCCTTGGTGTCCTGGCCAATATTTATCCCTCAGTCAACATAAATAAGAAAACAGATTATCTGATCATTATCACATTGCTGTTTGTGGGAGCTTGCTGTGCACAAATTGGCTGCCATGTTTCCTACATTACAACAGTGACTGCACTTCAAAAGTACTTCATTGGCTGTAAAACGCTTTGGGACATCTGGTGGTTGTGAAAAGCGCTATATAAATCCAAGTTTTTATTTCTTTTAGGTGGCAGCAGCCCACAAGGTTCTTGCGCAGCTTAGAGGGGCATTGCCCCTGACCCCACAAAAATGAAATCAAACAAAATTTAGGGCCTTTTAAATAAAATCGCCCGGGACAAATGGGCAGACCTGCATCAGGGAGTGGCATCAGTGCCCTGACTGTCAGGCCAGCTGACTAAATCAGACCCAGTGAGTCTCAAAGGCCTAGTTTATAGCTGGGCTTATCACTCCCAAGCCAAATCCTATTCCCAGCGGACATCCACACACCCTCACATCCAGTAGGGCTCACTGATCGCAGTCAGCAGCAGGAGATGTGCCTGATTTAATCTTCCGGAACCATGGACTGCTGCTGTATTGTCTGTTCCTGTCAACTGTTGCTGCTATGTTGTGTGCAATTACAATAACAACTTGCATTTATATAGCGCCTTTAATGTCGTGAAACATCCCAAGGCGCTTCACAGAAGTATTGTGAGATAAAAAATTTGACACCGAGTCGCATAAGTGGAAATTAGCACAGGCGACCAAAAGCTTGGTCAAAGAGGTAGGCTTTAAGGAGCGTCTTGAAGGAGGAAAGTGATACGTCCTTACTATACAGTATAAATGCACACGAGGCCCATGCTTGAGAGAAGGTCAGTCTGTGACCTGTCCTTTATTTCATAGAGTACAACTTGTCAATTTATACATGGGTTAAATGCTGGCTGAATACATGACAGAAAGAGAGGTAGAGAGGCGGCGAGGTTGAGGCAGGAAGTTCTAGAGCTTCGGGCCTAGGCAACGGAAGGCATGGCCACCAATGGCTGGGCGATTATAATCAGGGATTCTCGAGGGCAGAATTAGAGGAGCGGAGGAGGGGGGGTGGGGGGGGGGGCGGGGTTGTGGGGCTGGAAGAGATTACAGAGACAGAGAGGGGCGAGGCCATGGAGGGATTTGAAAATAAGGATGAGAACTTTGAAATTACAGAGGAAATGATCTGCTACATAATCATGTGGTTTGCAGGTAGTTCAGGAAGCTCAGATGAAATAAATGTTGTATGTTTGCTTGCACAAGTGTATGCAGCAGGGCTGGTTCACAACAAGACATTGAGTGGCATCCGGCCAAATAACTCACAAGCACATCATATCCCCCAAGGAATTCCATCTTAAAGAACGTTTGGCTCTCTCGCTCTGTGTGACAAACACTGAGAAGGTGAAAATTACAATAACCACCGTCCACGGTGAATCGGCCATTATTGCAGTTGAGAAATCTTATCACGATCCTTGCAATGATCGAAAGGAAATGTGCCACAGTGGTACGACAACATAGCACAGAAGTTGCTCAGATTCCGGGTCTGACTGCACTGTGCTACTTAGATTGGTTAATCAAAAGGTAGTCGATAAGAAATGAAATGGAAGCTGTCACTAAATTAGAAGTTCAAGTACACTCCTGCACTCTTTGTCAAGCTCTCAGTTAAATGCTGTGGGCTAGAGTTTTATAATTGCAATTACTGTCTGAGCTAATATGCTGAAATGAGCTAAACAGAAAAGAAATCTGAGGGGAGTGACTAAACCATTGCAGCATGTGTTTGATTGACAGCCAGTCTTACAGATCCAGCATAAATTGACGTTTCAGCACCTTTGTGAGAAGACGTTGAGTCCCCTCTCCCGCCTCTCCGAGAGAACTGAATTGTCCTGTGGTGTGGTTTCATGGGTGCTGTATGGCACCCGTTATCTGTGCTCAATCTGCATGTGTGACCAGAAATGGTGAGCAACATACCATTTTACCCCAGGATGCATCATAGCTAAGATTGACCTGCCTACATGCGCAAATGTCCCAGAAGGTGCGTTATACTGCTGCTGAGGCTAAGATCAGCCAACTCCCAATGTTCATTGTATTTTAATGGCATATAGCAATTGGGTATTAATTGTATTCAGGTAATAGGACTCTCTTCCATTACAATAGTGAATACACTCCTAAAGTACTTCATTGGCTGTAAAGCGCTTTGAATTTCTTTATTTCTTTATTTCTTTCTCTCTTTCTCTCTTTCTCTCTTTCTCTCCTTTCTTTCTTTCTCTCTCTCTTTCTTTCTTTCTTTCTTTCTCGCCCATAGACCAAAAAGAAACGCAACTATAATCCACCCAACAAATGTACCAAGATGTAAAAGTAAAACCCATGTGATGAACTTGAATGCAACTTGCATGTAATGGGCCATTTGCACGATCTCTGAGTGGGGGCGAGGAGAATGGAGTAGTCATGGACTCACAACCAGAAACTACGGGGACCTTCATTGGCAACAAATCTCACTACCAACCCACCCAAGCTAGAAGCGACCCGCCAATGGTCAACCAGGAAGAGCAAAGCCCAGGTCACCGTCAATGTATGAATCAATTTGCATTAAAGACTTGGGGGGAAGTGATGTCATGTATGTAGACCATGTATACTAACTGTATAGTCACATAAGGTGTCCTCCTGAGGGTCACCTGCAAAGGTGTGCAGGGCCCAGTATAAAAGGCTGCCCACCATGCTTATGCCTCACTCTGGAGTTATAATAAATGGGACTAAGGTCACAACAGCTCAAGTACAACACTAGACCTCATGGAGTCATTCATAAGAGTATTAAAGACCTAACAAGAATAAAGGCTGGTAAGTAACTAAAGACTAGGCTCTAATGTTCTATATTTCACCACGTGACTATCTGACTTTAACTCCCAACGCAGATCAGAAGTAAAACCTGGGATCTTTATAGTCTTTATCTACTAAGCGATTAAGGAAGCCTGAAACATTGACCCGAATTACCCCTCCATAATACAACCAATCTAATTCTGGCCTCTTGCTCACCCCTGATTTCCAACGTGCAACCATTGGTGGCCGCGCCTTCAGCAGTCGAGGCCCCAAGCTCTGGAATTCCCTCCCTAAACCTGTCTGCCTCTTTGACTAAAATATTGGTCACTTGCCCTAATATCTCCTCCTGTGGCTCAGTGTCAAATTTTGTTTGTCAATGCTCCTGTGAAGCGCCTTGGGACGTTTTATTATGTTAAAGGCGCTGTATAAATGCAAGTTGTTGTTGACATTGGATAGTTTTCTGAGAATGTGCTCATTTTTGCACAGTACATATTTTGGCTGGTGAGGCAGTTTTTAAGATAATTGTGTGATTTTATTGAGCGGCACGATGGTTACAGTGCAGTTTGGTACGTGCACTTCAACCAGTTGTTCAAAGTCTTCTATTACAGAAGGTTGTTGACACTGTTTCAGAAACAAAGCAAATGCTCGAATGGAGTCCAAACAAGTTGAGGGCTTGTTTAACACAGTGCAGCATGTTACACTGACAGATGCTGAAAGCACATTGAAGCAGTACCGCTGGCTCTTGTTGATGGTTTAATGTGTCTGAGTGAAGTAACAAGAGATGGCAGTGGGAGTGTGAGATGAGGAGTCAAAAGAAAATTATTATGATACAGAACACAAGTATTGCTGGAGCGCTCTGATGCAGAATAGAAATAAACACATTTTATACAGAGATTTTGTTACAAAGAAAAACACTCAAAACTTAGCAATTCTGTTTCTTCTGTCATCTTTAGAGCAACATAGAAACATTGTGCCTTTGTTGTCAAAATGTATGTGGAGTTGGGCAAATATTTGAAATGTATTGGCTGTGACATTGTTAAAGTACAGAATATTGCTTCCCGTTGATGCTGTTTTTGAGTAATAGTCTTAAAGATATGTTTGACCTAAGGTTATCTCATTGCCGTCTGTCCTGGTGTCCTGATGGACTCCAATACAGAAACACTCAATCGTCTTGTTGTTACGAGTGTTGAATCTGACACAGTGCCTGGAGCTCTACTGCTGACTGTGCTGGCAAGTCCATTGCTCAGTGTTGGAACTGAGCCACACAAACCAAGAAGGTGCCTGTTTCAGAGCCTAATCTAGGCCGAGTTAGCTCATCCCAGCAATTGGAGTACTAAAACGGGGGAAGGGAATCAGTGAGTGCTCTTGCTCCTGGTTGTGATCCGTGCGGAGAGAGAACTGGGCCGAGCAGGGGCTGTTCCCTGCAGTGGACTAGCCCACAGGCAATCTCTATCAAGGCTCACTCAAGAAGAATAACCGCTTGAGTGAAATACTGGAGAGTGACTTGAAGGCATTTGAGCTCCAACATGAAAGAAAGAAAGACTTGCATTTATATAGTGCCTTTCACGGCCACCGGACGTCTCAAAGCGCTTTACAGGCAATTAACTACTTTTGGAGTGTAGTCGCCGTTGTAATGTGAGAAAGGCGGAAGCCAACTTGTGCACACAGCAAGCTCCCACAAACCGCAATATGATAATGACCAGATGATCTGTTTTTTGTTATGTTGATTGAGGGATAAATATTGTCCAGGACACCAGGGATAACTCCCCTGCTCTTCTTTGAAATAGTGCCAAAGAATCTTTTGTGTCCACCTGAGAGAGCGGACTGGGCCTCAGTTTAACGTTTCATCTGAAAAGGGCACCTCTGACAGTGCAGCACTCCCTCAGCACTGCACTGGAGTGGCAACCTTGATTTATGTGCTCAAGTTCCTGGAGTGTGACTTGAACCCACAACCCTCTGACTCAGAGGAGAATGTGCTGCCCACTGAGCCACAGCTGACACAGAAGCCAGTGCCTTCAGGAAAGGAGAGGCGAAGACTGGGGGGGGGTGTGGGAACGGGGGACATGGTGTGGGAGGAGATGTGAAGGGCGTCGCAGAACGGAAACACCTTGCTGACTGTGAAACTTACTGGGACTGCCAAAGCGAGTTGTCGATGGAGGTAAAACTGGAGGGACTGACTGCAAAATCAGATCAGAAAATACACTGTTTCAACGTTCTTACCAGTCTTTAATTTTCATTGATCAGCTCCTTGAATGGCACTCCGTTCCCGCTCTTGTGCAATTGCGTTTGAAGTTGGTGTCAGTTATTATGAGATAAATGTTACTTAAATCTTTTTGCCCAAAGATTTTATTGAGCAGCAGCTGTTTAATGAGTGCTTAATTCATTCATTGCTATGTGGCAGTGAAATTGTATTGAACAGACGGAAGACAAAAGTAGTGTGTGATAAAGTGATCATGTCCATGTCCCATGATGCATACCCAACCTCAGCGAGTGCTGCCTGGGGACATGTAGACTAGAAGTGAGGCAACTTTCTTCCAAGGGTGGGAAAAATCCGAGAGTGAGTGAGTGTGAATCATTGTTACACAAACCTGTTAATTCCTTCCTGTGACCAGTTCAAGGCAACATAGATGCGGCTGGCCAGCCAGTCAGCCACCCACTTGGCAGTGGAACAGGAGAATGATAGATGGAGAAACAATCTTGAATAACCGTGTTGGTAAAGCAAGAATTTATTTTTTAATTCAAATATTTAGAACAGTGCCCCTTTGATGAACTGCCTGTCCACTATGAAAATGAAACGTTATACTCCTGTAAAGTGAAGTGTTGCTGCACTAGAGTCACTCGTATTACTTTGAGTTGGAAGGAATATTATGACGTTACATAATTACAGCTAACATAAAGAAGATTGGCCTGGATTTTGCGGTGGGTAATGACTGCAAACACTGGCTGCGCTGTGGACACACCCCTCCACCCCCGGCAATCAGTGTAATCAGTGGAACTGATGAAAGTGTGGGCTTTTCCACGCTAATATCACTGTTTAATACCCCATTAAATGTTAAGCCTGGTTGGCGTAGGTATAATTGGAGTTTTAAAATTGTATTGACTGCTCAACAAACATTCTGGCCCTGAAAAACTAATTTTTATATTTGTGGAGTGTCAAATTTCTCCATTTTAATCAAAACTACAATTTTTTTTAAACTTTCAAAAAGATTAAAGTTTGTTCACGATATTTTAGATTCTACCTTATCCCCATGTGAAAGTCCCAAACTTTTTATCGCTCCCTGTAACATTTTTTGAAAGTGCAGATAAAAGCTGCTTTTCATTTCCTGGTTTGCTGTCTGCGAGAATTCTTCAATGTGATTGGCTGCTTAGGCAGCTTGTTGACATCACTGCAATGCTTCATTGGGGATTCCGACTATACCATGCTACAATCAATTGCACATTGAGAAAGGCAAACTTCTCGCCCCGGAGATCGTGAGACAACTTCCTTTGATGTCAGCGGCGAACACCTTATCTTCAGTGCTGACCACAAATTACGGGCCATTGTGTCTTGCAGCATTAAGGATTTCTGAAGTCTTAGTATTGTATGGTGTGGAAGGGCAAGATTATTTTCAAGCACTCAATGTAAATTCATTCTGGTTGCATTTTCTACAAATAATTCATCAATTTTATTTCATAGAACTTAATTTTATTTCAAGTATTGATGGGTTGAAAGGAGTTATCTAGGGTTGTGTCAATTAATGAAATATACATTAATTGACTATTCCATGATTGTTATTGATGGACTCTACAGCTCTGTAATGTGAGACTCTGGTGAAGATAGAAGCAAGAACTAACTGCTGTTTCACCCAACTCTCTGTGCCACACATCGTACAAGAAGGCATAGAACAAAAATCCCTGGTACTGCCACAGACCAAGTATAGTTTTTTTAAATTCATGTGGGCGTTGCTGGCAAAGCCAGCATTTATTGTCCGTCCCTAATTGCTCGAGAAGTTGGTGGTGAGCCGCCTTCTCGAACCTTTGCAGTCCCTGCGGTGAAGGTACTCCCATAGTGCTGTTAGGGAGCGAGTTCCAAAATTGTAAGCCAGCAATGATGAAGGAAGGACGATATATTTCCAATTAGAATGGTGGGAGACTTGGAGGGGAACTTGCAGGTGATGGTGTTCCCATGCACTTGCTGCCCTTGACCTAGGTGGTAAAGGTCGCAGGTGTTGGAGATGTTCTCAATGAAGCCTTGGCGAGTTGCTGCAGTGCTTCTTGTAGATGGTACACACTGCAGCCACAGTGCGTCGGTGGTGGAGGGAATTAATGTTTAAAGTAGTGGATGGGGTGCCAATCAAGTGGGCTGCTTTGTTCTGGATGGTGTTGAGCTTCTTGAGTGTTATTGGAGTTGTGCTCATCTACACAAGTGGAAAGTATACCGCCACACTCCTGACTTGTGCCTTGCAGATGGTGGAAAGGCTCTGGGGAGTCAGGAGGTGAGACACTCGCTGGAGAATACCCAGCCTCCTGCTCTTGTTGACATGGTATTTATGTGGCTGGTCCAGTTAAGTTTCTGGTCAATGGTGACCCCAGGATGTTGATGGTGGAGGATTCAGTGATGGTAATGCCATTGAATGTCAAGATGTGGTGGTTAAACTCTCGCTTGTTGAAGGTAGTCATTGCCTGGCACTTCTGTGATGTGAATGTTACTTGCCACTGATCAACCCAAGCCTCAATGTCATCCAGGTCTTGCTGCATGCGGGCATGGAATGCTTCTCTATCTGAGGAGTTGTGAATTAAACTGAACACTGTACAATCATCAGCGAACATCCCCACTTCTGACCTTATGATGGAGGGAAGGTCATTGATGAAGCAGCTGAAGATGGTTGGGCCTAGGACACTGCCCTGAGGAACACCTGCAGTGATGTCCTGGGGCTGAGATGATTGACCTCCAACCACCACAAACATCTTCCTTTGTGTTGGGTATGACTCCAGCCAGTGGAGAGATTCCCCCCTGATTCCCATTGACTTCAGTTTTACTCGGGTTCCTTGGTGCCACACCCGGTCAAATGCTGCCTTGATGTCAGCTCACCTCTGGACTTCAGCTCTTTTATCCAATCAAACTCTACCCTACCTACTAATTCCTTGAGGTAAAGTTCTGCATAATTAATCTCCGATCGTCAAAGGTAATCAAGCAAAATGTTGGCTTAGTCATTCAGATGCATCCCCACATTTGCACTTTTCAGGCTTGATGCATTTTCCTTCACAGTTGATTCTGACGGCAGTGTTCAAATTGGCTGTAAAATGTTTTGACATCTCCCAAACACTCAAAATGATCTGGTTAAAATGAAAAGAAAAATGTATACTGTAAAGTCCTGTCCCCTCAGTACAGATTCACACGAGGCATGTAGTGAAGTCAAGGTCACTCTGGACCTGCACCTTTATTTCACAGCTCTGGAATGCTGCACTTGCCTGAGACCTGTTCTTCTATACCTGTCTCTTGCAAGTGCACCCCTGGTGGTAAGGTATGCTGGTGGTTACAGGTCATATCTTATTACAGTCATGTATAGCATGTTAGGATACAGTTATATATAATAATGTGAGATACATGACATATACAATTAATACTGAACCTTCCATTGTCCCAGCTGTGAAGAATATTTTGCAATACCTGGCAGATCTGTGATTCAGTCATTCAGAATGTGATGGCAAGACAAATGCAGAAATAATTTTAGGTAAAGTATTGCATTTTAAATTGATGAATAATTGATGCCTGTGAGTGAGTTACACAACTAGAATTCAATAAAAAGGCATCAAGGTAATATCAGCAGAAGCAAAGATTAAATTACAACCTTGAATTTATTCAGTATAATATGTACTGAATCGTTTAACTTAAAACGGAATGTACTTTTTCATGTCTGTAGCAGGCATACTGAGCGTACTTGCATAGCTGTTGGAGCATGAAGTAGCTGAGATGCTAATAAAGCTAATTGTGACATTTGACCTTAACCTCTGTAGATTCTACAATATTGGCCCCGAATTTGCTGGAGTGAGGCATCTCATGGCTAGAGCCATGAATTGGATTTTTTCCCTCAACCTTCATCTCCAATTATTTTTGCAGGGTAAATTGCTGGTAGTGTGAACTGATAATGTGAGATAAGGTCAAAGGGCATCTGGGACCTGGGTGAACAATGGTCTATCTCCTTAACCAATAAAGCTTAGTGTTAGATACAGAAAAAGATTGCATTCAGAGAGCGAGAGAAAGGAAAGAGACAGAAAGGAAAAGTAAGAAAAAAAATTTAACATTCAAAAAACTTCTCAGAACAATTTACTACCTGCAAGACTTCAGAATTTCAATTGTTCCCTTTCTCGGCCGGAGCGGTTGAGTGGCATGTCGGGACCCATAAATCACCCCATTAACCAGGTACTTATTCCGTGAAATACCAGCCCTAACTTTCTGCAGCGAGATTAATTCTTATTTACGGCACAAATCCAGCAATTTCTCGACACTCACAGGAGGTTGATGGCAAGCTCCCGGTTTTTGAGAGGCGAACGGAGGAGCGGAGAAAATCAACCAGCAGTTTGTAGTGATTCACAACTCACGATTTATCCCTTCCTTGCCACAGATTGATAATTTTTTTTATCATACCAATAACAGCATGCTCCGTGAACCCCCGGTATTTTTCTAGCAAATTCTCGGCCATTAATGTATAGTTACATTAGTAGTGATAGACTATAAAGCATCACAAAGTATAACTAACTTGTGATTAGCTGGTCAGATTGGTCTTTGTGCGATTGCCACAGTTGCTATTTGTGGGATCTTGCTGTGTGAAAATTGGCCACCACATTTCCCTACAGTACAACAGTTCAAAAGTACCTATTGTCTGTGACACTTTAGGACGTCCTGAGGTCATGAAAGGTGCTATATAAATGTAAGTTCTTTATTTTTTTTTGTTGCAGTTGTATGATCCAATTGGGCGCTGTTTTTTTTAATGGATGAGCAAAGATGCGCTAAATAACCTCCTCCATCTCTGTTGTCTTATGATTTTGTGATTGTACTATAGCATAAACTTTGCCAGGCCCTGTGTCAGTGCATATCAGAAAATGTTCTACCTATTGATTTCAGTGGATAGAAAATCATCAACAGGATTTCCATTAACTGTGTATAAGGCTCCTTCGACAGCATGGAGCTATGTCGAATGTACCTGTTGTGCATATTTGTAATTTTACTGGAACTTTAGACCATTGGAGTAGCAGTATATTTGATAAATGATAATGCAGCTTGTGTTCTGTTTAATACTACAGAGAGTACACATGGGAACCTTCTTTGGGACTAATATTAGTTGAGTTTGGTGCTCCCCTTCAATTTGTTCTCTCTAGAATTACAAGAATAATTACTGTGAAATAATGCATGGTTACTAACAGTGATTAATCCTCCACTGTGCAGTTCTTTGGGGCTTGAATTGTGGGCTGACGTGGAAGATAAATTATTGCTGTGCTGCCCTTATAAACAAGTGGACGAATGCAAATGATGGGCTTGGGCGTGGCATTGATTTATTGACTGAGTCCATTCATTGAAGAATTGGACAGTCTTCACAAGTGTTTCATTGTAATACCGCAGGGCTAACTGTAGTGTGTGGGAGTTGCCCTCCTACATACAAATTTTCATACAAATTGACTGTGGCCAAAAACCTTTTAGGTTAAAGTCATGAATCCAAAGATTTCAAAGCAGACGCTTCATCTTTTAAAAAATATATTATGTAAGGCTCAAATCTGGAAATCAAAGTGTTCTCAGAAGAATAGTCCATAGAGTATTACAAAGACTTAGTAATGGCAGGATACAGATATTGTAAACTGTAGTGTCTTTGAACATCATTTACTTATCTACATATTGCAACTTTCATTGTTAGCTTCAAACAGAATAATCAAAGGTTTTGTCTGCATGTCACAGATTATGTAATGCCTGATGATCTATCTGTTTATAGATTTTGAGCATTGCTCCAGATCACTGACCCAATCCATTTTGTTTGCTGCTCTGGTCATTTTTCATGTGTGGACAGATCCAAGTAACTGACCTCTTACAATGCTGTTAAGCAGTCAGGACGAGCCCCTTTACTTGTGCTAACAGGGTATTCTTGATGGTGGTTGGTATTCTGAAACCAATATCTTGCTTCATGTCTTGCAGCCTTTTGCCAACTGGGACTACTTGGCCTGTATAGGGAACCTTTTTAAGCCAAAAACATACACAATTAAAATACATCCTCTCAAACCGCCTGTGGTCAATTGGTTCTTCAGTAGTTTATCTCTCTCTTCCTCCCCTGAGTGATTTAATAACTTTTGAAAGCTTTTAATAACAGTGAGATTTATTTACCTCCGTTCTGAACCTCCCACACACTGTTGAACTGAGAGGCATCCTATAGTAGAAATTCTCAACAGTACACGTTATGAAATGGATGTATTGTCTGACATTATGGGGCCGAAATTCAGGGTCTCAGAGAGACCCGTTACTGACCGTTTGCGGCAGCCATTCGGCAGAATCCCGTGGCCGCTGCTTTATCATCAAATTGCTGATCCGACCCAAATTCAGGTCAGGGATTTTTTTGGCTTGGTCCCAATTCCGATGACCACCGCAAGCACGCCATCAGAATGTGCACAGCCGCTTTCCCTCAGCTTAAAAATGAACCGACCTAAATTCGGGTCGAAATCTCATTACCCTGCCGCGCGGTGCCCCAGACAGCTTTCTCTGTCGGTGCACCTTCTCCGCACTGAGTGCGGCCCCGGCAGCGCGGCAGCCCTTCACGGGGAGGGCCCACTGCAGCAGCCGCCATGTATTTATTTTTGCCAGCCGACTTCCTGATCGTCTGCCAAAATAGTGCCCCCCCGGGTTCGGCTGGGCCGCCAACGGGCAGCCTGACACCCCCTCTTGGGTGCCAGGCCACTGGCCCAGCCGAAACCCTACCTGGTGGCCCAGTGGCCCAAGATCTAGAATGACAGATTCTCTCCCCTTTAAATGGAGGGGAGAGAGCGTGGTGACGCACATGCGCTGTGATGTCACCACTACTCCACCGTTGACTGACACCAGCAGAGTCCTGGTCCGACCTATATTCAGCCCCTCAGCCTGCCTTTGAGTCTATGGCCCGCCCCCACTATGACACATTTCCTCCAGGACAAATCCTGAAAATCGCCCTTCCGAGTGCATCATAGATCCATGCGGTAAGTAGAGAGACAAAAACCATTGGTGCACCAGCTTTCTTGCGCTATTGAATTTCGGCCCCTATATATTTATAAAGATAACCTGCGACTGAGTTAGCTCTCTATCCAAGCAATGGGATATTTAACAATGACAGTTATTGTGGAACAGCAGGGAAGGTCACAGACAACTAGATATTTATTTTCGACGTCTCAATGTTGCCTCTCTACACCACCAATTGCTATTGTAAGAATCAAGAGGTGGATGGAGAATGGCGGTATGTTTGTCTGTCAGGCGTAGTATGTCCTGGTCATAGCATTGTCCTCCAGATTCCTGTACTTGCACACGCGTGTCCCATGACATGTCATCTCTTCCCATCATCACTACCCCTGTAGATCCAGGGTGAAGAGATAACACACATTTGCAAGCTTTGAAAGATTAAGTTGTAACTTTAAAAAACAAATGGATTGGGATAAAAAGGGAAAGTGTTTGAAATGCACAGCAGGTCACGTTCACATTTTGATGAATTCTGATAAATGTTAACCATTTTCTCTTTCAGATGCTATCCAACCTGCTGTGTGCTTCCACCATTTTCTATTTATAATTCAGAATTCCAACATGTGGGCTTTTTAGAGTGGATTATATTTTCTCTGGATCACTTCGTTATATAATTTGAAGTTTAAAATCACAATTATAGACACATTTCAATATGGTGATATTACGAAAGCCTGTCATATATTAAAAGGTGTAACTCATTAATTTGAAAGGTGAATTAGACTTAAGAAAATTTACAAATGGAGGGAAGATTTTCTCGCTTCCTATTTATAGCAACGTTTAAACATGTTTAGAATGAATCAGCTTATGATTACAATAAAAATATCAAACACATAGGGTCCGAAATTGCTCCTTTCTTTAAGAGCTGCGGCCACGGGTCGGTTCTTACTCACCGCTTGGTCAGTGTGGAATGGCCACCATTTTGAAACTTGCCCTCCATTCTTTCTGGAGCGGTGTACGGGACCTCCCCAGCCACCTTTCCGACCTCTTACGTGCCGACCTCTTACCGACTAGCCCTCTTTCCGCCTTACGTGGGAGATTGCCCTGCGGGAAATTGCCCCACAGGAGCAGATCAGCTGCCGCTCGGTGCCCCAGACCACTTTCCCCAGCGGGAAGCTTCTTGTGGCTGGGCGACGTGTCCACCCTTCAAGGGGAGGGCGCACTGCCGCGGCCGCCATTTTATTTTCATTGTCGGCCGACTGCCAGGTCGACCTGACAATGGTGGCCACGGGTTCGGCTGGGGCGCTAACAGGCAGCCAGGCACCCCCTCTTGGGCACAGGGCCGCTGGCCCGGCCGAAGCCCCCCCTTGTGGCCCAGTGTTTGCCACATGTGTTGCCCAGTGTATTCAACATTCAGGAGAGATAGAATAAAAGGAAAAGGAGGTGGGGTAACATTGCTGGTTAAAGAGGAGATTAATGCAATAGTTAGGAAGGACATGAGCTTGGATGATGTGGAATCTATATGGGTAGAGCTGCAGAACACCAAAGGGCAAAAAACGTTAGTTGGAGTTGTGTACAGACCTCCAAACAGTAGTAGTGATGTTGGGGAGGGTATCAAACAGGAAATTAGGAATGCATGCAATAAAGGTGCAGCAGTTGTAATGGGTGACTTTAATATGCACATAGATCGGGCTAGCCAAACTGGAAGCAATACGGTAGAGGAGGATTTCCTGGAGTGCATAAGGGATGGTTTTCTAGGCCAATATGTCGAGGAACCAACTAGGGGGGAGGCCATCTCAAACTGGGTGTTGTGTAATGAGAGAGGATTAATTAGCAATCTCGTTGTGCGAGGCCCCTTGGGGAAGAGTGACCATAATATGGTGGAATTCTGCATTAGGATGGAGAATGAAACAGTTAATTCAGAGACCATGGTCCAGAACTTAAAGAAGGCTAACTTTGAAGGTATGAGGCGTGAATTGGCTAGGATAGATTGGCGAATGATACTTGAGGGGTTGACTGTGGATGGGCAATGGCAGACATTTAGTGACTGCATGGATGAACTACAACAATTGTACATTCCTGTCTGCCGTAAAAATAAAAAAGGAAAGGTGGCTCAACCGTGGCTATCAAGGGAAATCAGGGATAGTATTAAAGCCAAGGAAGTGGCATACAAATTGGCCAAAAATAGCAGCGAGCCCGGGAACTGGGAGAAATTTAGAACTCAGCAGAGGAGGACGCAGGGTTTGATTAGGGCAGGGAAAATGGAGTACGAGAAGAAGCTTGCAGGGAACATTAAGACGGATTGCAAAAGTTTCTATAGATATGTAAAGATAAAAAGGTTAGTAAAGACAAACGTAGGTCCCCTGCAGTCAGAATCAGGGGAAGTCATAACTGGGAACAAAGAAATGGCAGACCAATTGAACAAGTACTTTGGTTCGGTATTCACTAAGGAGGACACAAACAACCTTCCGGATATAAAAGGGGTCAGAGGGTCAAGTAAGGAGGAGGAACTGAGGAAAATCCTTATTAGTCGGGAAATTGTGTTGGGGAAATTGATGGGATTGAAGGCCGATAAATCCCCAGGGCCTGATGGACTGCATCCCAGAGTATTTAAGGAGGTGGCCTTGGAAATAGCGGATGCATTGACAGTCATTTTCCAACATTCCATTGACTCTGGATCAGTTCCTATCGAGTGGAGGGTAGCCAATATAACCCCACTTTTTTAAAAAAGGAGGGAGAGAGAAAACAGGGAATTATAGACCGGTCAGCCTGACCTCAGTCGTGGGTAAAATGATGGAATCAATTATTAAGGATGTCATAGCAGCGCATTTGGAAAGAGGTGACATGATAGGTCCAAGTCAACATGGATTTGTGAAAGGGAAATCATGCTTGACAAATCTTCTGGAATTTGTTGAGGATGTTTCCAGTAGAGTGGACAAGGGAGAACCAGTTGATGTGGTATATTGGGACTTTCAGAAGGCTTTCGACAAGGTTCCACACAAGAGATTAATGTGCAAAGTTAAAGCACATGGGATTGGGGGTAGTGTGCTGACATGGATTGAGAACTGGTTGTCAGACAGGAAGCAAAGAGTAGGAATAAATGGGGACTTTTCAGAATGGC
The DNA here is from genome assembly GCF_044704955.1 of Pristiophorus japonicus. NCBI lineage: Eukaryota > Metazoa > Chordata > Chondrichthyes > Pristiophoridae > Pristiophorus > Pristiophorus japonicus. The sequence goes on along the minus strand of NC_091987.1, from coordinate 193,718,134 downwards.
AGGCAGTGACTAGTGGGGTACCGCAAGGTTCTGTGCTGGGGCCTCAGCTGTTTACACTGTACATTAATGATTTAGATGAGGGGATTAAATGTAGTATCTCCAAATTTGCGGATGACACTAAGTTGGGTGGCAGTGTGAGCTGCGAGGAGGATGCAATGAGGCTGCAGAGTGACTTGGATAGGTTAGGTGAGTGGGCAAATGCATGGCAGATGAAGTATAATGTGGATAAATGTGAGGTTATCCACTTTAGTGGTAAAAACAGAGAGACAGACTATTATCTGAATGGTGACAGATTAGGAAAAGGAGAGGTGCAACGAGACCTGGGTGTCATGGTGCATCAGTCATTGAAGGTTGGCATGCAGGTACAGCAGGCGGTTAAGAAAGCAAATGGCATGTTGGCCTTCATAGCGAGGGGATTTGAGTACAGGGGCAGGGAGGTGTTGCTACAGTTGTACAGGGCCTTGGTGAGGCCACACCTGAAGTATTGTGTACAGTTTTGGTCTCCTAACTTGAGGAAGGACATTCTTGCTATTGAGGGAGTGCAGCGAAGGTTCACCAGACTGATTCCCGGGATGGTGGGACTGACCTATCAAGAAAGACTGGATCAACTGGGCTTGTATTCACTGGAGTTCAGAAGAATGAGAGGGGACCTCATAGAAACGTTTAAAATTCTGACGGGTTTAGACAGGTTGGATGCAGGAAGAATGTTCCCAAAGTTGGGGAAGTCCAGAATCAGGGGTCACAGTCTAAGGATAAGGGGTAAGCCATTTTGGACCGAGATGAGGAGAAACTTCTTCACCCAGAGAGTGGTGAACCTGTGGAATTCTCTACCACAGAAAGTTGTTGAGGCCAATTCACTAAATATATTCAAAAGGGAGTTAGATGAAGTCCTTACTACTAGGGGGATCAAGGGGTATGGCGAGAAAGCAGGAAGGTGGTACTGAATTTGCATGTTCAGTCATGAACTCATTGAATGGCGGTGCAGGCTCGAAGGGCCGAATGGGCTACTCCTGCACCTATTTTCTATGTTTCTATGTTCTAAAGTGGCTGCAGAGTTCGCGGCGGCCCTCCCCTTTAATTGAAGGGGAAGGACCTTGTAACGCATCATCACGTCCGCGTCGCGCTGACATCATCAGCACGGCGCTGATGACTCGGAGCAATGGCCGTTCCGACCCGCCCACACTTCCACTCTGTTGACGACACCATATCCGCCCCGCTGCAAAAAAATAAAGAGCTGAATTTCGATGGAATCGCCGCCCCATAAAAAACGGTAAGTGCGCCCATTTGGGGCGGAGGGAAATTTCGGCCCCATAATATTTCCTATATTAAAATTGTTTCAACAATAAAGTTTGAGCAAGGGAAAGATTGGGCATTCCAAATGGTTTTAGATGAGACAAGTGTTGCATTGTTGACAGCTGAAATGTAGGTGGAATCAGCTGCTATAACTATTGCCAGATTTGAATGACAATAATTGTTATCTCGGAGGTATCTAGCAGTGCCAGATGGCCGTGGAGTAGGCTCCCAGGGTTGCCCATCAGTCAATTGTGCCTCTGCCAGTCTGTCACGCGCCTGTTTGTGTTAATTCATCAGGTCTCTGTCAGGCCTTCAGGTCATGAGCTTCAAGACTAGAGTTTTCAACCTTGCGCTAGGCTGAGCATGGCATGTATTTACATATTTCTCTGTGTTCTGGTCAAAGTCCGTGAAGAAGCTGGCCCTTCCAGCTCCATGATGCTTTCTCTTGGAGCTCTTTTTGGGGGAAGGTTGTTGGGTGGAGTCCTTGTTCTGGGAAGGTTTAGGTTGAAGACTTTGTTGACCAGAAACTTGCAGAACGTAACAGGGAAAAAAGCAAACTATTAATTCAAATAGCTGAATCAAAGCATTGTAAAATACTTCCGATGTGGTACTGGGACCATGAAAGAGTGCTTCAAGGCGGATGCAATCAGCTTTTCCTGATTTAAATAAAAACCATTCCAATTATTTATCATGGTTTAACATTGTCATCAAGAAAAACAAATATTTCAATCATAAAATGACAGCATTAATATAAATTTATTCAGAGAAAAAAACTTTAAAAAACCCACGAAAACATTCCCAAAACATTGCCCACGCCACCACAACACAAATCGTAAAATAAAATTAAAAGAGCAAACTCTCGCACTTACCTTTACAGCACGTTACCTTCCTCACCACCGCCGGCAAGGCTGGACCGCTCATTGCGATTCCAGGCATTCGGATCGGGTTCAAGTCTCCTCGGACGTTGTCGCAACAGGAGGTATTGCACACTCGGCGCGGCTAAGCGCCACCGCAAAACCGGACTGGAGGATCGCGACCGGACGCAGGAGACCTCGCCGCCCCATTTCACGCCACTCCGGCGCAAGACCCAGAGTGCAAAGGACCAGAAAATCCAGCCCATTATTTCCTTCCTGAGGTGCAGTGAACAGAACTGAATGCAGTGCTCTCGGTGCAGTCTAACCAGAGCCTTGTCTAACTGGAGCGTAACTTTGCAGTCGAACCCCCATGAGATAAAGGCTAACATTACATTAGCCTTTTAAATCATTTTTTTAATACTTGCCCACTAGCTTTTAGTGATTTTTGTACAAGGACTCCTGAATCCCTCTGCTTCACCACAGTTTCTCACCATTTAGAAAATGTTCGATTCAGTACATCACTTAGAAGTGCAAAGTTGAGTTCAGTTACTCACTGAATTGGGCGAAAGACAGCCTGTTTTATCGCTCAATAACATTATGGACTGACATTTGTAAAATATTCTGCATTTGTGAACCTTTTGCTGCCAAGTTCGGCTGGAGAAGGATTGATTTCGAGTAGACAATCCATTGGAGACCACATTCCCA